>NC_058044.1:12520998-13120998 GCF_020085105.1 Siniperca chuatsi
GGACAGGGCCCGGGCTCAAACAACCACACACACAAACACACACACACAAACACACACACACACATACATAGCAACACGCAGATATATGCATACACACATTGTCTTAGTTTTTTTCTGGCACATACTTACACACAGATGCAATTTCTCTCTTCTTCTCACACATACACACACGCATAGACACGTCGACATACATACACAGATGACACTGGCACATGGCGCAGTGCGGGGGCAGTTTGGGGAATAGAAAATTGCCTTCTCAGGAAGGCCCCGGCCAATTAAGGACCTGACCGTATTGAATGTCAAGTGTTAATTTGGGCTCCCCCCTCCTTCCATCCCTCCCACCAACCCTCACCCTCACCCTTCAATTTCCCAGCAGTGGTGGGTGGGTGGGGGAAGGTGGGGTTGTGTGTGCATGTGTGTGTCCCAGAGATGAGCAAATACATGTCAAGCCAGAGTTGATTGCCTGCTCCGTATTATGTGTCGCAGGCAAGTGGCAAATGTGCTCCCTCCTTTTAGCCTTTCGCGTACCCCCTGAGGGACGGCGCGATGGAAGGAGGAGGAGAGAGGGAGGATTAACTGTACCACAGTGATAAGAATGGGGGGTTTTACACTGGGGAAGAAGGGAGAGAGGGGGGAGAGTCAAGGGGACAGACTGGGAGAGAAGTAGAAAGAGTGCACAGGGTTTGTTTGATCTCATAGGACTGGGTGGTGACTTTGATAGTCTTTTAATTGCCTTCATTTCTGCAGAGGTGATGTCCCTGGCAGACACTCTCGGAGTAAATAGTTTTAAATAGAGAATGAGTAAATTTCCTAATGTTTAGAGAGCCATTTATAAAAATAAAAAAGCTCTATTAACTTTATAGGAAACTTTAAATGATGTCAGCGTGATGGCTCTGTATTACATTCACAGTCGTTGGCATGGTCCAGGGGCAGACAAGGTTGTTTGTGAGTTGGACTGATGGTAAATGCCCACCTCCTTACCTCCATGATCTAATAGACATCCACTTAGTCTTAATGGGCAGATTTCCTTTCTCCTCTCGTGATGACTGTTGCACTCTTTAAAGGTGGAATTGCCTGCTTGTCTTTCCTATCAGCCCCCCTCCCTTCCTTTAGCCTCTGTATCTCATGTTCACTACCTCTCTCCTAGGATACAGGGGAGTTTTTCTTAGAAAATAAATATTAATGCATAGCTCGCATTCACACCAAAGCCAATTCTCCTGCTTTCGCCAACCCTCTGGCTACATCTGTTAGTTAAAGGCCCTTTGTTTTACATTCATGTCAGTGTATTTTATGTCAACACGTGTGCCCGAGTTTATATGTGTGTGTGTGTGTCTGGTGATAGCAGTAATGTGGTGAAACTGAATAGAGAGGGTGAGTATCGATCATTTCCCCTTGTGTGTTATTAGTGCCTGCTGCTACTGACAAAGAGAGCATGAGCCACCCGCTCAAACACAAACTGACAAACACATACATACACACACATATACATACACACACTTGAACACACATACACAGAGAAATGTTTACTCAAGAAATACAGTAGGTTGTTTGCATGTTTTGACAACCATAATACATTGCGTCAAGAGAAAAAAAGTATACTTTTCTGCTACATAACAGTTTATGGAAATATCAACCTTATTGCCCAGAAGTGGTGGTAGAAACCTGTAAAATTACAGCTCCTGTAGTGTTATGACAGACTGGGTTATATGTCACTGACTTATATGCGTCAAGGGTCTTTTCAAATCGAGCCAATTTTTGTCCTCTCAGCTCACACAAAGCCACACACACATTTACGTTCTTTATTATTACAATCTGTTTTGTCAGTGTGCTGTAAGTGATAACATGTTGTGAGTTCACAAAGGTCACGGTGAAGTGTAATTCAATCTTTGTTCACTGATATCCAAACAGCCATCCGTACAGGCCTGCAGGGCCCGGGGAGAGAGAGAGTGTTAAAACCCAGTCTAACTGCGCCGTCTCTGGGTAGATAGTGATGTCTGCAGGGCCTCTGGAGCTCCAGTGGTCAGCCAGGACTGAGAGGTCTGTCAAGCCCTAATTGATCACCCTGACCTGGGGAGCTGAGGACGAAGTGAGATGGGTGTGGAGGGATACAATAGATAAGGCTAAAGGGAAAAGAAAGAAGGAAAAAAAGAAGAAATTGTGCGACCGGTGGCTTAATCTCTCTGGACTGGCCATTTTTCCCCTCCGGATGATAGATATAGTAGGCCTAGCATGTGACACAGATGGATAATGCAGGCGTCTGGGGCGATAGAGTTATAAATTAACACATTACTGGACCTTAATGTGGACTACTGTGGACGACCACACACCAACATAATCAACCCTGCAGGCGCACACACACACACACACACACACACACACACACACAGACATACGCGCACAAAACACACACGCAAACACGCCTACAGTCTCACTGATGCGTCTAGCTGAGCTCAGGGTGCGGATTGTACTCCTCAAGTGGCATTGATTTGTTAAAGTGCTGAATTAGCAGGAGAAGTCCAGCTGCTGGTGCTTCTCTACTTTCTTTCTTTCTTTCCTTTTTTCTGTATTTTACAATTTCGATCTCTTAACTTCTCCTCCGTGCACTCTTTCACTTCTTTGTTGCTTCACTCTGCTTGCTCAAATGCTGATTTTTCCTCTCTTTCTGCTTCATTTTGTTCTCCAGCTCACATGAACTTTCTTGTCTCCTCTCTCTGAACGACTGACTCCTTTACCCAACACACCTTTTGCTCGGTCACAAGTGCTCCTTCAAGCAACTTTGCTCTCCTTGGCTGTCCTGGCAAATGCTTGTTTCTATTTTTCCCCCTCTTCTGTCTCCAGCTGGAAGGTTTCACCTAAAAGAACAGTTGGTTTTTCTCTCCTTCTTCTTGTGGCCCACACAATACTGCCAGCCAAAACTGTTATGTCCCTGACTTTGAGACTGAAAGGGAAGTGGTCTGTGTGTGTGTGTGGCTGGGGATTGGTATTTAATAGCCAGACATACAGAAGAGCTAATATCCAGAGCAGCAGTAGCCTGCACATTGTAAGCCCACACACAGTGACAAGGTCCTGCTCAGCTCGCTGTATTTAAAACTCACCCAACTCCTGTAGTGCAAAGCAATGGCTTATACATCTACGAGCTAACCACAGTGAATTCCACTGGTGTAAATGTCATTTAACAACAAATGAGTGCCTCTGGAAACTGAGCGGTCTATAGTTAGGGTCACTGGTCTCTCTGTCTGCTTAGTATGTAGTGGTGTGTTGTACTTGGGCTTATGAGTTGGACAGACTGCCTGCTTTCTGAGTCCGAGTCAAGGCCCCTAGCCAAGAGGTGCAGATTTGTTAGTGTCTGCTCCATTATCACCCATCACTCTCATGGTTTGTTGTATGTGTGTGAGTTTGTGAGGAAGAGAGAGAGAGAGAAAGGAGAGTAAAGAGACTGTCCCCCTCTTTCTTCCTTGCTGTGGTCCAGCCCAAACAGTTACCATCTGGTGACCAGTGACTGACCCTTTTCTTGTCTCACACACACACACACACAGACATATACACACACTGAGTGCCGGACTGCATCCAAGTGATGAGTGAGTGACCACCCAACTCCCTCCTCCTCCCCTGCCGAGTGTCTGTCTCTGCCAGACCTCCCAGGTCCCTCCCCTCACTGCACATGATTGGTCGATGAAAGGTTGATGGGCGACTGATCTGTCCACAGGTCCAATAAAATGCTCAATAAAGCACCGATCCCGGCCCTGACAGGGCTAATAGAAAAACACCTAAGAGGAAAAAGCACCTAAACACGCATACAGCACACATGGGTGCACATACACTCAAATCATTGTGGCCCAAAATAAGCACATATCTCCTTGCTAGTTTAAACCACATTGCTGTTTGCTTTTCTTGTGTTTGCTTGATTTAGTTAGCCCCCTTGTGCTACAGTCAGAGTGACATCTGGGTTTTGATTTTATTTTCTTGTAATCCTAATATATATATATATATATATATATATATATATATATATATATATATATATATATATATATATATATATATATATATATATATATAAATTGTTCTGTTTGGAGTCCATTGATCGACAGAAAATGATTTGGCAACTATTTTGAAAACAGAGTTGCTTTTTAAGCAACAATGCCTAAAAAATGATCTGTGTAGACACAGTGTTAGTCTTCTATGACAGTAAACTAATTATCTTTGGGCTTTGGATGGTTGGTCAGAAAAAATAAGACATTTGAACACGATATACGGGCATTTTATAGGCCGAGCCAGATTAATCGATAATAAAAAATAATTGTTAGTTGCAGCCCTAGTTCACATAACAGTGGCCATCAAAAATCAAACTTGGAATAGGAAGTATATTTGGTTGAGGACAGGACAGACCAGTCATTATTTTTGTGTGAAGTGCGGCACAACAAGAGAAAATGGGTGTGTGTGTCTAGTCTGCCTGGGAGACGTGAGCACTAAGGTCAGAGGCAGAGAAGAAGTGACACATGCATTGCAGGGTTGTGACATGCCAGGGTCACGAGAAAGGTCACTCTGGCTGTCCAGAGAACACACGCTCATCTCCTTTAGCTCCTGTCTTGGTGTGTGTTTTTGTGTGTGAAAGTGTGTCAAGGAGTGACTGTCCCTTGAAAGGAAACGGGAAGTAGAAGCAAACTCGACCTCTGCTACTCCTGGCTGTTGTAGTCGGGGGAACAAGGATTGAGCGGAGAGCAGGTCACAAGCAGGGCCTAATGGCAGTGTGGTGTTGTGACGACAGCTTTCCCTGAAGGTTAAAAGCAGTGCAGAGACAGAGAGAAAGAGAGAGGAAGTGGAGTATGTTGGGAGGGTGACTGCATAAAAAAAGAAAAGAAGAGACGGAGCGTCAGAGAGAAACGGAGTGAAAGCACAAGTGGAGCATCTCAGCAAGAAAAACACTTAAAGTGAGGGATAGTGAGCAGAGATGGGGGGATGCAGCCAGGGGACTGAAGGAGTGAGGAGGAGGAAGGGAGGGAGAGCAAGCGGGCGAGCGTCCCTCGCCTGAGGCTGATGCATTGTGACAGTCACTTAGAAGGATTTCACTTCCCCTAAACTGTGGCTTGCAGGAAGAAACACCATAAGTTGGGACAATTATGGGCTGAAGGAGATATGACAGGACACATGCAGAGTGAGATGCAGAGGGAGGGAAGGAGGGAGGGAGGAAGTGAAGCGAAGGGGGTGTGAAGCAAAGGCTGAGTATGTATGTGTGTATCTCCCGTGTGAGTACACTCAGGAGAACACAATCATATCCTCTGCTTGCATTTGGCAGATTGTTCTGTATATGTATAGTACATATGCTATCCAAATACTGTGTCTGTGTGTGTGTGTGTATGTGTGTGCTTGCCTGTGGGGGCCAGGGAGGGGTTCTTGCTCGGTGCACGCCATGTCAGGGAGGGCCGGCGTCTCGCTCCTCATGGTACCGTATGTTACCACTCTGCCTCCCTCATTCCTTCGCCTCATGTCTGTAACTTAACCTGGTGGTGGAGGGTAGGAGGGAGAGAAAGAAAGAGAAAAAAAAGGAAGAAGTTAGATGTAAATGCTGCCTAGAAAACAGGCCCTATTTTTTCCTTTCTTTGCTTGATTTGATTTCTTCCTGTGATTTTTCTTTTTGCATGTTAATAGTTTGGTTTTTTTGTGTCACAGCCTTGATAAGTGTCCCAAAAGTTCTTTTTGCTACAGTACATTGTATTACCCCCGTACTGCAAGCTCTGCCAAGAATGTCACTGTAATTTGAGTGTAAGTGGATTCCAAGAAATACACTTTTCCTGTTTCATTGAGTCATTTTGCTTTCAGCGCTATTATGTCCTTTGTGCGAGTGAGGTGCTGGTGAAATTGTCTCGCTTTTTCTCTGGCTTGTGTCTTTTCGCATGGCACCTACAGTTACAGTTCACCTACAGTTCTCTTAATTATTTTTCCATTTGTCTGTGTTTGTGTGTGCACAGTGCCATAAATAATGACAACAGCAAAAAGAGCCTTCATGTTGAAAAATTTACCACACTTGACTGCCCTGTGATACAATCTATCAAACATAAACAGATAGATGTGCCTCTCTCCCCCTGTCTTTGTCTCTCTCTTTTCTCCTCAGGTTTTTCCAAAATGTTTTTATTTCCTTGTGTGTTCAACAGACAGACTGCACAATGTTGAACACAGAGCCCATGTGTCACTCATAAAAATCAAAGTAAGGCCAATTTAAACCTACCTATTCTGGTTCCCATATGAGTGTAGACACTGTGTTTGTTATGTGTGTATATGATTTTTTACATGCCTTATTACTGACACTTTAGCTATTTAGGATCATGGGTATAAGGTAGTTACATCTTTGGCCTGCTGATTCTTGATTCTTTTTGATTTCCTCAAATGCAGGTTTAGATTGCTAAAACAGCACTTGATTTCACATAGTAACCAAAGTGCTACAGTGCTAGTCACCACTTGATTTTGAAGATATGGATGAAGATATTTTGAAGATAATGATTCTCTGTAACCTACTGCAGCCACAAAGACAGTTTTCGCTGAAGTGATGTAAGCTTTAGTCTTCCTTCCTCGCCACGTTGCCTCCCTGTTTAGCTTCCTCCTCATCAGCATGGCAGTTGTGTTTGCTGAGCTGGCTTTTGATAGACTTTTGTTTGGTTTGGTCATCTGAGATTTGGTATTAGCTCTCCCTCTCTCTTCTCTCCCTCTCTTTCTTTTCTCTCTCTTTCCTTCCCTCCCTACCTCTCTCCTGTGGGTATTATTCAGATGTACCTCCAGACTGTGCTGAGACTGGCTATGTGAGGGATTGATGGAGGGACGGATGGAGGGAGGGAGGAAGGAGGGGCAGACTGGGACAGAGGTTGAGGGGTATTAGACCCTTGAACGCAGCTGGGACCCCAACTATCAAAGAGATGGTAATGACCGTCTGCTAGCATTAGAGAAGCTGGGATGAAAGAATGGCCAACAAACCCACTGAGAGAGGAGAGTTTGGCACTGTGTCGAGCCTGAGCGCATAACCACTACCGCCACCTCTGCCTGTCGTGTCCATGGGACTAATGAGTGAGAATAAATGTTGACCAATTTTACTTTGTTAACAATTTAATAGTAAAAGGTCAGAAATAAAAGTCAAGTAGGTTAGGGGAGTGTCAAAATTAGCAAAAACAATATTGTGTGCATTCATGGAGGTGTCATTTGGCTCTTTTTTTCACAATTGTTGCAACAGCAGACAGAACTGTTGTCACTGTGATAACTGTGTTTTGGCATCTGGTAAGCCTTCAAAGTCAAACTGGACTTGTATTTCATTTTCTCACCAGTACCCACAGCAACACATCCACACCAACACAGCGCCTTGCCTTTTTTTTTTTTTAAAACACAATGCTATTTTTGGTCTGAACGCCTGCTAAGAACTTTCTTGAGCAAACAAACAGACGGTAGAAGATCCCAGAAGTTGTGCAAGTAGTTATGTTTATGTTTAATCATGGGAGGGTGGACCTGCCCGTGCTTAGCTGAACCCACGTCCTGGCAGTTATTAGCCTATAGGTAAAAAACAAGGGCTGCTTCACACTCCTTAGTGCCTATTACCAATAACCTCTTGCAGCAGTTATTACCCGTGACAGGGGTCAAGAAGGGTTGTGGGCTAAGCACTCCATCGTTTATGGAGTCAATAAAAGACGCATGTCTGTCCACAATGCCCCTTATAGTGATCTATTTAAACAAGAAAGCAATGTGCATTTGTATGTTGGTGGTGTTTGAGAGGAGATTACTAGTCAGCAGATTATGATCCATGTTGTGACTTGCTGAAGCTCCTCTCCACTGAAAAACATTAACTTGTTTAAAAAAGGTGCAACCATAGACTGAAGAAGAGACATTTTTCTGGCCCTAAGTCCATTTTTACCAGTGGTGGCTGCCGCTCTCCATACATACCATACAGGCTTAAATAATTTATCTCCTCTTGCTCTCCCTCGATCTTGTGGTCTCTCTTCATGGTGCTCTCTGTTGCTCCCTCCCTTCTCCCCCTCGTTCCTCTTAGCACTTGCTTCATTTGTTTGCTTTGAGGAGCTAAATCTTGTTTGCGCGTATTAATAAGTCAAGGCGGATTATGCCCCCCTCTACCACAGCCCCCGTAGCGTCCTAGCCCTCTCTGCTTACACTGTATTTGCGGCCGGGTGGCTCTGTTTGCAGAATGCCCCCCACCCCCCCATACCAGAGAGTCCTAGTGTGCAAGACTAATTAGATTAATTCCGATGCCTGTAATGATTGCTCGCCATCTATTTTTAATGACGGGTGCATATCAAAGAGTATTAAAGCATGCTACCAGCAAAGCCTGCTCCCAGTCCCCCAGTGTGTCAAGCACTGTAGGGGGCACTGGCATAGTGTTAGAGTGGTAGTATATTACCGTTGTGTAAGTGTTTATGTGCGTGTGTACATTTGTGTCACTTCGGGATAAGAAGGAACATGTGTTCAGCTTGGCCTCTGCCTGGCTCCTCAAAAAAATAAATAAAGCACAAATAAATAAATTAGCATCCACGCGATGACATGACATTGTGATTTTTTTTGTGGTTGTGATACACATACATACCAGCTGTTGTTGTGTCTGGGTGCTGCTCATACACATTTTTTTTAATTTTGGAGGGACTGGAAAATATAATAGACGACAGAGGTTAGGTTATGCAGTAAAACAGATGCAAAACTAATTTAAAATCTGCATAGAGTAAACAGTATTAGTTTAACCTTTTTTTTGCGCTATTACTCCCATCTGATGTTTTTTTTTCTTTCACAACATATCCTGTTTTCTCTTGTAGTAAATCAAAAAGTAAACCGTCTTCAAAGTGTGTCATTTAGCATTAAGCCATGGCTTACACTTTGCCATTCTTGAGCATGTGTGTTCATCACCTCTTTATGCATTTGAGATGTTTCTCATCTTTAATAGATAGATCTACGTCTTTTACCTCTTTCTTCACCCCTCTGTCTCTTGGCCCTGTAAAAGGGAGTATAAATATTTGAGAAGCAAGCAGCTCAAAAGTGGGGAAAAGGGGGCATTTAGCGTAGTCATTTGGAAACACAAATCTGAAATGAGAGACTGTGAAGAGTAAAGGAGGAATGAAAGGAAGGGTGCAAGATCATGAGGCAAGAACCAGAAGTCATTCAGAACAAGGCCTCCATATACAGTACATATCTCTCTCTGAGTTTTTTCTTCTGTTCCTCTCTCACACGCTGAATAAACGTGCAACTCACACACACACAAGGTAGATTTTCATAAAATATTAAAGGAGGTGTTTCCTGTAATTATAGCACTGTTTGCCTCTGCCTCAAATCCTGATCTGTAATTAAACAGGATTGCACATGCATATGCCAAAGTAAAGCACGCACAAACACACCTCCACGCCCCTAGACACACACACACACACACACAGACACACACACTGAGCGAGGTGCAGATTTGTGAGTTGTAATTCATACTCTCATAACACATGCTCAAATTTGTACACACACACACACACTCAGTGGACTCATTCATAGACAAGTGTTCATACACATCAAGGCTTGAGCAAACACACACCTTCCACCACCTCCTTCTCTCTTTCTCTCGCTCTCTCTCTCTCTCACACACACACACCCATCTTTACCTCATTCCCACAAGAAAAAAAAAATCAGGAGTCTGTAATATGCTATCTTTCCCAGACACCCTATTGTGATGTTATCTCCATAACTATCCATACAGTATATTGATCCACCACCCTCCTTCCTCCTCTTTAATTCTCTCTCCATCTGCCCCACTCCCTCCCACCTCTCACCCACCCAGTCCTTATCTAATCTGGCTATGCCACTAATGGCAGCCATTCCCAGCCATGAACAAGTGCCATAATGTGCTCTGGTAAGCCGTTATGATGTGAAATGACCCTATTGATTGGCTCGCATCCCCACTGACAAAAAAGAAGTGGCGGCAGTCACTTATTACTGTTAATGAGCTGTGGGATGGGCCCTGAGTGGCATGGCACCCGTGCACACTCACACACACGCATACAAACACCTGCATGTGCGTACATATGCAGACTCGCACACTTTGCATAATTGTGGATGCATTACTCCTACCTGTCTGTGTCCCGCCACATTTCAGCTCGTTAGCGATAGGAGGTCCCACTGTGTGGGCGAGTGACGAGCTTTTAATGGCTGCCACTTGGCATTGTCATGTCGCGTTTTCGATGACTGTTGCATCTGTTTCTATTTTTGCGTCTGTTGTACACACCTGGTGTGTCTGTAATGAACAAAGCAAAAGACTGCCACTTAGTCTGACAAATGATACAAGCTTTTGCTTTTTGAGTAAAGCGTGTTTTAACACAGAAGCCCAGATGTGAGCTGATGTAGGCAGTGTAATAGGAGCTGTTGCAGGGGTAAGTGTAATGATGGCCAAAACAAAACTGGGAGGTTTGGTTAGACCAGTGTGTGGAGGCCACAGGCGTAGATCTGACTCTGACACTATGCCGTGTAGACAGAGAAAGGGTGTGTATGCCAAGCTGCTTTATGAATGAGGGGAATCTTCTTGCTTATGTGTTTTCCAAGCTGGCAGTGCCTCCTGGGGATAATCCATGGGACACATCCAATCAGCCTCAGTGCATGTGCGACACATGTTTTTTTATTCAATCTTCTTGTCTTTTCATCTTCCGCCACCACCACAACGCTTCCTGCTATTTTCTTCCCAGCTCGGGACAAACGAATAACAGATGTGAGAGGTTGGAACGTACCCTCCCCTCCACCTCTCCCCTTCCCCTCCTCCTGTGCTGTGACTAGTCTGCGACAACCTTTGCACTCTCCCTCTCTCCTCTCTCCCTCTCTCCCGCTCTTTTGTTTCCTTGAAGCCTGCCCATCCCTCCTCCGCTATGTGGGGGACATAAAGCTGCACCCATCTCCCACCCGCTCCCAATGGATGACTCTGTGTCTTATTCTGAGACTGTTTGCCTCTTCTGTGTCTTTGTGTGTGACCTGGATAATTTTAGTGTACACGTGTAGACGGGTCTTGCTCCTCAGGGTCCCACCGTCTACACAGTGAATCAGAGATTTATTTAATTTACGGGATTGACAAGTCAGCATGGATTCAAAGAATAACTGTGTCATACAGTTGCTTTTGCATTTCATTGAGACACATCATTTATTTCAGTGGAACTCAGAAGGGGAAAAGCTACAAAAAGGGAGTATAAATATAGTATACAGAAGTGCTGTGGAAAGTGAAGCAGAGAGAGTCACCTTAAAATTAAATGTCATTTGTGTTTTTTCAAACAGCTGACTAACAATTCAATAATGTGAACACTGAAATGTTTTGAAATCAGGATTCCTAGTTTTGTCTCTTAAGTTTTGAACAGATCTGCTATATGGCACATACAACGCTCAAATTTTCTCATACAAACCGATCAAAAACTTTAGTAATTAAACTAAAATACAATACATTTGCTTATTTATTACATCCTCAGACGAATAAATCAATGGCGTATCAATGTTGCATACTTAAAAAGATTTATTTATACAAGGCTGCGGCTGGAACGGAGGATATTGTGTGGTGTCTGGGAAGAGTCAATATTTTCATATGTAAGCCTTTGAAATTAATGATCTAATATCTGCAATGAGAAAGCTCGTTTTAAAGGCATAATCCTCTCCCTGTTTCTTGGGAAGACAAGAGCAACTGAATCAATGAAGGTTTAGGCTCGGGGAAATTATAACTGCATACGCACGCACATGCTCACTCGCAAACATACGTGGTTATAACACACATACAGGGTTTTATTATATTATATTATATCTGGTATGCCGCTGCAGCTGTACTTTTATTCGATCACACAAAATGACAACCTGTGACAATAAGTACTATTAAATTGGTATTAATGTTCTTTTATTTAAGGTTAAAGGAACTGATCAAATAAAATTGTGACTACAGCCTTTTTTCTGAGTGGAACAAAAAGCAGTGCATGACATTTGGCTATTCTTAAAAGTAGCAATCAGTTACTGTATTAAATCCAAAGGCCAGATACAAGGGGAAACTGTACCTGCACTTTACATAGTGAAAACACATGTTGAAGGAGTGATTTCTAATTTTACTGTAATAAGCTCCAGTTCACTGACTGTACACTTTGAGAATTCATTCTCAGGTTGTGTAGCAGACCTTTTTTCTTTTTGTTCTGAGGGCTCATTTATTTAGGGTTGTGCATCTTGTGCGTATATTACCCTTACTAAGCTTGGTTACAATGCCAGGAAAGACAAAGGCTCTTTTGCATTCATCAAAGAGCAGTAGTTTCCTGCACACACACATAGACACACTCACACATTTAGAATTAAAATGCCAATACTTAGCTGTAATGGAAGAGCTCAACAAGACAGAGGAGACAGGGAAAGGTATGGTACTTAATTCTTTCATTATCCAAATGAATGAAAATCACATCAATGCATCGAGACAAGGCCGTGCATCTGTCTCAAAATTAACTCACCAATTATGTGAGGAAGCTAATGAAGGCAGGGGCTCAGCGTGGCGATAGCTCGCAGCCGTCAAAAGGCTTTTGATTCCATTTGGAGGAAAGACCTCTGAGGGCAGTCTGGTCCAGTGCCAGCTGACCTTCTTTATCTGACCTCTGGCCTCCATAGTGGCTCGGGAACTGGGCTGATAGCTGATTTGTTGGCTTGCCCAGAGAAAGAGAGAGTGTGTATGTGTGTTCTTGGAAATCTTGTTTTCAACGAACTTCTCAGTACTTGGTGTAGATATTCATAACAGTTACATGCTGGTTGGATGACATGTTAACAGCATTGCAGCATTGCAGCACACTGACCCTGCACTCTGCGATGTGACTGCCAACACTGTGTCTCTACACCATGTTTTAGTATCCATAGGAGGCCACAGCGGCTGAGGAAAATACGAAGAATAGGATGGTAGGGGGCATGTAGAGGACAATCATTAGCCTGCACAGAAGGAGGGATGAGGAGAGGCTGCTGGGTGTGAGAGGAATAGAGCAGGAAGCTCTGCGGTCCCCGAGCATCTGGCAACTAGTCACGGGGAGCCACGGTCCCTGTCATTAATAGTGATGAAATCATTTAAGCCATCAGCACTAAACGAGCCAGTTAAGAGACACTCAGCGCTACACTTCTGTCTTGAGACGGAGCGGCGTCGCCTGTGTGCGCTGCTGGCATTGACACACAGAGAGGGAAAATAGATGTGTGTGTGTGTGGAAGCTGACAGGGTGCAGAAACTACATTATCTATGTACACTTGTGTGTTTATTTTACTCTTACTGCTGTGTTTGTGATGAACCCATCTGGATTCAATATGAGGGTGGTTCCCTCTGCTTTTTATGGGATAAAAGTTGTGCCACTATCAAAATTATTTTTAATGCATATTTTAAATTTGAATTATGTCTTCTGAAGTGGCGTTGTATGGTGTGTATGTGCATTAGGGAAAATCGTTTGTGTCTGTATTTTGGAAAATTATTTGGTATATAATTCAAGTATCAAATTTATTGTCATATGTTCCAGGAATAGAAATTCAAGAACTACACAAGCCACAATTTTAAGTCCAACTTGCAGAAAATGTTTAGTTTTTGGCAACATCGTGCCACCAGGAATGGAAGTACACAGCAGGCAATAGACAGATACAGTACTTGTAAAAGCTGAAGAAGATAAAGAAAAACTTGTAGTGATAATAACTTACACAATTCAACACAATCATTAAGAATAACACAAACTCAACAATCACCAAAGTTCTAATTCAGAACACACTGTTTACATTTATTTGGTTTACGCCACGACTCTTTAACCTTGTGGTGTTTTTTTTGCTAAAAACTGTGTATCTTGGTTAAATGGGGTAGCATTGTGTTGACATGAGGACCACAGGGCTGAAAAGCATTATAAGCTCACCACTAAATGAGTAGAACAGTAAATGTGGTCCTTTTTATATCAAGTTCCAGCCTCAGCAGCAGCTCTGCTGAAACAGTTTGAACAACAAACAGGTCAATTATCTAGTCCAGGCACTACCTGTACATTAACTCCATGTTCTCCACTGTATGTACATTATGTCAGTGAATACTCTGCATTAGATTTTTTTTTGTTACCACAGTGCAAGGAACATAAACCGTGTATTGTCTGTATGATAAAAGTTGGTGGAATCAGGCAACAAACTGTACTACTGGTGTGCCACAGTTTACAAGAGATGTGCCATCATTAGAGCTGTAGCGAGTGAATAACCAAACCACTGGCTAAATCTGCCATGAAATACTAGACTGCTGCAATAAAACCTGAGCATCTGCACCAAACTGGAAACAGATGAACCCTGTCAAGGATACATTGTGCATTTTCCCCCTCCTTGTTTCCTACGAGGCGGGTCTTCTCTGGATGAGCGGTGAGAATTGTGATTTTGTGCATAATTACGTGTGTTGATGTGTGTGCACAGTGTGCAGTATAAGCTGATCTTGTGTGTGTGTGTGTGAGAGAGTGTGCACACTGGTGTACTCTTGCCGGCCTTTGTGTGTATCATGTTATGGCCTACACAAGTACCGAGGCCACAAAGGAAATCCATTGCCAACAACAGCACAGCTACTGGCAAGGAGCCATACCACCCGAGAGGCTTCTGGGATAGGGTTTACAACCAGAGACGAAGTGTAGGAGGGTGAAATCTGTATGGGTCACCCTGTGTTATACTCTATATAGCGTCCAGTTATTCCTCAGAAAACTGTCAAATGCTTTCCTAGAATTCCATATTTCTTACATTTCTCAATAATGACTGTTTTCATCTTGTACATGTGGAGATAAAAAGCAACACTCGGCTTATAAGGCTGCTCCGCACTCATTGCACAAATCAGGCGATTAATACCAAGTATTACGCTGATGTAGAGCAGAGTACCAGAGATTTATAGACTACATTAGGAGTCAGACGAGTGCTTATTGTGAATTAGGGCATGGGCTCTCTGCCTTGTTTGCTCCTGGGGAGAGGTCGTGATATCCCATTACTTCCTCAAACCCCTCACTCAGAGGGGACAAGTGTGCTTTTTCCATCTCAGTCCCAGATAACTTATTCCCAGTGTGTTGGCTTTTCATTATATAACGATATTTGATCGTTGGAAGGCCATGCTGGAATGGCTGGTTACACTATACAGATGTACAATGGTGATTGGTTTATTAGCCTTATAAACATAATGATGTGGTGTGTTTGCCTCTTTGGAAAAGCGGACTCAAGTAACTGTAAGATGGCTCAGTTGTGCTTCTTTCTTTTTCTCCTGATGGCTCAGTTAGATGATGTGTTATGTTTGTGGTAATTCATCTGAGTCAGTGTTAATAGTCAACATATATTTTCTAATGGAATAAAGTAGAATTTGAACCCAGAGCCAAAAACCACCAAGCTCACCGCTAAGCTAGCCTCTTCTCCTTTGTCTTGTCATCCTTTTCTTCCCCTTCTCTCCAGTAAACATCAGCGCTGTCTTTCGTCAGTGGCGGTGCCGTCTATTGACAGAGCAGTACATTCTAGACATATCTGGGGGATTAAGTTGCAAATTTAAGCAATGGGAAAATCAATGGGTTCCTCTTTTAATTCATGAGAAAGGCTGTCACTGTGAAAAAAACAGTAGGGAGATGTGGCTGTTTAGATCACATTCATCCAGGGAGAAGCAGAGGAGGAGGAGGAGGAGGAGGAGGAGGAGGAGGAGGAGGAGGAGGAGGAGGAGGAGGAGAGAGTGAGGACAGCATCCTTTAAATCTCTCCATCAAATGGGGGAAAGGCTGATGGTGGCCTGCCAGAGATAAAACCACTGGAGAAAAAATAGATCCTTTGTTTCCACCTTTATCAGTGGTCTATGCTGTCATTTGTTTGACTGGTCTTTCATAGACTAACTGCTGAATATTTGAACGTGATAAAACTTTCATTTTTCTTTATCAGAATACAATGTACTCTGGTTTGGGAGTGGGAGTGTGTTCCTTGTATTTTAAGTCCATGTAGAAACACTAGTAGTCAGCAGTGTTGGGAGAGGCTGCTGCAAAGGTTTTAAGTACTACCTGGACTCTCAGCCAATAAAAACAGATATCTGCCTGCACAGATGTATAATTTCACTCTTGCCAGGGATTTTTTTTTACATAAAGCTGAGAAGTCACCCAGCCCTTTTGTTTTCATCTGCAGATTGCAATCACAGATCTTTCTGTTTTTGATGCAACAAACTACATCTGTCAAACCTTTTCCAGCAGAAAGTAAGAGTACAACAAGCTATTTGTATGAGAGGTGATAGAAGAGAAGGATGTGAGGAAGAAAGAAAATCTACCTTGCCATGATTGCAAAAAACAACAACATTGTTTTCTCAAACACAAGTCACCTAATTCCGAACATTAGACATTTCTGGCGAACATTCAGTGAAGTCATCAGATCCCTATGTTTTATGACTCCTCTAAACAAGTCGCGTTCATCCCCAGGTTACACTCTGGTACTGTGTATCCCCTGCTGACTTCAGGGAATTTGATTTTTTTTAATGAACAGCTCAATATCTAATTCATTAAAGTGGCTGTTTTATTTGATGCATTTTCCTTACTCCAGCTAAACCAAGGGAGTAAGTCAGGGGATATGGAGAGATGGCCCCGTTGATAGACGTCCAGTTGCACACACAAAGTGCTCCGAGTGAGCCTGCATGTGTCCCTGGGAGAGACTCGGGGGCTCCGGTCGATTGTGGCTCCTCTCCGCAGGGGCAAAGAGTGGGAGTTTTACTCTGTTTGACTGCTGAAGGACGGGAGCTGTAATTGGCCTTGCACACATTCTCTCTCTTGTCATTAGAGGCCAGCCAAGGGGCTGGCTTAACAATCGGTGTGGGGCGCATTGCCAGTGCTTTCTCTTTTTCTCTAGGCGTCTATCTGGTGGTGAAAAAGCATAAGGAGGCATGTTAGGCTTTAGTGCTGTATTAAAAATGTCCCCCATGGCGCGGCTTTGTGTTTGTGTATGCGTTGTGACTGAGCAACATGTAGAACACCAGTAAGGGGTAGAGATCTCACAGTTTATAGGCACCTGCTGCAACTTACTTCAGATGCTTTTCAGTCATTGGCTAAACTGGATGAGGGGGGATGGGTTTGTGTATGTGGCTGGGAGCATCAGAGAAATGAAAACACCTGTGGATCTGAGGAAAAAGGAAGATGGCTTCAGAGTCGATTGATGGACTCATGCGGTCTTTCTGATCTGTCATCGGTTTTTCGGTTTTCACATATTTTGAAGAGACTTTACTCATAAACCTTGAACACTGAACTGGAGTAGCAAAGCAATTTCCATGCTTGGGCTTGCCGTGGAAACAGCAGGCCCCGGCATTCTGCGTGTATAGTCGTTACCCTGGTAAGTCCACATACCTGCTCCTCTATTTGGTCCAGCCAAGTACCCCTACACTGCTTTCCACCACCATCTAATCTTTGTAGGTCCAGTCTGGGCACGTAACAGTATGTATCCTCTGCTGATCTGTAATTAGCATGTCTCTCATTTAGTAGCTCCTCTGTGGTCCCCTTTGATCAACTGTCTGATCTCTGCATAGATCATACTTTCTAAGCATATACACTCATCCCTCTCCAAGACACATGTACAGTAGCAACAGATAGAAGAGGCACAGTTCATCCAGAGGTATAATACAAACATACATTGCCAAATATTAAAAAAACTGATATATTGTAGTTTGGAGGCCCTGAAGAGAAAAAAGTATGTGGAGAAAAGGTGTATTAAAGTTAAATAGAGGGCCTTGGTGGAAATATGAAGGGGTCAGAATAAGAGTGGAAGGGCCTCCCAGTTGAGGGGCTTGGGGAGCGGCTGGGGATGTGTCAGGTGCATGAGCCGAGCTATGCGCTGGGCAGTGTTGTTGTTACACCGAGGGCAGCGCCACAAGTCCGAAAGTATTGATTTCCCGCCTTGTCGAGAGGCAGAGAACTGTCATGTGGAGAGCACTGACCTTGGTACACATACTAAGACAACTATTCCCTCCGGCCCCCCACGGCACAGAGAGGAGAGAAGAGAGGAGCAGATGCAAGACACAGCAGCGGCAAGCAACAAACAACAATGAGCTACCGAGTCTGGGGGGGGGAGAGAGAGAGAGAGAGAGAGAGAGAGAGCGATAGAGAGCTTTCAGAAAGGAGTAAAAAGTAGGAGCAGGAAGCGGCGGCGGCGGGGGGGCTAACAGTCAAAGCCAGGGCCAGTTCCCTGAGTTGTCAGTGGGCAGCCCAGTGTCTGGTTATCACGCTGTTTGAAATGACAATGGCTTGACTTGTATTTTCCTCCTGAGACCCAACTCAGATCTATAAGCCAGAGGGAGGGGAGGGAAGGGAAGGAGGAAAGGAGGGAGGGAGGGGTGGGTTAGAAGAGCAGAGAAAAGAAAAGGCTGGTCATAAAAGGAGACGATAGAAGAGCGAGAGGGAGGAAGGAAATAGTATAAGAGAAAGGATGACAAAATGAAAAGTAAGGGGGAAAGGGAGAGATTGATTCCTTCTGTCTCTGTATCAATGCTGTGGTTGTAGCCTTTGACATCTACAGAGAGAGACAGAGAGGAAGGAAGAGAAAGAAGGCAGCAGCAGCAGCTCAAGTGAAATGTTTTTCATGTGGAAGCTCCATCAGGATTTGACAACAAAAAGGGCTCCCTGTCACCTGCAGCTACACGGCGGGGCTCATCCCCAGTCACTCCGGAGCGCAGCGCACAGAGAGACAGACAGAGAAAATACAGCCTACAAAGAGCTCTCCCCGGGTTAGATCAGGGTGACAGACACTTAAGAGACCCAGCTTTAGTCACACATCTCTCGCCTCAGATCAGAGTGTTTTGCTAACAAGCTCGGCAGCAAGTTCCCTCACTTGTACACTGAAGCTTTTGAGGCCACTTTTTCATGATGAAGAGTTCTATATAGAGTTGCAAGGGAAAGTCTTTTTTCGGCAATCTCAAAGAAGTGGAGCCCTAATTGAATTAGCTGGCTTATTAGTGTTTGACATTGTAAGCTTGGCTATAAGTAAGGAAGTGGGGACTTGGGAAGTGGATTTAAAGAGCAGTGTTGGTTTTGGTTCTAATTTTACACTCTCCTGACACACATTATTCCCCTCAGCTGCAGTTAGGCCCAGATATGGTAATGCTAATAATATGTGTGCAAGGGGTTTTAAGTGGCTCTCTCACCTCAATTGCCAAGCTTGGGAAACACAGTAGTCTATAAACCTAGTGGCTAAAGCCTTGTCAATGGTGCGGACTTGTTGTTTATGGATAAAGCAGAAAAAGTGAAATGGGTGTGATTAAAAAAATATTCATAAGCAGTAGAAAGGGTGTCATTAGACAAAAAAATAGATACTGAGTTACTGTTCCATTCAAAGATAAGAACAAGCAACCTTCCTCAGCCTCTGCCCATCTTTGTCTGCTCACAATCCTCTTATTTCAACATGTCTTCAAGGTAAAAAAAACAGACTAAGCACACCTTTGGCCATAATACTGTTTAATAACCTTGATGCCGAATTTTGCCTCTGTTAGTCTGCCTTAATTTGGTCAAATCTAATTGCTAATTACACTTGCTTTCATTATCTCTGTGTGTTAAATCCAAGGGCTTTACCAGTATTATCTTTACTCCCCAAAAAGAAAGAACCTTTGATCAAGACTAACAACATATACTCTCCTTTGGCCTGTGCAAAAACACACACACATCCACACAAACGCATGCACATACTACACAAACTTAATGAATCTGTTTCATCTGTCTTCTTGACTTTGTCTCTGTGTTGTCGATATTCACCTCCCCATGCCCTGAGAACACAATTTCTAAAAAGTAAAACTTCATGCTTTTGGAGAAGTGTATTAAATAATAACATACACTCACAATGAATCTTTATTTATATTTTTCTTTTTGTCAAAAATAGTCTACTCTTGATGCATTTACCATCCTACTTGGTCAGTAAAGTGTTAAAAATGACTGGGGCAGTGATTAACATCTTAATCTTTTGCCTCATGTTGATTGTCAGCTTCCTTTGGGAGCACAAAAGGAACCTTGTGGCTTTAACCACATCACCACGAATGCTCTGACCATTTAAAAACACAGAAACACAAACATTGGCATTTATTGCACCCCCCCAAAAATATAGTGGGACAACTAGCAGCAAACAAATGAATAAATGTAAGCCTCCACAATTAGCCCCTTGCTCTCAGTGGATGCATAATTGATCTCGCTACACAAAACGATTACGTGCCACTTGAGATAATGACAGATTGTGCTAAAAGGAGCTACTTTACCCACTTAGCTCTCTTTGGGGGTATCACGCCGTTTGTGTCTGTGGTGAAACGGGACATGCCAGTGAGGCCTGTGGGCTCCTCAGCCTCCCTAGGTGCCAGAGGGCGTAATGCCAAAGCGAATTCCATGACTGACACATGATAAACTTGGGGACAGGTGACCAAAGTGAAGCAGGCCATTCCTCGCATTCCAGACACGTTTGTGAGTAATGACATGCCAGCAAAGAGCCTACATGTCACTTTCACCTCTCATAAATCCAGCAGGAAAAAACAGGTCAACACTCTCACTGGTGTCAACAGGTATGATGAAACGAGGGAGCATCAAAGTTAGAGATATTTACGATATCATGGCAATTCTTTTTCTCTCTGTGAGGGAGGAAAGAGGGCTTTATTGTACTCATTCCATCATCAAATTTGCCGTGCTATCAAATATAGTGTTGAGTGCAAATGCCAGTATACTACACAGCAACTTCCACGCCAGAGGGTGGAGTTTGTAAGTCATGTGGAAATCCTAAACACAGACAACACCAGGTTGCACTGAAGTTACAGCTAATAATCCAGGATGAAGAAGATTATTTATTTATCACTGTTTTTATAGCAAGAAAAAATAGAAAAAGGTGATACTGTGTTTGTTCCCCAAACCAAACATGGAGGACACAATGGAGAAATCTTTCCTAGCAACACATGAGTATGAATGAAGAGGCTGAATGTGTGAATATCAAACATTTTATTATAGTGTTATCTATATGTTAATTAACGAAAATGTCCAAAAATGTTGACAACTTCTGACTGGAGTTCACTGCAGCAACAGAAATTCAGTGCAAGTTTTGGTTATGTATTGTCGGCTTCAAAGATCTATTCAGAGGCAGCAGACGCTTAGAAATAGAGAGCAAGGAAGAGAGAGGAATAAAAAGAAAGAGACTGGTGTATTTATTTGAGAACCAAGTCACCTCAGCACACAACACAACTGCATTTCTTTTCATTTCCATCCTTGTTTGTGTCTGTGTTATTTTGCCCTGATCTTGTATCTATCCCACGTATTCCCCACTGCCCATGACATACTGGAAATGCCTGGTTAAGTGCTGTTCTGACATTAGCTGAGTGTAGTCACAGCATTTGGCCTGGGGACAAATGCTAGAAAGGCCCTATAAATATGGATGCCACCCACCCCTCTTTTCTCCCACTCTCCCTCGGCTCCCTGATGAGTTTGCATGTGTCTGTGTGTGTCTGTGTGGCGCGCCGTTTGTTCTGTCACACCATGTCCCCACTGTTTGTTTACTCACACTGACAGAGATACGCTCGCTTGCCGTCGGAGATCACCACCTACGCCTGCTAACCAAGTGCCAAAGAGCTCGCTAATGCTCCAGCTCCTCCTGTAAATAATGCATCCGACAATGCCAGGCAGCTAGCTAGCGCCGCAGCCCCAGCTGTCTGAACTATTTCATAGGCTGATGGATCTGTTAGCCTGCATGTCACTCTCAGTTTGCATGTGTGTGTGCGTGTGTGTTAGCGAGTGTCACTGTCACCTGCTGTTACATTGCAGAGCATCACACCCAGAGAGTTTAGCTCTGCATGAAAATAATGCCAGCCAAGCTCAGGCATCTTCCTGTGAGCCCATCTCTGCCCCTGGCACTGTGGCAGCCCAGTGGGTACCCCGTGGCTGCACTGATGCCAGCACGTGTGGAGCTGCATGGAGGGCCCCCGTGGGGAGGAAGTGGGCCATTAGTACAGTCCTTGCCCTGGCGTTTTACTCCACTTCAGTACACATCACAGAAGGCCGCCCTCTCACTAACTCGCTAACACATGCTAATTAGTCTGGCGACAGAGCCAGTTCCTCCTTGCTTTGGGAGCATATGTGTAGCTCCAGAGCAAATCTGGCTGAGAGGACCTGGCCAGGGACTGATGCTTCATTAAGTTTTCTTTAATGCACTTCAAATAAATGTGGAATGTAGCACAGTAGCTTAGTGTTTTAGAGTAGCCTGGAAAATATGAATGATGTGGCCTTCTGTTTGCCACGTTGAGCAGAGTTCAGTCTTATCTCAAAACTGGTAGGTAAGAACTCACTGCTTCAAACAGGCATCTCACATAAATAAACTATTGTGCTTTGTGACTTTCCTTACCATCCATATTAGTGTGACATGCTGTCTGCTCTCCAACCAACTTGCCTTTCCTGCAACGTCTTCATTTTCTGGAAACAAGAACAACCACAGCCTTAATGAAACTTAATGATGATAGTCATAACACAACAATAATCCAGTGGTCTGGAAAACTAATCAATGTGTCTTCTCTCCTTCCCCTAATGACCTGTGAAAACAAAGCAATAAAAAGGCGGTGTGTGTTTATTTTGGCCAAAGCAACAGGCTGATAAGAGCGGCTGGCTGATTAGCGCCGAACAAAGCCAAGACGGTCACAAAGATTAGGACACCACATAAAGCTAATGTCACCAAACGAGGTAAAGGGCGAGTGTGTGTGCATTTCAGAAACTTTCCCCTCGATGGAAAGTTTGCTGGTCCATTTACTAAAATGTATTCATTCTACCACAGTAGGCTTGTTATCTATGTGTTAAATAGATGAGAATTTCCTGTTTCATGTCTATACACTCTGATTTTCTTGTTACTGTAACTCTAGTCAGTGATGGTAGTTTGTCATCTCAGTAGTGCGATGATAAACACATGTTGTTTCGCTTGTCTTTTGTGTGAAGTGGCTGACCGGCGTAGTTCTCGTTTTAGCATGCCTCTTGTCTTTTGGTCTCTGGTTGATTCCTCCCAGACTCTGGCCCTTCACCACAAATCATTGTGGTGTGCTGTGTGCAGCTTCGGGACACAAATGTGCCCCCAAAGTGATGCAAAACCACTGTTCCTTAGATTCATCTTTTCCCTTTTTAGTATGAAAGTAAAAAAACAACGGTTTCTTAACAGAATGATGGAAAGTGTTAGTTTGAGTGACTGCTTTTAATTACTTAAGTACAGATAGAGGGAAGAAGGAAAAATAATATTTTGCTTACACGGTGTAGATGGAATTCTAAAGGAGCAAAAAAAGGGGAAAAAATAGAGATTGTCACGTGTAAAAAACACAAATACACTCCTTTTAGCAGTTTTGATCAGCAGCAGTACCATTTTTTTGTCATCACATACTATAGCACATTATCTGCATCTTGCCACTCATACAAATAAGGATCAGTCAGTACACAATTTACATCAGTGGAAATCATGATATGTGCATGTGCTACACAAACACCACCTTAACATCTCTAGGGTCCAAACCAAATATCATAAAGTCATACATACTATATTAGTATTCTAATATTCTGAAATTCTCAGAATTAAAATGATATAACAAGCCCTGTAATAAATGTATTTCTTATTCCCTGGTCAGATTATATGAATACCTAAACACACAACACATTTCATATGACAACATAGGAGATCAGTGTCAGGTGGATTACATGGAATGATGGGGTGATGTGTCTTTTTTTCCTGCTTGCTGGAGAGCCTGGTGTCCTGATTAAAAATTTCAGCTCCACTGCCTTTCTAATTAATTAGCGAGGCCACTCAGAGGAGCGCTGTGGACCAATTAGTCTCTAGCAAGCCGATGATGCCTATCGCTACAGCATCACTGTACAGCTGTCGCTCCCCGCTCCGAGGACGGCTGGGAATGGACCCTCAGGTGCTCGCACAGGTTCAAACAGCAGCGTGCGTGCATGCACACTACATCAGATGCATGCATACACACAGCATAATAATAATAGTAATAATGATAACAGATAAAAAAGAGATATACAAAATATAAATGCACAGAACATAGGATCATAAAAATATTTCCAAACTGAGCTCATCTTTCATTAAATACAATGAAATGTAATGAGAAATAAGTGTTTAAAACCCAGATTAAATAGAAACAGCTCTTTTAATGACTCCGTGAGTCTAAAGGAATCTGTCAAGGGAGTTTGGCTGCAGACAGTGATGGAGAAATTAGTTGATTATTAAAAAGTCAATCAACAGAAAATTAATCCATGACAATTTTGACTATTAGATAAACATTTCGGTAATTTATTAAGTGAAAATACAAAACATTTTAGATTCAATATGTTGAATCTTTTTGGATTTTTGACTTTTTTAAGACATCACTTTCAGTTCTGCCAAATTTTGATGGAAATCTGACATTAAATATTTCTACCAATAATGAAAAAAATATAATTGGTTGCAGCCGCAATCAGAGACACTAATGATACTGCGACTGTCAATCATTGTGTGCAAACTAAAAATGGCACTGCTATTCAAAGATATGGCAATGCAGCTGGAAAACGTGTATATGCATTAACACAGATATTGCTAAGACCCACAGTTTAAGTTCTTCTGTTTGCCACGTTGAGCTACGCATATACTGTAATACCATGAATTTGCTTTTCCCATCTAACCTACAGTAGTTGACATAGTGAGCTGCATGGCTTTGAAAGTCCAGACAAAAGCCACCTGAAGACACCGAAGCTCTTTCATCCTGATCTCCTCCATATGTTAAAAACAAAAGCAGATAAAATAAGATGGACCTGTTTCTGTTTCTAAGGTCCTGTATGCTGACCACAGGACTGGGTGGGGAGGATGGTGGGTGGGGAGGTGTCTGCATTTCTTTGGAGGGGTGGCAGAGTTTGCTGACTTTGTGAGAACAGACTAGTTATAAGACCGAGGAAGCTAATTTCCACTTCAAGGGGTCGTCTGAAACATGGCATCAGCAGGCCTCTCTGTTAGCTCTCGCTCGTTCTACACTCGCAAATGTGTGTGTGCTAATGGATGTGTGCGCGTGTACACACACACACACACACATCATCTGATCGTCTCACATTCACAGATACTCATAATGTCTTCCCATCGCCTCCTCTCTAATGTTTATTCGAACTTGAGGAAAATGCGCTGATACAGTTTTTCTTCAAGACTGAAAAACAGCCAAAAGCTAACAAAAATGTGGAACTTCAAAGCCCCCTATGGTGGTGGGTACACGTTAATGAACACATCACACATTTCACACACACAAACACACACGTAACGTCATGCAAATAATTCACTTTCTCTTACAAGTTTAAATTTAATGAAGCGGATGGGCACGTTTGTGCATAAAAAAATGTGTGGGTGTGTTTGTATAGCGCATTCACACTAACACGAGTCCCTTTGCAAGCACAAACAGTCAATACTTGAGTGGCTGATTAGTATGGGAAGATGAGATGAATATTGGAGAAGGACTCTCAAGAGCCACCCATGAAACATGGAGAGGATGTCAAAGCATTTTGTTCCCATCTCGCTCATTAGATCTAACTCAGGCTGGTGGACGCTCAGAGTATTTTTAAGTTCATTCACAATCACAATCACACACACACAAAGACAAAAAAAGGCACACACTGAAAACAACACTGTTGGAAACAGTTGTGGTTATTAGATCAGTGTGTCTGACATTTTGTCGACATAAGTAATTAATTTAGCCTTTCTATTGGGAAAGTCCAAAGAGCCCAATTAACATGGCTAATATTGCTGCATCGTGTAAAAACATAATTTTTTTTAAATACAGAGGGAATATTCAAATGACTTGCCTTCATTATTCAAATGTATAAGCAAAGTCATCACTGGGGAAAGAGACAAGATGGGATTCACACTCGCAGCAACAAGAAAATGATAATCTTTTATTTCTGCAAAGCAATCAAATATTCAGCATATGTGCTTTTCCTTTATCTTGGTTTTCTTTATTTGTGTCATCTGAAATTTGAGTGTTTCTCACATTTGTCCTCATTATTTTTCACTAGGAATTTAGAGGCTTTTTTTGTATATATTGACTAAATGCCATGTTGCAGTGATAATTGTTAATTATTTAATTTAAAAAATAACAGATTTGGAAATCTTGGCAGCATGTTTGCATGAGCCTAGAAGCAGTTTGGTATTTAATTGAAATTATACAGTATGTCAAGGCTTAAGAGAAAGAGGATTTTTTACTTTTACAGTTGGTCCACTACACATGCTCAGACAGGAAGCCAGGCCAAGACTCACTCAGTTGCCAAATCCCACGGCTTTGTAAGCAACACGCTGCAGAAATGGAATCAGACAAATAATATTCTTAATTTAGAGAGTGCAAATGTAAAGGTCAAAGGCGGCAGTGAGGGACGTTTTATAGTTTATTTGAATCTGTTTTTATAGATTGCTATTGTGGTACTGTGTTTTCTATTTTCACGGCTCGTTCGGGTATTTGTTTTCGAGCGAACTCTGGGGCCCCACTACTGCAAGGCCTGGGCTCTTGGCTCTACTCTCCCACTCGTATAGCTATAACAAAGTCAATATTACAAAGAGGTAACACATGTCGAGGTATGCTTCGGGCCTGCTCTGGTGCTGTGATCCTGGATTGGGACACACACACACGCATACACTCAAACACACGCATACACTGTGTAAAAGAATGCATGCTTTCAATAGGAGGCTGCCTACCTCCATGAAGAAAAATGTATCGCACTTTTTTTCATCTCTTTGCAAATTTGTTCTCTGGTTGAAGCTGGTATTTTGGCTGTCACACATGTGAAATTGTTCATGTGTGTATGGGAATGTGTGTGAACTTCAATTCCTACAGTGTTATGTGTGAGCGCAAAGTACTTGTTGGTGTCTATGTGTTCACATAAATTTTGAGTGTGTGTGTGTGTGTGTGTGTGTGAGGGCTAGTTTGTTTTGTTTTTCCCTTACTTCAGCACATCTGAGAGAGCTTTTCTGGAACTCCTGAGCCCTGTCCAAACAAAGATGGCCGAATGTGAGGGATGGAGGGGAGGTGGATCAGGCCGTGCGTGTGTGTGTGTGTCTGTGTGTTTGTGATTTTTCAAGTAAGCTGGGACCAGAAGAGCCTTGCGAAAAACCAAGAGGAGGGAGAGAAAACCGAGCCCCTGAGAAAGGCAGCTGGAAACACGGAGACTTGCAGTCCCCCTTTCTCTCCCTAGTCCAGCTGCACTCAGATGTGTCTGCCTGGTCCCCCCCCGCCTCACCCCTTCACTCCCAAACTCAATGCCACTGCCAAGGAGAGAGAGAAAGAGGGAGAGTGAGGGAGAGTGTCGCAGCTGGTAATACTTACAGGCCATTTTACCGCAGTAAAGGCATGAGATTCATTAGGCCAGGGCCCGCGTGTTTTGTGCTGAGTATCGGCCGTGTTATTGTTAGGATGTGGTAAAATTATAAATATGGAGGGGTGAGGGGGATTTGTGGGGTGCAGGAATCTTAGTGGAAGGGTTGGAGAAGAGCGAGAGCGAGGTGGTGGTGGGGGAGGAGGAAGAGGAGAAACATGCCACTCATTAACTCCTCTGCCACAGTCTTGTTTCTCATGATTGGGTGGCAATAAAAAAGTCTGTCACAATTTGTCAAAGTTAATGACTGAATGGCACACCAGATCTCAAGGGCTGGAAGACACGCTAACATATGTCGAATTAGTCAATAGCTTTATAATTGCAGAAATAAGGAGTCCAGCTTTAGCCAAATGAAGCGGACTTAGAGGGTCCTGAGAGGGAATTTGCAATTTGGTCAGGTCGATTGCAGAATGGCAATCACCAAGGCTTGGCACTGCTTTCCTCACGCACTTGAGTTTCTTTCGATTGCTTTCTTTCTTTCTTTCCTTCCTTCTTTTCCTCCCTCCCTCCCACCTGTTTGAGCTGCTCTGTGTCTTCTTTGTGACCTGTGACTCTGGAACTGCGTCTAGCCTCCACTTCAGCCCCTCTATCTGTGAACTTTGTAAGACTGAT
The DNA here is from genome assembly GCF_020085105.1 of Siniperca chuatsi. Classification (NCBI taxonomy): domain Eukaryota; kingdom Metazoa; phylum Chordata; class Actinopteri; order Centrarchiformes; family Sinipercidae; genus Siniperca; species Siniperca chuatsi. The sequence goes on from NC_058044.1 coordinate 12,548,969, forward strand.
AAAGACTAAAACACCCAGATGGACTTTCCTTTGGTCTGCCGTCTCCCTCCCTCTCTCGTTGTCCCAACACAAATACACACACACACACACACTTAAAGTCATGCAAAGACACTCCTCACTTCTCTCCCTCATTGTGCGGCTTTGGGAGTGACACACATGTCATTGCAGTAATGTAGCCATTGGTTAAATAGTCTCTCCCTCCCCTCTCTGTCTGTATCTCTGTCTTGTGTCCTATTTGTCTATGTCCTTTGCTGACTGAGACTGTAAATACTAATAAAAGTTGCAGCTTTTCTTGGAGAGTTGTATCTAAAGCAGGAACTACGATCCTGAATCAGGAGCAGTTTTCTCACTATGCTGGCTAAGGTAAATTATTGCACAAATCTGTAAATAACAACAATCTAGGCCACTTTTGGTGGTATTTTATAATGTATTTAATAGACACAACAAATAAGTAAGATGCAAGTTGATGTAGCACTTGGTTGCAAATAATCTGAATAGAGCAATTATCTCTGGTTCAGCATAGCTTATACATAGTTTTGTATTTCCACAGCTGCTGGGTGTGCAGGCCCAGGTGTTTACAAGTAAACCACCATGCTGACACACTGTTTGAACAAAACTCTGAGGAAAGAAACAAATATTATTGCCCAGTCGTGTGTCTTGAAAACCAGCCAATCTGTCTACAGTAGTGTTCGGTTTAGTTGAAAAAACACATATACATAATTTGGAGATTGCTTACACACAATTAGTGCAGACTTTTTTACATTAAAAATGGTCAAAGAAAATAAAGAGCTATTGGCGAGATTCAATCTAGGAACTCTTCCAAGATTTCTCTGGCTGGGAGCTAGTTTGAGTAGGGGAATTCACTGAGTGTGGGTGTTTGTGTGTGTGTGTGTGTGTGTGTGTGTGTGTGCACATGTTTGCATGAGAGGGAATGTGGGAGTGTGTGTGGGCGCTTGTATGTGTGTAGTTCAGGAGGTAGAGTCCCACCCTGTAGACTAGTGTGATGACTAAATGTCAATTTGGGGGAGTCTCAGCATGCTGGTCTCCTGTCGTTACGCTGCTGTCAAGCCTGCACTGTGTGTGTGCATGTGTGTCCCGTCGCCCACGCCAACCAATGATTGCCATGGAGATGTCCCTTCGCAGAGAGGGGTCGGCAATATGTCTGGGCTCTGACTAATACTTTCTGTTTGTGTTAGGGTGTAGATGGGGAGAGAAGTAAAGAGCAGACCATGTTGGTCAGCTTCTCTCCCCTCTCTATTTCCACCAACCCCGACCCCCTCCTCCTATTTCTTCTGTCCCCTTTCCCTTTACTCCCACTCTCTGTTCTCTTTTCTCCTCTCTCGAACATGTGTCTGGTCGCACTGTGTGGTCATGTCACTCCCTCAGGTCTCTAAACAGAAACCTAGTGTGTTGTTGCAGTGCTGGCTGTCACTGCGATATTTGCATTCAGCATGGGCGATCAGTGGGCCAGCGAGTGCAGGTGTCAAGCCTGACAGGGAGTTATCCTTATCTGGGGCAGGTCGCTCCCTCTGATAGGCTGAAGGTCTGGGCAGATCTAGTTTATATTGATGACAATGTTTTATTTCCTTTCCTGTTCACACAATGGCCAGTGATAAGGAACTGTGTCTCAAAACCTAACAACTTGCAGAGTGATTTCTGGCTTTCATTTAATCTTATTGCTGAAACAATTTGGATTAGTGATTAATCTTTTAAGTCATTTATCAAGCAAAAGTAACAAACATTTGCTGGTTTCAGCCTCTGAATATGAGTATTTCCTGTTTTTCTTTGTTATATATCCCTATAAATGTAATATAGTGGTATAATAGTTTGGTTTTTAGACTTTTGGGTGGACAAACAAGTGAATTGAAGATGTCACCTTGGACTCTGGGAACAAATTTGACAATTTATACTGCTTAATCAATTGTAAAAATGAAAGCCCAACTGATAAGGATTTTTTTAGGCTGATGATTCTCATAGCAGTTTGAGGTTAAAAATATTTGATAACAATATACAGAAGATAGCAATTTTTAACAAACACATAATATAAACAAACATTTCTGATAAAGATCCCTCAGATCCCTCTGATAAAGACCAAAGATACAGTGTGATGGGGAAAGGCAACAAGGCATTGTTGCATTTGTTGGAAAAATTGTTACAAAAAGAATTCTTCAAAAAACAAAACAAAATATCTCTTAAATTTGGTGATTACTAAATTATGACCAACATATGTACCGAGTGGGGCATTTTATAGTTGAAAAATAAACTTTTAAGTCCTCTCTGGTGAACAAACTATGAACCTCAAACACATTTTTGGAATTTCTGTACAGCACTTTGTTATTTATTGGCCGACTCATTAGTCAGAACCTTATTTGATTTAGCTATTCAGTTGAATCGCAGCACTAACACAGTATTTCAGTTTAGCCTATAAAATGCTTATATAAACTTGTTACGTCAAACAGGAGAAAATTGGGAGATCTAGCCTGACATCTTTTGTACAGCATTTTTCTCAACCTTCCTACCTCCCCACATCGGCTTTCCTTTGCCTCCTCCACCTTTGCTACAACACCTCTTCCCCACCTTTCTGATACACCAGCTTGCCTGACTCCCCCCCTCAAACCCACCTCCCCGCTACCCTGCTATCTCACTTCTCTTCCTTTTCGCCAGCGTACCCTTCGTTCTCTCTCTTTCTCTCTTTCCATCCCTCCCTGCCTCCCCTAGCACCCTTCTTTGAACCTGGCCTTGTATCTGGACCCAGAGGTCTGTCACTGGGCAGATGATTTGATCTCTGGCTGGGGAAATGCTTTGAGCAGAGCTGAGAGGGGCCGGGGCCTGGACCGGGGCCTTCTGCCCGGACCTGCTGTCTACACAAAAGATGGGAGAAACTGCTGCTCCCTTGATGCTTAGGTATTTGAACTGACAGTGTAGTCCAGTGTTAACAGTGTGGTACTGCTCTCCATCTATATAGGCTGCACTGACTGAGAACATGGCATATGATGTCGCTGAGATCGCAGGGTTGTGTTTCTGGTCCAGTATTGTGATATTATGCTCCTTCTAATTCTCTGTTTCACAATATCAAAGCCAGCTGGGTCCTTTAGCTGTCCACTTCATAAACAAGCATGACTGTCCTGAAGTACACGAACGGCTATTTATCATGCGAGTGACTCAGGCTGAAAGTTTCGTCATTGATCTGATTTGAAACTTTTTGGGGTGGTGCTCATAATGGGGAGATTTACTTTCTGTGACTGTGTCAAACCACACAGACAAAGCAGGAATGTTGGAAGCAGAAATTTAGCTGAATTGTGTGCCTCTTTGATTCTGGAGTAATAACATGGGTGTTGCATCTGTGTATGTGAAGGCTTGCAGAGCACGAGTCCTATCTGACAGCTGACAAACATAAAAAGACAGGACTGGACCTCTGGTCAAAGTTGAAACTGGACGTCATCTGAAATGACAGTGGATGACAGATATCATCACTCACAATTTGGCTGTTTAGATTGTCCAGTTATGAACTCCAGATTTATGTTCCTGATTAGTGATTCTTATCAATGACGACTGTATTGTAATTTCATTACAAGCAAACAGCAGAACCACATTTTGCAAATGTGTTCACAAAAGGATGAAGAAAGGATTTGATATGACAGATGGCACCAAAAAGGGCTAGAAACTATAAAAACAGTGAGCCATGCCAAACTGTGACTTTATCTCTCAACAGTAATCTGATTACATTTAAACCAGACATGACATTTTCTCCACTACATTTGCTGCTTCTGCCCCATTGCAGGCATGAGGTTGTGAGCCCTTCATTCTTTGGGTCAGCAGGACCTAACATTCCTACACCAAGACAACATTTTGTTCCAGTAACAGCAGGTGAAAGCAAAGCGCAACAAGACTGAGAGGCAGTGCCATGTATCTGAAACTTATGTTTTGGGTTTCACAGACACAGATGAATTTTATTGTTCCCCGGTCTATGTTAAATGTTTATTTAGCTTGCACACTTCATTTCCAAATGTCATATTCAAATTTGGCCCTTTTCAACTTTAGTCTAAGTGGTTTACAGTAAGTTACTAAATGCTGAATCTAAACACTGTAATAGCTTTTTGTATACATTTGATCAGATGTGAGATACATTTACTGATTGACAATGAATCTCAGAATCTGTCAAGTCACATAGAGCATTAATTAAGGGTGCGTGCAAACAACAGACATGGCTGCTTCCATTTGTTTGACTTAAAGAAAGGAGAGGAAAGAAAGGAAGAAAAGAGAGGGGTCTCAGGTCTCCACATGAATACATGAAAACACATGCTTCTCTTCTCCTTCTGTAATCCACCAGGGACTCACGCCCCATTTGGTTTCCATTAGCATAGCTCTGGTCGCTCTGCCCCATGTCAAAGCCCAGACGCACAGCTGCACAAAGGACAGGGACCTCTGGCTCTGTGACTGCCAGCCGCTGGGCTCAAAACCAGAACTGACATGGAGGATGGGCCTTACACTGTGGGGATTTCAGATGGAAGACACTAGTCTTCTCTGTCGACTACAGTTTTCCCCAGTACAGTATAACAGTTTTACACTGAAGTCAGTGCACAAGTGATTAATTGTTGTTTATTTTGTACCACTTTGTAAGGCAAGAAAGCTCTGTTTCAAGTCAAATCCAATGTACAAAATCAAACAAGCAAAAATTAGCCTTGGCATGTGGTATTTGCTCCCCTGTATTTTGTGGCGTGCTGTGTCTAACTACAAAGACTTTCTTTATTCAGTGTGTTTTATTTGTCACCTGTTTCCAATATGGACACTGTGAAGTCCTGATCTATCTGACGGAGCCAGGGCCCAGTTTATGACACGCAAAGTTGCTGTGCCTCTTTTCCTACACAGGTTGGCTGCACATTTCTGGCAGGAAATTGACAGCATTTCAGCAGCTAACTCATGGATGAGATAATATCTTGTGGGTGGAAGAGAGGACAAGATGCTCCCAGTGTTTTACAGTGACCCTAAGCAGAGACAAATTTAAATCTGAAGCTGCTGCTGCAAAGATGAGGCACACACATGCACACATATGCGCACATACACACAGGGTTTTCATTTAAATCTCTGCTTTGCTTAACTCACCAAACAAGAAATGTGGTCTGTGGCTGTGTGTTGAACATGGTAAAGGTTTCAATTAAAGTAAGAGGAACAATACCCACCCAGCATCCAGCAGCTGTCTGGGTTGGCTTTCCATTGTACGCTGTCAAGAGAGGATTCAGAGAGGCTGAAAGGGACTGGTGGTGTTTTAGCGGTGTTTTTGGTGGCATATGGTTACAACATCAACCTTGAAAAATGACAGGATAGTAATACATTTTTACAGGATATTAGTTTAGGATCACCATCAGTTCAGGACTTGTAATGGCAAAGGCACTGTCTGTGTTGATCTCTACATATGCTGCTTGGTTTAGGGCTGTAATCATTTGCATGCATCGGTATTGATCCTGGGCCATGTAGACTGTCTTTCCCAGTCTGTTTAAAATCCTCTTGGACCTGACAACAAGAGTCCAGGCTGAAGCCATCTTGTTCTGCAGTTCCTCTTTCCTGCATTTCTTCGGTCCATCTGTCCCACTAACCGTCTTTTAATTGAGAGTCCTCCCCGGTCTGATGCTGGCCATTGCTGACTGTCAGTGTTTATACAATTGGGCTGGGACAGGGACTGCGAGCCAAGCAAAACATCCATAAAACATCAAGCCTCCAGCTAAACAAAACCCAGCAGTGAGACACACACACTTGAGCCAGATAAGGGCTGAAAATGATGCTTTCTGAACGCAGCTAGGTTAAGTTGTTGACCATAGCGGTAACACGGCAGCTGTGAGAGAGTGTTGACTGTTGTCTGGGTCTAATTGCTACAGCATTGTGGGATTTTCTTCACTTGCTAACAGCTTTCACTTTCTAGCTGCTAATTTTTCTAGTGATTTACGAAGTCTCACACACACTCACTCATACACACCCCTGTGTCCTTTTCCTCACCGTCGTCCTCTTTAGTTGTGAGCCAAAGAGGAAACCCTGGCGAGACACTAGCACAGTGACTAATGCTGTGTATCTGGCCGGGCCTCAGATAACACAGCCTCCTCCCCCGGCCTGCTGTGACAAATATGTGCGAGTACAGCGGTGGGATCTGGGCCCAACCTTGTCCCTGACCCAGCCCAGGCCAGACACAGGTTAAACCACAGCCAAATGCACCCCAGATCCATGCTGGCTATAGAAGCAGAGTTTTGAGTGTGTGAGAATCATTAGAAGAAGTCTTTATGACTTAGTCTTTCTTGTTTCCTCTGACAAGCCACACACACAGACAAACTCACATCCTTGATGATGTTGTTTTTGATGGCCATCTATGACACATCCGTCTGCTGCCTCTCTAAAAATTCTGTAATCAGTCTGTAATCTTTCATCTTATTGTGTATGATCAGTTTTGATGCCATCACATCACCAACATCTCCTGTGTTACTCTTCTCTGACACGTTCCTAACTGAATGTGGAACAATGCACAAATGAATCCTAAGAAATAACAGGCACAGTACATCCCCTCCCTTCCCTTTTCTCCCGTCAGTGCCTCCTCAGTTGAGGGGGCTTGTTGCTTTAATGCTTCTTAATGCTGCTGTCTGCTTAATGGGCCAGATATGAGAGGTGCTGCTAGCCAGCGTAATAAGTCAGTGATTAGAGGGCGCCTTGTCACAGCAGCAGCCTCGCAGACAGTGGCACGCTCTAATTGCCGTATTAGACGCCCCTTAACTATCTTGTCAGCTGTCAGACCCCAGCTCGTAAAAAGCAGAGGTGCATTTGATATTTCCAATTGTTTATTTCCGTCTGTTGCTGTTAGCGCTGCCGTACGGAGAGGCAATTAAAAAAGGGTTGTGTTGTGTGACATCACTGTGCTAAATTTGGGTACTCTAAATTAGAGTTTGAAAAATCTTTATGCAAGGAGAGTTATATAAAAAGAAAAATCTTCAGTGGCAAAACATCTGACATGGAATTCACTTAAAAATTGCAAACACAAAATTGAAGGTGGGGTGAATGACAAAGAAGTGAACAAAAGTGGCCAGTGTGCATGATTAGGACAGAAACTAAAGATTATTTTTACTATCAATTAACCTGCTGATTATTTTTGCGATTAATAGATTCACTGTTTCTGGTTTATAAAAAGGCAGTAAATAGTGACAATGTCCATTGCAATTTCCCAGAGCCGAAAGTGAAGCCTTCATATTGCAAAATATTGCATATCTTGCCTAACCAACAGTCTACTAATAGTAACTATTCACATTTGAGAAGCTGGAACTATTTTTTGCTTTTTTGCGTAGAAAATGACAAACTATCAAAATTGTTGGCGATTAAGTTTCCATCGCTCGACTAATAAATTAATCGCCTAATTCTTTCAGTTCTAAACATTACTGAATTTTTAGGAGTTTTCTGTCAATTCAGTGTCATTTATTGTTTTAGTGTTAAGTTAAATACAGAAAACAACAATAGATTCAATTGCAGAAGAATACATTAAAGATGCGTCCTTAACCATAAATGTAGATCTGCCTACAAGACTGTAGGCTAGGTTGTGGGTACCTTACAACGTGACAACATACAGTAGGAAACTGCATGTGAATGTAAACAACAGCATTACAAAAACAGCTTGAGATGTTGCTTCAAAAACACAACAGCAGGGTAGACTTTCTGAGTCTATCCTGTATCTGAAAGGTCACAGGTTTGACCCCAGCCAGGCCAATGAACGTTTATGAACAGCCATGTCTGCAGTTTAAGTGTCCTTGAGGGGGTCGCTGAACTCACTTACTGCACGTTGCTCTGGATAAGAACACCAGCTTGGTGTATAATATATGTACACTCCAACTGACACATGGCACATAATCCTCACACACTGTGAGGATTGCCGTGCCTGCACCTGGAGAGCTTAAAAATGGTGTAAAGTCAAATAATCTGTCTCCTGTCTCATTTGGTGTCAAACAGTGAGGTGACACGGTTAGAAGTGGTGTAATTTTGTGTTTAATCTTGGATTAGCCCATGTTCATTTTGACACCTCCAGTTACTAATCTGGTTTACAACACTTTTGGGCGAGCAAGGGGGGATTCTGATAGATTTTATGGTCCCTTAGTAGTTTATGAGTGAGCCAAGTTTTATATCCTGAATTACAGGATATTGGTCTAATCCACCAACTAGCTTGTGTTATTTCCTGCTTTCCACTAGAATGTGCACTTGGGTCAATACTGGTGGTTTGGTGTGTGCACTTAAGTAAAGAGCAGAAATATGTTTTCATTACTGATCGTGCATTGACCTCAGTTGTGTGACATAAAGGCTGATCTGTGCTGCTGATCCTTTTCTATCTGAAAGTGCTGATTGACTGTTTTTGACATTGTGAAATATAGGTTGTTGGCGCAGACATGGACTCCAACCTACGACCCTTTGTGTGCATGCACTCGTCTGTGTCACATTATTGTCACACTATTGCCTTATAAGAATAACAGTGAGACAATAAGAGATAGCATATTTAGTGCAGATTGTATATTCATAAAGTTTCAGGCTCTGATAATTGAGCTTTGGTGTGAGGACAAGCAGTTTCTTTGTCACCGTCTTCCTCTTCTTGTCTCTGAAAGACACCCGTGTGTATCTCTATAGATAGTGCCTTCATATTTTGATCTGACAATTTTCCTCAGAACTGGATTTGCTGAGTGATACATTTAAGATTTTCCTGTCAAAATAAATAGGCGGTTACTCACAGCAGTCAGCTTGTACACTAACCCAATTTCCTGCCTCAAGCATTCCTGAAATATTTGCTATAATTTTAGTGATTACAGATTTTTTTTCTTTACAGCCTAAAGAATTAACACATAGGAAAAACCTTCAGTCATTCAGCCCTGACTCAACACCATATGTGCCAAATGTAAAATACATGATCCTCATCATGTGGATTTGGAGTTTATTATGTCAAGTTATTAACTTGTAGGTGTTTTTATTCTAACTTCAGCAGCCAACATACTTAAATTACATTAAGGAAATATCTGATTATCATATCATATAACAATATCTGATTTAAGAAAATATAAGTATGCGTTTAAGAGTGAAACAGTTCCAAGATTTTTTTTTTCTCCATAGGCAAGGTTTGCTTTGCACCAATCCTACCACAGCTGCAGATTCCCTTTAGGCAGTCTAGGTTGCAGAAGTGTTACTATCTTTATTCATCAATTCATCTTGATAATGTAAAAAATGTCTGATAAACAAAGACCTGCCAATGCTTATTAAGATTCATGTTTCCAATTTCTTTTTCTCTTTTCACTCCTTTATTCTGTCTTATTGTTTCTCCATGTCAGTGTGAAATTTACTGCTCCCAGCTGCTGCACTCATTTGGATGATGAAGCTGGAATTATTTGTGTGGATTTCTTTGTATATCAGACATTTTCTCCATGCTGTACAATCTCTTTGTTGTTTGAAGAATGTGGATCAAATGACCTCCTGCAAAATATGTACCTTAATTTTAGTTAGAGTTTTTACCAGCCCTTTGTGAAGGCTTAAGCCTCAGCAGACGATGCATTGTGCTGTACTGAGTTGCCCTCATCAAGTCTGGACACTTAACCTCTCAATACTAAAAGCTTCCCGGGGTCAGACTAAGTGCAGCTCCAGTGTTGAGTAATGGAGCCTCAGTCAAAACAAGTTACATTACTGTGTTTTCAGGAAGGGAAGTCCTTTGTCGGTTCACATGAACTCTGTGAAATTTTGTGGCTGACAGTTATTCTTTATGGCAGTGGCTGCAATTGCTAATATGTTTTGTATCACAATTATCACACTTTCAAGTAACAGCTTGGACGAATGAGCTTAAGGGATTTGCTGTCCTTGTGCCTCTTAATTGTATTTATGACTGCTAGTTGATAACTGCGCTTTCCGACTCTTTGCTTTATTATCTCTCCTTCGTACTCAAGCTGTGATTGACGTGGATTCATCTCTGTTTCTGTCCTGTGTCTCTGCAGGCCATTCGCTGCACACTGGTGAACTGCACATGTGAGTGTTTCCAGCCAGGGAAGATTCACCTACGAACATGTGACCAGTGCAAGCATGGCTGGGTAGCTCACGGTAAGTAAGTTCATTGTTAGGGTGATGGGTGTATCTAAATATGATGTAAATAAATATAAAATTAGCCACTGATACTCATAAAAGTACCTCCTCTTGCTGTGGAGAAAATAGAGGTCCTGACCTAGATATCTGTCCTCTCTACTGAGTATAGAAAATTAAAACAGATGCCAGCAGCATGAATGCATCTCACATATCTCACAATTCTAATATGTTTTGTATTATTCTTTATTTACTGCGGATAGTAGCTTCTCTCTGGTTGTGAATGTACAAAAATTACATTTTTATTCATTTTCCGTAGAAGTAACTTTGTTGTTTTTGTTTACTTTTGTAATTTTCTGTTGCTTTCAAAGTCTTGTTTTTGCACCTTAGATCAAGAAAAGAAAAAAGAACACAACCACGAGACAGATAGAGAAGCGAGAGACCACACGTTATGAGTTTTTCACGTGGGTATAAAAAAGGGAGAGGAGGCAAGAAAGTACAAAGAGAAGGAGGAGGGGAAAAAAGAAAAAAGAAAACACCTGTTTGGCTTGCGTCCGCACTAGAGCAGGCCATGGGCTCTTCAGCGGATCGCACAGGACCCCATTGACTATTTTTTAATCTCTCCCTCTGAACTGTCAGGCACCCATCTCTCCTCTCCCCCACTTTTCATTTCATGTCGGCATTGGCAGGGACTCTGACAAGTAGTTCTTCATTTTTTATTATGTTCGTGTCTGGCTGCGCTGTGTTGTCAGGCAAAGCCCTCGTCAGCAGGAAAACGCCGTCCCAGGATCAGAGAGAGACCCAACCAGGTGTCACCCAGACAGGCAGGGAAAGAGGGAAGGGAGAGGGAGAGAGAAAGGTATGAGGTAAGGGAAGAGAGAGGGATTGAGACAGGGAGGAAAAAAAGAGTCAACCAGGTGTCGCCCAGACAGCCAGAGAAGAGAAAGAGGTGACCGAGGTTGTGATAGAGGGGGCAATAAAAAAAACCTACCTTGTGCTCACAATTAAGCTTTCCGAGCAGCAGCCAGTGACAAGACTTTTTTGCCCTGAGTTTTGCCACTCAGGCAACATACAGGCTACTCTATCCTATTGCTGAAGTTTGTTGTGGCTGTATGCAGCCTAAGAGACACTGCAGACACTACACAGGACTGAGAAAAATACTTTCAGCTCCTCTGCATGTTTTTTGGGTAAAGAATTTTTTAAAATCTATGTTGCTATACTCTCCTAAAAACACACTACTGAACAACAGTCAAAGATAATACAGTAAAGGACAGTGCTATTTCTAGTCATAATTTATCATACAGTATCAGGTATTCTCAAGGAAAGTTACCCTGATTTTAAGCAGGAATCGTACATTAATAATGCAGTAATTTACATTACATTTCTCTTGCTTTGTTGTTGTTATATTACCATTATTATGAAAAGCATGCTAATCAATTTAATATGCTATTTGCTACAGATTGTAGATTAAAATCAATATGTATAAATACAAAAAATAGCACTTTTCCTGAACCTTTGACTTCATTGTGCCCCCCACCCCACTTCTGAAACCAAACCTGCATCCTTGACTTCATAGTACATAAACCATTTGAGCACATACCTGATAAAGTATAAATTAAAAAGATATAAAATAATGCAATAAGAAATGCAAGGTCAGCCACAAACAGAAAACAGGCAAAACAGGGTGGATGTCATGCAGGTTTGTGTTGAGATGGAGATAGAAGAGGAAAATAAAAATGGAGATGCAAGGGCAGCGTAAGTGTGAAAGAGCAAGAGATAAGATAAAATAGAAAGAATGGCAGATAATCACATTAATGTCATTGCTTTTATCTGATTGATATGTTATTATCAGCTAGTGCTGACTGTGCAGTAGCCTCAGAGGGAAGATTTGAGATGCGAGAGAACCTTAATAGTCATTAACCATGCCTTTGTGTGTGTGCATTTTTTTTTTCTTCCTCCCCTTGTCACCTGGTTATCTACACAGCTCTGGACAAGCTCAGCACCCAGCACCTGTACCACCCGACCCAGGTGGAGATCGTTCAGTCCAATGTGGTGTTTGACATCAGTAGCCTGATGCTGTACGGCACCCAGGCCGTACCTGTCAGGCTCAAGATCCTTCTCGATCGCCTCTTCTCTGTGCTGAAGCAAGAAGAGGTGCTGCACATCCTGCACGGCCTGGGCTGGACCCTCCGAGACTACGTCAGGGGCTACATACTGCAGGTCAGTGATCAACACGCATGCTGCAGCGTCAAACGCATGTAAAGAATCATAAAAATTTTGTGTAAATGTCAATACCAAGTATTAGCGGTACTTACTCTCTGCTTACACACAAATGCACCCCTCTACATGCTTTTATTTTTGGCCGCAATTTCAGATGATTTCTGAAAGTGGGGATAATGTCCACAGTGATCACTAACATTACTTTCTCACCAAGTGTATCTACAAATTTCTCCGGCGTTGCAGTTATTTTGAGAGGTATTGACCAAAAGCAGAATAGTGACAATCTAGGCCACTTCAGTCCCATTGCCCATCCATTTTCTTCACATTTTCCCTGCTGTTACTTCTACTTCAGTCTGCCCCCTTTTCCTGCCCTGTCAACACTATGCCCCTTTGCTGGAAAAAGGAAAGAAATAAAAAAAAAGTGGAGAAAAATGTCACGCCAGCAAACTATAAAACCACTGTAGTGCGTTTCCTCTCTCCATCCATCCTCCCCCTATATAATTGCAGTCAGACACATTTCTCAATCAAAGGTATGGAGGTTTTGGTGTTGAAACCCAAACCAAAGTGTTCCTGAATGAATTAGTTAAGAGCAAGTGAACATGTGCATGTGGTTAGCTCCGTGTTGTGTGGGTATATGTGTCTGTGTGTGTGTTGTGTGCACATGTGCTTATCTGTATGTGTATATGGTTTAGTGTTCCAAGAGTGTAAGTGGAACAGCATGGTGTGGAGAGGGTGGTTTGTATGTGGAAACAGCTTCTGTGAGTAAAGCGCTCGCAGATCCAGTTCCTTTCTCTTAAAGTCTTAAAGAACACACACACACACACACACATAAACACAATAAAGTTATATGGAACTACTGTTATATAGTAAATATGTTTGCCGGTTTGGGCTTACAATTTAAAAAGAAAGTTTTGTGTGCATATTTCAGAGACAGAATAAAATATATGTTATAAATATAAATATCTGAACATCTGGGAAATGAAAGGAATATAATATATTATAATTTATCTCCAGTTATTATATTATATTCTTAATTCAGTAATATTAACATGGCTTGTTATATTTGTAAATAGAAGATATTTTCTTAATTTTTCAAATTGGAGAAAAAAGATTAGTTTTATTATCAATAAATCTGTTTAGTGTATTTTTGCCTAATTGATTAATAAATTAGTCTATTAAATAAATAGTAAAAAAAATGCCCATTAAAAGTTCTGATAACCCAAGGTGACATCATCAAATGTCTTGTTTTTGTCTGACCAAGAGTCCAAAACCCAAACAATATTCAGTTAAAATAATATGAAACACAGTAAAAGTAGCAAATGAGTAGCAGAGGATATCTGCCATATTTGCTTGATTAAACAACTGAAATTATTAATCGATTGCCGATTCATTACATTTTTGACTAATTGATTAATCGATTGTTCCAGCTCTAGCAAACATTCTCACCATTTGATTTTAATATTTTCAATGACAAACTAAACGCTCCAAATCTGCGGAGTGAGAAAGCCTTGTTTTGAGTAACCATTGGAGCGCTGTGGCTCCCATAGTTGTAGCCTCTGTGTTTATATCAGCTGGTTCTAATAGTCAGCTGGTGGGAGCACCGTTGCTCAACTGCTCAGCCTCATGTCACGCTACTGGCTAAATCCTCTAGATCTCCTCAGAAGAGCTTCAAAGAGGCCACAGCCGCGGAGAAGCAGCCAGTCACTTAAGGACAATAAGTAGTCATTGTACGGCCCTATTAGCCTGTAAGTAGCTATGAAATTCAATCATCTTCCCCGAGCCTCCGGGCAACGCTTTGTGTCAGGGGTGTGTTCCCCAACAGTATGCCACGCTAAATGAGAGATAAAATGAGGAGAACAGTATTGCAGATGATAGGTAATAAGTTGTCTTTTTGATATTGATGTCAGGGGACATTATTTGATGATAAATTACTTTACTGTGATCCTAGTAGTCAGGCTTTTAAACGCTTTTACTGATTTAGGATTTGAATAAAAGTGTTTAGGCCACAGGAGTAATCATGTTAATTTATATTTTAATGAGATACACTATAAGTCACTATAATTATCCAGCAAATACATCCACTATTTCTGAATTATGTTCTAATGAAGCCTGTCTTTACCATTTCACATTTTGTTTTTTGGTTTTGGTTTTGAGTTTTGGTTAGCACACGGTATGTACTTAAAAACATATGGCTCTCTTTGTTTTTCCTCCCCAATATTCATCTACCTCTTACTTTTTCTCTGCTAGTATGTCACAATGTGTCACAACAACATGAATAGTTTAGACTAAGAAAAAAAATCATTGAGAGTGTGTGTGTGTGTGTGTGTTCCGTGCCTTGTGTTTGCTGGGTGTCAGTGATATGCCACAGAACTCACGACACTGAGCTGACAGAGTATACCTGCAGCTCCACTGATGACTGACCACTGAATGTATGCAGTGCAGGAGGAAGGAAAAAACACACACTTATATTTGACCAAACACATAGAGAAAAACACTGAAAACACAGACGCAGCTTGGCATCAGTATTCTGCCTTCTCTTGTCAGACCAACACATTCCCTCTCTATTTGTAATACTAATTTAAAGGAGGCTAAACATGTATTACACCCCCTTCATGACACATTTCTATTGTTAGTGCTATCATTTAGTGAAGTGAATGCCAGTGTTTGTGGCTATTTAGGATACCACCTGCTCTTTTTCAGCACACACAGCAGGAGTGAGCCAACACTTGCATACCTTACATATACAGGGTATCATCATTATCACCAATGCAATTTAGACTATCCTGCAGAATAAACTCATATTCTCCACAGTAAAGTAATACTATAAATATGTCACCATAGATTTTTAGTTCTAATTTACAGAAGGAATTAATTTATGTCAACACCCAAAATAAACTTTGCCCTCCTCCGTCCTCTCTGCCATTCACTGCATAACAAAATTAATACATCATAGAGGTGTGACTAAATACGCGTACACTCTGCAATTTACCTTTGTAATAGGCTCCTTAAACTGAAGAAAAAGCTCAATAGCTTATCTAGTGGTTGGAATTTTGATTTGTAAAGGAGAAGAATTATACATGACATCAATAACCATTAAAATGAATGATTGTCTTTCTCTCCCTCTCTTGTTTCATCCTTCTATAAACTGTTTGTAGCCTGACCTTCAGTCCACAAACTGCCCTCTTATATAGGATTAACACACTTAACACACCAGCAAATCCACACAGTCAGTTGCTACAGTATTTCTATATACAAATGTATGTGTTAACGCGACCACGCATCCGCACAATAACATAATGAGTCTCTATATATCTATATGTATTTAAGTTCCCAAAGAACACGTTCTTGATGCCAGACAAAATAGAAGAGAGTCAAGAGTTATTTAATGACCTTTGCAATGTCCCTAACCACTAGCTGGCTTGTGTTGTGTGAAATATTCCATTAGATGATTATCCTGAAAAGTCACACAGCCAACTTTACTTTGTAAAAAACTACTGTTTTGTTGGTTGGATCACTTTTGTTAGCAAAGTGGGATCTTCTGCTCCTTTTGTTTGATCAATTTATCACTGCTTTCCATTAAGTTAACCAATTTGCTATATGTGTAAAATTCTTATCAATATTTGACCGCAAATTTGCCATTTTGTCAGATCTTGAAAAAACAGCATACTAATACGCTACATTAAAATATATTTACTAATTAAATTATGTTAAATCTGTACATATAGCGTACCTAAAAACAAAAATAACTAGTAGCAGGAAGTAGCATTTGGCTGTTGACACCTTGTTACCTTGAAATGTCATTTTTTTTATGTACACAGTAAAACAGCCTTGCTTTAAGGCTTAAGACAATTCATTTTTCACATTATCTACAGGTTTCAAAAGAGTTGTGCGTTTCCACCTGATAGTGATGACTGAAAGTTATGTGTGTATCTCTGTGTGTAATATTTTTTCTGTCCTTTACACCGCTTTATTTCTCTGCTTTTCCTCCCCTATCCCCCTGACTTCAAGTTCAATCCAAGGCATTATGTGAACAACACAGACACATTTATTTGTTGCCAGAATTCCTTGCCCTTCACTTTGGCAGGACTTTTACCTTCTCCACTCCTCAGCCCTTCATCCATTTCTCCCTCCCTCTACTCATCCCTCTCTCCTCTCCCATGGTTGTTTCCAGACAGACCCACAGCCAATGTGCACCAGATGCCCCCCAACTCCACCCCATCCCGCAGCCTGTCACTGCTCACTCCTCTAAGTTCGATACAGACAGATGGAATTGCTATCAGTACTGGCTTCTCTCCTTGTCTCAGCCTCTGTCTCCCACACTCCACGCTGTCTATACACTGTCTATTTTGTCTTCCTCTTTCTTATCCCTTACCAAGTGAAAAATAAGTAGAGAGAGAGAATGAGTGGAAAGAGAAAGAGAGAGAGAGATACAGCCTTTGCAGCCAACATATGGGCCCAAATCCAGGGTTTTCCTGAGCGACATTCTCAGTAATGTTCTGTCCTTGTAGAACATTGGGCTGCCTCCACTTTTATGAGATGTGGTTTTCCTGACTCCACACGGCTTCCAGGAGACCCAGATGGAACCGCTAACAACCCCCACCACCGCCACGCAACCACACACACACACACACACATACTGTACACACACAAATAGTCTTAACCCTGATTGCACACACACTCGGAGGAATGCTTATTCAAACTATCAGGCACACACGCAGCCACAAAATCACACCCCAAATGGCCCTCCAATATAGGCTTTGTTTCAGTGGCAGACGCCTGGGCATGAGGGTGTGTTTAAAGTTATTAATGCAGCAAAATAATCTCCTTAAATATCTGGTTATTTATCTACGTATTTGGTATACGTATAATATATTATTTCTCTAATGAACATGAACATTGTAGGTCGTTATTTTTGTGTGTGTGTTGGAGGGCCGCAGGAGGGCTGTGCTCTTATTTT
Organism: Siniperca chuatsi; assembly: GCF_020085105.1. Taxonomy (NCBI): domain Eukaryota; kingdom Metazoa; phylum Chordata; class Actinopteri; order Centrarchiformes; family Sinipercidae; genus Siniperca; species Siniperca chuatsi. Next base: position 12,566,214 of record NC_058044.1, read on the forward strand.
AAAAAAACTTGTGACTGTAATGTTGTACATATGTACTTACACATGTGGAATATGAGGTGTAATTACATGGATTAGGGTGCAACAGCGTTTGTGTAAGACAGGAAACCATTTCCAGTTGCAGGTGGGTCCTGAGGCCTTAGCAAAGGTACCACTCGGCTTCTCTATAGTGGTTTAGAAAGGTATTTATTGAGTTAGAGTCACATTTCAAAATTTCTTTATTTTTTTTGGCCTTTCCTCCCCCTCACTGCACTCCCCCTCTCCGTTTTCTGTCTCTCACTCTGTCAACTGTGAAGGGCACCATATCTCTTGATCCTCGCCTGAGAAACTTCCATTTTAGGTAATCAGGCTCTGTGCAACAACATTTTTTGGACACAATCCCCTACTCCAATCTCCTCCATACGGCACACTTGTAACCCCTATTTTCCTCCTGTCCTCCTCTCCTCTTCTCCACCCTCCATCACCTCCCAGTGCCTCCCCTTCTCTCAGAACCTGTTTTCTGTTATCACTACTTAATGCCTCACCCTGGGAGATGGACGGGGGAGAGAGCATTCTCTTAAGGTGGAAATTCTTACGTTCATATGGTTATGATTTGGTGGGGAGGTCAGGCTAGATTTTTGCTGGAAGGCTTACGGTTGGCTCTGTGCTGGCCGTGCTGGGCTCCAAGCACTTCAAAGAGGGCCGGTGTACTGAATCAAGGTGATTCTTACCCCCCTGCATACACATACGCACACACATACGCACACACTCACACACATGTCCTGCCTAGTACTCTTAAGGGTGTCTTCTCCCTTCTTATTCTCAATTGCGCACTTCTAAGTAAGCCAGAGATAAAGGGATGCGATTTCAGATTAGAGGATCAGTCAGAGAGAGGTAGACGCGCATTATCAGTAAGGCATTAAAACCTTACCACTTGATGGCATAACCAATTTCATATTAAAAAAACACTGCTTTATCAACAAGAAATATTAAATCCAGCATGCATTATATCATAATAAACAATCTAATAATCATGTAATGTTTGCAGAAATTGTAAGCCTCTTCACTGTCACTTTTCTCACAGCTTGCAAAGCTCACAGCCAGCTACTTACACAAGTCCTGCCCATGCCAAATCCTCCGTCCCTCACTTTTAAATCCTGAACCCGAGCCTCAAATGAATTCAAGCTGGAGAAGCAAGGTTATGAGCAGGTTACATTGTATGCAGGAATTTGGGAAATAATTCCCCTTATATTGGATTTGGAAGGTAGTCTGAATTTTACCATAGATTCATACACAAGGCCTCACAAGCTGCTGCAAATTTAAAATCAAGGGGAAAAAATAATGATAAATAGTGGTATGAAACCAGTTTGTCTGTGGTTTTACATACTCATAACACCTTGTTACCAGGTTGAGAAGAAAATAGAAAAGTGATATTATTTTTTTAGGGTTCATCTTTTCATTGCTCTAAATCGCCATGTGTTGAACTGTATTTTGGGGGGTACTGAATACATGCGTTCCCTTTGATAAGCAGAAGTGCATTTGTTTTTCTGTGTATTTCTGTTTCTTTTGCTACTCAGAGGCCTGAGGTGAAGTTTGGATGACTGAATGTTACTGATCCTTTTTGTCAGATAGCTTTCAAGATGTTTAGGTAATATCAGGACTGCAGAGACAAGACAGAGAAGTGTGTGCCGTAACGGCCAGTGCATGATCATACCCTTGTGTTTGTACCATGCATTCATGTCTTTTAATCATACTATCCTTTGTGATTTTTTACACAATCTTAGTTTTTAATGTCATCAGTCCCTTCTTTATATTTTCTGTTCTGTCCACGTGTGGTCATTTTCACCCTCTCACAGCTCGACTTGTCTAATACTTTCACTGCCGCCTCCACTGTTACCTCTTCAGTGTCACTTCTATGTTTCCAGCAGGGAATTAGGGATGTTTTCTCAGTGTGTGTACTCAGGTCTTAGCTGTTATGAACTACAGTACTGTGCTGTATTGTGTTTTTTATCTTACCATTGCTGTTCCAAAGTGAGACCATTGCTACAGCAGCAACATTCAACACTGTGTTGCCCTCTTCTCCTTCTGTCTCTCAAATACTTAAATCAAACACTCACTGTGGTTCAACCCTTTACCGTCTGCCTCATAAATGTTTAGTATCACCTGGCTTTTTATCAACTGCACACATACACACACACATACACACAGTATACAGTGAAAGACAAGTGATATATTTTCCTGCTTGTATGAACAGTGTAGTCTTTTATTAAGGGAGTTGACTTGAATATTATTACATGCAGTGCTGGCCTGTAGTAGCAGTTCATATACTGCAGTCTAAGATCATGGATGCTGGATCACAGAACGTAATAAAGAGCCAATACACACGGCAATTATTTCTTCTCAAGAGACACTTAAGTAAATACACCACATTTGGAAATCCCATTAATACATCCGTTACATGTTTGGTGGCCACATGTATATTTCAAAATGTTATTTTAACGTAGGATGAGTGACCCCCATATCTGGTCAAATTTAAAGATCATGAATATTCCATGCCAAAACGTATGGCAGTGAGAGGCGTGTGTGTGTGTGTGTGTAAGTGGTGCTCTAATAAAATCTGATTGGGGAGTTAACATGCTGGGCATGGCAAACATGGGAAGTGAAAATTATATGTTTAACATACATGGTCAGGTCTAGGGGCTCCCATGGGATCCGAGTAGGGGTTTGATCAAACTTCACTCCGCTAGGCTACACACACACTCACACACACAGTATATGAGCGCCACCTTCTTATCCATTTCCCTCTCAAATCCCCATGATAAGGCTGACTTCAAAGCCTCGTAGCCAATCCTACAGCTTTATCCGAGATGCTGGTTTGATTCACCGGCTGCATCTCTTCCCATGGCCCCCACCACACCCCAACACACACACACACACACAACCTTATTCACATTCAATCTATATCTGAGAAAAGCAGCTCTCTCTGTCCACCTCATGGTGTCTCCAAATCTAAGTGAAGAAAAGGGGCCCTCAGTGCTTTTCTTCTCCCCTCTAAGTTCCACTGGCATGTCTTAATTAGAATAAAAAGGAATATTCTGCCTGTATTAATGGGGTGCCCTCTTTCTCCTCATCCCCTCTGAACACCCTGTTCCTCCCTCCTCCTCGCCTGCTCCATGTGATATGCATTACAGTGATCAGTGTAATGGGATCTCTGGTTCTCTCACTCCACATTTGCCTTTCTCTTTTTACCCAGTGTCCATCCCCTGGGAGAATTCCCTCAACAGGTCTTTGCTGCCGCCCTGGTGCGGCTGAAGCTCCCCATGAGAGGCTCTCATAGTCAGCTGTGCACCCTAATTGAAACTGGAAATCTGCCAGCCTGCTTATCAGGAATTTTTATTTACCTCTGCCAGGCTCTGCCCTCTTTACTTTTCAAAGAGGGCCATGTTATAATTACCTCCTCAAACAGAATCCCTCTCTTTCTGTCGACATCCCTTGCTCCATATATCCTTTTTCATAAGTTATAATATCCTGTCTCGCCTGCGCTGGAAGGAGGAAATGGCTTCTGCATTCTGAAGTGGCTTTTCAGGGGGCTTGGGGGATTTGCTGCTGCAGAGGGAAATTGAATTTTACTTCAAGGTCAGCGACACTAATGACGGTGCAGGGAAGGTGTTGATCTCATGTAGCACTGGTTTGTCTAGCAGCACCCCACTGTATCGATCTGCAGGAGAGATTCTAGTTCAGCATTGATTGTCAGACTGAATTGTTTGGGAGAGTGGTGGAAATCACTAGTGTAGTATAAGTGGTGATTTGGGACTGTAGTCACTCAGTCAGTACTTATAGATAGAAAAATAAATTAATGTTTTTAAACAAAAACAATACTGACAAATGTATAAAGTCTCCGAAAACGAGTAAAAATCTGGAACAGAGAATGTAGATACAGCACATAAATGCCCCGAACTGCTCCCCCACATTATGACTGATGCTTAATATAGCAGTTGAAAGTAAATGTACACTCTAAATACCACTTGAGAAGCCCAAATTGTGCACAGACACCCACACATACATACACATACAGAGAGAGAATTTTAGCCAGTCACTTTCATGATTCACTGCTGTTTGTATGCAAGATGGTTAGTTATGGGTAGGTGCCCTGCAGTGTGAGTGAATGTGTGTCACTTCCCCCACAAATGGAAACATTTAGACACTGAAGTGTGTCCTGAGGTGAGAGCTGTAGAAGCTCTCACTCATAAAGTAGCAGGGAGGCAGCCTGTGGAGGAAATGAGCTAGGCAGACTGGTGGAGGGAGAGGAGCGTGACATACACTGAAGGACCTCACACACACACACACACACACACACACACACACATATACACACACATGTTGGTGAACCACACACTGGTGCTTTGCACCATGTCTATCACCGTCTCGTTTTTCATCAATGGATCCAGCTGTGTTTGACTTCCTGTGTTTCTGTGTGATATTGTGGCATTGTTGGCAAAGAGGACACAGCCGGTACTGTACCTCCATGTTGTGTGGTAGTGGTTAAAAAGTTAACTGACCCCACCGTGAACCAACACCAGTGCTGAGACACCTGTGGAAGTTCACCACAGAATACAAAATAATGTGGGATGGTTGCTGAAACGTAATGGAGCTTCTCAGTTTAGACTTAAGTGGCTCCTTATTTTAATGTCCACTTCATATAGTCTCTTACTGTATATTTGTAGTGAAAAAGTCAACACCTTACCAACTCACTAGCTTGTTGAAAAGCCCCATCTCTTATGCTTCTACTCAGTTTTTTTCTCTCTCCGCTCTTTCGTTATCCTCTCTCTCCCCGGCGTGTTGTGCATGATTGCCTTTATTAAGCAGGATGACCTGTCATGCAGGTGCGAGGAGAAGGCGATGACTGCCCCCGCCCTCCACACATCCTCATTCTCTCTCTCTCTCTTCCTCTGTCTAAAGAAAGACACTGCCTCTCCTCTACCAATTGGTCTGGCTTCACTTCACCTCAGACAGGAGAGAGAGGTGGACAGAGGGGGTGGGGTGGGGTGGGTGGGGTGGGGTGGGGGTAGGGGTGCGTGAAGCCTCAGTGTGAAAGCAAAGCTGTGCTCTTCTCCGAGAAGGACCCAAGAAACTTCAAAGTCAGTTGAATTTCGTCGTAGGTCGGCCTGCTTTTAATGGTGATTAGTATTAGCATGCGTTGCAAGCTTAAAGACATTTTTTGTTTGTTTGTTTGTTTTTATCCCCAGCCATGCCAATAAACAATCAGTGCATTAAGTGGCGAGCAAATGGAATCAATTCATCCAGTTTTGCGCAGATGAGTGCAGAAAACGAGGCGTGAAGCAGCCGCTCTCTGTTTAGAGTGGCTAATTAGGAGCCCATTACAGGGCATCTCAGCATGGTGCTACCCTGATTGTTTATTAGAATTTCACTAAGGTGAAGGAGAGCGAGAAAGAGAGAGAGAGAGAAAGAAAAGGGGACTAATAGTAGTTATAAATGGATAATAAATGGATACCTAACAGACACACACACACGCAGCCTTGGTGAATGCCAGCCCTTGGGCCTCCAACAAAAAGGGCTCTTGTAAAAGTAGGGGAAAAAAGAAAAACCTCTACCAGCACTGTGCATATGCTTGGCTCGGTCCTCTTAAAGACTGTCTTATTAAATGGGTAAGTGGCTGAGTGCTGGGACCACCAAGTGAGCCGTGCTGTCACTGGCACACTGCTCTCTGTGGCTGGGTGCCGCAGGCGTAGACAGGATATGATATAGGGTCACCAGAAATGATGGTTTAACACTCGATGATACATCAGTTCCCAGCACTCACTGCTCAGTCTGCAAGTGGCATTTCTATGACTTTTCTAGTCCTGGATTTTGTTGTAAAAAATGCAGAGCTAAGTTATAGACTCCTACAACTCTACCTTGAAAGTGTGTGTATCTGTGTGTGTTAGAAGGCAAAGACAGTAATCAACAAAGACAACAGGACCTTCTGAAGAGGGAAGATCAATAGACTGCTACAGGTGACTGACCTCAGTGAGCAGACACATGCATGCAGGATAACCACACACAAACACACAAATCCAGGCGTAGGCACATACACCAGTAAGTACTTGTGGCATGCTCTCCTCCGTGTTGTCTCCACCTCTGGTTTACACTGTATGTGTGTGTGTGTATGTGTACGCTCACACACAACCAAGTATTACGCTCTCATCTTCAGGATCTAAGGCTCAGTGCCAACTGGTGCTTTGGTGCCAGGCACTGCCTTATCACCTCCCCGGTGCACGCTCACACACACACACACACACACACACACACACACACACACACGCACGCACACGCACACGCACACGCACACACACATACTTGCATTCTTACTCACATGTGCACTTTAAACAACTTTGTTGCAAGGGTTTGTGCACAGGCACTCACACAGTCGTACATGATGATCTACCCTCCACATAAACAAAGATAAGAGCAGGAACAGTCAGTGCAAGGCCCCAAGAGGTACAAAGCTATTACTGGGAGACCACAGTCGCGTGGCTGCGTGTATGTGTGTGCAGTCATGTTTGTGTTTATGTAGTGCCAGTTGCAGAGAGGAGCTCTTGGAACAGCAGCTCAGAGTTTTGTGTGTCACCACCATTTGCCAGTGTTGCGGCACTAACCACTGCTAACTGCTTAACGGGAGACTGCCACTGGTAGCGTGGTGTTAAACTCCTCTCTGACTTCCTGTTAAGGTCTTTGCCACCAGCCGTCACAGCGTAAAGACTCAAAAGTGATCTGACAATATAATCACAGCAAGTCACTGAAGAATGTGCCAAAGGGCCCTGACAATTTGACAATGACTTTGTCAGCTGCAGTGTCTCACATTAAGCATTGAATCACACCTTTGTTAAGCAGTGCAGCCTATTTAGGTATGGGGTGTGCTGTCTCCATCTTGATCCCTGACAAAAATCCAGCCCACTGAGGTGACACAGTACAAAGCGTTTTCCCATTTTTCCAAGCTGACAAACCTAATTACCGTGGTAAAATTCCTGGGATCAGTGCTAGATCAAGTCTCCTTAGTACTGTGAGCTGCACACCAAGTGTCCCTAAGGAGAGGAAGTCCATTGATTTCTCAGATTCCCAGGTCTGAACACAGAACATGTCTCAAAGCTTTGTAATTACTCACTGAAAATTCTGAATATTGTTACCTTTTAGAGTTATAGCAATTATAGGGTTGAAAAACCTTGAGGCAGGAGTACAAACTAAAAGTTTGCCAGTGGTGACAGCTATGACTCAACTTGCCATTTATTAATGTTTTAAGAGTTTTTACAGGTCCATATTCCACACAAAATCAATCTCTTTTCAACACAGTATGATTTGAAAGCTAAAAATAGACCGTTTCAGGCACTTTACTCTGAGTTACGGAAGTTCGCCTTCGTGTAGCAGTGGAATGAATTCCTCAGCATTATGACCGCATCAGTTCCTTCAGCTCTTTGAAATAAACGCAGGGTCTGTTGTTATCAGAGCGTAGGCCCAGCCACCTTCTCCCTTTATGGGCATGTTTCGCTAATCTTGCTACTGGCCTCTGCTTTTTAAGTCAAAACAGGTGTTGCACTTATAACGCAATCTTGTATTAGTGCGAGCACCTCAGCTCATACTCCTCCAAGGCAGTGTTTTCTTTGCAGATTCCTTTCTTGGCTAGGAGGCCTACACCTTGTTTTAAATGAGTTAGAGACTTGAGGACAAGAGTCATTAAAGCTATTTTGATATGGGTGTAATTTTAAGATGGACTTGCTAGGGGTCAGATATACTTGTTACAAGCCCCGTCGATGCTTCAAAAAGCAATAAAGCACTAAACCAGTCAAGACAAAAGTCATGTTCATTGTGAGTCACAACTCATCATTTCTGTTTTTGCCAACCGTTATGTGCGTGTTAGCAGGTAGGTGAGTTTTATTGTCTGCCTTAAAATAAAAGCAATATAAAGTAAAAATCAATCTGGCACAAGACCCAGCAAAGGTTTCTGCTTTGGTCCCCTCAGCCACCCTCCTCACTGCCTTTTTCTTCCATTTTCATGTCTAAGGATAGAGAGATTAAAGGGAGGCCATGTCTCAATGCTAAAGAACTGCTATCACTCAAAGATGAGCAGTGCCAAGCTCCTCTCTCCCTCCTGCTCTCTTTCTCTGTCTCTCTATCCATTGGATACACAACATCCCCTGGTGCTCTTTGGCCCTCCTCTTCATCCTCAACCCACTCACACACACATCACACCCATGATTTACTGTCATACACTCCTGTGTGTGTGCCTGTATGCACACGTGTGAGTAAATGTGTGTGCACATATGTGCTCTGTGTGCATTGCAGCGGCCACATCAAATACAGTAAAGCAGCACTCCTCTGAGACATTACCCCATCCATTCTCATTCCCCCATAGTGATTCCAATACAGAAAAAAGTAAACATTTCAAAACCTGAAAAAATTAATAAATAAAAGTAAAGGCAGACTACATCTGGCACAATGTCTGTACTTAAGGTTTCCAAGTATGTGTCTAGGGAGGAGATCTGGTGGGACGGAGCCCGAGTCGGCTTGGAAGCAGTAGAAACGGATGTCACACTGGAAATTTATACGGTGCGGTTCAGGGAGCAACGGCTGTAAATTGACAAGTGATGCTTGTGAGCAGCGTTACCCGTCTGTTTCTCTTTCTCTCATCTTCTATCTTTTTCCGCTCATCTTTTCTTCCCTTAGCGTAGCTGTTACTTCTTACATCTGTGCTCGCCCCGAGCATTATCGTTAACGGGTGAGAGATACAAAAACAAGCCAGAAGACTAAAAGGGGGAAAGGTAGCTGTGCGCAGAGACGTGGGAGAAAATTACTTGTGTTCGCTTTGTAACATGAAATAGTGACAGACAAAAAATGTGAAGTACATCTGAAGCCAATATCTTTAATCTTTAAGCAATGTTTTGCTTGGATGACTGTGACCCTTAAGTCTTGTTTTGGCAGTGATGAGAGAGTATGAAATGAAGGGGAACTGTAATACAACTCTAACAATATAAATACAGCATCACCAGCAAAACCTGAAAATGTCTGAAAACAGTTCTTTAAAAAAAAAAAGTATGCCCTCTTACCAACATTAACTATAATCTCTGTCATTTCTTCCTGGAAAAATGTTTAATATGGCTTAGGCTATTAGGCCACAGTGTTGAGGCTGAGTGTGTGTGTGTGTGTGCATCTGTTAACCTGTGTGCACACTGGCATGTGTGTGTATCTGTGCTATAGTTTGATCGGGTCATTCTACTGTATAAATGTGTCTAATGGCAGCACTCTTTTTAATGATGCAGGATCCTCTTTTCTGTGTCCCTCCTCCCCATCACATCGTGTTTGGAGTGAGAGCCACATGAGCCACCATTCCCATTCCACTCTGTATACAGTAGGTCACCTAGACACACAGAGAGAGAGAGGAGTCTGTGCCAAGAACATTGGACTGGAATATGATGCTGAAAGAGATGCACACAAAAAAGAAAAACAATTGGCTACTTGCAGAAATTTAGCAACTGAGGACATTATTGGAGTGCAAGAAGAGGCTGAAGACAAACATCAATTGGTGTAATGATTTACCAAAGCTAGGATTTGATTTGACTTACAATTCTGAGGTTAAAATCTAATTTAACATTTTTAAACTCTTTTTAATAGAGAATGAGAATTTCTAAATAAAACTAGTTTATTTTTATATACGTTTTATAAAAGAAAGCCTTTAATCTGATAATATGTGTTTTAATAGAAAAAAACATGTCAGACAACAATTATTTATGGAGGGCCCTGGTGGCCCATGTTTCCTGTCTTTGTGTCTACTTTTAACTATCCAAAAAGGCAAAAATGCCAAAAATATATAATCCTTTTTCTAAAATGCTGTATATGCACAGGAATATTAACCATCCATTTGGGGTAAAACATACTACTAAACAGCACACAATATGCCACTATCTCGTGTTATGCCCATCCATGTGGAGATCATGTGTGGCAGGAGTTTGTGAAGGACCACAGAACTGCAGTCGGCCAAATATGCCACAATGTGACAAATAAATTACAGATCCAGTGGATATTTTTAATAATTTAAAATAATTTTAGTTTTTTGATACAAACATCAAAATCATTACCCTCTAAAAAAGTGAATCCTTCTGAGAGGATGATTTGTCTTGATCATACTGCCTCACTGTACGAGTCAGCGCTCACTGCCTGGGCAATGTTCAGCAATGACATCTGGTAGACTGTGCTCTTCTCCCACCAGCACCGCCGCACGCCAATTGAGAACAGACAGATGCCAAGACCATTGTGGCAGCTCTGTCTTGCTCCCTCTCTCACGTTTTTTTTCTGTGTACCAATTCTCTCTGATATGGGAAACATGCTGTCACATCTGGGCCTTACAGAGAGAAAGAGACGCGAAGGGAGAGATAATATGAGACAAAGATGGGTAGAAGGATAATCAGGGTGCAGAGAGAGGAAATCTCGCACAACCGCTCTCCTACACACACACACAAACAGACACACACAGACGCACACACACACACACACATACGTGATATGTCACAGGCCCAAACATCAATGTGGGTGCCGTGAGGATGATGCCCCTTCAGGGTGACAGCGTGATAAGAAGGGTGTATTATACTGCAGCACCAGTGCAGCATGGTGCGCGTTATTTGCCGCACCCCTACCTCGTCTCTTCCGCTCTCTCCCCCTCTCATTAACCTCGGCTCTGATTGCCCCCAGGACTCCCTTGTGCTAATTAGAGGGGGGAAATATGTCTACGATGCATGCACCCCTGTCCAAACACACACACACACACACACACAGTTTTGCGCAGCTGACAGAAAGGCTTCTGTGACTATAGGTGTGAGAATGAAAGGCTTGTCTGCTATTGTGTTTCATCTACGTTCTGAATGTGTTGGCAACTGCAGGGTTAACCCCAGCAGGTGACGGTTAGCAGCACTGTTGATTCCTTTTACACAGACAGCCTTCATCTCCATAGTGCACACCTCTTGATTTAGCTGCACTAAATCAAGAAGTGAGCATTTTGTCTCAACATGACACAGTTAGGGCTGAACAGGATATGAAACTGTGAATTGATCATCTCAGTTTTTCCCCTTTGTTAGTCTCTTATTATAATGGGTATCACGATAATATTAAAAACAATTTAATGACAATTCATGATGAGAAATTCAAATAGGATCAGTGAATTATAAAAGATGCTGAGAAAAAAAAATATAATTAATGTAATTCCTTCATATTTTAATGAGGATTGACCTCTTGTGGTGAGATGCTTAGGAGGGTGCAGATTAACTGATTGCCAAGTTAAATCGCTTCACACACACACACACACACACACCCACAATGACTGTTCCCAGCTCCATGGCGAATTAAAGCCTATTGACAGAGGAGCTGTGCGACCTCTTCCAGCGCAGACATTTCTAACAGCACTTTGACATCTCCATTCAGAAGGCTTTTGTGTTCTGGGGAGCAATTTGTGAATACAGAAAGGGCCCGTTTTCTTTTTTTTGTTTTACATGCTGTTAGGGACAAGCACGAGCAGACACAAACATGTTGTGGGAGTTGTACAGCAAATAGCCATTTGTACCTGGACGGGACCTGGGGAGAACTGGGGAAGGAAGAAAGAGAGGGACGAAGAGAGGGGGGTATAGATAGAGGGAAGCAGGGGGGTAGATGGAGAGTGAAAGAGAGAGTATTTAAGAGCACTTGAGTGCCAGCATAGATGTAGTCACTTCTCCCAGAGGACAAAACCAGGCCCCTCTGCACCATGGCATGATTTTTCACTTTAGCAAGCACCACTCAGTTCTCCTCCTTCAGTCCCCCTCTCCTTTCTCCTCTTCTCTCAGTCACTGCGTGCTTCAATGATTCCATCATTCCCTTTCATTCACTCTGACTACAAGGGGCACAAGGCGCACACTCACACACAAACATACACACACACACACACACACACAATTTGACCCATTTGCCCCCCTGCCATGGGTAGTAAATAATTCCATTGTGAGGGCCATTAGCGAGTATCTCAAGGGTTAAGAGGGGAACTACACAGGCAGTCAGATGGGCGATTAGACAATAAGAAGATGAAATGTCTACTATTATTTTGTTGCTTATTGTTTCACAGAGCTCACATTAGACCTGTGGCTAATTCATATGCTTAATGTCCTTTTATTTGCCCTGTTTTTTCCTCAAGAGGCCACATACTGTAGAAATGAAGACATTTGCGCACACACACGAACACACACACACGCACAGACATATACACACACATTATTTGTATTGCTACCTCTCTCACATGTGGCAGCAGGTTATTCTGCCAAAATCTAATGATCAACAGACCCGGTTCACATCGCTGTTTAGGATTCAACATCCCTTCAGACTAAAGGAAATGTAAGATGCAATTATGCAAAGTATAGAGAGGGCAGAGCCAAAACTCTTTGCCTGTCTTCCTGCATTCCAACAGCAAAACCAAACTGTTTGTGTTAATGTACTGGCCTGAGTGTGTGTATGTGTGTGTGTGTGTGTGTGTGTATTTGTGTGTGTATGTGTTTCTGTATGAGTAGGGCTTAAAGCAATGCAGCTTGCCATCTTAGTTGAGGACTGCACCTTACATGGCTACACCACAGTCTTGCCAGTGACATAGCCTTTTAAGAATTAGTGTCACCAAGCCAGAAACTTTACTAAGGAGACTGACTCTTAACACTGCAATGCATCTTAATTGTGTGTAGATGTGTGTCAGTGCATGACTTGTATGTGTGGTGAGTGTTTATGTGTCTGTATGGCCACATAGCCTGCAGTAAGTCCTGTATGCATGAACCTGTAGACACACTGACGGGTCCTCTGAGCCTTTAGTTCAGCCACTGTCAGAGGGATCCTTGTATTTTTCCACAGGCATGTCAGAGGATTACACAGTCCCTCTGCTGTTTCACCCCCCCAGTACACACACACACATCAAAGCAGCTTAGCGTAGTGCCCAGCACTGAGCTAGGGGCACACTGGCCTACTCACTCAGCAGGCCGCTGGCACACACTCCACTTCTGCCTGCAGGGATTGCCAATGGCAAGCATGGTCTCTGTGTGTGCGTGTGTATGTTTGAGTGTGTTTTTTATTAGAAAAAAACAACATATGTTCTTTTTTGGATGTCTGTTTGTCTGTCTGAAAAAGTGTTTACAACTACCTATGTGACACATTTTGTAGCAGCACTGTTAAAAAAAACAAACAGAAAAAATAAGGCTACAGTTTCTATTTTTTATAGGTTCCAAATCGCTACCATTTTAGCTGAACTATCCAAGATCTCAGCTTCTTTTTAGTCAACCCAAAGTCTGGCTTGGGGAAAAAAATATAAATTTTAATCATACAGTATATCAGCTAGATTTCAAGACAAGGTTCCAACAATTTTATTGAACATTTAGGAAAAACACAACTACACAAAACACTGATACTCTCATCCACTTGCGAGTATACTCTCATCAATCAAACATGCGTTTTCCCAGACACAAGAGGAAAAAACAGGTACATGTAAATGGGTATTGGGTAGCAATGTACAAGAGTTATAATGCAACATGAATTATTAAAGCACCTAGGCACATTGGCTGAGGGGAAGATATGGTGCATGTGAATCATCTCTGATCAATATATAGAATTTAGTGGTAACATGGTTCCTAATTACACCCCCGTTTGACCACATGCTCACCTCTTCTCCCACCTTTTTGTTTTCTTCTCTTTCCATGCTCTGCTACCATCCCACTCTTCCTCTGTCAGGCACTTTGGCCTACACACGGGGCAACTATACAAGTACAATACAAATCAATGGATTCACACATTAACACAGACACACAGCAGACAAAGTAAGGGCGTCAAGACCTCTAACCCAAACAACTCTAGCCCTCCAGGTTGATCAATACTCAGGAAAATAGCATTAACAGCCCATCGCACTTTCCATCTCATTCATTCTTCGCTAATCATTCTTTCAATGTTATCTCTCTCACCCCTTCCCCTTTTCTTCTGTGGCAGAGAGGAGAGTTTATTTCCCAGAGCTCCTTAGAAATCCCAGAAGCCTGTATGCCCCCATCTCACCTCCAAGCCACAGCCAGACACCCTGTTAGAGGCTATTACTATCGTTAGCTCCCCCCTCCATCCCAACAAGACTCAGACAGAACCTGGACATTAGCTAATCCATACTTATTGCATCTGGGTTCCTCTCACAGCCTTGTAATTCATATGGAGAGACATATTAGCGCGACATATTAGGCTGGCAACAGGTCTTCGAGGTGAGATGCTACACTGACACTAAATTGACTTAGCTGGAGCCTCGCGGGACATTGTAGGGCACTGCTGCTGCAAGCTGACGACTAGGGCCCAGTCTGCCTGTATTGAGTTTCTGTGATGGCTGCTTAGCTTGTAGTGCTACTCAGGACAGGGAGGGGGAATGGAAGGTGCTCAGGCTCATTGCGTTTACTGACAGGAACCCTGCAGACCACAAGGCTATAGGGATCAATAGCATTGCACTGCACAGCACTGCCAGACCAGGCCAGACCCAAACACAGGAAGATTGCATTACACATGGGCTTAAGCATACAGTGTCATTAGCACAGCATAAACACATTCAATTTGCACTCAAATTCAGGCAAGTATTTAATTTTCTAATGCATTATCACAACCCCCTTTTTAGACTAACTCCATACAAACACTATTGTACATTCATGCAAACACAAACAGGTTATGTTTTTGTCTGGTGATCCAGGACCTGAGCCTCCAGGTGGCCCTGCATCCCTTCTCTGAACAAACAGAACAGCGGTTCGCTCCACTTCCCCCATGTCACTGAGGCCAAGCCCAGACATTGTGTTGCTCACCGGCCTGCTGACACGGCCACCCAGCCTGCCAGGGATTTGCCGCTGGGTCATAGAGTTGACATTTATTAAAGGAAGTTGCATGGAGAGTTACGGGGGGTTGACAGTCCTCTTGTCACGTCGCACTCCAGAATTCAGAAACCTGTGCAGTACACACCCCTCTTTGTTTCCAACAATAAAAGAAACTATGAAGCTGTTAAGCACTGTATGACCCTCCCAGGGCCCACTACAATGAAAATGACAGCTTTCATTTCCCTGCGTAGTGCCACTGTGGTTTGAGTTCCTTGCTGGGAATTACGACGTATGACCCATTTGAAGAAGGGACCTCCTTGCAGGTATTAAATACAGATGTTTGATAAGGGACAAATATTCAAATCTTTAAAAACAATACAAATCACATGCAAAAACAAAAGCATATATGTTAAAATGACTCTAAGTGGGCAGTATGAATGATTCTGAATGAATATTTGTGAGCTGCAAGGGGCAATGTGGAGTTTAGTGGACCATGAGGAACAATGAAAATCTAAAAAGGAGAAGTCGAGTGAAATGGATTGAGTGTGTTGAGGACCAGATGTGCCGTGGATGGATCAAACATCTGCTGGCTCTGCAAGGCCTCAGCGGTCTTGAATGACCCCCCTCATCCAACCTTTTTTACCATGCGTCCCAGTAAACCTTTTGTTCTTCACTGTCTGCCCCATCATATAGGTCAAGAGTTGTTTTTTTTAACCAACTATGTTTGAAAAACTGATTTCATTCTAAGCATTCAAAATGAAAGGTATTCACCTGAGTTATTACATGGCATATGCTCACAAACATGTATAGGAATACAAAAAAATTTACAATTTTGCAGATTTGATTTTTTTTCTGTTATTGTTCTCGATTCTGTGTGTTTTGATGGTCTAGAGCTTTTCTTGGTGTATAAGTTACAGTACAAAGACGCAGCACCAGATGGTAATGGTGTTTATTTTTGCAGTAAGTAATCACCATTCTGGAACTTATGACAGTAGACAGACCCAGGGACCTGGAACCATGCCCCGAGAGACCTGAGCACCACTTCCTGTTGTACCCACATGATCGCAGACACACACTATCACACACACATATACACATGCATGCACACAAACACGAACATCCTCTGGGCTGCTGGCGATGTGAGCCCCTGGGCCACAGGGATAGATGTGTTCTGGCACATAGGTTGGAGTAGTGTAAATTACACTGCAGCCACACAGGCACCCTCCGCCTCCAAGATGAATGAGCCAACTTACATGCCAGGCAACAATTCCAGTGAGGCAGTTTAAAAACAGGGATACTGCACTGTTTGTAATTTTGGACCATTTCACCTACTCAGTGTGCCCGGCCTTAGGTGTCACTTACTTGTTATTAGTGTTGTTCACTATAACACAAAAATAAGAAACAATTAAAGCCCATAAACACAATTTCTAATTAATTCGCCTAATTATTTAATTACAACTAAAGCTAAAAAATAAACTTTTCACAACTATTTTTGATCTGAATTGTGGCCTTTGATATCTTGCTAGATACTTTTTTAAATGCTTTACAAAACTGCATTAAAGAATTGCAGTTGCTGTTTTGTATGAGTAAGTGCTTTCAGATTGTGTATAGACATTTATCTTTATAATTTTTTGGAAATTAGAAATGAAAAGTGACTTTCTAAAACAAATGAACTAATTTGGTAGCTTTGTTGTTTTATAATGCATTTTATTTTGTAACTTGATTATATGATATAATACCTTTGTAACTTTATTATCTTATATTTTATGCATTTCTGAGGTGTCAGAAATGTCAGCACATATTTTATATTAGTAACAGCATGTTACAGAGTAATAAAGGCTGATTTAAAACCCAAGATGTTGAATTTATATGGTAGGCTGCCAAGCCAACAACTCCATTAGGACATACTGCATAAAAATAGGAGCCCTTGTCCAGCACTCACTGATAACCTCTTGTAATTTCTGACAAACTTCTAACATTTCTATAGATATAATAAATAATAATAATTTCTAACATAAGACATTGTCATAATGAATGATTTACTTGATGAATGATTTTTAAGTACTGAGTCCTGAGCAGCACATTGTTGCCAAATACAATCTGTATCATAGATTCCTAGTTAACATGACAGACACAGACTCCTTAGGGGCACCCAGACACACTCGTGGCCCTTCTTCTGTATGTGAGTCAGGCCGGCAGTGAAATACTGTCAGGGAAAGCAGCAGGGTGCAGGGAAGGTACCATAGAGAGAGGCTTGAGTTAATGGTCTTGCATCTTCCTGGCAGCATGTCAATAATGGCTCTGATCACATTAAGTAAAGAGTCCATTAGCTTATTCTCTTTCCTCCTGCATACTCCATAGCAAAAGCACAGGAGAAAGCTGAAAAGCTCGTCTAATGCAGTGTGGCAGCATGTTACAGACACTTCTATCTGTTCCCAGCTAGACCAAAACAAAATGACTTGGGAGGTTTACTTACAGTGCAATCCATTATCCATTCACATCTATTTCATTTTACACATTAACTTGAAAAGGGATGTGTGGATTATTTTGATTGTGTGGAGATCAATGCCATATGTTCCAGGTAGTATAGAGGAAAATTCAGGAAAAATGTAACACATTTTTGCAATTGGGGTTGCAACTTTTTAAGACTTCACAGACAGTATAGTCAGAAACAACTTATATTCACATATTGGTTTTAGAGGCTGGAGCCCTCATGTAACGTTTTCATTAGCAAAAAATACACATTTATGCTTTTATCAGGTTCTAAGTTTCACTTTTTTAAAGCACAGTTACTTACCAAAGACTGTGCCATTACTAGCCTGGGGATATAATGTGATAAGGGGCGGGAATTACACAAAAGAGGAACAGAAATGACTGATACATCAGGAGACAGTGCAAACATGTAACTATGTGGCCAAAGAGCAAATTGTGAGCATATGTTAATGCACCTTCTCTGCACCGGCCTCCTGCCAAAATAGTAATCAAGACAAAGGAGATGTGATATAAGAGGTAAAGAAAAGCAGGTTGTCAGCCCCCCCGCCCCACACACACACACAGATCTCTACTAACACACACACAGACACAGACCATTTCTCAGCCGCCTCACTGCTCTCCATTGGCCCTGGAGGGGGCACAGCGGCCCCCACATCTGTCTCCCAGGCCCACGACAGACCTGGCTGCTGCATCCAGACCCAGCAGATCACACGAATCATCCTCAATTAATGTGAACCATCAGGCGTTCCCTTGCTGCTTCAATCACTCCACCCATCTTCTCTAAGGCATCTCCTTGAGCTCAGTGCTAGGCCTGCTGAGTTTTACACATTGACCATGGCTATGGTTCCTTAGCACAGTTGGGTGAGGCAAGCTAACGTTATTGCGTATGCTTTGTGAAAATTGACAGGGAATCAATACATCAGTCTAGACTCAGACGTTGCTCACATGTAAGTGCTGCGAGGCGGTTCTTCAGAGGTTCTGAACTCAGAGAACAGCCCACTTTGCTCTGCAGCGCACCGGGGCCTGAAATGGCTTCCATGTGCCGCCCCATGTGCACCTCTGCTGGGCTGTGGCCAAAGGACTGTCCTTTCCACTTTTTAAACATGCCAAGGGACAGCTTTAAAACAAAAAGAGTGGTGATGGTGGTGGTGGAGGTCAGGGGGGTTGAATGATTCAGAGGTTAGGGGACCTTTTTTAATGATGGGTTTGTTTTCAGAAACAGATAATGAAAAAAGACAGTGGGAAAAGAAACGGGAACTGTTTACTAAAGGCCACCTGGAACATGGGATGTGCCAGATTGTGACTCACTCGTCTGTGTTAAAGTCCTCTATAATAAACCCCCCCCCAATCCTCGAGCCTGCAACTGCACTATAAATCTCACTCTAGTCGATTAGTGTGCCCTTAGCAACAACTAACACACAGTCATGAAATTTTAACCAAAGCCATGAGTTAAATCAGGTTGAGAGGTGAAGGCAGGGTATCTTGCAGCCTGTTGGCTGATCAGTGTGTCTGGCCCGGTGAAATAAGCCCTGTGGCCTCTTTACATTTACTCACACCAGAGCCCAGCAAGCTCTCTTTTCTGGCAGTATTGAGCATAATATTGACAAAGGCAATGCCCTTTGCATCTTAATTAAATGATAACGTAGGAATCAAACATGAGTAGAATTGTTCCAAGTTCTAATCAGGAATATGAGCTGGTGCAGAGGGTCCTGTCTAGACTTTATTGAATCATCTGTATTTCCATGTCAGCTCTCTTTAAAAGGGGTGGATGTTGTCTGGAAAACAGGATTTGGAAAGTTTTGGGGTGGATAGCTTTTGTGTTTATATAGCACCATATACTCTTCAACCAGACTTTCCTCGATCAATGCTAAAATTAGTGCCTGTCATCCTTCAACAATTAAATATTGAAAAGATTGTATTTGCCATATTTATTGAAGCTTATTAACAAATTAACAAATGCAAAGGATGGACATAAGTTTCAGTACAATACAATATACTGTAACATGGTTTTGCAGTTGTTTTATCTGTTGTATCACCACCAAAGTGTAACTGCAAATTGTCACTTATTAAAACACTTTCAGGAAGGCATCACTGCTGTCTGCTGACAGATGGCACCAGTATGCTATTCTTTGCACAATACTTTCAGAGTATCCCAGAGAGACAGTGTGGGAAAGTTCACAAATAGCACTGTTTATTTGTTTGACTGCTATTTGTTTTTGTTTTTTGCAATCTGACGTATTGGAAGACATCTGTAAACCACACAATACTGTAAGCTACCATAGATTTCTGTTTTTTCCTGTACATATTTTAAAAAGGTACAGTTCACTAAGTGATGGCTTCATTTGTGAAATGCCTGTTCCCGTAATGTGCAACCACAACGTGACATAATTGTGACTGACTGGTCCACAGGGATACTGCTCTGTCTGTCTTTGATGAGAGGATGACATGTTTTTACTGTTGCCTTGTTAGTTATGGATTGGTGTCATCTTGTATGTCAGCAGACAGCCAATGAACAGTAGATTGCTATAAAGATACAAGATAATGTTTCTGCAGCTTAGAAAACATCAAACATCTATGGTGGATACACAAGGTCACATACAAAAGTAACAAATTCTTTTGATGTGCAGAGCATAAAGGAGGATTTTACAATGATTACAGAGTGTAAATTTCAACCTCTATGATTCTTACAAATGTCCTCCACCCACATCTGGACGTAGCTACTGATTTCCCTGTGGTCCATCACAGGGGAAGAAGTAGAGCAGGTTGTTCACACATGACCTCTGACCTGACACTGGGGAGCCAATGGGTGAGCAGCCTGTGTCTTGGGAGCTCTTGCCCTCTGATGTGATGGCTCCAGGCAGTGGGCTTTGCGTGAACCCATCCCCCATGGCTCCCCTTGCCACTAGATCCTCTGCATTATTCATACAGCCCGAGATGGGGTGGGGAGAGAAACAGAATATGGAAAAAGAAGCACCAAGGTTCAAGACCTTCTCAGATCACAAGGAACTTCTGCTTAACCTCCCTTGAAGTGGCGAACACAGGGATAGAGCAGTTTTTTTTAAGGAACTGGATCTGAAAGCAGGACTGGAGATCAATGGGGATTCCCTTGAGGCTTGGTGGAGATCGCATTCACTGCAAGGTGATTTGGTGAATCAATGTGGTTCCCATGGTTCACTTTGCCATTGTGGGAGCTGATCCTCAATATTGCAAGTGATACTGTCTTTATGATCGGTTGAGTTGCCCTTATGTTAATGTCGAACCAGTGTAGCGTCATCCTACACAGATTGCACATAGCACATCGTGCCAATGTATATATTAACATGAAAATGTAACTATCAGAGATGTTATATGATGCAAGCTCAAGAGGGTCAGAGATCTCCCATTTGATCTACTGTACAGTATATAGGCATAGGTCAATACAATGGATTTATAGCTAATATATTCCTTTCTTTAGTATCTGCCTAGCATGGCATCTCTCTCCATTTCTTACCAAATATATTAAGTCATTGAGTATGATAGGTGATGATTAGTGAAAAGCATATACATGTTAAGCTGTTAATCCCTAATGCACACCATGCAACCTAACAACGCTGCACACCCCGGCTCTTAATACAGCTCAGCACATAACCTGCTAATTGCATAATTGCCTGATTTGTTTTAACTGACAGTGGTGCCCTGGCCCATGACAAGGCCATCATTTGCTCAACCTCATTGTCAGCAATTTGCAAGGTGGATACCCCACTACACACCCACTACACAACATCTAGCACCACAGTATTAGAGACAGCCATGAATTAAGAATGCATTGGAGAGGCAGAGAGATGAATAAATACAGCCGTTGCTAGAATAATTTTGAGAGACATGGAAGCAGGCAGATAAAATAAACTAACAGCAGCAGGCTGTCCACCAGATAAAGTGGGTACTCCATCGTCTCTCTGCAGTAATTATTGGCTAATAGTCATTAACCTGGCAAACAGAGGTTTAGCTGTATTGTTTAAAGGACTCTGGGATGCATAATGACAGACTAATATGTCATAGCACTGGGGGAGATGGGGGAGGGGTGGATTAATGAGATTTTACTGGAGGGAGTGTACAAGAAGAGGTGGGGCACGCCTGGAAAATATAGGGGAAAGAGGGCCACATTAAGCTAATTGGAAGATGAGTGCCTACTTGTAAAAGTGCTTCTAATGGAATATTTGTTTCTCTCACAGCATCAAAAGGCTAATGCAGGGGAGTGGAGTTGTGAGACTTACTGTAGTAAGGACTACAGGGGCCTGTGTTTGTCTGCAAATGTGTGTCAGCACATATTTACATACTCATTCTAATACAATACATGCATATTTTTTCTCATCTTTGATTGTTAATTTTTTTTATGAGGGTTATCTGCATTAAGCATTTTTGTCTGGAATTTAGCATTTCTACTATAAAGTGATATATTGCAAAACATGGTTGTTATAATAAGAAACAGCCATGTATTGAAAGGCTTCTTGGCATAAAAACCAGTAGTAGTTTCCACATGGTCTGAACCTTAATCAAGTTTGTCCCTTCAAATTCTTTTCTAGACCGATTTGCTCCATTTTTGAATTTGTGTTGACTCAGTGCTCCAAGCCCGACCCCAACCCAAACGCTTATTGACTGGCCTCCAAAATTCAATTGACCAGTGAATGAGGAGTGCTTGGATAGCCTCCTCTCAGACAGGGTCCAGTGCATAGCAGAACTGCTGACCTGTTCTGACAGCTGGCTGGCCCTTCCTAACACTAATGGGTTGCAGTTTGGCCTGTGTCATTGTGTTTTGGCTTTTGTTTGACTTCATGAGTGGGGAAGTGGAGGCACAGGGTAGGACTAGTAGAGGATAAAACAAATGTCTAATGTGATTGAGATGCGGTTGGATAACTGCATGTGGGTTTGGAGAGCGAAAGCTTTTGTAGTTTTATTTCACGATATTACTTATAATTTGAGACTAATCCCTAGCATTTATTAATTGAGCTCCCATTAAAAGTACCTCATTTTTGGGAGCTTGTGGGTCTTATGAATGTTATTTCAATCTCAATTTGATGAGCAAACATCAAAGTGGGGCAGTCAGGAAATGGATATTAAGATGTCTTAAACTGGCTTAAATTGAATTAAACGTGGCCTAACAATGATCCCAAAAGTACTAAAAGTAGTATTGCTATTTACTGCTTATGAAACAGATACACTTATATTACATTTAGAATTTTTCATGCTTCTAATCAGAGTTGTAATTGTAGGCTAACTGAGTGTATTTACATGTGTAATACTCACAAATGAATCTTTTTCTGTCACTAGAAAATATTAAAAGACTGCTCCACTTCTTAGAACTACAATTTCTTAAGAAATGTGGTTGTGGAACTATTTAAAGAGTCACTTTCTAATTTTCTTTCCTTTTTTTTGTTTCAATTAAATCAAATGGAAGTACTAATGCCCAGATGGCCATGCAGTATGAAAAAACAGTGCCCAGGCTAGTATCTAAAGTCATACCTCCAGGCAAAAACTCCAGAGCGCACACAGAATGAAAGTGTAAAATGTTTTTTAATGTATATTTAACAACAAATACCCCAGTGACTATTGATGTTTCGTCTCAGAAGAATCTGTTTCTCCAGTATATCTGAGGGCATGATATGAAACCACTCACACTTTTATTTTCTCTGTTTTTCTCCTCTTCTTCCTCTGTTTCTCTCCCGTACCCCGTATCTATCTTTCGCTGTCTCTCTTTAAACATTTATCTTCTGTTTTCTCCTTACAGGCCCTTTGTGCTTTGTGATGTTGGTTTTTACAGCTTTTTACTCACCAGAGTTGCCATTTGTCTTTTATAGATGCCAGCAGCTAGGAGCACATATGAAATGTTACCATTTCACTGTGACTAATTGTCATCGCTTGCGTTACTCCCTTGATGTCACTTGCGCCTGGTCCCCCAGGAAGTATTTACACTATGTCTCTATGTCTCTCTCCTCTGTTTCTGTCTTGTTCACACAAACACCCATACTATACCATCTTATATAACAACAACAGTGGCAGCAGTTACTGTATGAGGATAATTTTGAGTTCTGTCATCAGTGCTATGAAGCAGGGAGAGACGTGATTTCATACAAGAGGACAAAAGCACTGGGTCAAACATTCATTGCCTCAAAACTTAGTAGCTCAACCACAAATTAAATTCTCACGCTTTGCCAAGATTTCTTTCCCAGAATCCCTTGCCATCTCTTGATGTTTGACAATGTGCACATTTGCAAGGAATCAAAACTTTTTATTTTTCAGCTGTTAATAGCAAATCTCCAAAAGAGCACTAGCCAAGTAAAGTGCTCTATCTGGAATAACGCCCAAGTCCCATCGGAGTAGTTCTGGTCTTTTAGGAAACTTGTTTCTCACCATTCCCAAGCCTCAAAAAATACAGGAACTTGAAATGCCAAGGGCTATTATAAATTATCTATTAATATTTGTTATTTTACATTTCTGCCCCTTGTCATATGACGCCACCACCAACTGAAAATGCATCATCAGTTGACAGTGTCCTACAAGACATGGTTGTTTATTACAGTATTAGTAGTAAAGTATTTCACCATTGGTATTTAATAAACGAAACACAAAATCAATGCCAATATCAAGGCATACTCAAATATGACCTTAAATGAATGTGTTTTTGTCTTTGAATGTCCAAGGCCATTCACTGATATATAGTGTAGCAGTCCCATCCTCCCATAAGCATTTCACTGCCTTAGAGATGGAAAACACACTGAGAAAAATGCCTGCCAACCAAGGTGTGATTAGTGGCTTGCATTAATTATTCTATTATTTCTGTTTTGTAAATATCCCTAGGTACAGTTTGTGTACAGAGGGAGTCCCAGCAAGAGTTCACATCTTTTACAAAGCTGTTTTTGTCTCACAGATTAACATCCCTACAATGTTGGAAGTCGCACAGACCTGCTAATCGCCCCACCTAAGTGCTTTTGATTTGTTTGCTTGAGGCTCAATTAAACTCTTGCTTACTTTCATCACTGTGTGATTAATGATCACATTCGCAGGACCGATTTATAGAAAAAACAAATGAGTGAAAAGTGGATGGCAATGAGGGACAGTGGAGGGGGGAGATTTTCGACAAAGCTCTGTTAGTTACTTGTCGCTCCAGAGGCCTCTGAATTTCATGAGCAGAAAAGCTTGCCCTTACAAACTAACCCATGCGCTATCTTCACCTTTGACCACACTGATTATGTACAATCAATAATGGTTTGTATTTTTGTCTTGTCTCTTCTGGGGCATCTAGGATGCTGCAGGCAAGGTGCTGGACCGCTGGACCATCATGTCCCGAGAAGAGGAGATCATCACCCTGCAGCAGTTCCTGCGTTTTGGTGAGACCAAGTCCATTGTGGAGCTGATGGCCATTCAGGAGAAGGAAGGTCAGGCAGTTACAGTTCCCTCCTCCAAGACAGACTCCGGGATTAGGACATTTATTGAAAGCAACAACAGGTCCCGCAGCCCAGGGCTCCTGACACATCTGGAAAACAGTAGCCCATCCAGCATTCACCATTTCGAGAATATCCCCAACAGCTTAGCCTTTCTCTTGCCCTTCCAGTACATCAACCCAGTCTCTGCCCCCATGCTTGGCTTGCCCCCGAATGGCTTGCCTATGGAGCAGTCTGCTCTCCGGCTCCGGGAGCCCAGCCTACCAAACCAAGGTGAACAGGTGGATACCAGTGAGTCAGAAGTTTCCTTGTCACCCTTCCGCACAGGCCAGAGCCCTAGCCGTGGAGCCCTGGGAGTCATGAACAACAACATTGAACCCAAGACAGAACCAAACAACAGGGCATCACCCATCTCACCAACCCCTTCCACCCAGCAGGCTCAACAACAGCAGCAACAGCAGACACAGCTCCAGCAGCAACAGCAGCAGGGCCAACAGCAGTCCCAGTCCCAACCTCAGCAACCCAACAGCTTGAGTGACCACCAAGTCCACCATCACTTTGTAAAGGACGAGCACTCTAAAACCATCACCCATGCTTCCTTTTCCTCCAAGATGCATCGCATGCGCCGCATGGGATCCACCTCACGCAAAGGTCGTGTGTGTTGCAACTCTTGTGGCAAAACCTTTTATGACAAAGGCACACTTAAGATACATTATAATGCTGTACACTTGAAGATTAAACACCGTTGCACCATTGAGGGCTGCAATATGGTCTTCAGCTCACTACGCAGCCGCAACCGCCACAGTGCCAATCCCAATCCACGGTTGCACATGCCCATGCTGCGCAATAACCGTGACAAGGACCTCATCCGTGGCAATTCAACCCCTGGTACACCTGTCATCTCAAGCACCAAAAATGGTGGCTTCACACTCACCAGCCCTGGAAGGCCACCACTTGGGTTCACTACTCCACCGGTAGACCCTATGCTTCAGTCACCCCTTCAAAGCCCACTGGTGTTCCCCTCCCTGAAGTCAGTGCAGCCAGTCCAGCCAGTGCCCCCATTCTACCGTACACTACTGTCCCCTGCAGACCTTGTCAGTCCCCCAGTGTCACTGCCCACAAGCCCCATCCTGCCCACCACCACCAACAGTACCACCCTGATGGACCAACAACAGCAGATCCTGGCTGCTGCAGCTGTAGCTTCACACAATAATGTTCATATGTCAGAGGCAGGACCCATGTCCCACCGCTTACATACACCTAATGCCAATCACGACCTTACCACTGGCAGCATAGACCCCACACCCAAAAAGAAGCCCCGTAAATCTAGCATGCCAGTGAAGATTGAGAAGGAAGTCATTGATGTGGCAGATGAATACGAGGACAAAGATGATGATGACGATGATAACCTCCACCATAATCACCACCATCACCAGTCCCTTCTTCACAACAATGTCAAAATGAATGGTAACTGTAACAGCAACAACAACAGTGGCAGTGGCACTGGGAACCACAGTGGTGGTAGTGGACAGCAATCCCCTTCCCAGGATGAGATGAGCCCTGGCCTAGCTCTGAGAGGCATGTTGAGACAGAGTGAAGATGAATGCCGGGAAGGAACTGGTAGTGACAGCAGGGGTGGAAATGATCTTCAAGGCTCTGGCGAGCTACGTTGTATGGACAGCTTCACCTCTGAGGACCAGGACCATGAGAGAGACTTTGAGAACGAGTCTGAAACCTCTGATTCCAAGATGTTCTACCGTGATGAGCTGATAGATGTGGAGGAACAGCAAAAACACATCAGAGGCGGAAGGAGTCTGGACAAGGAACAGAATGATGAGGGTGGTGAGGAAGCCCATTTGAGAAAGGAAATGGAAGGCAAAGGTCATTCCTCACCCTCCCCTCATCAGCCCCCTATCAAGATCAAGGAAGAACTCAACGATCCTACTTATGACATGTTCTGCATGGGCCAGTATGGCCTCTATAATGGAGGCATGGCCGCGGCTGCTGCTGCTGCTGCAAGCATGGCTGCTCTACATGAGAGCTTCATCTCTTCGATGGGCTACGGTGCCAGCCCACCCAAATTTCCTTCTTCTCAATCACCAGAGGGAGACCCATGCTCAAGTCCTGACCCCAAGATCTGCTATGTGTGTAAGAAGAGCTTCAAGAGCTCCTATAGCATGAAACTCCACTACAAGAATGTGCACCTCAAAGAGATGCATGTGTGCACTGTGGCTGGCTGCAACGCTGCCTTCCCTTCCCGGCGGAGCCGAGACAGGTTAGTCCTAGAACTTAGTAATGTAACCATGTTATTTCAATGTAATTCTGACAGTCGCAGGTAGGTTCAATAGAAATGTTTAATCCAATCTTTATTTATTATAATCAAAATTATGGCACTACATAAATCTACAGAATATAATGGGGTTTTTTGTAAGGATATAGCAGGGTTTTTTGTGAGAGATATGCCTTTTCATTTCATGGTAACGAAACAAGATGCAGTATTTCATTACTGTATGACATTTACCTGGATAGGCTATCACACAACATCTGTTAGCTAATTGAACACTAAATTGATTCAGGGACATCTGCTCCTTGTCAAGTCAAAGTTCAGAAGAGTAGGGTGTCAGGATGAGAAACACATACACACACATTCAAACAAGCACTAGGCCATACCCATCAACCCTGCAGCTATAGTGTGTTGTTTACCTGCCCTCACTACCTCACCTTGTCACAGGGAGGTGATGGCGTATATATTAACATTAACAGCGGTTTGTCAAACCACTGCATTTATTAGCGCATTAGGAGGTGAGGCTAGCCGTACTCACCTGGGCTTGTTAGCACATATCAGACCAACACACTCACTCTGCAGAATATATATACTGTAACAGCACTGGCAGCAGGTTGATGCCATAACACATGCTCGAGGTACATAACATCACTGGCGCCCTGGGCTAGCACAGGCTCCCTATTACAAACAACTGTTTTTTGCATCATGGGAGTTATTTTAAGTGTCAAATTGGCCAGCATTCACTAATGCTTAATGGGTAGAATTTCTCTTTCACAACCGTTTATATATAGCTACTAATAATATCCATTAGACTTACTGTCATTACAGAAATTAAATAGATATTAAAATATCAGCGTGAGAATTCATATTTCAGGTTTGGTGACACAGAAAATCATATTCCCTTGCCTGTCATGTAACAAACATGGTCAATTGACAAAGAATACTTCAGACTGGCTAACAAATCTTTCCAGAGGGAGCTTTATATTATTCCACCCAAATTCGTTGCTCCTTTCCCACCCCAATCCTTTTATTACATTTGTTGCTTTGGTGGCATCTGTTTCTACCACTGTTTGTTCATTAGCAGCATGTAAATAGAGCAGATGATTCTGGGACTGGGACTATTAAAATGGTTGGAACAGGGGGGAGAAGAACAGGAGATAAGTTAGAGTTAGTGAAGTTGCAACCCTGCTGCTCACCTGACGCAGCTGTGCCGACTGCAGCAAGATGATAGGAAATGTTATAATAGCATGCATTGACTCAGTTTGGTGTACTGCCACCGGTGAGTTTCTTAGCTCCTCCCTTTTGACAAGGAATAGAGAATGCCTAAGGTATGACCGACCTGCCGTGTAACATGTGCACACACACAAGTATGCACACTTACTTGCACACACACGGATGCAAACACACAGCAAAATGTACAAATACATAACAGAGAAAACTATTTGTTCATCAATACACCTTATCTCTTAGTAATTTGTCTCCTAATGCTGTAAAACAGTTGTTGGAAATAAACAATTAACTGCCTTATCTCAACCTTTAAATAGCAAGAAGAGAGCTCTATAGTACATGTATAGGGGAATTTAACATGGTAAAAGATTTCAGTGATTGGTAATCAGCAGATATTGCTCATATTTTTTTGGTGCTAAGGTGGATACTGTGAATCATAAATTTAAATTCATACAGCTGCCCTACTTTTCGGTCACTTATGTAATTTAGTCCCTTCATACTGGAATCTGCTGTCTTGACCCCATGATGGCTCAAGGAAAACTAAATGAGGTGACATCAGTGAGAAGAAAAAAAGAATCATGGATGGTGTGGGGAAAGGTGCATTTTCACAAATATGTAGCCAGGCGTTTGGTATCAAAGCCAGGGGTGAGTGCTTTACACAGGCACAGAGGGTTCAAAGTCTTCCTATGCTCGCTCTCTTCCTGTGTCAGCTTGGATGTGTGTGTGTGTGTGTGACAGTTTGACTCCATGATGAGAAACACCAGCATATAAATGCCATTCAAACACATAAAGTGGCAGAACATATGGGAGATAGAGATAACTTTGTAGCAAGGAGGGACAATTGCTGCTGTGAACATAATGCATCTTTGAGCCAGGGGTGTACAGTATAGCTCTGGGTGGGTAAGACCTAAGCACACTATTGTTTCCATACTTTTTCTGTGGGGCATAAATTCCTGATAGCATATGGGACATATTACTCTGACGCTGGTTCAAACAGGGAACAAAACAACAGAAAGGAGGGCATTGCATAGCTAGAGGAATCCTGGGGCTTTGAGACGAGTCAATACACAAGCCCAGCTCTCATCAAATCTGTCCCTGGATGATCCTCTAATGACATAATGTATGTTAGAGTGTAATAGTAGCAATAAAATGGGAATATAATTTAGTTGTTTTCATAAGAGCATTTGCTCTGATAAGATTAAGAAACTGCATGTACGAAGAAATTTGCACAAAATAATGTTGAGAATGTTTGTTACTAGTAAATTAGATAAGTCAAAGCCATTATTTCTCCAAATTAGATTTTTTTGCCACTTAATACTTAACACAAAGTAATTCTCTTTAAAAAAAAAAAAGAACCATTAGAATAATAACCACATTGAATTTTAAAAAAGAGGAAGATAAAGCAGTGGTTATTTGTTGTTGTTTTTATAGCTGTATAATATATGCTAAAGCAGCATTATAATATGCAGCCCTGCCTGGCTTCCTCTTCTCAATACCTCCCAAACAGCTGTTGACATCCAGCAACAGGGAAGTCCAAGTACCTCTGCATATCTGATTAGTTCATTGACTGAGTGAAAAGCCAAAGGCACATAAACACACCATCAGACACCAGCATCAAAAGCTCCAATATCAAAGTGAAGAAGAAAACGTAGGAGAGGTCATTTGATCTACAGAGAAAAACAACCAAGAGCCAATGACATTGTCAGAGTAGGACACACTGTAAATGTGCTGCCACGGAAAAAAACTATCAGTAGTGTTTGTTCAGTTTGGATCCCTGCCCTATTTATTATAAGACTGAAGGATTTCACACACTTATGCATACACAAACATTAGTGCACATGAATATTGTACATACACACACTCAGGAATACAGGAAAGGAGAATTTAATGTGCCCTGGAGCAAGCCTGTAATGTGTGTGTTTTTGAGTGTAAAACAGAGACCAACATAAGAGTGTGTGTATGTGTGGTTTTACAGTAGGGTGTTTTCTCCCAGCCTCCTGGCCGCCTGCTGCACGGAGGTAAATGATTGCATATTTATTGTGGGGAGCAAGCAGCGTCGGCAGAAGTCTTGAAGAAGCTGCATGATTAACTGCTGGGAAGGCGCGAATACCAGTAATCATCACTATTATTGGCCTCGTTAATCATATTTTTTAAACCGTTGACAGGACTTGCCTTACTTATCTCAATTTTATCAGCCTATCCTGCTTTCTCTTTTTTAACCTTCACTCCAAAATTTTAACCTGCTTCTATGTTGCTAAAGCAAGTAGGTGTCCTCCCTCTTCCACATTCCCATGGTGCAGCATTGTGCAGCACGTGGTCCCTGCATGGGCCACTGCAAACGGAGAGAGTGAAGGTTAATTATGTTGGAGAGTCTCTTTCCTCCCCTCTCCTTCCTCTCTCTGTCTCCCTCCCTTTCCCTTGGTCCCCTCACGGCATGTGGGCCCGGCTCCGCTGCTTCACAATCAGCTCTCTGTTTGTCTCTTATAAACAAAGGGCACGCTGCTCACAGAGAGAATATGTTAACAAAAGCCACTCACCCCAGTTCAAAATATCTGCTGATTAAAATATGGAAACTTGAAATTATTATCATTAGCAGTTTCCTTGCGAGGAGAATAAGAGGAATTATTTTATTCTTAGATAAATAACGCCCATGCAAGCACACTATCATCAATAGAATCGTAGTTGTAAAACTGCAAGAAATTTCAAGTAATTTTAAATAACGTGTACTTAAAAATGTTTTTCATGTGATATTCAATATCTATGCACTCATTTATTTGAGGATCCTCAAATCTTTGTTTGTAGCCTAGGCTGTTGGACAGACTGAAACAATGCAGTAGATCTAACAGTGACAGAGAGTGATAAATGTTACTAACCCTCTTGTCCTCCCACTTACACCTAAAACCTCATAACACACCCCGAATGACAGAAAAGACAAAGAACCACTCGTGTCAGTTTAATACTGCTCAGCCTTCCATCTCATTTACACATTAGGAGTCATTTAGACAACATACACACGCGTATACACACACATACGCACTGACACAAAAACAAGGGCAAGGGCCATCAGATGAACCTAAAGATGATTAATGCCGGTTGGGACAGACACACTCTTGCTCTACCTCCTCTGCACAGTCAAAAATGGGCTCTCTGGAGGCCTCCCCCATCTTTTGGGCAAAGATGAGACTGTCAAATTGGTTTGCCAGCCACATTACTGGCCAACAGGGAGGTAGAGATGGAGGGGGGAGGGGGGTGCACTTAGGAGTTGGGTTTGGGGAGGAAAGATAGAGCGTACTGAAGTGGAGTGATGGAGGTGGAGGGATGGAGGGGAGTGGGAAATTGGGCAGAAAGTCTAAATTTGATAAATGAAGGGATAAGTGCATTATGCCTACTGTGTGTGGATTCAGCTGACTTATTTTGATTATTTAGGGCAAGGAGGCATTGCCAACACAGGAGTTAAATAATAATGTTTATGCAAATGATCATAAACTGGGCTCTTTTTCTCCTCTTTAGCTCCTGAAATTAAATAATTTCCAAATGGTTACAAATGATATATCATTAAGTGACTTTTTTTCCTTCCCTTTATTTTATTTTCATATATTTGTAAAATATATAAAAAGATTGTAGCATAAAATGTGACATTTTTTCATTAGATATTGTTGTAGTATTCTAACAATGTTGTGTGTGCATTTTGAGTATTTAAAATGGCTACTGTAGCTATAGCACAGACTACTTACTGCATGATATTTAGCATGTTTTAATATCTAAAACTGAGATAGCCATGGTTAACTTAGAGCTTATTAGCAGTGAGAAGGTGTTGTTATAGAGATGGAGACATGTTGCAAAGGACCTGCCTACCTGAGCATCATCAACAGCAACCTGAACTTCAGGTTTAATTGAGCAAATGTGGCCCCTCTTTACGTTAAAGCCTGTTGGTTGGTATCCCTACAGAAATTGTGCCCATTTCCTTATATATTGATCACTGATTATGGCATATTTCAGACTGTCTTAAAACACTCTGGCCTCTCACAGCCAAGTGTCCACACATGTATTTGACTAGACAGGGATACAGCGCCACAGACATTGAATCATGACTCCCATATTTTAGCCATAAGCTAACACCATATGGGTGCAACTGTACTATCAAAGGATAAAAAGAACAAAGGATTTATATAGTCCTTTTGATCAATGTCCCACTATATGGAAGTAGTATATTTTCTGTTTTTCACGCACACACACACACACACACACACACACACACACACACACACACACATACACACAAACAGACAAAAACACGTGCAAACACACCCACATGCAGTGACAGCCATGGCCAATCGATTTGCCACGCTCTCTCTCCTCAATGCTGACGATGCTTGAGTGGACGGGCTCCTGGTTGCCTGGTTCACAGAAAAGGGTCCCTCAAATGAATGTATTTTTACCTCTTGCAGGACAATGTCGGATAGGGAAGTAAATAATTAAAGGAAAGGGACCCTTTTTGACTGCATCAACCCTGCCACTGCTGGTAAGCTCTACTATCCATTGTGACTCCATTTTTGCCCGTCCTGCTAAGGATGACCGTTTTCTTTTTTTCTTTTTTTTTGTTTTACACACATGTGCCCTCCCTGCATGGAAACCCTTCACATTAAAGGCACTGAGTGTTTGCATATTATTCTTATTTGATTTAAGTGCTGACCTGATATGAGAGGAATGGGCCTTGTGTATGTCATATCTGACACCGGTCATGAGTTGCTTAAGTTTCCTTTCTGTGTTATGCAGTTTTATTGTGACGTGTGCCGTGGGTCCCCTTTTTCTTAGTCCGACTTGGCAACTGTGAAATTGGAGTGAAAAAGCATTGAATTAGATTTTTCAAGCCCATTTCACCTTGCATCCTTTAGCATGGCTTTGTATGCTAACTGAAATCCTCACAAATCGTATCCTGGCTTAAGCATGGCACTTGTTACTCAGTTTCTTTAATCAGCTATAGCACACTGTGTGATACAGTTTGCCTTGTGTTTGGAAAAAATGCCCATCTTAATTAAATCCAGGGCTACATAAAGACATGTTCATTGAGGTGCTCGATTAAGCCACCTCCAATAGGGAACGAATGCGATAATGCTGTCAAGGCCTAGTGCTAATATGCTATCCAGTTCCCCTCGATTATCACATTACCACAGCTCGAATCAATTGATAAACTCCCATTCAATATGGTGGAGTATTTAATTGAGTCAGAGTCTATTGGATTTGAGGGCTGTGCAGTGCAGACATGCTGACAGCGGTAAACACTAGCAGGATGCTCTCTCTCTGTGATCTTAGAGCATTTTTCTGAGGAGAGCTGCAGGGTGAATGTCTGTGTACCTCAACTGATAGTAACAATAATTAATTATATATAGTGGTTCTTGGATATTGAATATTTGTAGCCTGGTACCATTTCACAGAAGTGAGATAACTTGACAATATGAAAAATGTTGTAAGTACAAATACATGTATTTCAACACTGTGGCTATTGTGTATTTGAGTCGTAATCTACATTCCTCAAACTGGCAGAATTCTGATTAACAACTATAACTGTCTCCCCACATTAGGCATAGCTCCAACATCAACCTGCACCGCAAACTGCTGACCAAAGAGCTGGACGACATTGTCCTGGACCCCCAACTCACGCCACTGCCCAAGGACCTGCGAGCCGAGTTACTGGCCAAGATCTACGCCGGGCACCACATGGGTTTGGACCCTATGGCCGGGATGGGCATTGGAGGCGGTAGCCTCGGGCCCACTGGCCTGAACCACAATGTCCGTTCCCCCATGAACATCGAGTATCCCCACCACCTTCTCAACCAAAACCTTAAAAACCACCACACCAACGGCTTCTCCCGGGGCCAGCCAGACGACTACATGGTGTTGGACCTGAGCACCACATCCAGTGTTCAATCCAGCAGCAGTATCCACTCCTCACATGAGTCAGATGAGGGCAGCGATGAAGGCATCCTATTGGATGACCTGGAGGAGGAGGAGGGAGAAGAGGATGAGGAGGAGGGCAACAGTGAGGGGGAGGACTGCTCCCAGCGTGCCGAGGGGCAGGCTGAAAGGGGGCATCGGGATGAGACTGGAGAACTAAGAGGAGAAGGATATGGTGAGGGGTTGGAACCTTCCTCCTCACCATTCCTCCTTTCGTCCACTGGGGGCAGTAACAGTGGCAGCGGTGGGATCCTCTGCAGCATCTGCCACAAAATGTACAGCAACAAAGGGACCCTGCGTGTGCACTACAAGACTGTGCACCTGCGTGAGATGCACAAGTGCAAAATCCCCGGTTGCAACATGGTGTTCAGCTCTGTGCGCAGCCGTAACCGACACTCCCAGAACCCCAACCTCCATAAAAACATGCCCTTCTCTACAATAATAGACTAAATAATGACTTGCTACGTTACCCTGTTGTCAGTCTGCCCGCTCCTCCCTTCATTCCTCATCCTTATTCCTCCTCAAATTAGCTTTTAACCCCAGCCCAGGGCCATCAAATACAAGCTAAATGCCTGTATGCCTCCTGCCCATCCTCTGTAAGTCATTGCAAGACATTGCTATGTCCCTCTATAAAATTCATTGACTCTAAATACAGTTTATTATTGTGACCGTTGACTTTTCCTTCTTTGGAAGAACAGGATGACGCTCTTGAGCATGGAGTTTGCTTTATAACAAAACTCCAGTTGTTTTTTTCATAAGCCTCCATCTTTCCTTTCAACCGTCTCCCCCACTTTGTTTTTATGTCCGTCTCCAAAGAATCTATTCAAACTCTTATTTGTGACTTTGCCTGCAGAAACGATAGTATTGAGAAAAAAAAGAAAATCTTCTTGTTGTATTTGTGTAATGATAGCTTTTAAATGAACCCCTTACAAAAGCATGACAGCTTCATTTGTAAATAATGTCCCAAGAGGCTTTTGGTGTAAAAGAGTTGTGTTGATGGTTGTTTGCTTCTTTTTTCCTCTCTCTTTATGGTTTTATGTTACAGTCCAGTACAATACTTCCAGCTATAGGCAAGAAAGAGGTAGCATCTTACTAGCTTGACTCATTTATGTTAGCTTCAAAGACACGTTTTAAACTGAGTCCTAGGAAAAAAAGAATATCATGTGGCTTGTTTTATCTACTTGTTAGATATTCAGAGGTTGCCGGCATGCATTTTTAGGCTCCTACACTGATATCATTCTCTGTATTTCTATTTTTTTTGTCTGTTATGTTTATGAGCTTTAGTATACCAATTCAGTTTTTGCACTTTGCATCTATACAAGGGGATGTGTAATATTATTATAATGAGGACTTTTGCAATGGTAAGTTTAGGTCATTGATGGCTACAGGGCCAAGGGAAATGACAGTACCTTCAACATACTTGTGCCAGTTTCTTTTTGTACGTGCTCAGTTTCAAACACAGTTTCACAACAGAAAACATCTTGCCTCCCTGAACGAAACCTGAGATCTCCCCCCATCGCTAAACAACGTGTGCAGAAAGTGTCTCCAAAGTGTCTTGCTTAAAAACGAATCCAGGTGTGACTGAATATAAACTGCTGTTTCACAAACACAAAGGAGTTAAATACTGATAATGCCTCTCCTCCTCTTTTTGTTTAAGGAGTAATTTGTGTATGGTTGCCAGTTAAGATCACAATAATTACTTCTGAGGTTTTGTGGGGTAATCTGTGTAAAGCATGACATTATTGTGACATTGTCAAACAAAGTTATCAATGCAAGAACTCATGTTTGTTCTCACAAAAGGCATCTTAATGAAATATGACTGTCCCATAGATTTGAAAAAAAAGAAAAAAGATGAAAATAGTCCTTCAACTGTGACCAAAACAAAAGTGTTTTCTTAAGAAAAGCTCTTTCAGTGTGACATTGTACTTAAATCATACCCCCATTGGATTAATATGATGCACCTGAGTCTTAAATCTTTTGCTGTGATATTTTCGGTATCGGTTTCCATTGCTGAGTGTCGACTACAAATGTACTCTATGAAAAATGTTGCCATTTTCCTGGCTGTTGGTTGCAGCCATTTTTAACATATCCATGACTGTCTCACGGTACAAATATTTCCAGTAACTGGGCAAAGTAGCCAAGGGAAGGGGTATTTATTGGTGGGTGATGTATCTTCATGGAGATGTTTTTGTCCAGTATAAGAATATTTTTTGTAAAAAGACAAAAAATAGAGACTGTTCCTCAGTTTGACTTGTTTATCAATGTATTAGCAATGCCATGTGTTACTATACAAGGAGATCTTCTCTTACTTGACTGGTGCTACACACAGAGGGAAAAATATGCAGTGTTATGTGGAGTGCTGTACAGTATTCACAACAACTTACATCCATTACAGTGTTGAGTTCCATTTGTTAGCCATTTTGCAATATAGACATGACCTATTCTAGTGAAATATTTCATGTCCTTTCAAGACTCCACCTATATGACACATGCAGTTTTCAGTCCTCTCTTCTCAGAGATAAAGAGAATGAGACAGAGAGCTGAGCTGAGCTGATGGAAAGGTTGCGGAGGTGGAAGGCTGACTAGGGAGGAAAGGATGACAGCAACGATCATTAAAAATGTGCTGCTTCTCCGTTACCTGGAGGCGTCCCTGCCATTCCAGCTTCTTCTGTCTAATAACTCACTTGTCACTTCGTTACACTGCCAGACGCCAAGGTTGCTGACAAGACGGTGACACTGACAGAAAGAGAAAAAGAAGGCAAGAGAGTGTGTGCTGTGAACAATTCAATTTGACTCATTAAATTTAGTTGAATTCAATTCATCTATTCATTTTCTATGTGTGCTTATTCTTATTCAGGGTCACTGATAATTCAATTAAATTCCTTTCTCTCATTCTATTTTTCTCTTCATCTGTCAGAGCACAGTCATTTAACAACCGCCTTACCTATTTCTTCAACCCGCCACTCACTTACCACATCCACACCCCACAGCGCAGGTCCTACAGGGACACACACTAATAGTGTATGCTTAAGTTCACCGGACGGCCATGGCATAGGAAAAAGGGATGGGTAATTGCCTGTTTATCCCAAGTGAAGGGAAAATTGAGTACAGGAACCCCTGCCTTCTCCCAGGAGTGGGTTTCACTGAGGCGCTTGCTGCCTCATTCACTCATTCAATCCCCCCAGCCCTCGCTCTGGCAGAAATAAAAAAGTGCTACTCCAGGAACCCTGCTGACAGCTGTCTCTCTAACACACAACCATACAAACACCCACACATGCACACAGAGGAGAGTGGCACACACTCACATATGCTTCCTACTTACAGGCCAGAAGGATGACAAGAACTAGATGACTTGTTAACCTCTAGCGATGGAGGAGACAGGAGCAGAGAAAAATAGACAGGAAATGAAACTCTCCATCTAGCATTAACATTATAGCTGCTGCCACTACACAGAAAGCTAATATTCCATTATGGATAGTGGTGTGAGACAGCACTGAGTCAGGCTTGGGAAGTCCAAAGCTCATTTTATTATAATTATTTCATTCTAAATATTATATTTAACAGCTAATGATTTGAAACATTTTGCCTAAAGAGGACAGTAATTAATTAGGAAAATCTATTAAAAAGCCAGCAAGCTCACAGATTGATTTGAACTTTCTAGAATTAAGAGAGCTGTATGTAGTCAACATATCAAAAGTATCTTAATATAAATGTGCTCTGCTCACTAACCTCCGCTTCTATGCCCTTCTTGATCTTAGAAAACCCAGTTTTCAGACTTGTTTTTTCAGACTCTAACACATTCTTTATGTCCTGTTACTTTGCTGTCCATTTCTCAAGCAGCAGCTGCAGTGCATGACCTCTCTTTCTACGTACTTGTGTGTGCCAAACAGAAAACTGATTATCATAGAAGAGATTCCCTTACAACACCCTTCTCCTACCTCCTACGGGCTCCTTCTGTGTCCTGCATGGTGCTGGCCATGCCAGCAGAGCTCAGAGCTGCAAGAGGCTGGAAACAGAGCAGAGAAATCATGCAAACGACTGTCCAGCACAGAGACAGACGGCAAGAGAGAGAGAGAGAGGGAGAGATGGTGGAAAGGGGATTGGGCTTAGAAAGCGGAGCCGTGCGGCGGCCACTTAACAAGGCTGGGGAGAAAGAGAGGAACACAGGCAGAAGAGAGCAAGAGAGCAGCAGGGCCAGGACTCCACAGGACTCATCGCCAGCTTCTTCTTGATTGCCTGCTGGAGAGCGATCGAGCCACCCCTCACATTTCCACCCCTCTCCCCTACACTCTCCTCTCCTCTGAGAAATGACCACCAATTTCCCCCTCTCCTCTGAGAAAGCCTCCAATCCAATCTTTGTCTTTTTTTACTTCTCCAACTACAAGGGCCCAAGTGCATTCTGCTACCTAGTGACCGGGCAGTGGATCTGCAGGAACACGTCACTTAGAGCGCCTCATTGGCTGAGACCACTGGAGTGAATCTTTAATATTTGATTAGAGGAGCGTCAAGCATCAATTATTCTGTAATTCTACATAGCACACCGAGGGAGAAGGGGATGGCAAACGGCTGAAGCGGCTGACCTGTTAATCACTGTCCGTTTTGTTCACGTTACAATGAGTGAGTACAATAGGTGTAAGCAGAGAGGATGAGAGGTGACACCGCATGCAAACTGTCCAGTTAATGTAGCTCATGGAACAAAGTGGGATTAAAATGTTTGATGGGACATCATAAGAAATAAGCAGATAAAAGAAAAATACACATATACATGGGTTTGTATAGATGCTTCAGTCTCATGTGTTATGTTCTAAAAAAAAAAAACCCTCATGAATTTGAACTGGAACTTGTGAAATGTCAATGATCCTGAAAAAAACAACTGTAAATTCATGTTTTCCATTGTGCCAATTATACTTTATACAGTCTTAAAGTATAAATAAGCCTGAAGACGTGGTGAATTTAGATTTTTGTTTTCACTTGTGTTTTTGTGAATCCACTGCATTTGTGTCTGTTTCTTAAAAAGCCTGTTATGGCACTGGCACTCGACAGCGTTGCATGGCTACATAGCCGCACTGCAAAGAACAAAACTTTGGTGTCAAAATGATGATTTGGAAGCCTCATGAATACTGTATGTTACCTAAACAGGTGTTTCCCATTTGCAGACAGGAGGAAAAAAATGGTCCTCTTTTTAAGACTCTTCTTTTTTTTCTCTTTCTTTTTTGCCTTTCTTGTATTTGTTTCTGTATCATAACTGTCTATGGTTTTTGCATAAAATGCATAAGGGTTTTGGGATGTAAATGGAATTTTATTCATATTTTGTCCAAATACCTCTTGTAATTTGTATCAGAATTCTTGTACAATTTTTATATTAAAGATTTATCAGTCACTGGCATTTTGTCATCACATTATATTCAAATGTGAGAACCTCGACTTATAAATAACCACCGAATTGTGTTATTTTAAAAAGTAAAGTAGCTTGAAAAGACACCATTCTCTATAATGTAGAAAAAAATTACAGAGCCACAAAACAATGTGTCAATCAAGCCATTTTAACAAGACACTGCAGGTTTTACTGGGCTCTTTAATTACCCAATGATAAAAATCACTAGGGAAAAGGCTATCTTGACCAATTAGTGGACGATTAGATTAATAGAGTTATTAAAAGATGTACATGCATGAGGAGAAGGTGCTGCTGGTCTTAGCAAATTAGTAAGATGGTCACTGAAGGAGGGAAACAAAGGACATACAGCACCTTTGTCTGATCATATGCGGAAATTAAATTAAATACCCTTGTGAATGCACTATGTTTGGGGGGAAAATACATCTCATGTATTTCATCTCATCTACATCATACAGCTCAAAGATTTCATCTGTCTATGAAATGATTGTAGCAAACCATCAATATTTTCATTTATGACTCCACATAAAATGAAGAATATTAACGTCTATGAATATTAACAGTCAAAAAAAAAGAGTTTAACAATGGAACAACGATGTGACACTGAAGACAGAAATTGACCATGACAACAGACAAATGCAGGGTCATTTTTGCAAAAGCGACCTGTGCTGACATCATTTGCTGTGACTAGGGGTCACATTACAAATTCATATGAGCTCCAGCAGGGATGTCATGTTTGCTCTGGTAACCAACAGGAACATAATGCCTCCTCCCTCCCCTCTGTGAAAGTGAAGGAGTGACACAGGCCTTTTTGACCTTGAATTAGACACCATTCCTCTTTGTCACACACCAGTTCCTTGATCCCCTGTCATTGTTAAACACTGCGCACGCACACACACACACACACACACACACGCACGCACGCACACACACACACACACACACACTTAATTTCAGAATAACAGCGCTGAATGGTATTGATTATATGCAGGGTTAGTAAAAGATACTCCCCCACTTCTCACAAATATCCTCAGCCACCCATCTTAAACACACGTACACACTCCCTTCTTTGGCGACGACCTCCCACTGGGAAGGTGGTGTGCGCTGTCCGCCACTAAGCTGACCTCCCCGCTACATAACTGAGGCCATCGATTGGCCTGACAAACACACTGGCCCTACACTGACCTTTGAGAGGTAGAGCTCTTTGCTGTGGGAGAGTACATACAGACAAACAGACAGCCAGGGTGAACTTTGTTGTGACTGAAATGGAAAGGCGCTGCCAGGCGGGCAGTGTGGAGAGGTTGACAGGGCAAAGACGTCCATCAGTCCAACTATCTGAGTCAGTCCTTTGAAGAGTCTGTGTCTGTCAATGATGTGCTGGTTCTTTTTTTTCAGTGTTATGTTTAAGTCTCCAAAGCAACTAAGCAAATTGGAATCAATTGGAATGTTGAAACATTTCAACAACTTCAAGTATGGTTGACATACAATAAGATATCAAATTGGTTATTCAAGCATTGTAAACCTGTGCAGACCAGTACCTCACAGAGAAAAAAGACAAATCACTACCTCACATTCACCTTCACATTTACAGGCAAGTACAATATATAGGACAAATAAATAGGACACAGGTCTCTTTTCCAGCCACAAGCAGATGTGAAACTCAAGCGACAGAGCAACTTGCTACAGAGGTTATTTTAGAAATTCAAATGAAAGTCAATAGTGTCAGCAAGGCATTTCTGCTGCAAATGTCTACACGTAGCATGTACCGTCTCCAGTTCAGAACATGCTAATGTCATGCAATAGGGGCCTGAAGAAGAGTCGAGCTGTAAAGTGATAGTATTAACTACTTCAACAACAACACATGCAAATTGATATCTATTTTGTTATTAGTAAAAACAAATTTGGAGAACCCTGCACAGGATTCAGAAGCAGTGTCATGTGTATAATCAGCTGCTGTCATTCTTTTCGCTGTTTTGCTGACGCAGCACCTAAAGATTGATACTGTTACTCTGCCATGTGTCACAAAGTGCCATGGTGAGGAGGAACCATCTACCACCAGGAGCAACTAAAGTCTGGATACACAAACATACATTTTCAAACAACTGACTTTTTAAAATCTATAATCCATATCAATAGAAGAAATCAGTCAGTGAAGGAAGTATGACGTAGTGACCACAGACTCAAACATACAGTATTGCAGCACTCCGCAATACGTCACTATGTGAATCTCTCAATGCTCATGAAGATCAGTATGTGTTTCTGCATGAAATTGTCAGTGAAAACAGATTATTATGTGCAGGTCATAAAGATACAGGCGAATAATTCCATAGGTAAACTATATATATTCAAATTCTTATATGTGATTTCTGTTTCTTCCAACATGTGAAATTCATCTTTTCACATCAAAAAATGTACTCACACACACACATATATCCACACACCACCCAGCCACTGCACTGAAAGCAGAAATCAATTTTCAATGAGGACTAATTGATTGTAATTGCACACTATGATTAGAAGATAAATTACCAGAATTTAGAGGGAAAGAGCAGAGCAGATTTTATATGTCACTGCTTTATCCCATGGCTGCTAAATTTAAATATCCATATTTAATGTAACAATGAACAGAGACATTTCTTTCAACTTTTTGAAGGGTGCAATATATAATTATACTTAAATTGACTGGATGACCGTGAGCAGAAGGACTTATAAATGTTAGTGAATTGCTGAGGAAATGTGGAATTAAAGGGAATAAAGTAGATGGTGACTCCTGATTTCTTATAAAAACTAATCTGTGGTAACATGAACCTTGGCTGGGATGGACCGCATACACGTATAAGACTTTTACTGGGCCTTATTGATTTGGTTCTACACCAGTGAGGCCTGCAATGCTGGCTAATGCTATTGACGAGCCATCAGTCTTGTCCAGAAGTGTGGAGGCATGCAGCTCTTTTTCCAAGACCAACCAAGGAAGGAGAGAGGAAGAGGAGAAAAGAAAGAGAGGGGAAAAACATCAATGGACAGTGATGGAGAGTGGGGAGGAGGGCGAAGATGCAAGCACAGCAGACAGACTCAGACCCCTGTCCATGGTTTGGGAACACTAAATTAGAAAAAAGACAAAAGGGATGAGAGAGGGAGAAACTGTAAACAGCCGCATCGATCCAACTAGTGTTGGGCAAATCAAACCATTACAGCCAGAGACTCATGCCCCGGAGTT
The DNA here is from genome assembly GCF_020085105.1 of Siniperca chuatsi. Lineage (NCBI taxonomy): Eukaryota > Metazoa > Chordata > Actinopteri > Centrarchiformes > Sinipercidae > Siniperca > Siniperca chuatsi. The sequence continues at coordinate 12,609,049 of NC_058044.1, forward strand.
GAGGGAGATAGTGTGAATATCTATACACTTCCCTAGTGAAGGGAAAAGTTTGCACCAGCACACACTGGATCTCTTTTTAGAATTGTTGAACTTACTAACTCTTTAGTCTGCTTCACCCACTAAATAACAAGGTGGAAGTGCAGCAGGACAGGAAGGGGTTAACTCAGAAGAGGGTGGAAGGGAGGATGAAAAAAGCCCTCTGGCAACCCAGGGACAGAGGGAACGCTGAACTCATCACAAACCCCTCTCCTGGCATCCGCCAGCACATAATGACCCCAACAAGACGGGAATCCCTTTTAATTAAAGTGAAGGGAGATCAGTTAAGCAGATGGTTGCCGACAAATATTAGGGGAAATAGAATGTTTAATGGTCTGTGCACTTATCACAGGCTATTTTCCACACCCAGCCCCAAACTGATAAACAGGACAGAGCCTTGTTAATCAACCTTACAACCTTTAAAGCCCAAGATAAGAGAATAATTCGGGATCTTTGTAAATTAGCTTGAGATGTGGCTTAGACTCTGGCCCCTCGCGTACTCAGGGCCAGACTGTCGAGGAGGGAGAAGAATTTCTATCAGTGTAATAGCCTTGCGCCATGGTGAAGAAGTTTGGGGGGAAAAGTACTTTTTCCAGGGGATAAAGATATTTTTTTCCGGCATTTTTGTGAGTTTTTATTCTCCTTGTGGTTTGACCCTCTTGCCACCACCCTACTGCGCTCTTATCAGTGACACAAGAGAGTCACCCGCCTCCGTGGAAATCATCTAAACAGAGAGGCGGGAAATTTGCAGCCCAAGCCGGTGGCCTGTACGAGCAGGTTAACGGGCCCTCACCTCTCTAAGTCAGACACAGGTGGGGGTGGCCTGTGTTTATTTTGCAGATGATGGATTGAAGAGGAAGGGATTATCGACAACAGTACCAGCCCTGTGAGAGCAGTAGCATGTACTATTTTTCTATAAAAAGCCTTATACAGGAGAGGTTTTTCTTTACACAGCATACTGCAGCTATTTCAAAATGCATGTGACTTTTTAAATAAAATTACTAGCTTACACAAATTGGTCAAAGATGAGAAACTGGTGCAGATCAACTTTTTTATGTGATGAAATAGTAATGTTTAACCTCACAATGTGATCACATAGAGGATAAATAATACACATGACTAGCTACTTTTGCTAAAACCCAACAACTTTTAATAGCAAAATGTTCACATATGTACTATAACAGCTGTACAGTAATTATGTCAGTATGCCAACAACACACGCATGTATTGTTTTGCTCTCATTTTAATCTACAAATGTGGTTAGTGAATTCTAGGATGTTAGGATAACGACAAAACAAAATCATCCACGTCTCGGTTTTCCACAGACATCACTGATCTTATTTTTCAAAGTTGTTTGTTATGTTCATTTGAGGTCTATATGTCGTGACCACACTGATATAAACAATAAAATGCAAAAACCTGCAATGAACTTAGACGATTGACATTCAACGTATGCTGTCCTCAGTGACCGTAGACTTTTTGCCAATGCAAATTTCCCCTCTAGTATATTTTACCTTTTCTTAAATGAAAAACACATTGGCTGAACTCAGCTCCACCTCTTCCCACCCTGATCTTCTTTTTTTTTTAAATCACGCACAGCAGACCCATACCCGAGCATTTGTATTTTTTACCAGTTAAGCTTTGTTGCTGTTCTAAGCTCTGTTGTTTCCTTCCTTGCCTTTTGGAAAAGGGACACCGGATTGAAGGTAATTACATAGAGAAATGCAGACATTTATCAGTGCTTGTGGTTTGGGACCTTAAATGGTCCTGCTGACAATTTTCCCTTACAGTAGGCCACTGTGGAGCTGGCAGATTCTGTTCGGAGCCCGAACGCTGGGCTTGAAGGCTTAGAGTGCTGCCATATGTTGGACCTCACTAGTGCCAGCAGCAAATGTGCTGAACAACGCGACTCAAACCATGAACTCCGTGCCTTGGCAGAGGGTGTGTGCATGGGCTACTTGCAGGAGTGAAGAAGTACGCAGTTAACAAAAAAAGATTGCGTATTGAAGTGTTTTTGTGTGTCCACATTTCTGTCTACCTGTCTGTTTGTCTGTCCAGTGTCAGATTGAGAACACATTTCATCCCCCTGTTTCTGCAACACACGCACACACATGCATACTCATATTAGTCTGAATGTCCATGGAGAACATCCCAGATTGCAATGGGTCACACCTGGTTATGCTTCTTCCCTGTCTCCCCTCTCGCTCTACTCCCCAGTTCCCACACCGGCGGCATCTGGAACCTATTGGCGGCAGAGTCACACCGAGCCATAAAGCCCTCAAAGGCTCACAAACGCACTAGGGGTAGAACGTCAAACAATGTTGGCCCAAGAAGCTGCCAACAGACACAATGCATCTTGAACCTGAACAAACCCCACTGCTCATTTTTTATCCTGTCCGTCTCTCTGTATGTCTCTCTGAACTATTCCTCTCTTTCACTCTCACAAACACCACCTGGGAATGAGTCGAGGGAGAATTTTACATTTTTACCCCTAAATGGAATTGGTACTGATGCTGAGGGAGCTAAATGCGGCTCAGGCGACTGAGACTGTGGAGAAACAGATACTGATGAGGCCAGAAACTTGCTGTCAAAATAACTTGTAACAGAAACACAACACCCCAGTGCATTCAAATCTTGGTGTATTTAAACAGCTGGATTTATTTAAGGTTTTAATCAAACGTCCTCTTCGGTCACCACGCTCTGCCCACAGTGTCACCAAAGGGTTAATGACCGCTTATGCCACCCGACAGATAATGTGATCTGTCCTGGATAGGATCTCAGGAGCGTCAGCGAGACCCATTGTCACATAGCCATCCTTTTAGACATGAGAAGAGCGGGGGTGGGGGCCATTCTGTCACAGTCTTGTAATGCTGTTATCGATTCTCCATATCTGTTACGGAGGCTGGGAAGCACGTCCCAAATTCGATATGCTTTTAATAGGGGCCAAGTTCTCCAAACAACACAGTGCCGATCAAAATGGAAAAATAACTGAAAAGATGACAGCAGCAAGAACAAAGCCTTTGCAATTGAGCAATTAAATAAAACTGAAATATGTTACGTGTAGTTTGTCTGGCAGTTCCCTTCCACACTTTATATATTGCCGTCTTTCTCCCAGCCATTTCTCCTCTTTTTGATTTCTGTGGCATAAAAAAATGTTGGCCAGTGTTTGAGCACAAAAATCTGTGTTGGAGCTATTTCAAACCAGCATTTTATTGTTAACAAATGCTGCCTTTGATACTGGCTACAATAGGTGGTACTTCACTGTTTGTTTGTGCTGGAGGTGAAAATGAGTTGCTAACATTTGGAAGGGAAGGCTTGTGAAATATAACGCAGCAACAACACAAAAAAAATGGCACTCTTTAATGTCGTGCAGGAGCCGGCAATGTTTTTCCACTCATTAGAGGGACTTTGAAGTGTGTGTCTGAAACCTAAGCTTGGGAAAACTGACAGAGACAAGATTGCGGTGCGTACTTTCTTCTCCAAGAACACCACGATTCAAGGTAACATATCCACATCCTATTAGTTTGTGGTAAACTTACCAATTGGATGCAGACAGACTGTGGCATTAGGCAGTAGAGAATTTGATCATATTGCCCATAGTATAAAATACAGTAAGTCTACATGGTGAGATAAATACAGCTCTGTCAAATTTAATTTCACCTCACGACTATGACCACAACAGCATTATTAAAAGGGAAAAAGAAGGTGGATTTCGTGTGAGAAGCTACATAAGTGCTTTGCTGGGCAAGTCCTAAGGACTCCAGTGAGGGGTGGTGCAAAGTCTTGCCTCTTCACTGTTAGACCCCAGGGTGCTGTCTAAATTAACTGGGACGAGTGGATTGCTAGAGGGATGACCCTTTCCCTATTCACCCGGTTCCTCCTCCACACACACACAGTTCATCACACATACACACTCTGAACGTCAACCGCTAAGCCTCAATAAATCTGATAAGCCACCCTGGTGGCTTCTGTGGCCAATCCGTGCAGAGAACAACATGGCCGGTATCAGGCAGCTGCAAAGCCCTCGTCAAGCAGGACTCCAAAGTACTCTGAAGGGCCGCGCTCGCACCTCTAAAGCTGGCCCGTCTCTCAGCTCTCCTTTACCCCATCCCAGCTCCCATCCCCTACCCCCATGCCTGGGTGATGTCATTATTGAAGTCTTTGGCATGCTATCCGAGGAGTAAGTTACCATTGACAGGTTCAGAGCCTGGCTGGCTCACCCATGAGGATTCATGACTTTGAAGCTATTGGCCTTAAGCTGCAAATTATTCTTTTCAGGCTCTCTCTGCTCTACCTACAGCTTTAATCCAAACCCTCCTTCTCCTCAGTACACTGGAGCTCCACCAGGCAGCACCCACTAGCCTGCACACACATACGTATTATAGATTGAGGTAGAAAGCTACAGACACACAGAGGTAGAGCGAGAGTGAAGGCAAACACATGCGCACTCACTTTCCTAGATATCTGGAAACACATACTTTATTGAATAGCCTCATTGCCACCCTCCTCAGTACACTAAAGTTAATAACAACAGTAGGGCAGAGCAGTACCAGGCTCCAGCAGCACCAGCAAAGATCCTCTTAGCCCCAGCCCATCCATTCCTCACTCCCTTCATCAGCACTTAGTGGACATCTGTGCAGTGCCAGCCCTCTCCATATGCCACAGTGGTCAGAAGACAAACGACCATGTCAGTGCAGTGGCACGCCTGCATGTCTGATGCCACACAGGGGTGCAGGGTGGGTGTGGTGAGGGACAGAGACAGGAAGAAGGCCAGGGCCGGTTAGGAATGGGCTGGGTGTGCAAAGCTGCCAGCACACAGAGGAAGGGGCAATAAGTTATCTAAACTGTAGACACATGAAAAACCAAAACTAAGTAATGGCTTTTGTGGTAAATAAGGCCTGTGTGGAAAAACAAAGAAAAACACTTTAAAGAATTGCAGTCCATGGGCCATAGAGGTGGTTTTGCTTGTTATGGCTAATTAACTACGCATATACATTATATTACTGCATGCTGACCACTTTCAAAAGCAAACCATAGTTTTTCTGATTAATTTTCTACCTTCTGGGCAGCCATATTTTTTTATTCATTTTGCCCATTTTTTATATCTGCTTATTCTGTGCAGAGTCACGGTGGGCTGAAGCCTATTCCAGCAGAAACTGGGCAGCCATTTGTTCATTTTGCTGTCTTGATAAAATGAATACAGACATAATACAGACTTAAGTTAAATAAGTACTACAAAGTAAACAGAGCATTATTATGTATTACTTATTAATACTTATTTTATGAAGTCACTTTGCAGTGCTAATGCAGTTGCAATAGGGTCATTTTTGAAAACACCCTAGATTTTAAAGTTGGCCTTCAATTAACAACCTTTGTAATACAGCCCAACTAATTCTGGATTTTTGAGGCCTGTTACTGATATCAATATCTGGGAGTAAAAAAAAAATCCTTTTATTTATTTATTTTTTTTAAAGAATTGTGACCAAGATACATACTGAGTGGGACATATTACAGCTGAAAAATCTTCTTGTCAGTGCTCTCTGATACAGAAACTAATCTAATGGTCTAATGGTGATACTGTTTCTAAATGACCTTAAACCTTGTTTGGCATTTCTCTACAGCAGTTTCTTATTTCTTATCCAGCGACATGCACACTGATACATTTCTGCAATAAGCTAATTATGATATATTGGCTTGGCCGATTTATCGGTCTAGCTCTACTTTGTAATGCAAGGAACAACTAAATTAAATTGTTTACTGTTGGTTCTGCAGGTGGCATGGCTTTTATTTTCTAACAACATAGCATATGAATGTAATGCTCTTCAACACATCTCTCAAATACCTAGATTGTGGTGCATCGATGAACACATTACCAAGAAAGCTTTACTCGCACACAACTACTTTACAAAGATTATTTAGCCGAAAAAATAAAAAATAAAGGCCAGCAAGTTGATTTTCATATAGTATTTTAATGAGTGAAAACCAACCTCTCTGCCTGGAAAGTCGGAAATCAATGTAGAAACATGAGGTGTGGTACTGTACTACTGATGTAAAACATTTAACCCCACCAGCACTGGTAATACCGCTGGTATGTTTCTTTAACATCAAAATGACCTTCAAACCAAAATTTTATATCACGCTCACAATCACAATGGAAGTTTAGAGACACACTTTCTATCAAACGATGTGGAGCTGTCAACACTAAATTACATTTGGTAGACTATACAGCTCATACTGGTCAGCATACTTTTATGATAAATCAGCAAAGTTGTCCGAATGATTTCATAATGCAAAGAATGATCCACATTATTTCCACTGCAAAATGAAGATGATGAAATTAATTTGACTGAAAGGTGACTATAATAATTCGGGTACACATAAGGTTAAACTTGTCACACTTGAAACCCAAGGATTGAGTTTCAAATGTAACGATATGACTCACATATCACCCTCATGCTCATGCTCCAAAAACAAAAATCTGTGTCCAGCCCAGGCTGAAGAGAGGGATTGGAGGTGGGGGGATGAGAGATGAGAGAAGGTGTGTGTAGAAAAATAGGGGAGGAATAGCAGTATTCCCTGGGTAACAGGCTCTGGCGAAGGAACTGAGAGGTGTTTTGGCTTGTGTTGCATTCGGGGAGAGTGCAGAGTCTCCCAGAAGGAGGCTATAAAAAGACAAAGGAGGCAGGAGGCCATGTGGAGAGACTGTTGAAAGGGAGCAAACACCCACTCCATAATCCCACCACTGCCACCATCACCTCCACTGGGGAAGGGAAAGGAACGTACACTGAGATTGAGATCACATAAATGCTACACTAAATTGCTATTACAAACACAGAAACAGACATACACATTCATACAAATACAGTACTAGCTGAAGTTTAACTTTTATTGGTCCTAGTGGCCAGTTGGTTTTGCAACATGTATTAAACACAGCATTACATCAAATACATAAGACTGACTGCCGCAACAAACAACAGACAGACATCCACCAATACAAGGCGCTGATGGAGAGTTTTAGGCAAGCAGCATTAAACAAATGCAGCAGCATGCGCACACAGTTTGAACTGATCAGTCATTAGTGCCAGTTACATATGTAAACGATGAAAATAGAGATCAGTATCTCAAATGAGAACTGGAGATGTGGCTGCACACAATGGTCTCAAGGGGCAACAAGGCTTGCTCACATATACAAAACGAAACAAACCCTCAGGCCTTAAGTCACAACTGACAGTTCGATAGACATATACACAAATATACAAAAACAAATACATACAGAACACATGGATTCACAGAGGGAGTGTTGAACATGCTCTCCTCCTGCCTACCCCTGAATATCTGAACCATGAGGTAAAGTTGGCTGCCTTTTGTGAACAACAGGCATAAAATGTAAGTCTGAATTCCTGATGCAGTACAAATCAAAATCAAATGAATCCAAAGCCCTTCTCTGCTTTTGTTTTACTCCTGTCTTGGCCACCGTGGCCAACACGGTCAGTCAAAACATGGAAGCCTGATTTGAGTGAAGGGGATGAGACATGAGAAACACAGAGGAGAATAAAAGGACAAAGAAAAAAAGGGAGGATATGCCACATCCAATTCTGAATATTTACGTGTAAAATGTGCTCTGCAGTTCTTTCCCCTAGCAGGTCCATGGGAATGCAATGCTCTGGCCCTTTGCCTGGGTAAATGTGTTCCCTATGTGTGGGCTCTCTATCCCTCTGTGTTGTCTTCACCAGAAAGGGGAGCAACTGGGCAAGGTGCAAGAGAAAGGTGCCTCTGGTTAAAGAGCTTTTTTTCTACACTTACACATATGTTCGGGGAGAGAGAAAGAAAGAGAAAGAGAGAGAGAGAGAGACAGAGATGGGGTGGGGCGAAACAGAAAAGCCATGGCTCTGTGGTTGAACTTGAGTGTGGGAGGTCCAGAAATCCCCCCCCCCCCACCTCCACCACCACTACTATTAAATACCTTTGGAACATCCCGACTGGCTTTTAAACAGAGCTGTAGAGGGTAACTGGTGGATATGGAGGAAACTAAGCATGCCCAGAAGGGGGGGATGTTGTGAATCGCTGGGTGTCCATGACCTGGCACTGCTTTAACCCTCCAGCTCATTGTTCTGGGCCCAAGAAATCCTTTATAAGCCCATTAGAGTGTGAATTTTACCAATCAAATTGGAGTGTCTAGTACTAACAAATGCTAGCATTGGATTTTATTGCTGTTTGAGCCCTCCTGGTGCAGGCCTTATGGACTATGTGGTCAAGCTGTTAGCCATTACATTGACAGGCATGCACACGTTTCTACATCTGGCTTCTGCAGCTCTAACACACCAAGCTAATTACATGCTGTTGTTCTTTTTGACATATAATGTTTTTCGTAATCAGATAATTGCTCTACCCTTCAAACTCCCCCTATACATGTTTTTTCTCTCAGTGCATGTGTGTTGCTGCTGAAATACTCTGCCAAAACTGCTTCATCAAAACATGTTAGGAAAAGGGGAAGGAGGTTTTTCTATGTTTTCTATGTCTTTCAGGACAGTATTCAAGACTTTGCAAGGACTATAAATGAAAAAATAATTACTGGAAACCCTCAACTCAAAATTTTACACGGTTCCACTTTCAAAAGTGTGCACACATGCAGAGGAGATTTCCTGAAACATGTTCTCCATGACAAGAATCTGTCAATTTCTAAATACTTGCATGTGAAAACGGCCACAAAGTATGCTGAATGTGTCAAAACCTTGATGAAGGGAGGAGATCTCCTGATTGAGTCATGTGGTTGCATATTATCCCTCAAATCAACCAGCATGTGCTCTGCACTCACATCTGCACAGAACACTCAAATCTACAGCACTCCACAGCTCTGCCATTTAGCCCAAAATACTTCACACCCTCTTAAGGATATAAACATTATTGTTGGAAGACGTATAAATGAAATGTAATCTAATGGTCAGGGTGAAACCATGATCACTCTTTAACAACAGACCTTCCTTCTTCCCAGATTTTTTACTGTCTGAAACATTATGCATTTATGGGGAATATTTGCAGAAACCTCAGGAATCTGCCCTTTCATGATTAAGACATTTCCATAAAACTACATGCAGTCATGCCACGTCTGTATGGATGCAGCTGCAATGTATATGCAGAATTTAAGTGCAGAAATACAGAATTTTATGTAAAAATATATACAACAGCAATTAATACAGATCCCTCTATATTCATATGCATATCTTCTGCTTAAGTCCCCTCATTAGGACCAATTGCCATCTGCACAAACAGCTACCCAGTGGCTGGGATAATTGTACTGCTAATTGTCATGTGGTGTCTGCTGGTTGCCAAGAATAGACAGTGCCATGTGGCCTGGTGTCTTGGGGTTTGTTTCTGGCCTTGATAACTTGATAGGGAAGATGGGAGGGCATTGGTCTACCAGAATTGAATTAAACAGTAAATAATGTTTGTGTTTTTGTCACGATTTCCTGTTTGTTAGTAGTCCCATTAGGGGTTTATCTTGGAGCGTTTTCTCTCTCACATGCCCTGCCGCTCTGTCTCTCTTTGCACTCTCTCTCTCTCCCTCATACACACACAGGGAAGAAACACTGTCTATTTTATGCTCTGCAGATGAAACACATTAGCGAATGCATGGCAAGGGACACTTAGGGAGGGGGAAAAAAGCCCTCGTCAGTTCAACGACATCAGCATTTTTTCGCAAATTTGCAATTAGTCTTAAGGGCCAGTGTAAATTAGGTCTCCTGACAAATGAGCTACCGGGACAGGACATGAAGTTTCAATAAATCTGAGAGGCTGCTCAGGGCATTGGTGTCCTCTTACTCTACAGCATCAAGAGAGATTCCCAACAGACAGCAGGAGATCCATGGAATAAGCCCTGAACACAGCACTCACCACAGGGATTCATACGCCCAAGCTCCTGCCTCTCCCCTCTCAAAGCTCCACGAGGGAGACCACTCCATAGGAAAGAAAAAGTATTTCATGATGGAGATGTGAGAAGGTGATGGATCTCAAAAGCCCTGATAAGGGGCCTCTAATGTGGGTAAACTAGCACCGGTGTCTGTGTCTACACTCCTAACTTCATGAGACCACTTTACACTGAGACACTGAGAGTGAGAGTGCCGTGGTCCCATTCAGGGGAGTCTAGAGTTGCGTCTCATCAGTGTTTAAACATATTAGAGCGGGGCCTGCGCTGTTGCTGATTTGATCTGCTGCCTCAGTGGAAAGATGTAAAATATAAGGTTTTACTTTTTAAAGACTCTGCAATTCTCTCTGCACAGTTATTGATGATGCATCAACTTACACATTTGGCCATTGCACGGGAGGGTTTCTGGACAAGTATGACAGTTAATGGAGCTGGCTGAGGAAGCCTGAGCAAGGATCAGGTTGAAATGGATTCCTAGTTACTGTCCATTTAATCCAATTGGACAAAATAACACGCCACAATAAAGTGCTGCTTAAGGTCGAGAAATGCGTTTAAAGGGGAGGCAAACTGATGACACAGCGAGGGAATGTAGAATGGGACTGTGAATAGCATTAAAGCCCCATTTGTCTGCATTACCTGTATGGGAGGGAGGTGAAACTTCCACAAGAAGGAACAGTGATGGGAGAGAACAATAATGTGGTGGCAGGAGGGACTTCTTACAAGGTTACACGCAGATGTAGCCCAAGATTGAATTGCTAACAATTGGGATACTTGGAAAGTAGAGATTGAGACATCTGCCTCATGTTACAGCGTGATGCGTACAGTATCACATTATGTGACCATGTACTGGCTATTTGATCGGTTTCATGGTGCTGGATTAGGAGCTGCAGCAGTGCCTCAAGCATTGGGACTACTGAACAACAACATACTAGTGGTTTCCATTTTATAGATGGACTTCTTTATTGTGATTGGGAATGTTATGCATTTACCTGGAAACACCACGATATAACACAAAAGCTGGGCAAGCACTGCATATCCATGGTGACAGCTGTTTCCTGGTAGGCAATGGAAAGTGTGTGGCACAGTTTACCTGTTTATTTATACTGTAACCTCCCCCATAATACAGAGAGCCCTCCATAGCTGTGATTGGACTTCAAGCAGAGTGGCACTGTACTGAAGTGCTAGTAGATGGTGTATCATAGCCGTGCCACACCTTGTATATGGCCCTAAGCTTTCCATTAATATAACACCTGATTCACCTGAGAACGTCCCTCCAGTTTTGGAGATTGTTTGAAAGAAGATTTGAAGATGTTATAAAGATTCAGTCCAGATACTGTCAGACAGGCCACATCTGAGCCAACAATGCCAGTTAACTGCCACACGTGGCCCAAAAGTACAAGCTATCAGGAAAGTAGGGCAGAACTTTGGTCTTCTGTACTTCACAATAAATACTGCAACACTACAATACAGTGCAACAACGCAGCAGTAGATTGTGGCACATTCAGAGCAAAATTGGGACGGGTTAAGATCAGTATCTGAACAAAGGAAAGCAACAAGCGAGGCAGGTAGGGGGATAAGAGGAAACACGGGGACAATATGTTGAATCAAAGATAAGTGTGTTCTTCCTCCCCAGAGAAAACTATCTGCAGCTCTGCACTTCTTGGCTGAGGCTGAGACCGTTGTGTTTTGCAGACACTATTGACACAAAGTAAAGCTGATAATTAAATTACATGTGTTGTGGCAGTCCTGAGATACTCTGAATCATTAGCACATGTAGGGGGAGGAAAGAGGCAGTCGTGAGAGACAACGTGCATGCTCAGATCAAGTTTGAAGCTTTCCACGTTTCTATCGTGGGCTATGTAATAAAGCTTAATGACAAACAAATCGTTAATGATGGTGGTGTAAAACCGAAAGGAAGCCGGTGATTCCAGTAAGCCAGTGGCCACTGATTCACTGACATTCTTCCTGGATTTGGTCCCACACATGATTTTCAGCAGGGAGAAATAAAAGAGGGAAGGAAAAGAGTTTTCCAGTTTGGCGTCTGCCCATCCATTATAACTATAAAGCCTTTCACACAATTCCTTTGATGCGCATCACTGATACGTGCTTCAGGGGCTTGTACTGCTTGCATGGGAACAGTCTATCTAAGTGACAGCTCCACAAGCTCTCTACAAACACACACACTAACGGACACATGTGTATGCATACACACACACATACACACTGAGTTAGGCAGCTGCTTAAAATCATTACATCTTGTTTAGTGTGGAGATAGAAAAATGTTTCCAGATAGTAAATGTCTCCAGTGGATCTGTATGATGCCATGTCCCCTTAACTTACGAAAGACATTTAAATGCAACTAACAGTCCATTTCTGCAGCACATTAACCTGCAGTTTAGGGATGAAATCTCTCTCTATCTCCCTCTCTGACTCCTGGCTCACCAGTCCAGTCCCTGTCCTAATTGAGTCAGCTCTCCTCTGCTGCTTGGACCTTATCGTATCACGCTTTCTAATTGACCTGCACTGCTTCATAAGACAATGCGCCAGGAACTTGACAAAAGTTATTAATTTTCACTTTGTCCAAGGCTCTGTCCCAATTAGGTCCCCTGGCTGGGGCCGACAGGGCAGCTAACGTGATTACAGGACAAGCTTATTAGTCTGCAGCAGCATCGAGGAGCAGGAGGAGGACCCTAAATGAGAACACACAATACAGCGGGTGATTACTAAAAGTCAGAAGCATGCTGGGATTGTTCTAATCTGATCTAATACACACAAACAGACCAGGGTTTCCGCCAGTGTTTTGCAAGCCCGAGTTGACTCTCGCCGGGCCTAAGCATCAGGGAATATTTTTTTGTATTTTTATATAGTTATATTTTTACGATGCTTTTTAAATTAGTTACAGTGGGGCGGCTCGATTGGAAACATAGATATAATGGCTGGAAAGCTCACCAGCGACATCTGTTGGTATGCTATAGGAAAACAGCAGGTCTGACATCTGTGTTCTTTACCCTCATTGTGCGTAGAGTGATGTTCAACACTTGACACTTCCAACTATCACAAGCTAATGTTACCTAGCAACCTTAGCTAGCTGGCCAAACAGTCAGTAACACAGATACTTCATTGTGACATTTAGGGGAAAGGTAAAAGCCAAAAAACCTTCGGCTGATGGCGATGAGGAAGAGACTGCTAACATTCGGCTCCACCGAGTCAACACTGTTAGCCCAGCCTAGGGTTGACAAAGTACAGCTGGTGAGCACCTCATCCTCAGTAATGCAACAAGAAAAGCTGAGTATCAATAACATTAACATTACTTCAAGCAGAAGTAAACACAGAGTTTAGTTTAATGCAACATGGTAGCAATACTACTTTGCTTGCTTTAACCTACCCAGTCTTTTTTGACTCCAGTGCTCATGAAGGAGAGGACACAATTATAAGTAAATGGAATGCACCAAGTACCGATTTTTCCTTAGGCCTTAAAGTGATCATTTTGGATCTCTTGGTTGTCTGTCGCTGGCCCCATCAAAAAAGACACTTCTGTCATAAGATACTTGCCACCGGGCCTAACAACTTTTCTGGGGGAAACCCTGCCTACTCACCGTATTCAATGATTTGAAATGTATCCTGTTAATAAAATTAAGAATCAATAATCTTCAATATTTTGATAAGATCATAACATGAATTTAAAGTTATAAGACATTTCATAGATCCTTTACTGAACTGTGCTGATTTTAACACCGCTGCAAGTCATATTGATTAGTCTACCCTGTCCTTTCCAAAAGTATGCAGTCAAAACTGTGAACTATGCAGCATTAAGGCAGTAGTCACAGTGAGTCTGGGGGTTGGTTAAGAAGAAACCATGCGAGCCGGTGCTCAGTGAAAGTTCACCAGATGCCAGGAGCAATGGCATCACTCTTGTCCTGACTTCCAGCCAAGTCACTCGCAACTGGGAAGTGAGTGGACAAGCTTAAAGGAACCAGTCGGACCCAATTAAGTATAATTGCCAAGTCCATCACAGTTTGGTCTGAAGCTTTTACTTTTGTATTCTCCACCACCTCAAACACCAAATGAAAATAGTAGCTACTAAATGCAACAAAAAATGGTGGCTGTTGCTGTTCTGCTCTGATCTGCTTGATACGCTTAATCATGTGTGGCATCTATTTCAGCATTAAGCACATGACAGAAGAATAAATTTCAGCAAATTTTGGTTCCTCAAACCTGATAAAAAAGTAGCTGATGCTACTTCCAAAGAAAGTCACAACAGCAGCATGTATTCCGAGCCCCTTTCAAGTTTAGTTACAGTGCTGTCATGTTCAATCAAACACTGTTCCAAGGATTAGGATGGGAGATTTGAAGCCAGCTCGTTGAAAAGAGGAAGAAAAAAAAAGTAATTCTTTAGATGGCGACTTCAATAGCCCTGAGTGCAAAATTACTACCGCACTACCATGCCCATGGGGGCCGTTTTAATGACAGCTCACAAAGATTGGCTTCACCCGCCACGATTAAGGTTACCCTTCATGATCAGAGGCAGAGCAATACAAACAGTTAGTCCAGGAAAACAAGTGAGAGGTTTCACACAAAGACACCTGCCCACTCAGCAACTCCTTGTATAGTTTCAGCCATGGGGCCTCGCCTGTAGCTACCTGGCTAACAAGTCCAAAGTCCTGTGGATGATAGGAGAGTGACAGCAGGCTGGCAAGCTACCTTCTCTCTGATTAATATTTCATCTTGGAACTTTGGCCCTAAGATGTATCATACTTGTCTGAGTCTTAGATGACTTAGTGCTGAGACTACAAAACCAGGGACTTCAACACTATTTAAAATCTGTCTCTTGCAACTTTTTTTGACAGTATGTCAAATGTTTTCACCAATAAAGAAAACTGCTTTTACTGTTGTGGCTGGTCACTGTATTTTAAACCTGATGGTCATAACTCATTTGCATATTATTTTTATGTAACTATATGTATTTAAAATGTACAATTTTAGAGGTATGTTCATAATATTGTATTAAAATATTTTAAAAACACAATATTGTGAAAAGATAGAAATTACAAATATATACCATTTCAGACAAAAAGGAAATTTCACTGTAGGTTCTGGGCCCAAAATTGCAGTGTCTGGCAAATCAATGTTACATTCTATCCTTTGCTCATCCATCATTGGTGGTTTACTGGCAGAACTCTGGGGGTAAATATTTCTCTTATCAGATTTTCCTGGCAAGCACACCTGGTATATAGCACAATTTATCATATCCACTTACAGCACAACATAATGAGGCATAATAAACAAGCTGAACCTTCATTTGAGTATTTTCATTTTGTGGAAAAATACATTTCTGAGGGTTTGAAAAAATGTCCAGTTCAAGGACACAGTAGTGAGAACCGTGTCTCTGTTTAGTGTCCTGGCCTGGCTCAAATGAAATACGCTTAAATGAGTGTGAAATCAAAGAACTGACACATGCCTGGGTTCTGCAGTGCGTATGCCATCACTTGGTGGTCTCTCAATACGTTTCACGTTCTGAGACATGGCACATGTCTTGGTGAAGTGTCTAGCATTTTTTTTTCTAAATGGTTTATTAAAATATTTACCCATGCTGCTCTGTCACTTGGAGAAAATGAGAAAACGAGGATGCACAATCAATAAGCAGCAAAGGCAAAGTCCAATTATGTAAAAGTGTAAATTATAGATTTGGTGTGGTGCCAAGGACATGGGCACTCTTGCTCTCTTTCTTATACACACTCTCTTTCTCTCTCTTTTGTATTCACGCACAGAAGAAAATATGAAATTCTAATGTTTTGAGCCACAAGCTATTTCAAGTGCAGTGTGACTACATAGTGTACATGTGAGACCATATTCAAATTTGGACTCTTCAGCATCGGGGTGCACATTTTTGCTGAAGGTTTATGAAAAATGCATCTATTAATTCATTATTTCGATTGAACCTGTATTATAAAACCCGACACTGAAACACAACAGTGATTCTGTCTGCCTCAAGTTTCTATTTCCATAATTTAATTGAGGTCACAAAAGCAGCTTTGAAGAAAGTCAAAAGTTATGGGGCACAAGCTTTACCACATGTTTGCATCGACCTTTAATTTTGTGAAATATGTGTTACACAATCCTCAGCTTCCATGGGTCAACCTCAGTGATTATTCATAGCGAAAAACTAGCAGCTGTTGACTCTGACAGCCACATTCCTCTCTAGCCTCCTGCGTTTCAATTTGTCTTACAGCAAAAAGCCCTTCCGTTTTTAAATACCAAGCAGGGCTTTTTCCCACACAGGTCCTGCTGAGGTGAAGAATCCCACTCCTGCCACCACAACAGCAGATACACCAGGGTCTTCTGAGAGGTTAAAACATTCTGCCTATGTTGGAGGAGGAGAGATGAAGAGGAGGGGGAGGGAGGAGAAGAGGGTCTCTCTGACAGTCAGAAAACAGTCCCTCACAGCGTTCGCCCCAGCCTCTGCTGCAAAAACAACACTTGAATTCCTAACAGCGAGTGCCAGGTGGTCACAAGATGAATTCATCAGGGCAATGCATAACGCAAAAGGCAGAGATTATCACATTGCAGCAGCCCTAGGGCCATGGCAGCGCAGGCTGATTGGAGACATAGAAGGAGGCCCAGGAGAGGCGCTGGTCTTCCCTCTGGCCAGCGGAGAGGTGTCGGTCCACTCCTGGGAGAGATGGAGGAGTAAGGGAGAGAGGAGGGAGGGGGTGGGTGGTTCAGAGTTATGGTTCACCTCGCTACAGGCAGCCCTCCCATTGGGGCAAGAGCAGGCTAGGAGAGGCCTGAAGGCCACACACACACACTAAAATACACACTTGCATTCTGCTTTTCAAAAGACAAATACACAATGATCTTTTCTACCAGATCCTTGGCAACATTTTTTCTTGTCATGGGACTTGTAGTCCCAACAAGGTAAGGGTTAATATCAAACAAGAGTGCTTGTATTCTTTGCCACTATAACCCTGCATTGCTGAATAGTTAAGTCTGAGTAGCTGCACTAGTAACTGTGTGTGTGTGTGTGTGTGTGTGTGTGTGTGTGGTGTGTGTATGTTTTCAAAGGTGATGGAAATCAAGAATCATCTACGCTGCCCAACAACACAATGTAAAAACAGATAGCTACTGTCATTCAGGAGCTCATCAAAATGGCCATCTGGGAGATATGTAAAACCTAAGGGGCATCAACACTGAATATTTGTATGAACTATGTCAGAGCGAGGGTAATATATTCAGTTATCTGCAAGAAAGAAACTTCATGTGCAAAGAGTCAAACTGTTTCACGTTCATATCAAATGATATACATGACAGTCTGTGGTTAATGGTTGATTTCAGTCATTTTACATTATCATTACATGATTTGTAATATGCAATCTTAACTGTTGTTTATTGCCATTACATTACCAGCAGACACAAGTAACAGTATACCAACTCTATAGAAATTATTGCAAACTGCATAATGTTCAGTATAGGCATTGTGCATACTACACAGGTTGAATTTATTTTATTTTTTCTTACACTCAAGTTTCCCTTAACAATCATCACTAAGCTATTAACTAAGCTGTAGACTGCAGTCCACTGCTTCAGTCTGACTAAACTAACCAAGGGAGAAATAAATACCAAATTCATCAATGCTCCAATAAATGTTATTTTTAGTTAAAAGCAACTGTTACAAATGATAACAGATAACACATCTAAATGTCAAAAAGAAGAAAAACAGAAATTTAATTTACAAATTTACAAATTAACCTAAAACATGAAAATATACATGTAAAAAAAAAAAGGATTTGGGTCACCTGTGAATGCTACGTAAAAAGAGCGGGTTGGCCACCCTCATGAAGTGTCGTTAAGCAAGACACTGAACCCCAAATTACTGATGTATAGGGAGAAAAAAAGTATTTCATGTTGGAAAAATGGGTTTGCCGTATGAATGAAATTTAATGTTTAATGCCAAAATATGTTTGAGGATAAACTTGATGAGATGCAAAAACATATATATAGAGAAATAAGTAACGTATACAATTATCTTATTGTGAAGACAAGTTTATCCTGAACCAACTAAAACCAACATACTAAGTACTACCATTTACAGTACACAGATTTGAAACTCAGGTTCTTATCATACTATAACTATAAACTATAAAACTATTATAAAAAGCCACTTTGTGGATTTTTATGTGGTTATAAGATCTTTGAAATTATTCTGATAGCATACGTTTTTGTAGAAAAGTGAGACAATAGATGAGGTTAATTATCTGTCAAATAAAAAGAAGAGGGTGTTATTTAAAGCTATGGTTGTCGCTATAATTTTAATATTAACGAAAACTTGTTATGTGATGGCAACAATAAAAAGAGAAGTGTTTTGGAGGTGGAATAGCATCATTTTGGGGCATGCACTAGTGTAACCTCTGGATGCACTTTCTCAAGTCTGCCATTAATTGTACTTTGACAGTGACAAAATATCATAAACATGAACATAACATACAATATCACAATAACAGCAGGATCAGAGTTGCCACATATTAGTGCCTTTATATAATTGTGGTAAAATAAAAAATGACTATTTATGTTGCAGCTGTTAAAAAAACCTTTTTAAGATTAAGACAGCTGAAACAAGGGGCACTACTAAAACACTGATAGGACTGTAAATTAAACATCATATCATGTTATAGCACAGTATCAGGCCAAATACATGAAACTTTTTCTACTTATTTTCTCCAACTGGTTGATTTCTAATTTGTTTGTTTTTTTAAATAAAAGATCATTAGAAACAGATGATGGTAAAGTGAAATACCTGTCCATTTGAGGTCATCAAATCCCACAACATATGTACATGTACAGTTAATATGCACAACAGTAAACAAATCAATGTGTCAAGTTTGCCTCTTTAATATCCAATATTTATGGAAAGGTGTGTACATCTTTTCTGCTCAAATAAAATGTTTTTAACAAGCTCCTAATGGATGGAGGGAAAGAATAAAAGATAAAAATAAACACTGACCTAAGCAACTGACATTTTTAAAGCAAAAATCAAATCCCCCAGTAATTTGTATGTCGCAGCCATTTCCACCCAGTGTTGTTCACTTTTCTGTCAGTGTTTCTTTCTCTTTCTTATTCTACATAAATTATTGACAGGCTAATTTGGTCTGCTGGCCCTGTGAGACACTGCAGCATCGGCATGACAGCTTTATCTATTAGACTGAACCCAATGACAGGCTTGTTCCGGCTGCGTGTGTGCTTCTGTGCATGTATCTCTGTTCATGCATGTGTGTGTGTGTGTGTGTGTGTGTGTGATGTGTCTGTGTGTCAGTGTTGCAAGTGGGGGGGGTCAGGCTCATTCTCAGTTGCATTAGCACAGGAGCAGGACTGGGACACATCAACATCTTAATCAATATGCGAGAGTCAATTACTGAGGAAGCGCGTGCTTAAGCAAGATCTGATTATTGGGTTCATGTTCAGTCCACCAAATGGACCGAATCAATGCGATGCGATATGTGCTATACCCCACCCCTTCGTCCCTCCTCCTTTCGCGTCCTGTCACCTCACCCCTTCCTCACTCTCCACCCGCTGTCCCCCACCCACCTCACATTCCTTATGGACACTTGAGGAAAGGAAGGGAGGCTGATCAAAGTGACAAAGAGGAAGGATTTATGCTCTGGTACGGCAACTAACAGGACTGTGCTGAACTTGTCCAGACAGCACAAGTGTATTAAGATGAAAAGGCTGGAGGAGTTTCAAGCTCTCAACGAACCTTTAAATAAGTCATATTTGGGTATGATTTATGAAGATATAAGAGGGTAAAAAAACAGTATCATCTTAGAGGATATCTGAATGTGCTCACTACACTCTACTAAACCAAAACACACTTTATAGTGAGTCTGTTTTTTCTTGTGAAGATACACTGCAAACTTAATCCCACTTTTTATGTATTGTTTCAACTGTGGATTTGAATTTGTCTGTCTCTGATGCTTGCTGCTGATTTGTGGGAGCACAGTGGGTTCTGTTGCTTTTCATCATGTCATTCCAGCGCTGTGCAATGATATCTAATATTCTGCACCTCTTCTCAGCCACCCCAGTTCAATAAGGAGTGAAACACTAGTGCCGAGATCTGCCTTTCACTGTAGTATTTTCAGGGGCTTTGTCTTTGTGTTTTAGATATCGGTGGGTTTGTTTTTTTCTCTTTTCAACATTTGGCTGTCATATTTGCTTTTATTGAGGATTCCGTTTGGTGTGCTGCTCCTGTCTATAGCCCGTCATCTTATCAACACGGATCACACAGTAGGTCTGCCGCGCTTCTTCACAGAGAAACCTCGCCGCACCTCAGGCCCCTCCTTGGCCCGGAACCCCACCTCACTGTCGGACCACTTCTTTATTTACCTGACTGAGGACACAACAAAGGAGAAAGGTAGGAAAAACAGGGCGATGAGAAGCTGGGTGGTAGGGAGAGGACCAACAAGGCAAGAAATCAATAGCCCACAGATTTTTAACTAAGGGTTTTTTTTCCTCTCACACTCTGTCTTTTTTTATCTCGTAAGCTGCCAAACATCACCAGTGAAACTTGCACGAGGCAGTAGTTGCCAGAGGGTGAATCATAGCAATATTGATTTGATTATGTAAAAGCTCGGTGGAAGCTCAAGCCAGATGCAGAAATAACTCCTCACCTAGGTCCTGCGGGAGAGTACACACACTGGTTTGGAGGAAAAAGAGAGAGACCGAGAGAAAGACAGAGAGGAGAGAATGAGAAACGAAAAAAATTGTGTTGAGGATAAAAGCATAATTACTTCCCTCTCAGCTAAAATACTTTTTTTTTTTCATTGTCTGAATAGCGCTTCCTTTTGTGGCCCCCTGCCTCCCTTTCTCCAGCCTTGCTGGATGATAATTAACACTGCTCCACTGTACTGAATTAGGAGTTGACAGTTATGAACTCTGCAGAAGAATAGGAAGCTACCTAGGAGCGTGCTACCTTACGTGATCAGATCTGTGTGCGAGTGTGTGTGTTACCAGACAGCACCACGGCAGACAGAAAAGAAAGCAAAAGAAAAGGCAGAGCGTGCTTGGATTCTGATCTATGGCACCCTCTTCTGGACCCACTATCTCTCACTGTCCTCTCCACAGAGAACACAACAATAATTAATGATTTGCATTGCTTTTCTTATTCATCATTAAATAAATAAAAGATAAAGACTATCTATATAGGAATAAGAAGTTAAGTATATTTCTCCTTCTCTTTTTTTTTGGATAAGAGATTGTCTAAAATTCTGTAAGTTGTTCAGACCTAGGCACACATGTAATCTTATATAATGTCCAGTGTGATCTTTCAGTATAACAACCAGTAAGAATTGTATAATCATGACCATGTATTTGCAGTTAAAGGAAAAGACAAGGACAACATTTCATATACAATTTCTAGAATTACATTACTTGTAGGAATCCTTTTCTAAAATTACAAATATAGTTGTGAAGGGCTACGAAAGATTTAGAAACTCCCATATAGGATTTGGCGACTAATCTATCATTTTGCTGGCACACAAAAAGCCAGGTCTGACTAAAAGCGCTCCTGGGTAGGCACTAATTGGGCCACCTTTTTTACAGTGCATTATGGGAGCCACTGATCCAGAGGTCTGTCTTTAACTGCCCTAAATTATGATTCCACCTCACTGAATCTCCACCCCATCGAATGACTGGAACATTGTGGTCAGCTCTCATAATTGGCCTGGGCTGATATCTCATGTAAAATACTAATCAGATCACATGAGTGGTGGGAGTGTCTTCAAAGGGAGATGGGGTTTCACAGAATCTATTTGAGCGTGTGATTAGGTGGGTATAAAATGGGCCAGAATAACAGATCTCATTAAACTGGACTCTATGCCTACCCTCGCTTTTTTCCCCCATCCTTAGAATTTTGCTCATCTGGACTTCCTGTGAATTTTAAAAGGCATCTGTGCTTGTTGGTACAGTAATTCAAAGCAGATAGGTCTGAAATGCTATTGTACCTTGTTCTCCTGTGCTCTCTGCAGGGCTTGTACAGTAGATAAAACGAGGCACAAACACAAAAGATGCGCTGTTGCTTCCACGGTTGAAGAACAATAACTGTGTCTTCACTCTGATTTAATGGATATTTTAAAAATGTAATGAACAGATTATTTCAGACTTTTTCATGGGTTTATTTTGACATCGAATTAACTGGACTTCATTTTAATGAGTCATTGAAATTACATGTTCTCCACAGTTGTTTTACACATTCTTCTCTTCAATAAAAGGCCCCAATTTAAAATCACAAGTCTAAAGACTTCAACTGACCAAGAAAGCAAACCGAGATATTTTGTTAAAGCAAGGGAAGATAATTTTATCAGCTTATTTATATAGGACCTTGCAATTACAGTAAACAGAAACAATTCAAACAAATATCTTTTTTATTTTCTTTTTGACATTTTCTTCAGGGCCTCTTTTTTCAAAAAATATCAACCTGAGTCCAACATGCTATTTTACTTTTAAAAGAAAATTGGAAAAACAACCAGTTTGTCACCAATTGAATTTCTCCCTCATTCTGGATGATTAGGTATTAATGTGATTTAGTGTGAAGGAATGCATGGTTTCATACCTAACTGGCATTGACTGGTTTAAGAGTAAACATCAATCCCAGATGCACATAATCATATTACCAGGCTATTCAGCATTGATTTTTACTTGGATCAAGACAATAGAAAAGGTTGCATGCAAATAAAATAAAAAAGCATTTTAACCATGAGAAGCAGTGTACACAGGGAATCTGAAGGACAGATTGCACTTGAGGTTTGAAGTTTGGAAATAAAAAAATGTTCCTGTGTTCAAACTGATAATAATGCCCAGACTCCCTTCTTACCTGCCAAAAATCTAATTTATCTATTACTGTATCCAGGTAACTTTAGTTAGAAAGGAATCATCTGGTAGCAGAGACTCTTTGCTATTGCTGAATAATAACATTGGAGCTCTTAATTAAGGTCTGTTTCAGTGAGAAGTCCTCACTCCTGTAAGCCCCCTCTTCAGAATAAGGATAACTCCCATTCATTTGGAGGATCTCTTAATGATCACTCCCACACTGGACTCAACCTCCAAATAATACCATGCCTCAATCAGCATATTCTGCAATCAATTCTGAATGGATTTCCTTTGCTGCTGATTACTTTAATAACTTCAACATATCTATTAGCAAATGGGCATGTGAATCTTTGTGATGATTATCATTTAGCTATGAAAGGGGAGGGGAATCATTTAATTAGGGTCCAATATTACTTTTTGCTCAATTATGGCCCTCACATGTTCCTTTTTATTATCTAAATTGCTGTTTTAATACAGTCAAATATTGTTTAAAAAACAAAACAAAATTGGGAATAAAATCACTTAGATTATAATGTCAGATGAAGTTGTTTTTGCTGCTTTGCCCACAAAGAAAAGACCACTATAATGTGCTATGTGAAAGGTAGGCTGTTACAGTATCTGTAGTGTAAATGTTTAAAGCAAAACCTTACATGACATCCTACTATCAAAGTAGCATGCCAATTTGAGAGATATGAAAAAAAGTATTATTACTGATTATTAATAATCAGTGCTAATTCAGTATTACCGAATTTGAGTATTATTGGTGTAAAATTTCAATGCAAGCTTTACACAATTTGCTTATATGGATAATGATAAAATGTCATACAGATTTCAAGTCTGTGTCGATTTAAATAACATGAGGCATGATAGATCATGTCCTGTAAGTCTCTATAATATGATGATTTAATATTGTAATTTTATTTTATCACATATCTTTAGAGCACAGTGTGACACCAGAAAGGGCTTGAAAAAATCAGCAATCATAAAATATTTCAACAACTTTATCCTTTCCTGCTCAAATCTGACGTTGATCTTTTATGTCATTGTAACTGAATATTTACAAAGGCTGAAAAAGAGATTATTTAGGCTAAACACCATCACATTACATTTGAAGAAACATGCCAAATTACCAGAAAAGTTACCGAGGACACTCAATATTCATGCATCAACCCCACCACATACAAACACAGTAGCTACATTTGTCATCCCTGCTGACAGAAGCAACTGGGGAGTGCCATAAAATGTGCATTTGTCATGGCACATACTGATTTGTCAGGAGACCATCATTCATAGTTCATAATGCTCTCCCTCTCTCTGCCTATCCAGCAACGTTAATGTTGTTTAAATGCCCAGTGGAGCTGCACTACACCAGATAGCATCCATCTCCACCAATCAGTCAATCAGTACCTGGGAGAGCCCCAGAGAGCCTCTGGATCAGGCCAGTTAGGGTGCTCTCTGGTCTAGTTAGTGGATTAAGCCCTTCTCTCAAAAGGCTCAGTAGAGCAAGCCACTCAAGAAAGGTAGCGTAGCTGAAAAGTAGTATTTCCTCTGAAACGTATTTGTGGCTTGTGGTCTCAAATGTGTTCTTAATTCCTGGGACACATGTAATTGTTGTACTGTTGGCTGAATGTGGTCTGGTCCTGTGTGGAGAAAGTCTGTGTTGTTTTATATTTCATCATAGAAAAGCTATTTAAAATGTAGAACTGCTGCTCTTGGATGTCATCACATTAAATCAATGTGTGGAATTCCAATTATTCTCCATAAATCATACAAATAAACAATAGAAAGTTCAAATATTCTGATCTGACCCTTGAACCTGAACTGTTATCATTTCTGATCCAGAGATCTTTATCATCAACTTACAATTTACCCTGTGTGCTGCACTTAACTGTGGAATAAACAATTCATGTCTTGCTCCAAAGAAAAAAGACACTGAAAGATACACTTGCCTTTCTTTTAAGGGTACTACAAGTCTGTCCCCCAATTAAAATTAGTACCAATTATGAGTATAACTTCTTGAAGAACCTTACTGTCTACTGCTGCCCTTGTCATGAGCTTTGTGGAGAATACCAGGAGCAGAGGGTTTAAGATAGGACACATCATTCTGTTGGGGGAACTCATGGGGTCATTGAAGGTACACAGGCTTTTTCCCCCCGACGCATACAAGCATTCAGAAATTAAAAAACACTGCAAGGAAAAACAAGCAAATGCTGCAATTAAAGGCCAATCCTCCTCATATAAAGCAAAATAAAAGCACTGTACAAATGGCAATAAACTGTGGATAATGACCTCAGGATGCCAAAGTAATATTTTTTTCCCCCCTTTTTAATTGTAGTTGTATTTACCCTCACCGTTTCATGTTACGGGGTCGGGCTTTTTAAACTTTTCACAGCTGCGTGGAAGGGAAGGGGACAGCATCCTGAGGCGCTTTCAGGCCCTGGTGAGGGGAGTCGCTGTGCCAGCTCCCAAGACTTGGATTCATTAGCCGCTTTAGCAGTACAAACATTACCTTAAATGGTGAGGCCATGTGCTGGCAAGGACCCACTCTCGCCTTGTTTCAATTACATGGAATCAAACATTGCAGGTATGCTAGGCACAGGGTCTTTATTGAAAGAGGGGAAGGGAGGGAGAAAGTGGTTTACAAAGCCCTTGCCCTCCCTCGCCTGTGAAAGCCGGCCTTGTTTTATTTGAAAACTATTGTAAAACAAAAGAAAGTGGTAGTTTGGCAAACAGTTGTGTTTTCAGTAACAATGTGATATCTTTTATCTTTAACAAAGCTGTGCTAACTATTATATGCAGAATTTTATAGTGAGGTTCCTTTGATTTTATGTGACTTGTCAGCCTTGTTAAAACGTCTGAAAAGATTAGAGCTGGATTATACGTGTCACTCCTCACATGTATGTGTTTCATTATGAACCTTGGACTGATCCTCAGTTTGCAGGGCAGCATTCAGGCTGTTTGCATCGTTTCGGGGACTCCTGGAGTGCCCACAGCTGGTGCCAAAATAAGGCCTTGTACCTCATTGCCCTTACACCACAAAACAGCTCTAATGTGCTCACACATCTACCATCTACTAGGAGTCTTACAGGTAATGAGGTCACTGCATTGGAAAGGGATCATGAACACATTTCTATAATGTGACCCAACTGGAGGGAATTAGATGGTATGGCAAGTCAGTACACTAAAAACTCACACTCACATAGAGGGTAAGGTGCAAAGCTGAGGAGTTCAGAAAATATCAAAATGGCAGCCAGGTTTATGATAAGGTGTTGAGACCACTATAGCACATGCAGTTAGAATGCTATGCTTTTTGGACAGCAAATCTAACATAATAATGTACAAAACAAAGCACTCTGTTTGGACTAAATGAGCAGAAATAACTGTTATGTGCCCTATGTAGCAAGATGAAATAAAAATAAAAGGTGATGTGTTCTCTATTAATTATTAATATATTAACTTGGGGGAACTTAGGAACTAACTACTCCATGACCATGCCAAAGTAAAGCATACTCCCTACTGCGCAAGAATTACTCTGCATTGCCCTGTTATGTAAGCCTGCATCACCTGTGATATGCAGACCCAAAGAAGACTAAAACCAACTTTACGAAACATTGAAACACAGATGAGCATTTCTCTTTTCCAAATAGTACATAATCAATAGGAATGCTTTGCTAACACTCAATTCCAACTTGGTATCACTCTCCAATTGATTGACAGGACTTTAAATACAAGGCATAAAACAGGACTGAAAAGTTTGTACTCTTCAATGCAAACACATTGAAATTGGTGTGAGCTTTAGTGTGGCTGTAGCAAAAATGGCCCTAAAGTTTTCATTCGGGTTAGTAGGAGTAAAAACAAAATAACTTTTCCAGCAATTGGATGAGCCTTTAACCACTTATCAGGGACAGAAACACTGTTCCAGAAACACTGTCAAAGTTCTCTTAGGTTTCTTCTGGCTATGGACAGAATATTGTGACAATAGACAAAAAATATACAAAACATATAAATTTGCTGTTTTTATGTGGAAGTCACAGCAGTGCTATGAAGACTAGAAAGGGTGAATTAAAATCTGGCAGCAGTACTGAAGATTCACATTTGTGATTTCCTGCAATGCAGTCATTCTCTGTCCTACATTATATTCAAACGTGTTAATTTTATGTGAGCAAAGTACGGCTATGACACTGTTATAAAAGTTTATAGACTGTCTTGTCAGCTCTTTAGCAACATCACTTATACATCGCCGTGCCATCCAAAATCAATACAATATTTTTCTCCCAATAAATAATGTAGGCCTGAAAAAGGTCCAAATGCACGCATCGACAGTTGGCTGCAATTAGGGGGCGGCGGCAGCAGTAACTGATGACAGTCCCTCCCTCCCTCCGGCTCACATGGGATCAGCAGAAAATGAAGACGCGGAGACCACTTTGTCACCGGCTGAGGGTGGACCTGGAAATGACTCCTAATGGAAAAAGGGCTCCCTGAGCCGCCACTGCATCTGCTGCTCCAAGCACTTTCTCCGGGCCAATGGGCCAGCCCCAACCAGTTTCCAGCTCCCTTTATCTAAGCCTTTAATATGCTCTGGGCAGCCAGCAGCGACAGCAAGCTGAGGTCAGGAGGCATCAGTGGTTGAGTGTATGTGTGTGCCTAGTCTCTACACATTTGTGTGTGTGTTGTGAGAGTGGACGACAGCAGAAAATACCATTGATACGAGGCTACCAGCTTGAGGGAAATGATAAAACACCTGTCAACACCAAACAACAGAAATTAGAAAAAAGGAGGAGCAAGATTGTAGATGAATTAAAAAAGAAACATCTTAAAAGACTAGCCATGCTACAGTCCCTGTGAGGCTGCAATGCTCATTACACACCAGAAAACAAAAGAAAGACAACGTTGTTTTCTGATATCCTTACTACTATTAGGGCAACATAATATAAGTTTGGTATGAGTACCGAACCAGAAAAATTACTATGTTGTTACCTAAATCAAAGGGGTTTGTTCTCTGTACAGTGGACATCATCGGTTCTGTCTGTCAAGCTCAGCTCTACATTCAGACAGTCATCATGCTAACGTTCGAATGCTATAATGCAAGTTAAAGAGTGGGTCACACTGACTGTCCCTATTATATTATACTGAGAATAATATGATAAACTCTTAGCTTTTGCACATATCACTGCTGCTGTTTTAGCCAGCCTATACAGCCTACCTCTACACCACAAAATCATGAAACTGGAGTGGTGTGTTGGCATTCGTCTCAAAGTACAGCTGAGTTTGACAGAAATTCAATCATTAGTTCTATGTGTATCCTGTCATGTGTGTTGAAAAGGTAAAAAAATTGACTTACGGGTGGCACTAAATGAACAGTCAAGGATCACCAAAATTAGGATTCATCCTCGGTGGACCATGAATGTCTGTACCATATTACATGACAATCCATCTGGACATTTTATTCTGAACCAACGGACCGACCAATCAATTTGGTCTGTTGATTTACCAATCAACAGACCTACATTCGTATCCCTTGAGCCATGCCACTAGCATGTCTAAAAATGAAAATGAAGGTACTATGGGATAAAACTGCTCCTGCCACTTGGGATGCTGTGTATACTTTTTCAGTTTTCCCAGACATTTTATCTAACTCCTGTGGCTCCCAAGCATATTACTCTCAAAGGACTTTTTTAGCTCTTCAATTACTTCAGGAAATTCAGTGAGAGATAAAAATAAGTACCAAAGCAGTCAGAGATTATGAACCATACTTGCAGCACTGTACACGCTACATTCTGGGACTAACTTTCTAAACAGGCTGCTCTGAGGGGGTGACAGAGACGGTAGAATAGAGCCTCCCTTTGTGTCACTGTGCCCTGGCCTGCAGGTGTCTTCAAGTGATGGAGAGGGCTCTGGGAAACATTTATATCTCAAATCCACTTTATCGACCGTGCCCCTGTCAGAGCGGTGCTAGCAGTGGTAGGGGGGTTGGAGGAGAGCAAGTGGCTCTTAGCACACACGCTGACACTGAAGGAGCCTCCACCACTCACTCTTTAACTGTGAGTCTGGAACTCTTTATGGTGATTGTTTTATCAGCGTTCCTGTCTGTCCCCCGGGAGGCTGGGGCCCAAGGAAGATGACCCTCATTTTCTGAAAGCAAAGTGTTCAGTATTGATCAGTAGGAATGAGCAGTCCGTGACATGGGTTAATTTACTGGACCTAGGAAGGTTCATTGTTTCCTGTCATTCCTGAACCCATAGCACTGACCTTTACTAACCTGTCCTGCCATGCACTGTGTGTGTGTACACATGGACACCCAGACACACACACACACAAACTACAAATACATACTGCTCAAATGACTCCACTGTTCACTGCCTAACCACAGAAAGAGAAAAAGTGAGATCGACACATTGACAAACAGATGGACAGATAAAGACAAAGAGCAACCATCCCTTCCGCAAAAAAATAACCCTGAATTCAAGAAAGTTTCCCATCGTTTTCTATAAAAACCGCAATGGGAAAAGAAAACCAGTATTACTACAGGTATACCCCTCTAACTGGCGGTAAACTGTTAAGGAAACTTAATGAGGCTGATGGTTGATAAATAGAGCGATACATCTGAAACTATCATAGACCTATTGCACCTGTATTATGAAACATCTGCTAGGTCGGAAATGTATTCCACAGATAATTCACTAAATATGCAATTTCCCATTCAATCCACCACAAACTGAAAAGGACTCAATATCTGAACATCTTTTAGACAAGATATAATCAATACTAAATTCATAACCTGTGCTCTGAGTATTGAGGATGACAGAGGTCAAAGGTGAGTGACTGTGGGTGAAAAGGCCAGTTTAGTTACATCGAAAGGTCAAAGCCTTAATGTGAGGCTCAATTGCTAAACTTATTAGGGGCATGGCCTAACAACCAAAATACATAGTGTGGGGTTATATCACTTTTGATAATGTAAACCAAACATAAACAACAGAACAAAAAGGGGAAGAATTTCTGAAGAATACCTGTAATAGCTGCTTTTCACAAACAGGTGCAATAGGCATGTAAAAGGTTTAGCTTCTTCACAATGCCTGGCTCTAGTTTCATATGAAATGTTATTTTTGCTTTTTAAACTGTGTATATCGACAGTATAATAGTGATATTACTTTAGGGTACCTGCTGTATGTTAGTAATCATACATCATTTATCAAAAACACTACATGGAAAATGTATTTACTTCACAGCTTAAACGATTTGTGTATTAATCAATTAGTTGATCATCAGAGAATGATGTGGCAGCTATTTTGATAATAAATTCATTGTTCTATTTTAAACAAAACACCAAATATTCCCTGGTTCTTGCCTCTCACCTTTTAAGATTTGCTGCTGAACATCTTTGCAATTTGATGACATCACCTTAAGCTTTACAGTAGGAAATTTCAACGGGCATTTTTCATGATTTCCTTACATTTTATAGACAAAATGATTAATCAATTAATTGAGAAGGTAATCTGCAGACTAATCAATAATTCAATTAATCATTAGTTGCAGCCCATATATACATAGTTTAAATTTACTCTACTGTACTGTATCTCTCTATCAGCCAAGGGAAAATAATTAATCACATTTTGATCTAGGGTGCACAGTAGGGAAATTCAAAATGATGAAATAGTAACAATATCAAGATAATCAAGATAATAATTCATACATGCAAAGCAGCAAAATACAAACAGCTTCAGCTCAAACTCAAGATGTGTCTGTTGGTTCAGAATTTCCAGGATCGCATTTGCCATGTTTGGTTAACATGGTGGTTAGTTTTATTTATTTTGCCCATTTTATGCAGGATTCACCCAGCTCAGGATGGAGATTGGGAGGTAATAAATCCGTGAGGTGTCATCTCGCTCCCCTCCCCTCTGCCTGGCATCTGCGAGTGCTATGCCACTTCTGATTAGTGCCGCCTTTCCCTCCCAGAAAGCCAGCAGACAGGAACAAACTGATTACTGCCCATCTTCAGGGGATTGGAGACACCTAACAGGAGGATTACATTAACATATTAACGGACGCCCCTCACCTGCAGCCCTCCTAATATCAGTACCATGCTTCTTTATTTTTTAGGGAGGGGGTGTGGTGTATGTGTGGTGTATTTCATCTTCAGATGGAGAGCAAATAAAAAAAGAAAGATAGTGATTCCCTCTCTCTCCCAGGGTGCGCTATCTGTCATTGATGATAGGTGAAGAGGAGAGGGGCGCCTTTGAAGTTTTTCGACATAAAAGGCGCAAATAAACGCAAACACATCCTTTCAGCTATTCACATGAAATTAGGACCTGCTGAAGACAGGGGTAGGAAGCTGGCCTCCGCAGCCACACCTAATCACTCTGACGGCAAGAAAGACTTCAGTCGATGCTCTACTGGGAACATCAGAATTAAGAATGAGGAAAAAAAAGTCAAAAAAGAGTGCTTTAATCTGCCTCAGCTACTTTTCCACTGTTTTTAACAATGTTCTGTTGAAACAAAACAACAAACAACGAGCAGAAAAAGAGAAAAGTTTTGCCGCCCTCTGAAATAAATATGAGGAAACTTTAAGTTCGTTGACAGAATTGTGGATGAAGTTGACTCTGGCTGTGATATCTTCAGTCTTTGATATTTTCACTGTGGAAAAATCATAGCATGATCCTATGAATCAATTACAAGGGTGGACGGGATAGTCCCTCCTATGAACTACCTCAGAGTACGGAGTAACAGCACAGACAGTGATAGTTATCAGAACTGTTAAGTGTGAGGGGGCTCTTCTGTCATTATTATTTGAAGCACTGCTCCAGACAAAATGAGCTAACTGCCAAAGGAGATAAAGGGATTTAGAGATTCAAAAGAATAGAGATTTAAAAATTAATGGTGGAAAGGATTTGCCTTCATGTTTCTACAACTTGTAAGCGGAACATGACTTATAAAGAGTCAAGGAGACAAATTGCTTTTTAGAATAAAGTGATGGTGAAAGGGAAAAAAACAAGCTGTGAATATTTAATGGGCACCACAGCCTCTTCACAAACAAATCAATATAGTGATAGTAAACATAAGGAGACTCATACTGTGGCATGCAGGCCGGGAAAGAAGGGAGGACAGGTGTCAGCTGGCCCAGCCACAGAGTTTAGGTTTATCTTGACATTTCTGAAGGTTAAAAGATTGTAACTGTCTATCTGTGTCAATCACTTGGCTCAAAGGTCACAGCTAGTCTATTTTTCATTAATTATACCTTCAGATGTCTTCAGAAGACACCTAACAATCCCAACTCCCTAAACAACGACCGCTGAAAGGTTGTAGGAGAGGAATACATACATAAATTTATAATTCAACATTTACACTGAAGGCTTGGTCACATCTGATTTCAGACAATGTTTTATATTTGCTCTCTGTAATTAAAAAGGACAGTGATCCTTGCTACTGTATGTTTATTACAAAACAAGAGTACTTGAAATTAATACTTTAAATAATGCCTTACTTATCAGTCTGTGGCAGAGTCTGAACTCTGCCATTCTGTCACTTTCTCTGTGATTATAATAGGTGGAGCTGCTGTTTCCCTCCTGATTTTCTTTTAGTGTTCAACATGCCTAAAGCAGCATTTTATTTTATCTAATTTCATTTTATTTCTGCCGCGCAAATTTGTAGGACAAGGTGCCTGGGAAACTGAATAATAGAAAATATGGTCTGATGAGTCATCTTTCACATTTTTATACATCTGGATGAATATTCCTTTTCACGAAAGCCAAAGTTGTCTGCAAACTTAAACATGATGGTGGATCTATAAAGACATCAACTGCCATCTACCGGGAGCCATTAGCCCTAATGATTGCTCTGCAGTGTCGCATAGTAGAACTCTATAAAGAACTAGAAAAACATTTTACACTATCAGTTACACCTCACAATGCCCATTTCCCTCATAGCGTCCACATATTCCAGGAATTCAATTGTAAGGGTGGGCTAATGATCACAATGCCTTCCATAGCCTTCCAAGTAATCAGATGTAGACATCAATAAACTTTTATCAGATGCTCTGGAGCATGGGCATTATATAAAAGAAATCCAAGGAGGACTTGAGGACTTGTTCTGAAGGCAAATAAAGGTGCTTTGAAAATCATATAGTTTTAGGTGTTTATTATGTTTTGACTAGTCCATGCATATTTAAATTGAACCATCAGTATTCTATACCTAAATTTAAAAAACATATTTGCAGCAGTAGCCAAGCCACTTAGAGAAACAAAATTACAATGTAAGACACATTGAAAACTTTTACTTACACAATGGTTGTATGTAAGGCTTCAATGAAAATATTTCATTCCCCATGGGACTGTAGAGATAGCGACACACAACATCTCAAACCGGTGTCTGATTTAAGGAAACTGGTTTCTGACTTCTGCAAACTGGTTTCAACCATGGGTTTGACATAATCAGACTTTAACAGATGGATTGATCTCATCTGGGGAGCCTTCTGGAAGCTCAAGGCCCTCTGGAGAAAAGGCAGGAGTCCATTGGAACTTAAGCTAGCCATATTCGGGTCCACCTGCCTCTCTATTCTCACTTAGGTTGTGAGGAATGAATCATAACACCACCAACAGCCAACAAGCTGAACTCAGTTGGTACCAGCTGCTATTGTATTCTTCTTGGGGTAAAGAGAGCATAAACGCAATTCAAACTAGCCATTCTCCAATGTGTTTGAGCAATTTTGTTAGTGGATGCATGATGCATGAAACTCAAGACAAAACCTGGATGACTAGTAATCACATTCATTTACCAACCAGAAACAAGAGGTCTTTATGTAGGTATGTGTACTGAGACCAAAGAATCCTAAGGAATACTGCTTCACCTGTTTCTCTGAAGTCCCTTGCACCCTCTTTCACAAAGGATTTGGCCTTTCTAAAACTTTAAAGCTTGTGGACATAGTTGTAAAATTTACTTGACATTTAAGCACTTACTGTTTTTATATTGCTGCTGTAATTCAGACTATTTAGTTTTACTTATTGTGGGTAAGCCTTGTGAACAGGATTTTACAGTTTGCTTGTCCATTAATCTGCCTGTCACCTTTGACCTCCTCTGGAGCACTAAATGCTTTTCATGTCTTACCATGCGAAACAAGGCTGAAATAACAACGCTTCTCTTTCGCTCAGGGGGCAAGTAAGAAAATGGCACACAACCTGAAGTGAACAATAGTATGTGCACTCAGAGCACCTCTCAAAGCATTCCCTGAGCAGGATACTCCACCGCTGTGACCAAGCCCTAAAGTGAGCGCTGGACTCTTCTGAGGCATGAAATAATAATAACATCCCACTTCCCTCTCCCTGCTAGAGCGGTGGGGAGGAAAGTATATGAGGGCCTTCTATTGTCACCGTTCACTAGAGAGATCCCAGTATCCCAGAGACTTTAATGGGAAAGACAATAGGGCTGGCCTAAAAAGGCTTCGCATTAAAATTTAATCAGAGACTTTTGTCTCTCACTGTATGTGACCATGTGTGTGTCTCTGTGTGCCTGTGTGTGTGTGTGTATGTGAGTGTAAATGACTACAGGGACAGGTAACAGCACTCACAGCCCATCTTCATCCCCTCTCGTGTTGTTTGTTTCAAATTCATCCCTTTCCTGTACCTTGGGAGAGTTATTTCATTTTCTCCCAGGTGTGTCACTATCCTCCTTTAACCACCCAACCACATGGTAACGGCTCGAAAAAATGTTAAGGCCAAATTGGATTAACACCACGGTCTATGGTCTGGGCACTTAACAAACACAGATGCACTTAAGGGGGCCCACAGAATGATTTGTGACTGAACAAAGAACGGGAGAGATGGAGCCTGGGCATGACCACAGGACTGGTGTAATATGTCATCTACCGGAAGAGCTATCAGCTCAGCCTACTGGAAAAGGAGTAAACTCCCAAGTGCTGAAGGTAAATTATATAGTGTCAAGTGCTTCTGTCCTACTTTTGTGGCTAAGACAAACATATTTTTTTGCATCAAATCACAAGACTTTTGACTAGTTAGAGGCAACTTGTTTACAGTTTTGTATTCTCTTTAATAGACACAGCTTTTCTATGGAAGAATATGTCTCAGTTTAATTATATAGGTATGGACATCTGTGCATATGGATATATTATATAGGTAGGATTATATAAAGGTAAACTGAGATAGAAACTTTTTTATTTAACCAACAAAAGTTGCCTCATCTTTGAATCTGGAGTTTGGTGTTTCCTTACTAACCAAAAATTATTTATTTTCCTTTTTAATTTTTTAGCATTCTTCTGGGCCAACCACTGCAACAAATCAATAGTGGAGGTTAACATATTAGTATGATGAATGTGTTGTCTTACAATTGGGAGGCCTGACCCCAATAAACCTTGACTAAATTCTAACATTATGCAGCTGTGGCCTGTTGCATTGGAAGGATTCAGAAAAAAGCAAGCTCATTACTCTCTCTCTCTCACTCTCTCCCTTTCTCTGTCTATGTATCAAGTTATAGGTGTGTTAGAGAATGCATAAATGCATATGATTGTGTCAGCCGGTT
The DNA here is from genome assembly GCF_020085105.1 of Siniperca chuatsi. Lineage (NCBI taxonomy): Eukaryota > Metazoa > Chordata > Actinopteri > Centrarchiformes > Sinipercidae > Siniperca > Siniperca chuatsi. The sequence continues at coordinate 12,644,387 of NC_058044.1, forward strand.
CTATTATCATTCTAATGTTTTAAATGGATGATTAGAAGAAACATTGCATAAACACCAGAGGGTTAAAGGGTAAAGAAGAAAGTGCTGTAAGACACCAGCTGCTAGTGAATTGATGATTCATTAACTGAGGTTCTGCACACTACAAATGAGGTTTAATTTACATACATATATACTGTATATATATATATATATATTTAGCTGATATGGAATGTATCACTCTTCACTGCCTTTTGTGCTATCTTTAATTGTACTTTATTTCCTTCATACTTTAGAAAATAAGCTATTAATAAATGCTAATTCTACAGGGCCATATCACTTTCATCTGGTGACATTTCATGGCGAGGCTTAGCCATTGATTACCTCTCTTTGCTTTGTAATTGTTTCTTCAAGGTACTGTGATCCTGTGTGCAAGTTAAGTTCCATGTATGGATTTCTTTCCAATTAACGTTGGAATTATTCACAGGGGGCTCACCCTTGACGGCCTGCAAACAATGACATAACATTGGAAAAACATTTTTGAACCAATCGATGAGAAACAACCAAATGATGTTGGCTGAATGATAAACAGCTTGGACTTACACCATCAGGCTCTTAAGAGGTCTGATGTCAAGTAGAGTGACACGCACACACACACATAAACACGCTGCGAATAGGCTTGATCTTGTAGTCTCGAAGGCAGCTCGTTCTGCAAGGTTTCTGCAACACCTGGAGATGGGGAATGAGCAGGTAGGGAGTCGAGACCTATGGGGAACACTGTTCCAAAGGAATGGCTTTATGGAAATGAGGGTTAAAGGGAGCATCGTCCGTCCTCTGATAGGGAGCCTATGAAGTGCTGACACATGCACCCCACCCCCACCCCACCCACCAACATGAAACCATGTTATATGAGAGGGGGTCACCGTTCCCCCTAATCACGGCCGTGACATGACATGCTGTAGGTTGCCCCTCAGTGTTAAATATTTATGTCAGGACTGCCGTACTGCCTTGATGGCTGTCAAGACTTTGACACATTCTCGCTTTCTCTATCTCTCTCTCTCTTTCTCTCTTTCTGTTTCCATTAAAATTCAACAAAACAAAAGAACAGCAGAAAAACACAAAAACACAAAGGCATAAGCTAAAGGTAGAGGCATTTATGTATTTATAACAGCAACCAGCCATTAGAATTGACACCTTACTGTATATGCAAAGGCATGCACTATTTTCAGGTGCTTCTTTGTGTCATTCAAAACTCCATGCCTCAGTGTGCATGGACGCCGAAAGTCCAATTGGAGACTGTCCCAAAGACTGTGGATGAAAATGATCTGTCTAGCCATATCTATGCACAATTCATTAGACTCCTTTTAAGTTTGTGTTCTAATTATTGTTGTCTTAGTTGAATAAACTACAATAAACTAAACTGTGATGGCAAGGCCAACACATGGCTTTATATCCTCTCTTGATTAACGTCCATTGTTTATCTAGGAGTGATTTCACTCACATGACCAAATCCAAAAGACTTTGGGGGTGACTGAGATCACAGGAGACAGTGCTCTCCTCCTCTAGCCTTGCTGGCTCCCCATGATAGGTGTCAAAGATATTCTAATGAATGTCAGAGTACATTTCAGGGGGCCATGCTCCGTACAAACCACTGGAGTGGCCCATCTTATGGGGCTGCCAAACCCCCTCCACTCTAAGCTCCCCACAACCACTCTCTTCATGTTCAAGAGGGTTAAGAAGATTAATCAATGTCAATGTCTTTTCCCTTTTGAAGCCAATAAGGTGCACACTGTCTGGCCATGCCCAACAGAACATCACTTTGTTCCGTCGCACAGCCGCCCCTTCGCTGCCCTCACTGACCCCCCAGCAGTCCCACTTGTCAAAGTCAAGGGGGCGTTTGGCGTTTGGTAGAGACTGGCCTTCCAGATAGCACTCAGCTCCGCCCTGCTTGACCTATTCTCTGATATTTGACTACTCGGTTGCAAGACACTTGCTCTTTCGAGCTGAAATGTCACTGGGGCATCTTGTCAGTTCACAGACACCTCAGCCTGACAAGCGATTTTACTTTGGTGTGCTACAAGGCAGAAAATACAGGGCCGTGGCCGTGGCCTTGAAGCGCACAAACTGTCAGCTAGCCAGCAGGGCTACTCGATACTGACTTACAGGCCCAGGGTTAAGGCACAAGAATTGTTAAAAAAAATGTGTAGCTGGGACATTATATCAATATCTGGAAAATTATGCTGGCCATGCATGAGAAATGAAAGCTGTAGTCCTGTGTTCTCTGGGTATAACAGCATGAGTTGAGAGAGCATATAAACTTAAATGGGGTGTTTGGTTTAATTAATATGATGACAACAAACTTAACAAAGTAGGTATCCTGGTAGCTAGACATATGGCACAAAAGGTCAACTGATAACCTATGACTTGCACTAAGTTTCTACCCCCTTTTACCTCTCGTACTCTCACCCCTCCTCTCCATCCTCTCTTTTCTTGTCATTTCGACCCCCCACTAGTCTATTCACCTTTAAGGTTTTTACTAAATCAGCATGTTCTTCAGTTAAACGAGGGAAAGCACACTGCTCTCCCCTTTCTTTGACCGCCAGTGGCATTGCAGCATGAAAGAGAAAGATGGGGATTGGAAGTAGCAGTCACATCATTTCTGGTTTGCGCAACCTGCTCAAAGTTTGCAACTAAATGCTTGTCTTCAGTCGAGCTGACAGGGGAGAAGTGGGCGCTCAGTGAACCATGGCCGGGCTGCCATGAAATGACAGGAATCATTGGCATACATTTCAAACAGCCTCGCGCTATCCTATTAAAGTGCCACATCCCCACTTTAAAACAGACAAGAAGGAATCCGCTTTGATAGATAGAGACTAAAATGGCTTATTGATTTTCTCACCCTTTTTTCTTTGTTAGGAACTTTTAAAAATTAGACCCCAAACTTAGGTGTTTTTTTTAATTACAATAGATTGGGAAAATAAAAAAGTGGTCTCTTGCGACATCACAGCTTCTGTATAATAAACATTCATTGAAAAGTTTTTGTTATATAATTAAGGAAATACCACAGCACAGTATTCTAACTATGGATTGTCCTGTCATTACAGCATAAATATATTAAATTAAATGTGTGCAGAAAGAATGAAATAACATAGAACAACCTCATGATTAATAATGATGGTGTAGTAAAAAAAAGGTATTTAACATTATTAATGTTAAATTATTGTGACCTAAACATTATACATTACTTGTCTGTTACCATTCCTCCCAGTTCATTACATTGTTATGTGCTACTTTGTGTATAGTTTCAGTGGTGTCAGTGACTCATCTGATTATAATTACTGTATTTCCATGGTCTATTGTGTATACTGTAGTTGATTTTAGTGATGACTAAAATATTTCATGCACAGTACAAATAGATGTTCTGCATACTGAGCTGAATGTACTTTTTCATAATGTTGATTTATAGTTGTTTCCATTAATATCTGGATTATAAAAGATTAATAGACTACAGAGATGGCAATGAAAAAGTATTTTATCACAGAGGTATCGTTCACGACTTGACTGCTTATAGCCTTTTAACTTACTTAACTGCTTGACTTGACTGCTTATAGTACATTTAACCCATTATGACAGAGGAAGTAAGGAGACGTAATGGTCCTTTAAGCAGTTTACAAAGCTGTTAGTAGAGGAGTAGGGAGTCATGAAGTAGAATCAGACAGGGGGTGAACATTTGGACAATGGTAGAAATGTTTGAGGAATTAGATTTTAAGTGTATCTGATTGCATTAAACTGATGCTCAGGTTTTAGGTGATACTCGTGAGGTTAAGACTATAAGGACAACTGCACGGTTTATATGAAACGCTGAGTAAGTGCTAAAGACCAATTACAGGAGTTCTCAATGAATCTTATCCAACTATTTTGTTTCAAAGAATATTTTTAGGTTCACTCTTTAGAATTCAGCAATGTGGTTCAGTGAGATGTGTTAGGCTATTTTGTGAATATTGTACTACAGGATAATCAAATTAGCATTATTATTTCAGAGCTGCCTGAGGCAAGTGGTGGTTCATTCAGTGTCAAAGGGCTTGTGTCTAGCTGCAGGGTTGGATTTGATCAATTATATCCCAAACATCCTTATACTAAAGTGCCTTTGATAAAAAAAATACATTAAATTCATTACTTTTTGACTAAATAGAAAATTTAGGAACACCTTGACACAGAGCATGTAGATTTAAACTTGGGAGCAGAGCTCTGAATGTCTATTCTATGCTTCTGCACTGCTTGATACAAACACAAATCCACAGGATTAGCCTAATCGGTGACCGTGGCTGGACAAAGTCCTAACAACCTTGTCAAATGCTTTGTGCCTTTCAGAATAGAGACTGTGTTCTGGCCCATCAGTTTCATAAGGCCTACATTATGGATCGTTGAGTATGTTGAGACACCCATAGCAGGGGATCCGCTGCCATGCGTGATTCCCACACTGTTCAACACAAATATTACAGCCATGGACATAACATGGTGTAAAACACAATGATCTCAGGTCCGCGGCCATATTCCTCTCATCTATCATTCAATCCTCTCTAATTAGGGTCTTTTTGTCATACTGAGAGAGGGGCACTGAGTAGCACTTCTGGGGGTGTAAATGGTACAAAAGCAAGGGTCTCATTTCCATCTGACAGTGTGATGGAGATTGAATGTGAGCTTTAGGAAGATGGGCATCCCGCAACCCTCCGACACTATCTGCAAAGCTGCTCTATAACCCTCCCTGGGGAATCATTTAACGGTGAATATTTGGGGCCTCTTTCGTTAAGTTCTGCTTAGGTTTGTCAATAACTTGTCAGGTCCCCCACTCATTGCCATTAAATTAGTGAATACATTGAGGGGAAAACCAGTGAAAATGGGCAAACTGTTCAATACAGTCAATGTTATTAGTGTTCAATTTGGGTTTTGGAATTACAGAAAAAAAGTAGTGTGTTTGGCAGTCATGTTGTGCAATAAAACCATGATAACAATGATATAAATTCATTAGTTTGCCACATAAAATAGAAACGTTTTGATTGTCAGTAACCAGTTAATTCTTTAACTTAAAAAAAAGTTATTATTTAACTCTCTCTAAAATAATCTTCATTTGTGACAGAGTGTGGGCGTGCACCAGAGAGGATGAGTGAATGTAATTGGGTGTACGTGTCAATGTGTGTATGTGTGTGTAGGGAGGGGTCGGTCTCTCTCCCTAACAGCCCCAGCGGCCCTGCTTTAGGTCCGGTGACAGGGCTCTGTCTCTCAGCCACACTTGACTGGGTCCCGCTGACACTCAACTGTCAAGCCGGCAAGCCCTCAACCACCACCCTAACATGCTCTACAGCTTCACCCAATTAACTTGCTTTCACTTGACATCGCGGCAAAGAGCTTCATAATAGGTGGTCAAGGTGCAGTGTGTCTGCTTTCGCCCCTCTCTGACGACTAACAGTGCGCATACACACACATTCAAGCGTTGCCCCCACTATCCACCCCCCTCTACTACCTCTCAATGCTTTTGTGCTTCTGTAGGTCTAGCAGGCCTCTCTTGGCTGCCTCTGCCTGTTCACTGCACTGTGACAACGGGAGAGCATTGATCCAGGAGAGGGGGCTCCAGTGGGGTACAAAGAGTCTTGCATGGAAACGTACCTACACTAATCCTACTGGACACAACTCAGTCTTCTCACTATAGAATACAAAACTACATATGCAGATATGCACATCTGTGTGCATCTATGCTTGCATGAATGCTTGCGAGCATGTGTTAACATGCGTACATGCATGTTTTGCAGTTTGGTCTGTGTTATGTGCATGATATTAGTGTCTATTTCCAAATGTGACTGTGCGAGTGTGTGTGTTTGTGAAGCACTGTGTGGCTATCTCAAGCTCTCTCTCTATTAGACATTCAGTAAGTTGGACACCAAGCCAGACTGGGCGAAGGAAGGAAAGCGATTTGACCCCCGACTGCGTTTGGGGAAGAGGGTCTTGAAGCATGTCAGCTCCGCTCAGGCTCCACTTCCCCTCTGTGTCCTTCCTATTTTTTCCCTAGTGCCAGGCCCAAACTTTGAAAACATCCACCTTAATAGGACCTAGTCAGCGAGAGCTACTCTTCCATCTATCAAACTGTGATCCGAGGTGTCAGTCTGGGCTGGCTTTGACAGAATGTCTCCAAACGAACAGTACAATGGTGTTTCCCTCCCCAGCACTCGGCTACTCTAGTGTAGCCCCTTGGCTGCCTGGCCTCTCCATCTCACTACACCACCTCTCCCCTAGTTCGTCTGCTTGATTTCACCTCATAGAACACCTTGCAACAGTGGATTGACTGACAGCCACAAGCGAGCCTAATTGTCTTCTTTCCCAATTTAGAGCACATTGGAACGCTTCAGTCTTATTTCCCTTAATAAGAAGATTAACTTTTTCTTAAAGATGGAGGAATATGAAGTAGCTCATCATTATTTAATCACAATGCTTTATCAAACATGTACTGTAGTTTTTCAGAAACTGCAGTGATAAAAGCAAAACGAGAACCCTTATGTAGCTGGCATTGTGTATTTCTAAATTATATGTGGAGTTGTTATAGAATTCAGGAGCTAAAGTTTTATGTGCCTGCAGTGATTTGACCCAAAACAAATGCCTCATACGCCAAACTCCAAAACGTGTATGTACAGAAAATAAATATTGGGCTTAAATTCCCAAAACATAACAATCCCACTCCATCTATTCTTCACTCTGCCCAAAATAATATAATTCATAGCTGTCAGGCCCTATGGCATCCCAAATTTGAACAGCATCGATCGAGGATATTGACCATTCACCAGATGCAACTCCCTGTGTTTTAACACAGTGTGCTGAAATTATATCTGCCCTTCTCATTAAACAATGGGCTCCCCAGTGGTTCACATTACTCCATGATAAGTAAAAACAAATATGAAAGGTGAAAATTAACATTAGTAACTATTAGATATGCATACATTTGTACCACTTGCAATACCCAAATGGAAATTACAAAAATGTTAATGAAGATAACTATTCCATGCAATTATACCACATCATTTTGTTTGGATTTTGTAATACTTAACACTCCTGAACCTTAACATCTTCAATGCTGTGCCTCTAGGCATCCTGTTCACTGTAGACATCCACTGAAAAGACTGAGAGAGTAACGTAAGAGACTCAGAGAGCTGACTGTTACTGAGGCTTAAGTGTTGTTTGGTTTGGTGATCTGATTGTGCTGTTGAGTTTTAACTATTAATACAAAGTCCGGGCTGCATTAGAGTACGCTTGAACCGCCAGAATCTCTCTGATGACTTCCACAGCTGAGGCTTTGTCCAATAAATTAAAAATAACACAGCCAGCTACGTGTGAATCAGAGCTTCTTTTGCACCCCAGACCATTTTAGGTAAGGGAAAATAAAGTCCTTTCTCAAGGCCCAGAGTCAAGGAGAGCAACTGGAGAATAGGCAAGTGGTTTCATCCAGTGTTTCGCAGCACACCTGAGCTGCAGTATAGTGCTGGTCCCAGTCTCTCTCCTCTCCTCAAACAAATGTACCCCTTTGGCCCCTTGGCTGTCAGTGTAGTTTGTCATTCAAATTGTATGAAACTACTGTGGATTACCATGAGGAGGAAGCAAACTGCACTCCAGCTATTCACTGTAGTCTCTTAAAAGCACTATTTGATGTTGTTTTCTCAGTGTGTGTGCGTGTGTGGGTGTGTGTGTGTGTGTGTGTGCATGCGTGCGTGTGTGTGTGTGTGTGCGTGTCTCCCACTCAGCTGTGCTGGTGTTAAGATGGCAACACTTGCCCCTCTAACCATCACTGAGTCAACAAATGAGTCCACACTAGGTACTGTTGGAGGAGCTCCCAGTGGTTTCCCAAGTTCCTGCCAGAGCTGGTGGAGACACACGTGCACATACCTACGCATGCACTTGCCACACAAAAGAACGAGCTGGTCCCAAGGACACTCATGCGGTTTCACATCTAGTCAACCACCCAAACAGACCATTTTGGTATTTCAGTTTACTTTAACATCCACATCCACAAAGAGAGCACTGGCACAATATTATTAACACTTAATCATTTCCTCTGACCTAAATGATTTCTTTATGGTGCTGTGGAAACAGCAACCAGAGTCATGAACTGGGTTTTAATCTGGCTGAATGTCAGAAGTGTCTTCAACGAGCACAAAGGCACAGACAAAACACACATGCACACGCAATGGCACATACAGTAGTCACATAACAAAATATGCTCCTGACAGGCTGTGCATTTGAGTTTTGACTGCATTTTCCCTCTAGCTTTTCTCAGACTCAAACATGTAACATGAGTGAACCTTGCTCATATGTATAATAATAATAAAACTGGAATTTTGTGTAAATATTTCTGCATCACCCGCTCAAGTATTAGGCCCCGTTTCATGTTTTATGCTTGAAATTTCATGCCATGGCTGCTTCCTTTAGTGAATTTTCAATGCATATCAGGATAAGCGGTCTGTTCTCAGGAGTACCATTAGAATAAGATAAGTATTTAGCTTCAAGGAAAAAGCCTTTGAAATGAAGCCCTCGCTGTAATGGTAGAAGTAGCAACATATCTGAGAGGGAAAGACTCATTATTTGTTGGAGTGGGATGTGGCTAAGAACAATTTCAGGACAGACGTTACCAGGTGTTTCCAATGAATCACATTGTTCAGTTCATTCATTGCATTAAATGTCATTTTAGTCCAGCTGAATTAATTTAATTTTATATTTAAGAAAACAATGTGCATCTATAGAGTTTAACTGCAACTTGGCTGTACACGTTTTCAAAGAAGAAATAGCAGTCTGGAAAAGAATTAAGCGAGAGATGGAGTAAGGAACAGAAATGGAGACGGGTGTGAATGGGAAAAGAGGAGGGGGGCAGTATTTTAATGCCTGTTGTCACCACGTAATGTCCTCACTGCGACAAAATGCTGAACCAGAGAAACTGGAGAAGACTTTTATAAAATCCCCCTGCTGCCTCCAACATATCTCAGGGATATTCCAACAGCAAAACGTATAAATCTGGGTCTTTCCACATCCAAGTCCCTCTCCTGAACTCACACACACACACACACACACACATACATACACACACACACACACACACACACACACACACACACACACACACACACACACACACACACTGAGACATCCCTCAGGACCTATGACTGCAGTCTGAATACATACTGCACACTACCGGGCCCTTGTTGGAGCCAGCCTTGGCTAGGTTATATTGAGACTATAATAACATGTAAGACAAGATGTTGGTCCTCTTTAAATTGTCCTGTTACTAAGTTAAATTAAGAACCTCATGTCATCTTTACTACTGTGAGACTCGGCAAAATGAGTCACATCTCTCAGTTATTTGCAGGAGGGTTAAATCTGGACTATTCTTGATTATTGTTTAACACAGATGAGGGGGCCAGAGAATCCCATGGCCGTTGTTTAGTTAGTTGTCTCCGCCGTTCGCCAGTTGCATTCCATAGTCATTCCATGATTTGTTTTTAATTTACTTTCTCTTCCCACAGCTTACATTTTCTCTCCATCTCTCATCTTAGAGTTATGTGCTGGTGGGGTGTGTACAGACTGTTTGTGAATGAATGTGTGTCCTCATTGATTTATTTATTTGTTTCGGTCAACCACAAGCCGGCGAGTGGAGGAGGAACCGTCATTTTGCGTAAACAGTCATGAAACATGAGGGAGGGGAGCAAGGAAAAGACAGAGGGAGGGGAAGGATAAAAAAGAATTGGAGGAACAAAAGGAAGACAAAGGTGCAGCATGTTTGGGAAAGACAGCAGCTCTCCTACATAGCCTGGGGGCACAGAGATGGCAAATGTGCCCCATTCCCCACATGGAGCTTGTCAACAGGAATTCAGTGCCGGCTCTAACGTCTGAACCACACAGCAGGAAAAGGAGGAGGCGGCAATAGTGGCATAGGAAATACTCTCCCCACCTTCTTCATGTCAAACACAAGTCTGTGTGTGACTGTGCTGTTGCTGCCACCTGAGGGACACATTAACATCTTCCCTGCTCCCCGCCAGCCTCATTCCCCTCCTAAAGTCACACTCATACACATACAGAGACACGATTGCACAAATATTAACAGACTCTCTTTCACAAACTCACTGACTATCTTTGTTGCCTGTCCTCGGGGTTGATTAGGTCGCAGGAGCAGGCCTGTCCCCACATGGAGGCTTTTGGTCCCACGCCCAGTTTGATTTCCCCTCTGCCTCCCTGATTAAATCAAGCTGGACATTTCTGTGGAGGTGGGAGAGAAGGAGGGAGTAACAAGGGAAGGAGAGAGGAACAACTGCCAAACTTAAAGCAAGCAGCGACGCACTGTTCCAGACAAGTCACACAAACTTGTCTTCCTCTCTCTCCGTCCATCTTTCCCTCCCTTGTCTCAGTCCTTTTCTTTCACTTCCTCAAAGTATTCTATGTTTGAAAAATGAATCAATGTATATACTGTATGACTCAGAGAAGCAAAAATGTCATCTGTAGAGGAAGGGAATGACAAAGTATTTAAAAAGGACATAAATCTAAATTAGCCTGAAGGACGTGGTGAAAGGACTCAGTAGTTGCTAACACATTCATGGTCACCAAGCTGGGCAACGCAGCAGGGGAGCAAGAATGTGAGACAAAATCTGCCAGCTGGCTACAGACTGTAGGACATTCAGCAAACTCTGCTCAAGTGTCCAGTCCAATATACTGACTTTAGTGGCTTGTCATTTTAGGTATGTTAATTGATGCCAAAATATGTTTTGCATATCAAAGACGGACATCTATAATGCTACCACATAGGCACTGACGTTGATAAGTAATATAAGCAACATCAAAAGGGATGCATCTATCTAGGTTTGCTTCTCTGTACAGTCCATCAGACAAGCCCAGTGTAATGTCAGTGAGTGATGAGTCAGAAAGCTGTGGTTTTTGTGGGGATGTAGAAGACAACAACAAGCTGGGCTAGCCCAGTATTGTGAGGCTCAGGATGATGACATCATGACACAGTGAGTAGGAGGTAAAGAGCAGAACAATAATCATTCATCCCCATCAACCTCTGGCTCTGTTACACAAACCCTCATTGATCTTTCTTCCTACTTTCGGACAGTCACACTGGAATAAACAATTAGGTAATGCTGTTAATACACACATACCTAGACAGAGTGAAATATCACACGGTGATGTCCTGTTCTCAAACATACACAGATCAAGAAAAGTGTATGCAGATGTCCACACAAAAAATTATAAGCATAGTGACATTTTAGGGATATTTCCAAGTGCTTGCATGGGTATGTATGTGCATAGAAATCTATGGGTCCACGTGTGCACTTGCAGAGATAAGATGAAACTCTAAACAGCCTCTACTCTGGAGGCCTTAAACCAATTTACACACCAACTCCTTCCACCTCCTCACATACAGCCCCATGATGTTTAAATTAAGGGGGGGGGGGGGTGTAAAGGAGAGAAAGAAGAAAAAGTTTCCTGAACATAGTTGAAAATTATTTTCTCTGGACAGTTTTAAGAGTCGACATCCTGTGCTGGAGTTCTCTAATCATCACCAGTGCAATTTACAATCAGAACACACAGCAAGCCAGTTCAGACCAGCTCATCTGTTGACTTTGGCCCCAGCTGAGCTCGCGTCCTGTTCTGTATGTGTGTGTGTGTGTGTGTGTGTGTGTGTCTGTGTGGGCCTGTCTATGTGCTGTTGCCATTTGAGACTTGGGTGACTCGGCACTGGGCCCTGACAAGGGTGGGGTAAACCTCTGTGGGGCTGAGGCGACCGCACACATGCACATGTTCCCTCTCTCTTTCATATACACATTTGCACGCTGTTCTTTTTTGCACAAAGGCACACACCATAAAACGTCCACTGAACAAACATGGAAATGCACTTGAGCACACATGCGTGTATAAGTATGATTTGGGCATAATTGAGCACTTGATAAACACAGATATGCACGCCACCAGGAGACTATTGCAACACACACAGCGTCAAATACAATTTGGACGGATGTACCACAAAATTCCCACACACACATATAGTTCTATACATACATGCAGAAAAAAAAAACTGCTCCCTCCCCATATCTAAACTCATACTCATTCAGTGTGGCCTTGGTTCACAATGCACAGCCCTTGTGTACATATGTGTGTATGTGTGTGCATGTGTGTGTCACACTCAGGATGCTCTCCCACCCACAGTTCCCTTGGCTGGCCTCCACCTAGCCCAAGCCCAGTGCTGTGCTGCTGCCTTGCCGCAGGGCTGAACACAGCTCACTGTGTGTGTCTGCCCCCTCACAGCCCCAGACTGTCCCGACCAATGTGCTTCTGATTAGGTGGCTTAATTACAGCTGTAAAAACAATGTTGATATAAGCCTCAAAATTGCACTGTGTCAGATACTATTAGCCTACCTTGGACTCCAGCCATTGTTATCCAACTCCTCCAGCGACCCTCCCCACCTCTCCCTCCAGCTCCTCCCATACTTTTCCTCTCCCCTTCACATTTTCTTCACTCTTTCGTGTCACAAGCAGCAACACAGGCAAACTCTGAGAGGCCAAATGGCCTGCAAATAAACAGCAGTGGCATGCCCATTGACCTTGACACAGCCAGGAAAGTCAGAGAGACCTCTCTGGAATAACATGTTAGAAAATACAATGACAATAAAAGCAAAAAATAAAGAATGACCATCCACTTTAGCTGATCAGGTTAGAATTAAGCTTCATTTGTTTAATTGGCTCTTTGGTCTGGGGTACTTGACTTTTTTTAGTGGTCTGTGGTTGTTCAAAATAAGGGCTCTGGCTCTGCAGCAGACTAAGAGGATATTCTATTAGCAAATATTACAAGGCGGCGAAGGCATTCCGAGAGGAGAGGTCAGACAGTCTGGGACAGGACACAGGGCTGTGTGTTGGGCTCTTTGTGTTCCAGTGACAGTGACTAAGGAGCGGGAGTGCAAAGTATGCCAGAAGTCTGGTCCAGGGAAAACTCTGCAACACCGTTGAGTGGAGGCAAGGAAGAAAAGCAAAGTAAAAACCTCAAGTATGCAAATCCTGGGTGGTCCAATCTTTGGACTGGTCTAAGAGAAAGTCCCCTTTTTTCGTCTGTCTCCATCTTTGAGGCACCTTCAACATCAATTCTCCTGAGATCCAGGTGTTGTGGATGAACTGCGGACATTCATCAGGCTCACTTACAGCTAATCAGCTAAGTTAAGACAACAGGCACTGGAGAGACCAACGGGAGTGGGTAGAATTTGACAAAAAGGCGGTGGAGTGAACTGAGGGACACGCCAAGGGCATGTTTCCAAACCCTGCAGGCCTCCATGGTGGCCTGCCTTAGCCCTGTGGCCTTCTCAGCAGCTGGCACTTCAAGGTTTCCCAAATGTGAAATGCCACGGCCCTAATTTCACATTGGTATAAAGAAAGAGACAGATTGAAACAAAAGCGAGGAAGCTAACTACCCAGGCCTGTATTGATTCTTGCGGGCCGGCAGGGTGTGTCTCTGCACTTCCCAGCCTTGAAAGGCCGTCTTGTCACTAAAGGTGGAGGCAATACAGTATGCCATCATTTGAATAATTGATGACTGATTCCTAAGTAATCAGTGTCCTCACAAGACAATGCATTCTCTCTCTCCCTGGTGGAGAGAAAGAGCTTGGCCTGTTTTTGTCCCGATGCCTTTAGAAGCGAAAGGTAAAAGCTTTAATGCACTGAAGCCACTGGAAGTGCTGCCTCTGAAGGACTCCCCCTGGAATCAGCTGGGATGGTGTGTCTCTCCTTATGAGGGGGTCTATCAGAGTGGCCTTCCAGTAAAGGGAGTGAGAGAAAAAGAGAGAGACAAAGTAGGAGAGGAAGATAGAGTCACTGAGTGAGCGAGTGTGTCAGAGCAGGAAGGCATGTGCATGCATTTAGATGTGTGAGTGCACGCTTATGTGTATGTGCTGTAAAATGTATACTAAGTATAAAGTTTGTTTAGGTGGTGCGCATAAAAGTATCTGTGCTCATGAACAAGAATGTCTTCATAAGTGCCCATGTGCGAGTATGTGTGTGTGTGTCCTGGAATGTACAGCCCCTTCCTCTAAACAGGAAAGGAGTACACTTAAAAGCATCACCACCCTTTCCCCTCGTACAGAACGGTGGCCAGACCAGAGGAACTTTAACTGTGAGCCAATCTGATCCTGTCCTGAACCCTTTTCACAGTAAAATCCCACACAACGTCTGATTTCCTGAGATTTCCCCCAAATTTACTGTCTACAAAGTACCTGGCAGGAGACATGAAAATATCCCTATCAATCTCTTTGCAAACAATTTGAATGCCATCTACAAGATATGTGAACAAGGCAACAGAAAACAGAAGAAGCAGGCAGTTGTGGGAAGGACGAGCCAATAACTCTACTACTGCTTATCTAGACAATAGCAGGTAATTAGTGAGTCGGTGTGTTGTTTCTTTGGGAGAGCCGGGCCGTGAGGTCAAGGCGGCTGTGTCTCTTGCAGTGGGACTCTCACTAGGCCTGTGTGCATTTACCATTTGTGTTAATACAAAGACACTTCTATCCACACACACACAAAATGTCCTGTTATCACCTCATAAAGCAACCCCAAGGGTCATACAACACAGTGTCCTGAAAAGACACTAAGCGTGAAAAAACATACAACGCTGTGACTCCTGGGAAGCACACGTTATTACATGTACAGTGTAATTACTGTATTTGTCTTGTTTAAGCGCATATCCACCAAAGAAATATTATTGAATCCATGCTTTTACAAACCCCAGAATAAAGCGACTTTAGTAAATCCCCTAGACTGCCTATTTCCTCTGTATTGCATGATTTACTTGTAGGGCTGGTTATCAAACCTCACTAATTGTTTGGTACCAAAATGTATGTGTAGCAACGAGTATCAAAAACTGCCAAAAGCTTGCTCAGATTCTTACTCTTCTTTACATTTTCTTTGATCAGGTTCAGATCAGATAGATTAAAAATCCTAATTTTGCCAAGTTTGTATTTTTTTAAGGCAAAGGTTATGTTGTGATTATTCCAACCGTTACATTTTGATGTAATGTGAGTGAACTTGTCTTGAACTTGAACGTTTCACAAAACAAAATAACTGTATTATTCTGTTTTTAGATGATTTGTAGCTGTAGTTGTTTCTTAACAAAGAAAACATTAATTCTGGGTCCCAATGAAACTCATGGCCATGGTGAGGTAAATGTAACTTACAGTAAGAAAGTGCACACGCAGTTCCATTTCTTCTGCTGAAATGTTTGTAGGAAAGCAATAAGATAATTTCAATATCAAAGGCACATGTTCGCCTAATTTGCATTAAACAGGGGAGGGTGGAAGCACATTTGGAGCTAAGAGGAGGTCCTTATCCCAATCAATCAAGATATGTTACTTGCAAAATCACATAATTAAAAAATGCACAAATATCATAACTTCTCAAAAATATCCAATTATGATTTCTTTTTATCCCTTAGCACATGCCTCTCCAGTTTTCATTATGTTGTGACAGTAAAGTGAAACATTATTTTATATTTAGTGATGAAACAGGCAAGAAACTCTAACTTGTGCTACAGAAATAAAATAAAAGAGACAGTGAGACTCTCCGAGGAATATGCTAAAAGTGTCAATGCTGCTGCATGAATATGGCAAAATTGCTTATTTTCAGATTCAGCCACATCAAGCAGTTTTTTCCTGGCTGTTTGTGGAAGAGCTTGCATATTCATGGCCCGCCTGTTTTGAGAACCTGTCACTGAGCCTGTTATATAGCTCTCCTCCTTGTCTCTCTGTTCAGGATGGCTTCAGAGGCAAAAACACTCCATCAGACTTAACACTGTCCAGCTGACACAGTCAGGCAGTAAAACTGACAGCCAATGGAGTCTGGCCTAGCAAATGAACCGGATATAAACCGCTGACACAGGGGTCACCTTCTGTCACTGCCTAAGTATCCACACATTCATACACACATACATAGAAACGCACATATACACATCATATGGACAATGCGCGCCACATCCTATTGGTATTAAATACCCATACACTCACACACACAGGCACAGACCATCACTTGCATCCTCCCACTTCTCTCCTTTGGCTGGGTTAAATCCAGCAAAACCCCAGCCTTGTATTTGACCTGCCTCCCACCTCAGCTGTAAAAGAGCGAGTGCAGGAAGGAGGAGCTGGTGAGCACCAGGCTGCCCACGTCTCAGACAAGAGCAACTATGGATTTCTGACTTAAACTTGGCTAGTTATAAGGTCAATATAATATTGAAATGCATGGGAATAATTCCCCCTTCTGCGTGGACAGCTACCTTCATAAGTCTGAAGGATTAATAAAACAACTGGGTGAGTGTTTTTGCTGCTATGAAAGTTCTCACTGACAGCATATCCCCCCGTGGCTCTGTGAAACACAATAGGTGTTCAATGAGAGATTTATCAGCACAGCTAACGCTCAGGTCAGGAGCCCTTCATGTTGAAACCATCCACTGACAACACTGTATGTGCATATGTGTTTGCGTTTCTGTGCATGTAGGTATATATTTGCTTTCCATGTGAAGATAGTATTGTGTAAGTGGTGTGTGTTATCAATCCAGCTTCCTCCTCCCACGCAATGTGACTGTTGTGTTCCCCCTCCTCCCAAGCATTCCCTCTGCTGCACAGCCTCTGTACACGGAGAGCTCTGCACAGTCCCCGTGGAATCTCCCGTGTCAGTACATTACCTTATAAGTGGAGGCATTGACTGTGGGGACTCTTTGATACACATTCACATACAGTACAAACACAATTGATCTTCAGCGGAGCATTGAGAGGGAGGGAGGGATGCTGAAGAAGGATCTACACATGTATAACAGATCACAGGCCTTCTTGTGGAATAAGAACTGTGTGCAAGAAGGAACAAAATGCTCCTTTGATAAGGATGTGACAAGGAGCAATCTTTCCCTGGAGCCAGCCGCTGAGCACTGAACACTATCAGCGATGTGGGAAAGGCTCAAAGCACCACAGTAAAAATGTAACATTATCCTATCTGTTCAGCCTCACAATGGGCATAATGTGACTGGCCGTATTAATTATACATTTCTTTTTCTTTTTGCATGAGCAGATTTTCCCCTTAGGGATGCTAAAATAATGACTCCATCTTTTGACAACATTTGCAGCTCAATTAAAAAGTGTTTATGTCAATCTTCCCCTGTGTGGGCGCTGCCGGTTCACCATGTACACAGTAGTAGTGGGATGTTGTCATCTAGCCGTGAGTGTCAGAGACCTTAGGTTGTCATGACAATACACAGGGGTCAAACTTCAGCACTGACTTTCTCTCAAGGCAAAATAAATATTCCATCCAATCTCTGCACTTATTGGTAAAAGGAATTATTTAGTCGTTTTATGTATTTTCAGAGAAAGGGGAAAAACATACAAAAATCAGTAAGTGACTAATCGATCCCTCCTCCATTTATTTTTAAAATCGAGAGAGGGGCGTTTGTTAGGTTCAAATAAATACTTTCTCTTAGATGTGGATGCAAACTCAGACAGCAGTCAATGATATGTTTGAAATAAAAATAAATGAATTGGAGTGTTTTTGCTCTCAGTGAGGGGAGAGCCCTAATGAGAGTGATCACAGATGCCAAGACCAAACACTTCAAACAAAGGCAGCTTGTTCTTTCATACATGAACTGAAAAAACCTTTAAATATATTCTCTTTAAAGAAAAACAAAACAAAGAGAGTGACAGAAAGAGAGATAGTGGAATTATATTGTCTGGTGAAGAAAGTCTGCACCGAACAATCACAACCTTTTTGTTATCTTTCTGTAATTCTGTAATTTAGAAAATTACTAACACTAATTTGTTGTAATTATGGGTCTCCCCTTGCATTACTTACTCTGCAGGCTCTCACTGCTACATGCAATGCACACTATATTCTAAATGCTTTAGCTGTCCATATTTAGATGAGTTGTGAATATAAACAAGTGAGTGAGTGAAAAGTCCTTCTTGGTCTATTTAAACCCTCCCCTGCAGGCAACAGTATTTACAAGGAAACGGTTATCATTTAGTCTCTGTTGCGGATCAAAATGTCAAGCTCCACAGAGAATCTGAGCAGTGCTGTTAGGGCCAAAAGTGCAGTTTTAGAGCCCCAGGATCTGAGAGAAAAAAAATGATTTGCAAATGCCCAAATATGTCTAATTGACCTGAAATATAGCCTGTGTGCAGGAACTGTTTGAAATCAATACTTAGAGCGAAAAGAATATCCTTGAAGGAACATTTCAGAAGATAAGACCGCACATCTTTCGGAGCAGCATTATGAAGTACGCAAGAATTATGAAAACAATCAAGAAGTCATGAAAGGTCATGTGAATTAAAATTACAGTGGTTTCAGTAAATTAAGAGACTGAGGAACAGCTGTTTTTCACCTAGCAGACCAGTAATAGGAGTAAACTGAGCGCTACTGTAGATTATATGAATATTCTGTGGATGTGAAAGCCATTTGTGAGTGAATTTATACATAATGTATTCCCTCTGTATTTGTTTATTGCATGTGTTTAGTGAGGTAAATCAATAGCCAGTATTCCCAGCCTTGATTGGATTCACAATTAGCTCTAGTAAGAGATTCCCTGACAGTGGGTATGTTATATTCAACACAGCCAACCAACCTGATTGTCTTTCCCTCACATCAACCTTCCAATCCACGCCATCCTATCTGCTGTCCAGGTGCCTTGTGGGTAACGGTGAGGACTAGAGGGAAGTTCCATCCGTGTGGCAGGTGGGCCGTGACAGCTCCGAGATGCTCTTTGACCTGAGAGGAAGGGAAAACAACATCAATGGTAATTCCCCTTCAAACACATTAACTGGGGATGAACTGGGTCCCACCGAGCCCCTCTGAGTGGACTCGCATTGATCGCAGAAATCCATGAATAAATTTAGCACTAATTGATTTTTTTTCCTCCTCAGAAAATAAATCTCTAATTCTGAGTAGAGGCAGTGAATGTAGCAGATTGTGTAACCACCTTCCTTTTCCTTTTTTATATCTGTAACATTTTGAGAAGTAACTTAATAAGCTACAAAAATATTCAGTGTCCTCTCATACCGTCTGATCCACGACGACTGTTGTTTTCAGTGCAGCCACAAAGTTTTATCATTTTGTGATTGGACAAGAGTCAATAAAACGGTCCACCTAGAGCTCAGTTGCTAAACAAACAAAGAGAATTTATTGTGTTAGGATTGCCGAAGCAACAAGCCCAGAAATTAACCCATTAGGTCCTCTGGATTTCAGCTACCTTTTAATTGCTTTCAGTGGGGATTGAAGTTATAGTTGGAGGGGAAATGGTGTCACATATGCATTTACAAGAGCTCCCTATCCCTTCACCCTGCCAGTTGGAAGAGTGATACCGTCAGTATCGGAGGAAAGCATTTACCAAAGATTCCAAGCATTAAGCGTAAATGCTGCAGTGTTGTTACAAAGTGGAAGAAGATGTTGAAAATATGCTCTCATGAAGGTGAACTGCCGAAGTAGTTTTATTCAAACTGAGAAAAGGAAAATGGTTTGAGATCTGTGAGCCTTTAGCATTATATTTACAAATGGTAAGCTAAAGAACATTTCCTTACTGTTTTTGACCAAAAAAAAGAACAAAAACAAAATATGTCTACATAAAATATTTTTATAACTGTGGAATCTTGGAAAAATCCCCCAAAATATATTAGTATCTTAAACTCCAAGTATCTATTTAAGCTATATTTTAAAAACAAGCGATTTAGCCAAAGGACAGGTGTGGTTTTTAAGCATAGCACTTATTTTAGTCATACCATATAAAGCTGATTGGAAACACTTGAGCATGCCGTTCACAGTTTAATCAATGGATCCTAAAGTTCAGGCTGATCTTTTAGTCAGATGCTATAGTATTTTATTTTATATATGTTTTTCTTTTTGCTTTTCTAATTAATTGCTACAGCTGAAATCACTACTCAGTAAAATATCACAGCTTTGTGGATGAAAGTGCATGCTTTTATTTTATGCTGTGATAAGAATGCTAAATCAGACTTGAATATGGATGTTTGATCTGTAATAGTAATATAATAATAATGGTTAAATATACCACTTTGTATATATTAACTGCAAAATATTTTATTGTCAGTTGAAATTGTCAGGGTGCTTATTCGTAGAAATGATTGAGTCTTGATTTGGGAAGTTGTAGATTCAGGTATCATACTGCCACCTACTGGTTGAGACTTTTCTCAAAGATGATAAGTCAGTCAGAGTGCACTCAAATGAGTTCCTCATGATTAAAATTATTCAGTGATTTCAGGAAGGACAACTTCTACTTCAATGACATCTATGGAAATTAAATATTACATTTAGTTTTACTTCAAATGATAGATAATTTCCTCAGACATCTGCATTAACTAGGAGAGGAAATGTCCCATGGGTGCCCTGACTAAACATCGTGCCCTGGGCCCTGTAAAGCACATGTAGCTGAAGATGTTGTTATGGTCTATCAAGACTCTCTTCACTGACAAACCTCAATTGCTCAGTCGTGCAAAGAAAAACGCATTCCTGAAATGTTCCTTTTTGTTTGATGGATGAGTTGTACATATAATGGCTGGGCATTACCTCTGCAAATAAACCAGACTTGACATTGCCCTGCGCTGGAACATCTGGGACGCCCCAGAGACAGGATCAAAGGCCTTGCTCGTCCTTGGACTCTATCTGTGCCAAACATGCACAGCAAGCTCAAGAACAGCTATCCAGCGCATTTCAGTCATCATCATCTGCACTGGCTGTGTTTGTTAGTCATCACCTATTTCTGTTTAATTTGTTACAGTCATATTCCTCAGTGTTTTCGTCATGGCAACAGCAGGGCAGATCGGTGCAGCTAGACAATACACTAAATCAATTTTTGAGCTTATTATCCCACAACAAAATTATATCTTTGCCTAAGTGGAAACATGAACATGATGTTGAAAATCAAGTGCTAGACTGATTGATCTTTCAAGCACTTTTCCAACTGACACGTCAGACAGCATATCAACTCCACTCGCATCTGTACTATACTATTGGGGCTGCTACAACACAATCCACATTACTTGGGCTTTGTTTGGAGAGAGCCAGCCAACTGCATAACCTTAATTAGTCAAGCTGTATTCATTCAAGTGATTACAATGCCCTGCACAGTAGTGAAGAGAAGCATCTGTCACTTAAACTCAAATGATTTCTCAATCTTACCAGTTGGTGGAATAAATTTATCGTGTGTGTATCAGTATATAATACATTCCGATGATGACTATGCGCCAAAATAAAATACAATCTTGTCTAGGGCTGCCACTAACAATTATTTTCATTATTGATTAGTCTGTCAATTATTATTTGGATTAATTGATTGTTTAGTCTACAAAAAGTTAGAAAAACGCCCATAACAAGTTCTTAAATTGCTTGTTTTTGTCAGTCCAAAACTGAAAGATATTCAATTTAAAATGCTATAAAACAGAGAAAAGAAGCAAATCCTCACATTTGAGAGGCTTGAAGCAGCAAATATTTGGATTTTGTCCTTGTTAAATTACTTACACAGTTAGATTATTTAAATTGTTGAGGATTTATTTTATGTTGACTGACTAACCAATTAATCGATTAATTATTCTGGCACTTATCTTTTCTCTTTCTCTATTGTGATATATTAAGTACATTCAAAATGCAAAAAGCATTGCATATTTTTAGCATGATGTTAATTCTGCCGTGGCTCTAAAGGACAAAATGAGGTTTATCTGGGATCACTTTTTTTCCCAGGTTCTTGAGTTTCATTGTGTTTGCCATTTCTAAATCTCCCCAAGGCTATGCATCTGCTGCTCTCCAGCATGCACAATGGGGGAAAAAAGCAGAATGTCACTTTTGTGAACTAGCAGCAGCGGAGCGGAGGGAAAATGACGCAATCATCAGAAAAGTGGTTTGGGTGGTGAAGCTGGGGCCTTACGAGGGGCAGGTTGTAGGGATCGCCCGCACCTCGGCAGATGTGCCTTGGTGTCACTCTACATCCGCAGCCGAATGAATCACCCAACAGATGTTTAACGTCAAGGCCAGGCTGTCACGCCAGCCAAACACACACATGCACACACCAGCCATGCAAAAATATGCACACACACACTGTACAATTTATTACTACATTAGGAAGAATGGCTCCACAAGGGGTCAGACCAAGGCGATGATGTTCACCTTGATGTGACTTTGACCAAAAATAACAAAAGCGAGATTTCACTAAACCTATAGAGAAGTGTTTGTAGGGTGGAAAAAAACCCTGTGATGTGCACTAAATACACAAAACACACTGACTGAAGTGTAGCTCTACTCAAACTCGCTGAGTCTCATGAAATGTTTCTACAGCATAACGTATTTTCAGACACTCTTTTTGATCTCTGGCTTGTACCATCTGAAAACAACCCGTCAATACTGAAAGACAGACGAAATTTTACTACACCAGCATTCCTGATTCCTTTTTGTTTGTGGGACCTTTCATGGCAGAATAAAGATATCTTGTCAAAACACCTTTCCACCAAAAAAACTAATGTGGCATCTTACTAAAGATGTAATCTTTATCACCTCTTTGTTTTTAGGGTTTGTTCTAGCAGTTGTTTTGAGGTGGGGATGACGAAATGCACCGCTACTACAATAAACTGCCAATGCTATTAAACAGATGTTCTCAACGTTTGTAATGTCACACTGCCATGCTGTACACACCACATTTCCACATGTGAGATTTTATTGATAGGAGGAAAATGATCAAAACCAGATTACAGAATTTAGTTTCAAACATTTACATTTCTTTTCTCTGGAACCGGTCCTTTACCCACTGTCACTTAAGGTGAACAGTCTCTCAAGGATTTGACTGATCTTCTCATAGAATCAACCATTTCGTGTACCGTGGGTGTATTTTTATAAAGTGTGCCTTGGTACCAAGAACACTGAGAATCACTGTTAGAAAAGACCAATTGAAGGTAAGGAGCTTTTAAGAAAGAGTTGCTGGATCTTTGAGAACATTCTTGAGGCCCTTTTCCCCTCTTTTGGAGAAACCCAGGCAGATAAAAGGAAACACTGGTGGATTAAAGTGTTCAGAATGTATCAGCATCAAACCACTAGAGTTTTTGCCCTCTACATTTTTCAAACGCAGTCAATAGATCTAAATATTTTACTGTGCCCTGGCCGATTTATTGTTTGATGTTTAAAAACTTGTGTGGAATGAAAGAAAATTCATTAAAGAAGATGGCCCCAGAACGAGGCCCTACGATCAGCTTTGAAAGTCTAGTTTAACTGGGATATTGATCATTCTCTTTCTTCTGTGACAAAGGCCACCAGGGACGCTGGAGGTGTCGGTGGATGAAGGCGAGCTGCCAATAACACCAGACGTGTGCGTGTACACTGTAGGTGAGGCTGGGAATTACACTACTGACACTAAAAAATCCAATAAGTAAAATATGACCAAACAAACATCACATTTTTGATTTCTTGCTGGTCAAAAGAAGATTCAGGGTAGATTCTGGTTTAGATGAAGAAATGTGCACTTGAGAATTTTGATTTTTGAAAGGCATCACAGATACGACTACGATATTTGGGAACTTAATTATACAGCTTTGTGGGGTCACTGGAAATAGTTTATTTGAGCATCCCTAAATTCATATAGGACTTTAATCTGATCACAGGACTTCCAGTGTGCGTTCATGGTGTAGAAGGAGCTGTTCCATTACTGACTATGGATTGTTCTGCTTAAGAAGAAACTGATTCAAATCACAAATCAGAACTGTTATAGAAGCAACATACTATATGCATGTTCTATTTTAGGGTGGATTTTCCCTTTTAGTCGCCCAATCTCTGTATGTCTGAGGGTAAAATTTTACATATTCAAGCTTTTCTACAGGTGTGGCTATACCCATCATGGCCTAAAAATTTTAAAAATTACACTGCACCTCAAAAAGTCTTATGCGCAAGCTGGAAACGCAAGAGAGATTTTTCATAGAAATCTTTTTTGAAGTCTATTTTGGAGATATTCTGCATGGTAAAGCAAAACTTAATCCGCTTGAGTTATTCAAGCTTAGATTGCCATCAAAGATAACTCCTAAATTTCTGGCAACTTTCTTGACATCAGAAGACAGACTAACCACAGCATAATTAATTAAATCTTTGGAATATGCAGGGCAAAGAGTTCTTTTCCCTGAGCTGCAAAACATTAGACAAACAGGACTTGACAACTGTCAGCAGTACTTTGGAGATGGCCAGGCTACGTAGACTGATACCTTAAAGAAGACATACACAATAACGACATATCATCAGTGTATCGGAAAGAAAGAATATCTGTAAGTTGTGACATTTGTAGAATCTTAGAGAATGTGCAAATTGCATACCCCATATCCACATATAACATAAAACATTATTATGATTATGAAATTAAATTACCATAAAGCTAGCCATAGAAAAATAAGGCAATGTTTTGTATGAAGATGTAAATAATTTAAGCAATGTAAATAACAAATGACATTATTACATTCATCATTCGTCCTACAGGCCTGCACACACAGGTAATTAAGCTGACTTCCCCTTGACACTGCCATAGTGGGGAGATGCAGTATCCTAAAAAACGTTCAGCCATGTTGGCTTTCACTTGGAAGTGTTTCCTTAATTTGATCAGGCCATTTTGGAAAACCAACCAAAAAGAGCTGCCCCCCTCTGTGCCTCTCTACTGTGTCCACAACACTGAAAGAGCTCACAGAAATATCAGAGGATCAAATAATGTAGAGCATAATATTGCCCTTTTTTAAAATGCTTCATAATTTACATTAAAAGTTAATTATGACAAAGTTTTCAAGGCAAATGACTATATTCTAGATCACAATTTATAGTATAGAGAGAAAGAGACTAAATTTCACACATTTTAATGCCAACTATTCATGCAACTCAAGAAAATAGCAAAATCATTGCACTTTTTTCTTTAAAAAATGTGTTTTTAAGAGATATGTTGGCAGAATGCTTTCACAATGTATGCAGAATTGTGAGATGCTCTAAATGTTTGCATTTGGTTTTAATAAATGTATTGCAATAAGTCAACCAATAAGTAGCCAAAATGAACACAATGTATTTATTTGTTATTTTTTTGTTATATGTTACCTCTATACCGTATAATGCAACACAAAACATGTCTGTTTTTCAAATTAGGCGCATGAAAAGCAGTTTTGTTCGCCCCTCGTTTTGCACAAAATTACCCTCCTTTAAAAACTGAAACAGTTTTTGGCACAGCTGTGACTATGCAACATGGCCAGTTTAAAATAAAAATGCACCTCTTCTCTTTCCAAGCATCGGTTACTCATTTCCATTTCATTTCTTTTCCTGCTCCAACCATAGCTCTGATCACAATGTCAAGACTAGATCTCCCACAATAATATGTACTGGTCTAAACCACTGATGGTCACTTAATGGATACTTACAGGCAGACCTGCTGGGCCATCAACTCCCAGGACCAAATCAAACCGCTCACTCACTGGAGATGCTGGTTTCTTCCATGGCATGTATAGAAGCTGAATAAAGAGAGTAGTTTGGAGCATGTCAGTATCTTTGTCGTTAGTAACACGTTTGTCCCAGCAAAATCAGGTACTTGAAGTAAATGAAATATGGAACTGACTCTTAACAATATCATGAACTACTGAGCTGCTGGTCAATTTGGTGTAGCCTACAGGGAAATAAATGCTGATAAATTATCCTACTGCACTCCTGCTGCTTAACACACAACACTGACATTTTTCACCTTAATGAAAAAACATTTATTAAGAGATACATTTCACCAGCAACTCCATTATTCAACTCCATTAGCAACTTCATTATTACATCCAATTACTACGTAGCACACAGCTGTTTCAAGGTATGTCTTTTTTTCTACATTGTTCCTGTGGACAATCTGTGAGAAGATGCTACCTACATCAGACATAGCACTTGACTGAAGCTTGATTGAAATCTGTCAAGAACCCTTGGGTTGCAAAACTAGGGGCTAGTTTCCAAGGCAACACGTACACCAAGTGGTATTAGTTCATCATCAGTAGCAGTACTTGTGGCTTTTTATTGCCACCTTCACAAATTTCTCTAATTAGTTGCCAACCCTGGCTGATATTCACCCTCAACTGTTCAACTCATATGTCGTACCCATATTTAAGTTTTATCAGAGGCTCACATCATAAACTGAGGTTTGCTTTGAGGTTGTTAATGATAGATAATTTAAAAAAGTGTGTGTGTCTCAATTTAAATAATTTACTGTGATAGTGAACTGTTTTTCACCCTGAATTTTATACATAGTGGTGTGACCTGATTTATTAAGAATTCAAATCACATAAAGATGTACAAACTGTGTAGCCCATATTTTCACATAAAACTAGTCAAATTGGTTTTTAGTGAATATACTTTATATTTCGCCAGTGCATCAGTGAAAGTGTCTCCCAGCACGCTGTCCTTCTTTCCAAACTCTCCTTTGAAAAGACACACAGGACACAGCAGGAGGGGAGGTATGATGTTCTCTCTTTTTATTGACTGACACGGCTGATGAGGGCCCATCCTGCACTTTGGCAGGAGGGCAGCAAGCATGCGGAGGTGGCGCCCACCAGGGTGTGAGGAGGGGACGACATGGTCGTCCTTCATAGATATTCCATGCGTGGCTTTACCCTCAGCTGCCCTGTCAAGGTCTGTGTATGCCCCTCCAAGGGGGCTGAGACAGGGTCATGGATGACACCTGCCTCTATGCCAGACGTGACAGCACAGCTGGGCCGCTTAATGACAGAGGGGCCTGGCCCAGCATACACCTGCCCATCCTGGGCAGGCCAGGCGACCTCACGGGGAGAAAGAGGAGCCATTGCCACGTTCGATGGACAGATGTTCTGGAGAGGAGACAACAGAGACAGCTGCACTACAGGGACCCCTCCGTTTCTCTCCTCTCTCCAGTAATTGAAAACCATGTAAAAGGTCAATTGTGTGATACTGGCTGTCCCTCTTTGCAAGTTGTTTCTTTCAGCCAAAACATGACAAAAACAACACTGACTGGATGACAGCTTTTGCCGCAGTTACTGCCTATTTAGCTATGGATGTCCATGTAATGACGAAATCTGTAAACATTCCCAGTGACTAAATCTGCATATACAAAGAGGTGTGGGCCATCTGTTGGAGGCCATGAATAGGGGTCCCTGAGAGAAACCTAATCATTGGGTACATTACACAGACTGTTATGACATTTGGACTCCAAACGAAGGAGGACTGTAAGGGGAATTCCAAACTCTATCAACATTTGCTGAATAGCAAACCAACAGCTCCTGTGTAAAGAGTCCACTGCGGTACTGGGGGTCAGTGTCTGTCCTGAATACCGACAGAGAGTGACCCTCTTTCTGGGTTTCACTCTGATGAGAAGTGGCAAGGTTCTAACCTCCACAGAATTGCTTTCGGTTTGTGGTTGTCTTAAACAGAACCAGCTACAGAACTGTCATACACCATCAGCCTCTCTGGAATTTTGCAGAGATTTCTAGACCTTTATAGACAAATTAACGATCAAAATAGACAATGAGGATTCATCAAGAAACACCAAACAGGGAAATGAGATAAACTTTAGCTACTTTTGTAAGACATTTGGTTGTTGACTTTCAAGTAGTAGAACCTTGGCAATGTGTTTGAGAAGTTTTTTTACTTGACCTAGATAAATACCTAGAGTTTTATGGGAACTGAAGAAGGTACAAAAGGATTAAATGCTCAGACTGTGAAATACAGTATTTAAAGAGTGTGTGTCAGTGTTGGACAAAGAATGGCTACTATAAATGTGACATCTCATACATTTATTTCAATAATCTAAAAGTTTGAAAAAGTTGTTACTTTTAATGAGGAACATCTTAGGGTTCACCCACAAACATGTGGTTTTGAGGGAACTCTTTCAAATTTTAACAAAAACAAGTGCTGTGACTTGAGTACCAGCACAAACAGGAAGGAAACAATATATTCCATAAACTCCCCCAAATGAGAATGTTATCAATTACACTTGTGTCTGCAGGAAAAACAAAATGAAGCTCTTCAAGATGCATGTTTCTGGTTTGACTGACCGTAGCCTTTTGCCAATAACAATGTTACCCGCAATCACGATCCAAACCACACACCCTTGGCACGGCACGCTGTCACAAATTATGCTTTGATTCTGACCAAATGCAACAGCTTCCTGTCTAGTGCTGTTTTCTCTTACTGTCTGTTTTATTATCTTGAACCAAATGCAAACTAAGGGATGCTGTTTTCACTGCAGAAAGGACATTTTGTAACATATCAAAAATGTTGGATGCTGCAGATGACAAACTTGGAGAACAAGTATCCTCATCAAGGAAAACAATGACTGTAACTTCAGAACTTCAAAGAAACCAACACTATCTGCACTCATTAAACCCAATGAAAATCTGTTTTAGACGCTGTTGTTCCATCATGGACTTTACTCCTAATTTTTCTCTCATGTCTAGAAAACAAATACACAACAGTTATTTCTAATCACTCCTAAAACCACTGGGTGTCTTAATTCAAATGTGTGAGTGTGACTGTGTTTGTGTGTATGCCACTTGTATGAGAGTGCAACTGCATGTGTGTAGCACACCAGAATGCACATTTCAAAGGCAAGACAGCTCCTGGGCTTGCTGAACTTTTGCTTGTTATCAGGAGCTGAGAGTGAAATGGAGAGAATTGATCTTTTGTCTACTGGAGGTGCACTCCCTTGGGCTGGGCCGCTCGCTTGCTCACTTGCTTAGCTGCCATGCAGAGGGCTCTCTCTCCCCCCCTCCGCCCCCACCACCCCCTTATTCACTCACTCTCTCGCTCTCTCTCTCTCTGCATGGCGGCTGCCTCTCCTCCAGCTGACACTTGTCCTGCCGTTACTGGGAGAGATGTGCGCTGAGCTGCTGACACCAGGATTGATCTTCCTCCTTTTCCCCATAAGCTCCATATCAAACTCCTAAAAGAATGGGCGGAGGGGTGGGGATAAGGGGTTGGGGAGGCGGCCAGAGTGGAAGGGAGAGTAGGGAGAATATTGTCAACTCACATCACCTCTTCAAACTAACAATGTTTGGTGCTGCAAAGGAATAGAGAACACAAAGTTGACAGTTATATTGGTGGTGGTAGAAGGAAGTTCACTCTTTTTGCTAAATTGTTGCTTACAGTGATACCACAACACCTACAACTACATTTGCTAATGCTATCAACAGGAGTTATTTTTCATGAACAAGACTCAAATGGTAAACTATTTGCTATTAAAATGAAGATGTGGTAATAAAAATAAATTAGTTGCATCATTCTGTAAATAATAGACCTCAAAACTTGCTTGATTAGAATATTTGTCAAATTGGTAGATAACTGTGCCTACAAGATGATTTCGAGGTCACACTTAACACAAATGAAATCAGCGCAAGCTCTGATTTATGCCAAAAGTAGTACTACTTTCAGTGTTGTTTGATTACTTTAATTTTATTTCTTTTGTACTGATTTCTAGTTAAGACAAGTTAATTACGCAGATGAAATAGACTTTTAAGAAATGGAAATATTAAGTTATTTGCTGCATCTTGTTGCATCTTGACTGTGGTGAGAGCAATACTTGGGAGGCTGATTCAGTGGTGGCAGAAATAATAATTTAATGTTTAACTAAACTGTAAATTGTTCAGTCTTCAATGCAACAGACTTTTAAAGATTATTTTTGGGCATTTCTGCCTTTATTACATAGTGACAGCTGCAGAGGGAGACAGGAATGGGAGAGAGAGAGGGGATGACATGATGCAGCAAAGGGCCCCGGGTTGGAATCAAACCCGGGCCGCTGCGGTAAGGACTCAGCCTTAATGATACAGGCTTTAACTGGGTGATCTACCAGGGCGCCACCCACTGCAACAGACTTAACCATATTTTTGGCAATAACCCTTAACACAACAAGTAAATCACAGCTGAGTCACCACTGGAGCAAGGCATAATGCAGAACACATTTTAACTCTGTGGTCTTGTTTACATTATGTGTTGCTTTTCTGAAAAGCCTCTACTTACACACGTATTGCAATACCTTTTTTATGCCTATATTTTATAATTTATGTAGTACTTATACAGGTCATTTGCAATGCCTATGAGTGGAAAATAAACAGGGAAAAAAGCTTTTTATTGGCAACAGAACCAAGATGAACTCTATATTGGATACTGGCAAATATCAAACTGAGACCCTGGCCTGTCAAAGGATATGATAGATTGTATCTGTGACAGTCCTCTTCCACTTTAGAGATTCACTTCATTTGAAATGTACAATAATAAGCGTTATGTAGACCTCCTCTTAGTCAGGTATTTAATATGAAATGCTATGTACAATGGTCTGAACTTAAAATAGTTGAAAGGATAAAATAGTTGACATAGTTTTGATTACCCTTTAAAGCACAGAAGTAGCTGGTAGATTTCTTTCTTTCCCTAAACCAAAACTAAACCTGGCTCACATTGGTCTTAGCTTTATAATTTAAAAAAAAAAAACTACAAAACATGATAATGTTAACAACAACAATCAGATACACTTGCCCGATTTTTTTCTATTCTATAAAATGCAGTTCTTCATGTTAAAATAGCAAAAATGTTACAAAATGTCCATCCTGCAATGTTAATAAATCCTTTCCTGGATCTGCACCTGATCTGGATTTCCACCAAAAACGAATCACTTCTTCCCCAGCTCATGGCCTAACCTTCTGTTAATAGATTTTTCCAGTACCGAGCTAACTAACAAACAAACAAACCAAACTACGCAACAGATGTAAAGATTACAGCATCTACAACTGAAAGGTTTAAAATGAATCTGAACTAATAATTAGACTTAAAAATAAAAAAATGTATAGTCATAAATAACACGATCAAATAAACACTTTCATCAAACGATGTGTGCAGTCATACAGTACAGAATGCATTTTCAGTGGCTCTTGAGGACTTCCGTTGTGATTGTAAGTCCAAGCATTGGCGTGGATATGACTGGGGATCTTTACAGTTATTACTGTGTGTTATTGGCATCGCACAGAGAGCAGACCTGGGAGGAAGGGTTCAGAGTGGGGGGGCAGATGGGAGAAGTCTAGCAGCAAACATTGTAATTTGTGGGTTAGCCAATTTCAGGAGGCTGGATGGCCTGATACCCTTGGTAAGCATCCGAGAGCAGCGGAGACCAGAGTAGAGCAGGGCAGAGCCATGCAGAAGGAAGATGAATCAAGTTTAATAACAAAGGGTTCTAATTGCCCCCCACAACCCTGCACCCCCACCCCTGAGCTGAACTCTAATTACGGTGAGAACACAGTGCACTGTCACCCAATATTAAGTTGTTGAAGAGCGGGACGAGATAATCGATAAACACTTCAGATGAGGGGGGGCAGAGAGAAAAGGGAGAATGAAAAAAGTAAGATGCCCCTTCCATTCAGTGGGAACCAGCAGCACCCAAAGCCCTCCTGGCTCATGAGAACACCGTTGGGACAATCCAAGAATGATTGCAGAGCAGATTGCAATAATCCTGAGCACCCCCCACCCCCATACAAACACACATACAGCACAATGTAGAGCCCCACCTTCCCCATGGACTGCCTGAGCACCCGTGTGTCTGAGAGGAGGTGAACACGGTCACCCTAATTACAGGGGCCCCAGCTCTCTCACACACTAACACATACTCACCAGGCATAACTAAAGACAGGCCAATTAGGGCGAGAGGGAGATAAGGGAAGTTTTATTTGTATACTAATTAAGCCCCTGATGAAATTCAAAAGGGAGGTGGTGAGGGGGATTGGGGGAGGGAGCGGACGGGTAATTGTGTGTTTGAGAAAAGGTTGCTTTAGGTGCGGTTATCTGAGAAGCACAGCCTTGAGATAGTTGCCCCCTAATCCCATGCTGAGCCCCAGCACTGCACTGCAAGGTCTCTCATAATTTGATCTGTTACATATGAAATGGCAGGCTCTGACAGCAAGCGTTTATTGTCTATTTGGTCCTCATTTCAGCTCAACATAAAAGAAGTTGTCATGCCAAAGAGACTGT
Organism: Siniperca chuatsi; assembly: GCF_020085105.1. Classification (NCBI taxonomy): domain Eukaryota; kingdom Metazoa; phylum Chordata; class Actinopteri; order Centrarchiformes; family Sinipercidae; genus Siniperca; species Siniperca chuatsi. The sequence continues at coordinate 12,676,421 of NC_058044.1, forward strand.
TTTCTTTTTTTTTGTTGTTGCTCTAGTTTGAACTTAAAAAAGATCTCAAGATAATGTGGATTAACTTCCAGCCTATTTGTTAAACACATTAAGCATTGAGAATATTTGGCAATGTGTTTGCACATATGCTAAGTAATGTTTGAGGTTATAACCTCTGATCACTGAAGTATGAATTAAAGTGGCTAAAAAGGTAATTATTCTGAATAGATTCTTTTTGTAGATTTTAACTTGTCACAGCAGGTGTAACTAATAACATTAACAATATTTCTTTTCTATTCAAGCATCGCAGTAAACAGTTATGATGAACCAGAATGTACAATACCAGGACCATGGAACAGTCTCACCTAAATGGAATGCAGCCATCGTTAAGGTTATTATTTACACCTGTTCTTTTCCTGCTATAAAAGCCAAAAAAAAAAGTCTAATCACATAAACTATATGTTGCTCAGCGGGTAGTCTAATCATTAGTGTAGTCCGTAATAAAGTGTTTCAATATCAGCAGCCTATTAAGTCTTGCTGTTGTAGATCAGTGATTTCCAACCTTTTTACCTTGTGACCCTTTAAAGCAATCAGTCTACTTGCTTACTTTCATCACAAGGTGTGAATGTCTATGGGCTGTGAGCAGTGTTCCCTTGTCACATTATTTCATTTGAATAGTTTAAAAATAATAAATATATATAAACATAAATAAATAAATATGCTCAGTTTTTTTCTTTCCTATTTCCGATCTTATTACTAATCTCACAACCCCTCAGATTTATCTGGTGAGTCCTTGGGGTGGTCCCAACCCACAGGTTGGGAACCATTTGAGATAAATATAAGTCTGTAGAGAACATGTGTTCAAATTTTTTATGTGAATACTTTTTGTATTAATTCCTCACTTATCAGATTGATACTTGATGTCACAACATTAAAAATGTAAATGTCATAGGCTGCATTTTGTAGCTGTAAAGGCTGGATATACACTCAGAATTGACACACACTTGAACTGTGTTTCATTATACAGAGAGGTGTTTTGTTATTTAGTCTCCCCTCATTGATATAAATAGGATGGACAAAATAATAGAAACACCTGTCATTATAACGCAATCAGGGATGGGACGATATACAATTTTATCGTGGATCGAGACAAAAAACACTCAAGATTAGTTGATCGTGATGATAATATCCTCACGAGTGACTTGAAAAAGCTGTCTAGCTCACTAACATACAGTCCAATATTGATTTCCTGATTTATTTTGAATTGCCAAGGTTTGGCACATCTCACTCTATAGGCCACAAGGCTAGAAGCACTTTGATGACAGAAAAGAGCCACAATGCCAGTTGGACTTTCAGTCCAGATGGATTTTCGTTAAAGGATAATTCCTGTATTTCTTAAGTCGGGGGTAAATTATATAGGCTTATACTGATGCAATTGATGAAATTGTTGTCTGTACCATTTGACATCATGGTAGAGAATTGAAAAATAGAGCCGGGTTTAAAAAATACAGAAATTATCATGTAAGAAAGAACAGACTCACACAATGTTGCTATTTTTTATTTATTTATCCTTTATTTATGCAGGGAGACCTTATGATTTATGATTACCTTATTTAAGATTGTTTGATTTTCACTAAAAAGATGTGTCCTCTGTGATGCAATAAAAATATTTGTTTCTTAACAAAATGTAAGGTAAATTGATTCCAGTATGTTTTAGTGCCGTTTTAAGAGTTTTAAAAATATTGTGATGATTATAGGGATAATATCGTGAATCGCAATTATTTTGGCCAGGATAATCGTGACATGAAATTTTCATATCGTCCCATGCCTAAACGCAATACAATTCAACAGCACCACAAACTACATCCTCCACAATGACCTCTCTAAAACAGTTTTAACAAGAAATGAACATAATAACCTTTATTGCAGGACTGTTGTTTTAGACTGCATTAGTTTTAGCTAGGTGTACCTAATAAACTGACAACTGAGTGTATGAAGTAGAAATAAATCTGTCTTAGAGACTTCTATGGGCTTACACACCTAAAGGATTTATGCTGTTATTTTGAGAGTTGATGTCCTAACAAGTAAGGTTAAGGAGCTGTCAAATTATGGCTGTTTGGCAACAAATAGTTGCAGCCATAGGACACTAAAACAACATCAGCAACAACACATTTCCAGCTTACCACCTGTTAGCTAACTATTGTAGGATGCCACACAAATGGGACAGAAATATAATGTTTGCCTCGTCTGTGTACTGACAGTAGATTTCCATAAGGCACAATGAAAAAAATGAAAGTGTCTTTTATGAACATCAACATTAGCTAGCTAGCTTATTGTACCAACATTAGCTGCACTGTACATCACAGGTTGCTTACCTGTCCATGCAGCAAGTATAATGCCAACTCCGTGTCAGTAGCCCAAAAACTGCCTCCACCTTTCACATATAACGCTACAGTTGCTATGTTCAATGCAACGGTCACTCGTGATTTGGAGAAACAAAACCGAATATATGAGTGCATTAGTGAAATGTTATTATTATTTCTGGACGTTATCTTCCCTCTAATTGAGAGAGGAATCCCCAAAATGCCCGGAGAAAAAGATGGCGTGCGCTTCAGTTTGTATGACGTATGTATTGTATGAGTACGTCTGTTAGTAAGTTATTTACAGTGCTGCACTGTGGACAGGTTGTCCAGCATTTTTATTATTTTAATGGAAATCCAACACTTTGGCAATACTACCTCTTATTGCTTGTAGGAATGGATTGGAGACCCAAAGTGTTCAATATTAAATAAATAGATAAAATCAGTCCTTCTTGAATAAACAATCACACGAATAAATACAGACAAAGTATGTAATATAACCATAAAATACTCTGCTCAATATTATTAAATGTTATTTCATCCTGATTATATCATCTCAAAATCATTGCAGGTCATTTTAATTTATTCCAGCTGTTTTTATTTCAAAACACAATTTTTCCAGTGACCTTTTTCATTCCTTAATGCCACTTTTTATAACAAAGTCTTTGTCAATCAAGACAAACAGGATAGAGCCAGTCATGTGATTGGCTGTCCATTTATTGAGACCAAAGCAACAGCCAATTCACTTTTAAGAAAAGAAATGATTTAAATAAATCTACTGGTAACTTGTTTTTCATAATTCAATAATTATGGCTTGTTATTTTGATATTATGAGAAAGTTTCTCATAAATTTGACACCAGCTCACATTTGGTTTCTCAGAAAAATAATTTGTGTTTCATATAACAAAAATAGTAAAAATAAATAAATACATTTTAAAAAATAACTGCCGTATCTCAGTGAACAGGAGCAGATCCAACAGTGGTGGGTCCATCATTAAGGCTTCTACTTCAACCAAGACATCATCATTAACAGTCAGTCTTAAAGCAGTTCTGTAAAGCTGCTTCATCAGAAGTAGCGTTTCATCCCTTATTAGAGATTAGCTTCACAGAGACCCCCTGTGACGTGTTGTCACAGTAAGCCATGTTGGGTTGGGTATCAAAGTGGGTGCCCCATCGAGGTTTAGCAGATCTCCCTCGTTACTGGCCTCAAAAGAGTAGACCACATGTGGCAGGTTCTTCAAAAAAATCCAGCAATCTGGATGATTTGACAGTTCACAGCAGGCATCTGTGTTACTCATTTCTTACACCAATTCTTCACTGATTCTCCACCGTTTTGCAAAGCTCTCTGCTTCAAATTGAATTTGCCAACCAGCAGATGAAAATATTAATGATGTAATAATTCAATCCCAAAGTCTTAGTATGTGCTATGTACTGTGTGATGCTGAGTGATAAAGAGAATGAGATATGACCCTAATCAGTGAATTGAAGACACATTCATTCATATAAATGCAGTGTATTTTACACTTGTGGCTTATATTCAGGGTAAACCAGAAGTGTAAACTAGAAAGTTTTGAGGCACAACAACACAGATTAAAATTCAAACAGTGAATGTGTTTTGAGACAGACTTTGATGACTGAAATATTCTCACTGTCACACCCTACCATCAAGTGGAGTAAACTTTTAATTTCAAGACATCATTTAGATTTAATATAACAGTTCAGTGAGCAAAACTAGTTTGCAACACTCTGGATTTCTATTGACTCTCAATAGTCCAATTAGTTATAGAAAATTTGGATCAACTTTCAGAAGACAGATTGTGCTGAAAAACTGACTAATAAAGATTTAGAAGAGTGATAACATTTAGCTATGACCATTTGTGCGTTGTGGATTCACTTGCCAGAGATAGGCATTGGGGGAAGATTTGAATAATTCATTCAAGTTAAACCCATTAAGAATATCCATCTGGACACTTTTTTGATGTTAAAGACAGTGTATGATGTTAGGGTGCTTTCAAACTATATCTGGCCATACTTGTGGTGTCTGTTTTCCCCTGAAGCGACAAAGATCAACTGGCTCCTGTGTTAATTCTGTAGAAGTGTACAGTAGAGAGGTCTTTGCTACGGAGTTGGAAGGCTAGCTCCCCTATCTCTGCACGCAGCCTGAATAAGGTTTCTCAAAAACTAGAGAATGACCAAATGTACGTCTTTCACAAAATGTACTTTATGAAATATGTTAGGCATGAAGGAGCTCTTACTGTCAAATGACTGAGTCATCAGCTCAAAACTTTGATTAATATCCTACTTTTACGTCAAAAGTTTATCAACTTGATAAGAGTATCACTTGAAAAAAGCCCATGTGAGAATTGCCACTTCCTACTTTCTTATTAATTCATATGAAATTAATGTTGTTTACTGATTTTTTGCAAACACATCAGTCCAATTTTCATCCATCGGATAGGTTTCCCCTCTTGAATTTCACAAAAATATTTGTAGGTGATGCAAACTCCAGCAACAACCACAGGGTCAAAACAGAGTTGTGAGAGCTCAGAGAAATACAAATCAAACATCTCTCAGAGTACGCCACTGTGAGTACCAGACAAAGAGCGTGCATGTGAGCATTTGAATGAAAGGTAATTCAACACAGCGCTTGTCACGGATCGTAAAGAAAAACAACATCTAGCTATCACCTCCTACAGCATAACAGCTGTCAGAGCTTTTTGGTTTTTGCCCAGTGGTCACTTCACTTTTCAAGGCAGAGGACTCGTCTAAGTCTCCCGCACACACACACACACACACACACACACACACACAGTGAGGGTGAGAATCAGAGAGTAGGAGGTTTGGTGTGTGAAGCAGCTAGGTGAGGCAGAGGCTCACCTTTGGGGCATGACTGTTTATCCCGACCAAGACATCGTGCTTTGCTCTCAGGCAGGACCTCTGCAGGCCTAAGGCAGAGTGTACATTTTGGATGTCCGTCTTCCAGTGTGAGCCTCAGCAAACTCCCAAAAAGCCTATGAGCTACAAATTACTGCTTGTCAAGCATGTAGCAGAGTGGTAGAATCGGTCCTTGTTCACATATTCCTTGCTGTGCGATGAATCCAACAGGGATTAAAACACGACAGAGCCGAGACTTGTGACCTTGTATCCTTCAGCGGTTATTAGCCAGGGACCACTAAGGAGGGCTCTGGAGAGCTTCCCACACAAGAGCCAGTGACAGGCCCTGCACAGAAAAACTGCCAGGGAAGCACAATAAAGATAATTAGCAATGAGACCACTAGCCACCCGTAGCCCCACCACCACCACCAGCCCCTTATCCCCTGGATATCTCACCCCCTTCATCCTCGAACTGTGCTTAACTCATCCCCTCCATCTTCTCTCCTCGATTCAACTAGGTTCTGTCTGTCAGACCAATAAGTATATCATACTTGGAGAGTGGTAATGGCTCCAGCTAGTGGAATGGTTTACAGGTTACTGTCAAAGGAATATTTGGACATTTCTCATCTAGCTCTCGGCAAGAAAGCAAATTAGTTAATTTCCCAAAATGTTGAATTATTCTTTTAAGCTTAAAATAAAACAGTGTGCAACATTACACATTGAGCACTTAAATTCCAGGGCTCAACACCGAACCCTCACTCTAGAATTTGTAAGAAGCACAGGGTAAAAGCAAGGTCGTCTGGTGTTTAGCAACCCATTACTGGACCCACGACACTCCACCATTATCCCAGCCCTTCAGCCATGTTACTTCTGTCTGAAAACAAGGTAGTGTAATTTAGAATGCATTTCAGGGCAATTAAAATTTCTCAGGCACAATTACTTATTCCCCCAGTGGGGCTGCCTCAATCAGTCTATGTGTGTAATGGGTTTACGGCCTTGACGCGGCAAACATGTCCTGCCTATCTGCCTCGTGCTCTTCTCAAGGCTGTGGTTATTAATTGTGGCTAAAGTTGATAAATAAAATCACCAGTGCTCTTAATGCTAATTAGTGTTTGAGATAATATTTATGATTTCATAAGCACATATTTCTCCAAAGGCTCAGGCATTGTGCCCCCTATCCATCGGTCATAGGCTGTCTTGGATGTAATCTATCTTTGGGGAAAGGAGAGGCCGAAAGACGGGCCAGAGGAAACACAGGCAGTAAATACTAATAGTACTTAGTGGGTACTTAGGGAGCAGGAGTATTTCAGGCTATTTATTGAGCTGGGTTACTAAAGCAAAGATACAGGTATTTATAGAGAGAAATAGCTATGATAAATGATATGATAAATAAGATTGTCCTTAAAAATGGGAAACATGCAATGCAGTATTAACAAATATTTCAAGTGGCATGAAATCAATTTTTTTTTATATTAACAATGGATCACATGACAGCTTGTATGTGATGGGGGTTGCTCATAGTAACAACCCATCCATGAGCTAGGAGGTGCCGCGGCGAGTTCAGACATGTCTGGACAGAGAGGACTGAACCCTGTGGTTCAGCGTTGCGTTTTTAGACAGAAGAGATTGCAGATAAAAAGTTGGAAAAATGACTTTAGAAGAGAGATTTGATGAATATTATGGATATGGATGAAATCTGTGCTCACATAGTAATAATTGTTTAACTAGGTTTCAATTTCTAATAGCCAGTGCTGTAGTGGAGTTCCAGTTATTCTTAGAATATGGAAATATAATCCTCTAAACATGCTTTAATTTTTTAAATGATCAATGAGCGATTGTACTGAGTTACAAAAGCTAGTGGAACAGAGGCTATAGCCCAGACGTGATGTCATGACTTTGGCACTTTATTAATGCTAATGTTGCTTTGTATCTTCTGGATGTGTAAAGAGGCAAGTGCTTGTTAACATATGTTCCATAACAACTTTATAAGGTGATAGATTATATGTCAATGTTGTGTTTACGGCCTATTTCTGCTGCCCCCAAGTGTCCAAAAAAATCTGTTTTTGCAGGTTTAAGGATTAATTATATATCATGTAAGTTATGACTTCTAACAAGTATACAGTAAGGTAAACAATTTCTTCTACTCGTTTTGTTTCCGTTTTTCCATAATTTTCATCCATTTACAGAGCAGCTTTGTATGGCTTGCTCCATTGTGGCTTTCCAGTACTTTGTAGCCTGCAGTGTGCTGTTGAGATGATCTTGACAGGAACCGCTTCCTCTCACCTGCTCGGCGCACAGGCATTGAGAAGCACTTCAGCTCCTTTTTAACATCACAACATGCTGGTGCCAGTGGCTCACTGGTCTGACTATTGATCCAAGTCACCACATCAAGGTGAGCATCAGTGCTGCAGAGTCCACTGTGGGACCTCATCCTGAAAGAGCAAAGCTGTCCACAGCTCTAGGCGATGCCCGAAAGAGTGACAAGTGCTGAAACCACTTCAAGGGGGCTAACAGTGCCCTCAGCCCTTTCTAGTCCCCGCTTCAAAGCTGAGAGCAGCCTCTGGCAGTTCACCCCCTCCCTCTCTCCCTCCCTCTCTATGGTCCTCTGGGGTAGCTGGTCCTATTCTCCTCTCACAGGGCCGTCAATGTCAAAGCATGAGTGAGTCCAGTCAAAGCTAGTCCCCCCCCTCAACACACACACACACACACACACACACACACACACACAGACACACACTTGTTTTTTTTTTCATTTCTTCCTTTAAGTTTTCTATTTCCCTCTGATGCACAGGTCCCATTCCCTCTGCATGACTGGCCCTCACTGACAAGTGGAAATCACAGAGATCCTACTGGCAAAAGATGGAGAGTAAAGAAGACTTCAGAAATGTGTACCCTACAGCAGTGTCCTGAAGTCAAGAATGAAGACACCAAGCATATCTTCTCTGCTATATACTATAAAAACTAGTGAGAACATGTTCACAATTTTTTTTAAAGGAGGTTAGAAAAAAAGGATTTGCTGCATGGTGATTATTATTTTTTTTGTGGACTTTCTAAGATAAATAAGTGATAGAAAAGACGGAAAAGAGGGAGCTTTACTTTGCCAAAAGGGACCTTGGGTTTTGCCCTGTGGGCATGGCAGCTTTCATTTTCCTCTTTCCTCCGTTCATATTCCCAGCCGGTTTCCGGAGTTATGATTGAGTTTCACATATTGGAGTTATCTAGCAGCCAGACTTGTTTATCTGCTGGGGCTGATAACTGTACTTGCCTGAGTATGAAGCAGAAAGCGAGGGGAGGGAGAAAGAGAGTGGGAGGGGGATACAGACAGACAGACCACTCATATATTCTCATCTCCTCCAGTCTTTTCTCATTGATTTAGCATGTCTTCATCAACAGTCTGACCCAGGTACAGCTTTTTTTCTTTATCTCGCACTCCAGCTTAGACCTCTGGTATGGACTTGACGGGAGCACCTGCCTAGTGTGTGTCAGTCAAAGCAGCAGAATATGGACTAAAGATGGCCAAGAACATAATTTATGGGGGCATATGGATGCCATATTAAAATGTTTTGATACATTTGTATCAAAAAGCTGCATTTCAGTTGTTTATTGCTTCTGAGATATAAATAATTTACTGTCTATCTCTAATCCATCTATTCTTAATAAGAGTCAGTCAGATTTAGTACAAACAGACATTACTAAAGCTGAGGGGCTCTTCCAGGCCAGATGGATGAAATCAGAAGTGAGACCAGGTTTTTAACACAAGGGCATTAACTGGAAAATACAAGTAATGGGTGACAGAGGGCAAGACACAATTTGGCTCATCTAAAACTACAGTGTCACAACATCTTCAAGACAGAGTCTGTCTAGAACTGGCTGTTGAGTCCAGTTCAAAGGAAAGTGAGACAAAGAGACTTAAGGAAAGGGTTAGGAGAGGGGGAGAAGGAAAAAGGAGGACTGAGGGAAAGCGAAAGAGAGAGAGAGCAAGCAATGCTTGCTGGACCCTGACTGCGTGCGAGGCCTCAATTATTCATGCGGCAGTGCACATGTCAAGAGCCCACAGACAAGCACAACAGCAAGGCTGAGTGCAAATCAAACAGCGCATCCGTGGGCAATGCCCATAATGCACCTGGAGGAACACACCTCGGCCCATTTCTCTGTTGTTCTCGGATAAACAGAGAACAAGGCTACCTGAGCACTGCCTGATTCTCCTCAAGAGCCAAGAGCTGCTGGAATAGTCTTTGTTTGTTTGCCCCCCCCCCCCCAACTTTATTTACTTGCTTCTTTTTTTGGCAGAGATGTTGGTGCCAGTGGGTTCCATCTTTTCATGGCTCATTAGCCCACTGTTTCATTCACTTTATTTCTCTGAACTAGCTATCATGCCCTTAGTGTTGTTTAAGTCCACTGCCTCTCTTTGCTGGTCCCCAACATGTCTACATTAACTACAGCTGAGGTTTGTCTCCTCAATTGCTGGAGGTTAACGGATGGCTCCAGACTTCCATTCTCATCTTGTCTTAGTTTATCGACCACTGCCTTGCTGTCTACTCTATTTTTTCTCTCCATATACTCCCAAGCATGCTTCCAACACTCGTGCAGACCTTCATCAGTATTATTATTGTATTGTTCAAGGCTCCGAAAAACATGCATCACCAAAAATTACAGCTAATCATTCAAGAATTACTCCAAGCCTCTTTGGCTTGGCTTCATCACGATGCAGTATGTTTAATGATTTGTGTATTGTTGTCATGCTATTTTAAAATAGCCTGATTACCAAATAAAATTGCAATTTTGTTTGTCAGTCTGACATGTGCTCATGTTAGCTGTTCTGTGTTTGGGAGGGGTTTTATTAGTTCTTCATTTTCTGTTGACACAGAAGCTGCGGCAGCTGTTGCTAGAAGTTAACATTTGTCATGTTAATCAAAGAAATATGCTGAATTGAGAGTTGTTATTTCTGAAAGTTGACTTAACAACAAACTGTATAGCTGCATTGATCTCAGCGAAGCTTGTCGCCGTTTTTGTGGCGGTTTTTCTGTCCTAGACACAAGAAGATGACGTTCACATTCTTAATCTCCCTCCAAAAATGTAATTGGCTCAATTGGTTTTCCATAATGGAAATAATTTTAATTACTGAAGAAAAGCTATTTTAATAGTTGTAGACCATAGAGTTGTTTTAAGGAGGAAGGCTTTTACATGATAGTATTAGACATTTTATTACTTTTGTTGAATTTTGATTTTGTGATATTTTGTATTATCTGTCTTACAGTATGTTGTTCATCTGTAACTCATTGTTACTGCTGTCTATCTTGGCCAGGACACTCTTTAAAAGAGATTTTTAATCTCAGTAAGACTTCCAGTTTAAATAAATGTAAAATTAATTAACTCTTTTCAAATTTTGGATACTTGAGAGTGAAGTATAGTACTTATATGCACATTTAAACCAAATCTTCTCATCAAATTTCCTGTGAAGGGTCTCAGCAACTTCAAAGCCCTGATCCACTGTCACTCTCACACAAGGGTCAGCCTTTTAGTGTCCTCTTTGATTGGCTCCCTGCTGTTGCTGACAGGGAGCACTGATGGGTCACCTCAGGTCTGCCCCAGGCACATTGCATTCTGGGACAGTTGCCCACATCCTTGGGAGGACTGTGAAGCCACACAGCCAGCAGTTTTTAGCTGCCACATACGGCATGCCTGTGGGTGCAGAGCTGAGCTGTTGTGCATGAGTAGCTTTGGCCAAAAATATCTAATTTTCTCATGCCCAACTTTTTTTTTGTAATTTGTTGCCATAAATAATAATACATTTTCACTTTAAAAATACAGTATATCGTCTATTTGCATGATCCTTTTTTCACAGTATTTCCTCAGCTCCTTGTACTGTAATGTATTTGTACTGTACACTTGTGAGACGGTACAACAACTAGTTCTCAAGACACTACTGACAACAGTTTTCTACAATACTTAAAATACATTATTGGTCCAATCCCTCTGTGTTTGTATCCTGAACTGAATTTTCACTAGCCTGACAGACATGAAATGTGCATGGCACAGGTTTAACTGAGGAGCACAGCGGCTCTGGGGAGAAAAAAATCACTTTCTTGAGACATCATTTTACCGGCCAGTGAATCCCATTTCTTCCTTCATGGGGGATTCTAACCTGCAGTAATGTAGTAATCTAACGTGTTTCCTTTGGACCTGCAATGCTCAACATCAATTTAGAAATATTTTCAAGGGAGGGCACACAAGCACTTCGGGCAATTCTGATTTAACTGTGAATTTCCATTCCCTTCCATTTTTTTTGCTTGCAACATTAATATATTTTTGTTGGTGAAAGGGCCTTTTGTTTTGGAGGGTTAAGTTGAAGCGACTGTGCAAACATACCACAAGGGATGTTTTTTTTTCTTTTACATTACATGTTCAACAGAAAGACCAGCTTCACAGTAAATTACCTACAATAGCACAGCTTCAGTGTGTGTGCAATAAACCCACAAAGGAACACTGCCACCATGTTTGCAGTGTGGATTATTGTGTTTGTTTATGATACAGCAAACATCTAGGACTGATGGGGAGTTTGTATTAGCTGAAGGCCTTCCTCCTGCCTGTGTAGGTGAGTGTATCTATGTACACAAATACAGACATTCACTGTTCAAGAACATAACTCACACTTTCCATCTACATGCAGTGTGTTTCAGTGTGAAAATATGAAGAGTACAGGTGCAAAATAAATACAACCACTAATACTTTCCTGGATTGGATGCCATTCTGCATGCTTTTCCTTATCAGCGGGTTCATCTTCTACCCCCTTAAACCCTGAGCAGCCAACCTTGGTGTTCTCCATAGAGGCAAATAAGAAAAAATAAATTGTGTGAGTTGAACATTACATTGTGTTTATGTTTTGAAATCTATTGTGAGCACTGCACACAGGTCGACATCTGCTCGGACAGCTGCCGGTTAATAAAGGCTGACAAGCAAAATGACGGGAAATGTGTGTGGAAATGTATTATTTTGAAAGTGTTTCAGCACATTGTTGTTACAACCTGTCATTGTCTCACCAGCCACTATACTCATCACAGTCACTCTGCACTCCCTCACCTGATTGTTAATTCCCAGCACCTGTCACCCTTAGCACACCTGCACTTAATCAGCTACTCTACTCCCTATAAAACCCAGCTCCTCACCTCAGCCGGGGTCCGGTCTCGTTAATACTAAGGACAGATTATAGCAGTCTTCCTACGTATACTTCACGGACTCACCACTATGATTCATTGGAAATTTACCCCTTGGAACTCCGAACCCCGGCTCCTGTCTGTCACAAATCTCCTGAGTGTGTTGCTCCTACTCCTGGCTCCCGTCTGTCTCCTGTATCCAGAGCTCCTGTGTGTTTCCTGTCTTCCGTGTGTGTCGCCCCAGTGCACACACGATTCCGCCATCCGTAAGATAAAGGACAGTATCTATTTCACTCCATTATACTTCTGTGTTGCAATGAACTTTCTCTGTATCCTTACCATCGTCTCCGGTTACTCTGTCCGTAACAATTGTAGGGTCTATCTGAAAACAATACTCACATGCCCTGTATGGACAGGATGAACAATTACAGCAACTAAAAAACTGTTTTAATGTACATATGGGCATGTGAATGTTGTTTTAACACTGGCTTGAAAAAATGTTAATATTAATATTACACTGCAAATATAGTGCATGAGGCTGTTCTAGATAAGGTAAAATGCCAGAGACCTATATGTGTATTTAAAGTACATGCTCTAGTGTTTTGCAATCTCGTTTGTTCAATCTGTACAAAAACTGAAGTGTAAAAATGACAAGTTGTTGTTTTACGGGGGGTTTACGTACCAGACTGTTTCTTGGCCAGGCACAGTGACTTCCTGGAGTCTTGTCGACACGTGAGGTTGCCAGGCAACCAGCAGAGACTCCACGAAGTCACTGAACCCGGCCAAGAAATAGTCACACAGCACTAACAGACAGAGAGAATGGTGTTGAACTTCTTATTGAACTATCTGCAAATAAGCTTATTTCCCAAAAGTGTCAAACTATTCCTTTTAAAAAAAACAAGCAAAAGGTCTCAATCATAAGTAAACAAATATTTATGTGCCTTCAGTATGATTCATATTCAAGTGACTACTGCTTTTCTTGTTGAGTAGTAAAAATAAATGCCTTAAACCTATTATAAAACCTAAAACTTAGAATTAAAAATTGAGGATGAAAGGATGGCGGTTCTGCAGTGAAATTATTAAAATGTGTGGAGCAGTAATTAGCACAGCCTCAGTGAACTGCCAGGCTCGAGTTAATCACACCCTCACTGAGGTGGCGTTGGCCAGATATAGATGAACACACACACACACACACAGACAGTTCTTTCCCAAATCTCTGCAAGCAAGCAAAACAGACTCACTCTACCAAGTAAACACAGTCGGCCACGTCGGTCTGCTGTGTGGACAGTGAAAGCCAGCGCAGCGGCGTGCTGCCCTGTGATGGCACCAGTGACTGCTTTATCAGCATCCCATCATTTATGTTGTGTTAATTAGGTCCCTGTGGCTGAGGCTGGCTGGTAGCAGTGGCTGGTCCCATGAAGGGAGGATGGGAAGATGGAGAGAGAAAGGAAAGGAAGGGGTGGTCCTCACAGACATAGTCACATTAACATGCCCTCAGCATTGGCACCAAACCGAGATACAGGCCATGTCATAATTAATGTTAGTGAATTATTAATGCAGCTGTCCTCGGTATGTTTGTGTGTGCAAGCTCTTGTGATTTCGCATGTTTACCCACAGCCTCCTGTGATTCTGAGAGTAAAACATTCACTCTGAGCTGCCTCCTTCACATTCAGTGATGAGGACGAATGTCATCACCTGGAACCCAGAGCAAAGCTCAGCTGCTGCAAGGCCCCAGCTCAGCCATCCTACCTGCTCATTAGCTCAGGCCGAGGTCAGCGGGTCAGGCAGGGGAAAGCTGCAGCATGCCGGCACCACGGTGCACAGGGGCCGATACACAGGCAGTCCTGCAGGCCCCGCTGCTGTGTTATTAGCTCACAGTCATGCTGCAGAGGGCCGGTGCAGGTCGCACACTATGGTCCACTGCATCTCCCATGAGGAGTGTGGGCTCCTATGCACACACAAGTACACAAACATACACACGCTAAGCTGTGAACAGTAGAATACAAAACAGAGTACACTCATAGAGAGTGTACACACACACACACACACACATTGAGGCTACATAAAATGGAAAGGCTGAGTGGTATTAAGATCCATATTGACAGAGTGGAATCCTATAAGCACCCCAGTTCTTTCTGTGTGTCAAATATTCCTCCATGTGCGGATCGTTCAGTTTTATTACCTTGCTTTAAAATTCACTTGCACAAGAGATTTATGTCTTTTGGTGGAATAAAACATACACAAACATGCATACTTACACACACTCTCCAGAAGTCTTATTACTGACAAAGTGAAATACGGATTAAAGGACCAATTCTTAATTTTTGTGACCATATAAGTTTGAGTTAAATCCACAAATATATTTGAGGAGTTTGATTTAGAGATGAAAAGATATAAGGTACTTGTACTTAACTCGAGTATTTCCATTTTATGCTACTTTATACTTCTACTCTGCTAGATTTTAGAGGGAAATATTGTACTTTTTACTCCACTACATTTTTTTAACAGCCGGTTTACAAATGAAGATTTTTACACACAAAACATACGATGAGTTTATAAAATATGATGCATTATTATAGATTAAATAACCCAACAGTGACTACAACAGTAAAATGCTATTTACACATGATTGCATTAGCAATAGTTATCCAGTAATACAATATATGATAATTTAATACTTATGGGCGCCATTTTTTTAGCTGATAATACGTGTAAACTTACTTTTACTTAAGTAAGATTTTGAATGCAGGACTTTCACATGTTATGTGTATTTGTATGTGTATGTGAGTATTTTTACATTGTGGTATGGCTACTCCTGAACCACAACATAGTGATTTAAACAAACATTTAACAGCATCAGAAAACAATAACTGAGATTTAGTGGTTGAGAAAACAATCTTTCGATTATATCACATGATCTTCATCAGTATATGGAGTTTTCTCAATTGTCATGAAGTTGTAGATGTTTAAATTTCCATTTTTTCTGAGCACTATAAGGACTTCTCACCCGTGTTGCCTTAAATCCGAGGTTCAAAGTTCATTCTTGACTTTGGAATCAGCAGATGAGAAAACAATCTCACCACAAGGGCCCTTTAGTTGTGAGTGTTAGTTCATATATTAAAAGACCTGCCAATCAATTTGGGAGTATTATAATGAGTTCCATCCTTTGGAGCTGCCCTTCTGATTACTTTGAGATATTGGATTGTGCCTTTAATGTCACATTCAAGTAAGAAAATGTATGATATATACATACATAATATAAATTAATATAATTTTCTATTATACATTTGTATTATTTATGTAGACAATTAATCTTTGTTGCTGGTCAGTGGAGAAAAGCATAAGTTATATTTAAAAATGTTATGTTAAAACCTTAAAAACTGTGGAGCCAAGGTCACCACTGTTGGGATCTCATGTTCCTTTAACTTATGTAATTTCATTTGATCTTGCGTTGCAGTGTTGCAGCACTTGTAATGCATTTCAGAAAATAAAACAGTTTCACACCCAGTCAGCTACATAATTTATGCATCTGAAGCAATGAGGGAATAAATATGCCTTTTGAACACACATTACAGAGGCATGGCCTGACAAGTAGCAGTTTTATTTTTCCTTTTACATACCCTATATAGAACGTAATAAAACTCCCCCTCAAGACATTTAAATTGCTAATCACCACATAGCTTTAATATCATACAGACAATAAATAATTTAGACAAATGTCCAGTCAGCATAATTCATTAAGTCTCGCTCAAATCCCTCTTTATTTCAATCTGTCCAACCTTGAAACACTTTAATCCAGCGATGTTAAATGAGATAAAATCATAATTATGGCAGCAGTGCCTGTTATTTAAACCAGATCAAGGACAAGAAAGACTGCAGGGGTGGAGGGATGTAGCATGGATAGCCATGTAGCAGTAGGAGGAGTAGGAGAGGGCTGTAAATGGGCCAAATCCTCCCAGACCCTTGGCACTTTGTGGATTTTAAACCC
The DNA here is from genome assembly GCF_020085105.1 of Siniperca chuatsi. Lineage (NCBI taxonomy): Eukaryota > Metazoa > Chordata > Actinopteri > Centrarchiformes > Sinipercidae > Siniperca > Siniperca chuatsi. The sequence continues at coordinate 12,692,776 of NC_058044.1, forward strand.
ATAGACCATGAATGTCTTTATGAACTAAAAACTAACCTTTTATGCCCAGACAGGAAAAGTATAAATCTAAGCTTGTTGTGACCCTTTCAAGTGAGCTGAAACACATGACCACTGATATTGATACACGGTACTAATTTGTGACAGCTGATACAACCAAAAGCCTCCTTCCAGGCTAAGAGGCCTTTTGTATTTTACAGTAACATCAACATTCATACAATTTGTCTGATAGCACCGCTAGAGATGAACGCAACCCAACGCAACACTGTTTACCATTTGTGCATTGGTATATGGCACTGTCCAAGCATTGGAGCATTTTGCGTCACTCTTGCATCAGTGAATAAAGAAAAAAATGCTTGTCTTTTCTCTTGCATGTGTCTTGAGCTACAAGTGTAAGCAAGAAGTAGGTAAAGTAAGTGTTCAGACCAAAAACAATGTGCCTTCAAGTATCTATGACTCTGTGGTCAGGAGTGAAGGAGTCATTGAAGGAACAAAAACTGCTATTTGATAGCAGTCTAGTGTGGGTCCAGATGACTTTGGCTGGGTGTGGACGCCATGAAGAGGTGTGTTTGTGCATGTGTGTGTGTGTGTGTGTGTGTGTGTGTGTGTGTGTGTGTGTGGTGGTGGATGGTGGCCAGAATAGCTGCCGTCTGTGTTTGTGCAGCAGCGGGCCAAGAGGAGCATGCCCGCGTTGTATAGCCACAACCTTCAGTGCCCTGCCCATTCACAGCCACCTTAGCTTCTTAGCTGTAGAAGTACAGGAAAACCACTGCAGGAATAACAAGTACAAGATGTGGATAAAATCAAGTCTCTATCCACAAAAGTCAAGAATCAACATGAAGAATGTCAATGTTTGCGCAGAGAGAGAGAGAGAGAGAGAGAGAGAGAGAGAAAGCCATCTTAAAATATACATTTATTCAGAGCCTGTGCGAGATCAAACAGCAAAATTGATCTGCTCTTCCTTCAACCCTTGCTCTACTCCCTCCCCTCAGTTCCCCTTCACACCAAGTATCGACTTTCCACATGGGCCTTCGCCATGACGACTCCGACCTGGCCTGCTGTCACCGCTCCTCTGGGCAGAACCCTGTCTATTATGGGATAGGGTTCATTTGATTGCCTTGGGCAAAGATGTGTTTGGAGGAGTGCACAGAGCCCCATTCACATGCACACTCTCTCTTTCACACACACACAGACACACACACACACACACACACACAATCATAAACTTCTCAACTGGGCCCTCTTGTCTTACAGTAGTGAGCCACTGTTTCCCAGGGGCCCCCTTCAGACCACAAACTACAGTCTAATCAAGACTATGAATGTGAGCCAAAGTAATGCTACAATTCTCCAGGATCCTCTTGCATTGATCCAACAGGAAATCAGATTACTCACTGTGACCCATCAAATTTAATTAATCAGTCTGTTCCTTTAAATTGCTTCTTTGCTGAGTCTTTTTACAGTAAAGAAATGTCATGAAATTAACAAGGATTTTTTTTAACGGTAGGAGGCAACCCACGTTTTCAGGTGATATCCTATCCTGCAGTAACAATTCAATTCAATTGACTTTAATGGTATGAGAAGGTTTGTATTGCCAAAAAAAAGCAAGTAACGTGGATAAATATTAAGGATTTAAACAACAACAATAATAGTGACAATATTCATAAACAAAACTTACCCAAGACATTTATACACACAAAAATGAAAAAATCTATATGACAGTGGGCTAGATGTTAAAGGATAAGGGTGGTGATACTCTATGCTTTTGTTATTGTTAACAAATCTCATGAAAAGACCAAAACCAACTATGAATTAGTCCATTTCTCAATACTTTCTGTCTTCCCCAGCCAGTCTGCTTGCACGTGAGTATTTACAGTAGCGGGACGGTGTATGTGGGACTGAATTAATTCATTGTTGGTTTTGGCCTTTTTTTGGGATTTGTTGTTACAAAAATATAGAATATCACCAGACTTATCCTTTAAAAGATTTATTGGCTTAAAAACGTTATCAAACATCATGGCCAAAGCAAAGCAACAAAGATAAATTACATAACAACAATAATAGTGACAATATGTAAAAATAACACTTATGCCTGAGTCATACATACTCACAAAAAGAAACATTGTGTGTCAACAGGCTACATGCACCCAGTGCCGAATATGCACAATATAGTAATATAACAGAAAGTTTAGAGATAGATCAGTGGTGAATGTGGAGCCACATTGCACTGTCAGAATTTTAGAGCTCGGTCACAAGTGTAAATGTGAAAAAGTGTAAAAGCAAAAAAGGGTTTCTTGTCAAATTTGAGGAGATGAAGTAGGAGGATGTAACATATTAATGGGAGAATGAAACATCATTTGAAGTTTATTTTATTCAGCAACTGAGTAGAGTTTAGAGACTTCAGAGTCAAGTCCAGAATACAATTCATTTGATACCGTAAGTGAAGAAGTGCTGTTGTGGCTGGACGGACGCTGGGTTTGGTCCAGTGGTGCAGATATGGAAGCAACAGCTCCTGTGGAGGCAGATCTCAAATTGGTCAGAAAGGAGGATCAATACCACCAGGAACAGATGAATGATGGGCATCCCAGGCATCTCACTGAAGTAAATTACATTAGACCAAGACACTGATTCATGATTAAAAAAAATAGAGGATGGAGGAAAAAACAGCCATAGCGAGTTTTTTCAGGATAAGTTAGCTCTTAAAATTATGGACTCTCCCTTCCAGAAAAATCAGGTTATCGTTTGTAAATCGTTTTTGTATTTTTTCAGTTGAGGACTTCCATTTTTTGGGTGTAGAGAGAGTTTGGATATTATATTGTATGGAAAAAGAGCTGAATCTGTTATCCTAAACAACAATAATTCATGTTCCTTGATAATTTTAAAGGAATACATTTGTAGGATGCAATTGTGGAAGAGGTATTAAGATAATTTGTTTAAGTAAAAATAGCAATACTGGAATAACAAAAAAACTCCATTACAAGAAAGGTGTAAAGTAAAAATACAGAATTATTATTAGGAAAATGTACTCAATAGACTCAAAAGTGTTTGTACTTTTATATATTATATTTTTCGATTATTAATTCTGATGCATTAATGTGTAAGAAGCATTTTACCATTCTAGTTGGTTGAGTTGAAGCTAATTTTACACACTGCCGGCTATTTTAATGTACAACAATACATCATAAGCTCATCATATGTTTTGTATGTAAAATTTTGTAAAGTAACTAGTAACTAAAGCTGAGTTAAAGCAAAGTGGCATAAAATGGAACCTCATTTGCACTCAAGTACAGTACTTGAGTAAATGTACTTAGTTACATTCCACCACTGGCAAGAAGTGAATAAGGTCCTCACAAGGCTGTCAAAGTGGTGAGCCACAAATTTAATCCAGAGTGTGTCTGTGCTCCAATTCCATGACCTAAAGCTCCTCCTCTGGCCAGAGATCAACATTGGATTTCTTTTTTAAAGGCTGTCTGCTGGTGATCATGATCTCTCCTTCTCTGTAGTCCGTCATGTTGGGTATCCACCCCCAGCCTCCTGTGTGATGTGACAGTGTAGGTGACCAGTGGGTGGCCCCCGTGAGAGCTAGCCCGGAGGTCAGTCGGTCACTGTCCCTACGAGGCAGCCCTGCCGCGGGTCACCTGCTGCCCGCTTTCCCCTCGTTATTTATCTCTCCCTGACAGTTCATTCCTCTTCCTGTCAAAGCCCCTCCTCTTCCATCTCCCCATTTTCTCCTCTCCTCTGCTGAGTTTGGCACCGGTCCTCCGATCCTTTCGCCAATACCGGCTACCCGGGCCAAGGCGTGCTGATTCGACCCCTTCACTTCCCCCCCCGTCCGGGTCATATGACATCCAGCTTCAGGGGCCTCTTTAACGATGGGGGCCGGGCCACGGGCCACAGAGTGTGAGTTGCTCTGGCCGGCTGGACGGGCTCCTCTCAGCGGTCCAACAGAGGGGTAATTACTTCCCCAAGTTGGGCTTGGAACTGGACTTCTTGCCCCCTCAAGTCTCTGTGGACTGGCCGGGACGCAGCACCCCCTTTCATTAGGAGAGCGGCTTATGGAGGGAGAGCCTTGAAAAAAGACAAAGTGAAGGCCCTCCTTTGGCCGTTGATAAATTGGTTTGCCTCGCAGACCGGGGTGGGGGTGGGGTGTTGGAGAATGACACACAGAGGACATGAAAGGGATGAGGAAGTCACAAATACAGTGCAGGAGAAGAGGGATTTTGCAGATAAAAATATCTTAAGCTGAAGAAGAGGTGAGACGCAAGAGCTGCTTTTGTAGCCATGCAGTTTGGCCTCTATTCTCTGTTCGCTTGGGAGCACACATCAAGGACAGAGCCCAAAGTGTGAGAAAGTAGTGGGCATTAACATCGAATTGGCACATTGTAATTACAGGAAAATAATTGCTATCATCTTCGCCCGGTTACTTAGACCTGATTATCCCAAAGTTAGATACAGGTTTCTGTACCTTACACTACCTCCCAGTGATCACAACCAGTATAAAGTGACATGGTAAAGAGAAAAGGGAGTGAAGTGAACATGTAATTAGCAAGTGGTTTCATGTAAGTGCTCTTTGATTTATAATTCAACATAGCGAGAACCCCTGCAACCCAAGGCAAGTGCTCCTCTGAATTAGCCCTGCGACTGGGAGAGGCTGCAGCAAGAGGGGGGAAGAACCTGACTAATTTGTGCTCTGTTTGAGGTGGGTTTAAAAAGGGAAGGAGACGTGAGGTCCATACCTGGACCTGGTAGGCATCAGATCATAGAATATGGCATATAGGTTTAAGGCTGAACTGTTATGTAGGCATCTTGCTCTCTCTCTCTCTCCTTGATAAGATGAAACGATGGTAAGAGTTGTAAATGACGTTGCAACTGAACTTTAGAGAGAAAAGTTTGATATGATGAAAGCCGCTCATTTGTACTTTGACTCAGCAATAAAGTACACAGTGGCATTAGATTTATTTGCAAATGTCATCATATACTTAAAAATAATTTCACAGTTTTCAAGCCAAACCTGTGAATGAAGTTATTTTCTATGGGAATTGAGCAACATTATTCCCACTCTAACTGCATCTTTGATAAGAGAGGCTTTTCTGTCAGCAGTGGCCTCGTTTTTCCTCCTCCTCAGCTTGGTACATACTGGATTCTCTTTGGTTCCCCATGGGTCCAATGATCCCCGATCATCCTATATTCTGATGCCCTTATAAAGCTAATGTGCTGATTTTACGTTTTCAACCTGCCGTGATCCCCCACAATCCCCTCTGTTCCCTCCGGTTCCGCTTTCACACTCAAGTGAGGATCCGCTGCCGCTTTGATCACAGTCCCCCTGTTAAAGGTTTAAAATGTCTCAATTCCTGACGATTGTTGGGGCCTCTGTGGTTTACTTTAAGCATTTCCCCATGCCCCCTGTCCAAATTCACTACTCCTAAATGAGGAACCCTCACTCCCAGCTTCCCATCCCAGCAATGCTTTCAAGTTCCCCCGATTGGGTGCCGCAGCTATAAGCCCTAGATTTTGTCTCCTCCATCTTTGTCAAGCCCATTTGCCAAATACAAAAAAGACCCAATAAGCTAGGTCTTCATTGCTGCTCTCCAAAGTAATCCCCAGATCTCCCACTCTCTCAAAAATCAATGCAAAGGTTGAGATGAGGTGAAACCCCTTCTTAATTCATCGGGCTGGGAAGTGATAAAGTCTTAGGATCACTTTTTTTTGTAATCATTGTGGCTCCATGATGAAACTAATTGTCCTATTTCATGCAGCCTCGCAACTTTTTAAAATGTCCTTTATCAACACACTTAGAAAACAGTAGAACTGAAGAAGATGTTTGTACTGTGCTGGTAACCATAAAATAAGTTACTGTTTTGAAAGTGATTGTTGACAAATAGGCAGAAGAAATACCAAAACAAATTTAGAGCAACATAGTCAAGTGCTATTGGATAATGTGACAGCAAACAGCTACTTAACTTATTAAGCAGTAACAGAGAAACAACAGCACCCCACTGGACTCTTTCTCACCCCCTGTCAAATATCAGTCCAATATTCATTCACTTTTGAGCTCCTGAAAAAAATAACTGACTTTCTTCACCAGATATTCATTTATGTTGGCTCTCTCCCATTTCATGCAGGGCAAGCATCATACAGTTGGCTTGTGTGAGCTTGTTTGCTGAAACTGGTTCCCACAATTTATATGGAGGGTTTGGTGATAGCCATTGGAATTGGAGTACACAGACTGGTAAAACAATAAGGTGAAATGGGTGATGATTTTTGTGGGAGCTGCAACTTTTTAATTTTTTCTGAGACACTTGGTTAATTAACATTACAAATATTGTGTAAACTTTCAATAATTGATTTTTTTTTCTTTGCATCTTGGGGGTAGCGTAACAAGCTTTAAACATAATATTGACATATTATCACATGTTAGCTAACAGCTGCCTATTTACATGTCCAGCAGACACGGAGCAACGTTGTCATTTATTTAAAGTTGTGTTTCTGGCCACCTGGTGAATGGAAGTTCAATACTGTCTCTTCTTTTAGCTCTGTTTTTGGTCTCTAGCAACCCCTGAGGGAAACATCTGGCTTTTTAGTGCCTAAATGCTCCATTATGTTCACCAGTAAGAGTCACTAACTTCGTCTGGTCGCATTTGGTGCTAGGCAGATGGCATACAGTGGGGTTATCAGAGTTCTTTTTGCTGAAAACAGCTGTGTGCTGCACCTGAAAACAATGCTAATGAGAGCAGTGATAGCAAACCGAAACAATGAAGTTTGGAGGCGGTAAAATCAAAACAATGAAATGTGCTAAAAAGCTTCGTAGAGCTGAGGGGAACTGCAGAGTCTGGTGATAATTCTCTGTTGTGACCCCATTCACATTATACGTAGTCATCTGATCTATTGTTGAATGAAAATATTGATTAGATAACCTTTAATGGAGCTTTAAACACTAAGGTTTGGTGTTTGATGCAACCTCACATAACAGCTAGTCACTTGTGCTTAAACCAACCTAAACTGCTACCTCTGCATCAGTGAGGTCTGGTTGAAAAAGAGGGCTAGTGCTGGGACAGCAGTAAATCTGCCAGGCAGCCTTGGCTAATGTCAGTCTGATGAAGGCTCCAAACCAGTGGGGTGGGATGTTCCGCTACAACCCTCTGCCCTATGGTCTACCGTCATAATTAATATGTTGTTGTATCAAAGTTGAAGCATTTGCCTCCAAAATGTCCCGTGCCCAGCCCCCTTATTAAAGACCTGACCTCCAAGCAGCTGAAGGTTGCTCTGCAAACTTGGCACACCCCCGAGTGAAAACATCTGCTTTCCTCACAGGCAGGACCGCCACGGACCCCATGTCTCAGCTGGTTCCCACAGCTCAGAGGGAGAGCCCTTCCCCTGTCCTCACGCGCTGACCCCCACATTTATAACCCCCACCCCCACCGCCGCTGAAACCTCCTCAAGCCTTGGGCCCAGGCCTGGACCTCTCCATCACTTCGCTCTCTCCCACATCCACGTGTAGTACTGTGCCAGTGTGGTCACTTTACTGCTGAGAGGACTGCTCCTGTCTTGTTATCCCCACATCACAGCCTGTCGAGAGGATGGGAGGGATGGAGGGGGAGTAGGGATGAGAGGGAAGGAAGGCATGGAGGGAGAGGGAGAGGAGGCATCTGCGCTGCTCCCACAAAGCGGCGACTGTTGGAACACTGACAGAAGCATCTGTCATCCCCTGCCTTCACACACTCACCTGCTGTCCAAGGGCCTGACTCTTTCCATCTTCCTCCTTTGCTCCCTCCCTCTTTCCCTCCCTCTCCCTCCCTCCCTCCTCTCTGAGCTGTCTTGGTGATTGTGTGAAGCTCTTGGATGCCTCCTTTAGAAATCCCATAAACTGTACCTTCTCCCATCCTCACATTTAATGGCCCTCAGTGCCAGTCCACAGAAAAAAGCGTGTAGATTTCTATTAAATATGAGTGTGCTGGTATTGTTTTAAAGTTGTTTTGCACATGCCTGAATAATAAAAAAGAATTTCAACCATCAAAATAATGCTAAAGGTAACCCTCCAACATGTATTTTAAGAAGATGGCCTCCGTACAATATCTATGCAGACGTACATGAGATTCTACTTTGCCAAGTCCTTGCCAAATTAAGTAGTATATATTAACAAATATTGCTATGGTGTTAATGAATGTACTGACCTGTCTTTTGCGACTACTTTATCATTCTCCAGTGGCACCCCCGTCCATTCCCCTAACATGCTGAAGGGTTGCCAGCAGTAAGGGAAAAATGCCAATCCATGTGTATGACACACACATAAAAAACACACACAAGCTCAAGGACACCATCGCTCACTCAAGTCCAGGAAAGGTGCCCTTCAGATGAAGCCACACAGGAGAGTGTGAAAATCCAAAATCAATGACTCTGGACAAAGTTTGAAGCAGAAAAACCTTTGTAAATATTCAACAGTATTAATAATTAGACTGAGAAATGGCAGATGAGGGTACTTAAGAGGAGGTCTCTTCTTTTTTTGGGGAGTTTTTCCTTTTCAAAAACAGGGTTTAAAGATAGAAGATGTGATTTGTAATTTTGGGCTATATAAATAAAATTTAACTTGACTTATAGGTTGTTTCTTAGTAGCAAACCTGTACATTGTCATTCAAATGAATATTTAAAATTGAAAATTAAAATTGCAGATGTTACTACTGAGGGAGTAGGTTTAGTTTTAACATTGGTAGGGATATAGGCAATATGCACGTGTGCGTGTGTGTGTGTGTGCGCATGTACACACACATGCAAACACACACAGAGCTTGATTCTGAAAAAAGGTTGTTTTTTATAACTTTACGGGATATTTCACATTCAGTTTCCTGAAGCTAATGAAATAGGGCATTCATGACAGAGCCATATGCCAAACATGAATCTATATTTAACCCATCTCAAAAACATCTACTTGTTTTTATAGTTTATTCAGCTCATGAACCAGCAGATTTCACGATGACATCAGAGGTCATCTGAGAGCCTGCAGCTCGTGTATCTGTGTGTGTCTGTGCCGGTCAGGCTGCTGCATTTGTCGGTGCAGCAGTTCTGTAGATCTATGCTAAATGTCGTAGAACTTGTGAAGCAAATTACTGCCTTTCCTGAAATCTGACTGTTCCCTTTTCTGGGTTGCCTCATTGGCCAGAGGGCAGCACTAAAGTAGGGAGGGAGGTGATTTTGAATGGCACTGGTCATATATAAAGTAGCTTCTCTCAGCATGTGAGCGAGGACGCTGCAAAGAAGAGAGGCAGGTTAACAAATGAGTGAGGACGGATAGCAGGACTTTGTGGCCCTCGGAGACAGAGTGGGTTGAGATGTTCTGCCAACACCTCGTCTGCCAGGGTGAAGGATACACACACACACACACACACACACACACACTGTCATCTCTCTACAGCTCCATCCCTGGCCTCCGTTACAGCCGTGTGCCTGAGCAGGAACCCCACCAAGCTGGCTGAGGTCCAACACCAAGGTCTCTCACCTCGCAGGCTGGGCAGGGGGTCTGGTAGCTCCTGTGAGTTATTCCTGGGCATGGACCTGGGTTCCACCTCTCTCGTCTTCTTTTGTCTCATCCACTCTCCTCTGGCTCATCCTGGCCTCCTCTTCTCCCTTATCCCCCTCTCTGGGACCCTGTGGCTGATGAGCCTGTCCTTCAACTATCAGCATCTTCAATTGTCTTTAACACACACACACACACACACACACACACACACACACACACACACACACACACACACAGTATACTTGGATTGATGTAAGCTTTCTTGTGTATCTGTGTGGCCACAAATGTTGAGGTCACCTTCATATACTTCCACCATCTGCAGTGTTTTATTAGTATAAAGCACTTCAGAGCCTGGTGGCTGACTTATGTAAAGATGTTTTTTCTTAAACTCTTGATTATCCCTTAACTTCCCCATGTTTTTTTCAACCTAAATTTAAAAAAAAAAAACATTAGAGAAACAAACAAATAAGTATTAAGAGAAAGTTTTGGATCGTGATTAAAGCTGAAACAATTAGTTGATTAACTGATTAGTTGGTTGAAAAAATCATCATTGCAACTATTTTGAAAATTGATTAATCATCAAAATCAAGTTTTTTTTCAAGCAAAAATGTCAAACATTGTCTAGTTCCAGCTTCTCAAATGTGAGAATTTTCTGTGTTTTATATCACTGTAAATGGAATATAGTTGGGTTTTGGACAAAACAAGACATCTGAAGAATTTGGGATCAAATACATTTTTATTTAATAGACTAAATGATGAATCAAGGAAACAATTATTATTTTTCAGATTAACTGATAATTAAAATAATCATTTGTTGCAGCCCTAACTAGAATTTAAAATACTTTTGTTAGAACAGTAATAGGGCATATAACATGAGTTTGTGAAGATGGGAAGGGAGTTTAGACAATACAGTATATCAGCTGTGGAAAAAGCTATTACAGATACATTACAGGATATGCAGAGTGACAAAAAAAAGTTCTCATTCCACTGGTAGTTTGTGAGATGCACTGTAGCAGAATCACTACTTTTTTACTGTAGTAAAACCACAGTTAAATAAGTTCAAATACCAGATAAGGAGTTTTTGATGGGAATTTACACCAAACTCCATATCAATTTTAAATTGAAATAAAAACCAGGCAAAGCATAACGTGGGCTTGCTGATCTAATACTTATGATCTATTTATGGAGCAAATAACAAAACCTGGCCATCATTTTTGCTCACACTTCATGTGTTAGGCCTGATCTTTCCACTAGAGGTCACTGAATCTCCAACCAAATGGAGTTATGATGTCTACACAGTACATAAAAAATATGTCCATATTTTGTTACAGAAAATGTATGTTAATTAGTAACACACTCATACATAGATTATGTAATCTATTCATTGAATGTTTGCTAAGGATTTGAGATTAAAGGGTAATAAAAGTGATCCGTTTCTTTGACAGGGATAGAAGCCATGTTCTTTGTCTTGCTAATAACCATTAAAATAAATCTAGACCTATTAGTCCTGGGATAAACCATGGGATAAACCCACTTGTTATTATTAAGGCTGGATCCTGCATCAGAGTGGCAGCCTCAGCATCAGTACCAAGCAAGAGAGAGGAGCAGCTGCAGAGCTCCCACTCTGATCCTATTTTCAGGTACCAAGAACATCCGAGATTTACACGTAATACAAATCGTTAGTTTTATCTTTTTAATCAGAATCGTACAGTTTTAGAATTGTCATTATATGATTGCTCCAACTAGTTGCTATGGCAACGACGTTCAGTGTGGTTATATCTATTTGTATTACGGGGCGAAAGCGCATGCGTAGAAGTTGACGCCCACATTTTTCAGTCACGTCCGTCAGCCGTCAACCCAAATGCCGGCGTAGACGATCTTTGTAGCGGCGAGATGTTCGGCGTGGTTACTTTCACCAATACTTGCTCTCATAAAATCCCATTTGGCGTAATTATGACACAAACTATGCCTTCACGAGCACTCTTGCATTTTTGTAAAGTGCCTTAAAACTTTTGGTTCTGCTTCTCCCCACCCTAAAAAAAAAAAACACCCAGGTAACGACATGTGATTAAAATAGACTCCCCCGTCCTGTCATGTAATAGTACAGTCTGTCAACGTCCTGCGCGGGAGCGGAAAACGTGCATCCGACTGTGAGGAAAAGGAGCGGTGTGTTTTCCTGGTAAGTTTTGAGCTGCTACAACACTTTACTGAAATATGAATAATATTTGGCTTTCTTATAAACGTCTGCACAGACTAGAGGGACATTCAAGGGAACTGTTGTAGTTTCGGTAGCATTAAACAGCTACCAGCTAGCTAGCACGTATATCTGTTGATGAGGCGTTCTTCTCTGCTTACATCTTGTTCACGCTTGTTAATTTAGCTCGTGCCAAGTGTCAGTGATATTAGCTTGAGTACATTCAGTGTGTGTTTGTGTGTGTAATGCAGGACTATTTTTGTCAGACTGAACATGACTCATGTTTTAATGATCTGTGGACTCCAGAGGATGTTGGTGGTGTTTAGGGGGAGGGGCACTGAATGAAGACGTTTACTTGTACACGTTTGACGTTTTGTACCTCAGCATTGTGTTAAGTGAATTGCTTAGCTAATACGTACAAATATGTTAAGGTGTGTATTTACTTGTCTTGATTTTCTAGCTTGGTAATACGTTCAGCATGGCTCCAGACTGGAAACCTGGTGATCTGATCTTTGCCAAGATGAAGGGCTATCCACACTGGCCTGCAAGAGTAAGTCTGGGCCGTAATTATAGGCAAAGTCTTGCAAATTTATTAATATAGAACATTTAACTACAATTAAACTCAGTGTGTTTCCCATTAAAATGCACCCATCCACCAAAAGACAGCAAATAACCCACATCCACCCCACATACACAAACCACAGACAAACAAACCATTACTAATCCAACTGTGAATGTGGACACAGTATGAATTTTTGTTGTTTATGACTGTAAGTAAATACCTGTTTTTTTTATAATTTCTCTACCAGATCGATGAAGTCCCAGACGGTGCTGTGAAGCCATCCAATATCAAGTTCCCCATCTTCTTCTTTGGCACCCATGAAACGTTAGTAACCGGCCGCTAACAATCTTTCCTTTAGTTTGATGGGCTTACATTGTACCTACTTGTAGCATTAATGGTTGGCTTAGTCTGAGTGGCCAGAAGAAATAGGAAGTATTTCAGGAAATGTGGGAAAATTTAAATCCATTGTTATATGGTCAGGTAAAACTGATATTGAAAATTGTATTGCCATTAACAAAGGTGGAAAAAGTCAATTACATACTAAATTTGAGTTGTTAATCCGAAAGTTTACACAAGACATCGGCCTTCCAATAGGATTTCCATGTGGAAGTATATGAAACTCAGAAGAATTTAGTGGCAAAGTATCTTATCCTTGATACATGTAAATATTTCAGTGTACTTTTAAATCCTCATGGGAATAATTGAGCAGTGATTGGACTACAGTGGTTAATAAAGCAATTTGTTTTATTATCTCAAAAGTAACTGTTAATATTATTTTAGAGTTTTTAAGATTTTATGCACCTTCATACAGTGAGTTCACAACATAGAAATTATTTGGCTGCATTTATGTAGCACTTTTATCCAATTTTCTTTATTGAGCTGTCATTGTGCTCTATTGAAGGTGTTTCTTTCAATACATAAATGTTTGATGAGTGGCCGAATAGAGTTACCTGTTTGCTTTGTCTGTGGTCTGCTGCGCCATCTCACAGTAAACACACACTCACACACACTACTTTTTTTACATTTTTAAATGGACAAACATTCTGTCTTATCTTCTTTCAAACAGTGCATTTCTTGGACCAAAAGATATCTTTCCGTACCTGCCCAACAAAGAGAAGTACGCCAAGCCCAACAAGAGGAAAGGCTTCAACGAAGGATTGTGGGAGATTGAGAACAACCCAAAAGTTGAGCTCACTGCACCCAAGGTACATTTTCCTCCCCTCTGTCTCCTCCAAAGACATTTTTCAGTATTTATCCTCCAGATGTCGGCCTTAGGCTTGGATTGACCGTACCTCAGATCCTGCTATACCTCCCAGAGTTTTGCAGTTTTTTTGTCACTTGTGTTTACTTTTATCCTTCATTTTGTAACTTTCGGGGTTTTTTTCCTGGCTATCTAAACCTACTTTAAGCATGAAAAGTGTTTTTATATTTCTAGTAGTTTTTAGCCACCTGAGAGAAGTTGGGGTTAACAAAAACTAGCATTACTTCATTGGGGACAAAGTTCTGCTGAAGGAAAAAAAAACCTAGCAGCCAACATTTACTTTTGCAATGATAATATACTGTTAATGCAAACTCTGTCCTTCCTGCAGCTGCTTCACATTTAAACAAAAGGGAATTTTACTGTGAAGCAGCTGCAGGAAGGTTTGTTATAGATATTAGGAGTAGCATAGCATAGGTTTGTTAGGTTTAATGAAGTTTGAAGTAGTTCTCAATGTACATTTAGGTGTTTTTAGTACATTTTTGTTGGCGGATCAGTTTTACACAAATTAACCTCCATTTGAAAAGTTGCAGGCAGCTGAAGTTGAAAAAAATGCCTGATCCATGTCCATCATCCCTGTATGCTGTTTTTCGCTGCACCTGCCTATTCCTCTGACATTACTGTATGTGCATAGAGCCTCCTAGTTATTTTGTTTTTTGCCATTTTGTTTCATTAAATCAATTAATCATTTTTTGTTTAAAGCCGGTCCCCCCAGAATCTTTCACTGAAAAGGATTTGGACAGCAGCCCAAAGGGAGAAGAGGAAGCAGATGACAAGGGGATAAAATCCAAAGTAAGTTTTTGCTGTCTGTCATTCACAAGTAAATATATACATAGTCGCATCACTGCATTGACATGCTACTGGTTTGTTCCTGTGTTGTCAGCTTCTTTCTTCTTTTGCTGTTTTTCTCTAATACTCCTCTAATGTGTGTCTGCTTCAAACTGAATTACATATCAGCGCAGGCAATAGCTTACAAATTGATGGTGTCATTTTGTATTAATAGATTAAAAGGCTTGTACGCTGTAAGAGTAGTGTGTGGAACAGAAGGATACTCGCTAACTTTTCTCCCTTTCAAGACTCGTTTACCCCACCACACTGCGTCCTATGCTGTGTCTTGGGTGCATTCAGGTTCCAGGAAGTGAGGCTGAGCAGGAGAATGAGAATGAGGAGGAGGAGGAGAAGGAGGAGGAGGAGGAGGAGGAAGGGTCTCTGATCTCTGAGCAGGGTCCTCAGAACCAGGATGTACGTACTTTGCATGCTGGGATCCCATAAAGCTGTGCAGGTCGCCTCATCCCTTCCCCGTGGGAAAGCATGTGACACTTGGTGGTTTTTCAGTTGGTGGTTTGTTTCTGCTTGACTCAGAGTTCTTGTCGGCGGCCACAAACTTGTGTTGGTGCTTGATGTTTTGATTAGAGTGCCTCGTCTGGGTTTGCTATGTTAATGCCACTGAGGTGATAAACGATTTACAAACAGATTGAATTATTTGAGAAAACGGTTCCTGCGTTGCCTCTGAAAATAATTTATAAGATTAAATGATATCAGGTAAGCACAGCTGACTCTGGATCAAATTGATTTAGGTTTGGGACATTAACTCTGTGGGTGACTATAATAAAAATAATTGGAAAGTGGGTTTTCCACTTTTCTCTGTTACCTCTCTGAGACCACCCTGACAACTTGTGTTATTGTTTTCCATTTCCTGCCTTTCCCTGTCCACATATTCACAAAACTACTGTTTGCAATTAGTTGATGTTATTTTATTTTTGCATGGCTTTCTGTGTGCTTTGGAGAAAGGTAAGTTGTGACTCACTTATGTCTTTATGCATTTTACTGAGGATGAGACAGACTCGTTTCTTTATATTTTATTTTGACATTTCCCCTTCTGTCATAAACTGTGTCCCAATTCCTTACTATATACAGTATAGCCAAAAAGTTAGTATGAATACTAAAAACATTAGATTTTTGAGGCTACTGTTAATTTACATTATTGTTCCACAATGCAATGCATAAAGGAAATGGAAGAGCTGCTCACAGTTGCAGAACATTAAAATAAATTGGGAATCTTTTAGATGAACAAATTCATTGTCACAAAGCTGAAAACAGGACTGTGTTACTTCACTCATGAAATGTTGATGTTTTGGAGATAGATGGTTTTCACAGGACAGTGATGATGTATACAAAAACTGTATACTTTAAATATTAATATACAGTATATACTGTTTAATTAGTGTGTATGGAATTTGGACACAGCTGTTAATGAAACACCGGCACATTTATTACTGCATAGAGTGTAATATCACAGTTATACACTAGATTGTGCTATTGATCCAAAACTGTCAAGAGGAGGGTAAAAATTGGATCAAATCATCCAAGAAGGACTGATTATATGCAAAGTTGTCCACTTGACATGTTTACCTGGCTTTCATTTTAGCAGCCGCTGCTGTTGTATTAAAGAGAACTTCAAAGACAGTTAAAAGTCAGGTTTGTAGATAAAATTAACAAAAGGTGTTGCATTTTAGGTCTCAGCACAGAAAGAATCCACAGATGTTCCTAAAGCCAAGAGAGGAAGAAAGAAAAAGGTTGGTAGTATTTCTTAATAGGTTTACTTTCAGTGAGTGTATAATCTATTAAAAAATGTATAAGATCAAACATTTTATAAGATGGCATGTTATTAATTTTGTTTGCAGAGTGAGCAGGAGACTGAAAAAGACGATGCTCCTGCTAGTCCTGTTAGTCCCTCAGGTAAGCTTTATTCCCTGTCATGTTGGTACTCATAATGCTGTTTATGGCTTTGTGCTATGCTATTAAGAAGATAAGTAATGTTAGAAAGTTCAAGCTCATTCCAAGCACGTTATATTTTATGTGCAGGTACAGATAGACAGGAGATGGATATATACATATACAGCAAATATAAGAGAATCTATTAATCACACTGACAAACATATCGCACTGTGGAATTTTAGGACATTGGCACTGTATCAAATATAATTTCAACTGTAAGTAGAAGTCTTGGCATTCCGCTCCCCTTTTGCATAAAATAGGTTTATGGTGTGTCTGCCTGTGGTGTTTTTGTGTGAGCAGGTGGTGAGGCTCCTAAACGAAGAGGCAGGAAGCCCAAAAGTGAGAAGTTACTTTTGCTCCAGCAGCAGGACCAGGAAGGCTCAGGAAGTGAAATGTAACTACATAAAAATGAACACACAATGCAAAATTCACTACTTCTACTACCTTTGCCTGGGTGGCAGGCCCAGAACGATCTATTCCTGCAAAGAAGAAATAATGCTAATGTTCTTTCAGTTTGATTACAAGTTTGTCAAATTGGCAATGCATGCACTATAGAGAGCTGACCCTTGAAACTGCCATTTCAAGATGCATAGACCAATAGATTTGCTCCTAGTCCAACAGATGTAAAGTCCAAAGCAAAGCTCTAAACTAAGTTTCTGCCCCAAACTTGTATTTATAACAATATTAGTTGATATGGGAGTAGGCTATGCTCATGGACACTTTTAGCTATATTTAAACTGTTAGTCATTATAATTACATTCTCGTATTCTCCAGTGTGAGGCGTATGTAGTCTGTAGTCTAGACTTTCATTTGTCTTGTAAGCCTCTTAACAAAGCCTTTCTCTCCCATTTAGGGACACTGCTGAGTCAGACAGAAAGAGAAAGAGGGCACCAGAGGACAAATCCAAGAGTGGAGAGGAGGAGAAGAGAAAGAAGGAGGACAGCAAAGGAAAGGATGCAGAGGGGAAGGAGCCTGAAGCCAAGAAGAAGAAGCAGTCCAAGGATGACAGCTCCTCAGGCTCAGATGATGAAGAGGCAGGTGTCGAGTCCACACAAATATCTTCACAGTTAGAATTTGTCAGTGTGAGACACCAACTTTGTTTCTAATAAGCAGGTGTCATGTTGAACACTCAGTATGATGCTTTCATGCACATGATTTTGATCTCTTTTAATCTCAGAAAAACAAAGGCCGAAAGAAACACCAAAACTCAGAAATGGACAAAGATGTGCGGCGGCGGAAAGCAGATGAATTGAGAGAGTACGTATACACACGGTGCCCATCAGAAGTTACCATTGCTTTTTCTGGTCTGACCAACAGCCAACAATCAGAGTATTTAATTTACAATTATATGAAGGGAATAGCTAACATTTCAGAAGGAATAAGAATTACATTAAATGTATTAATGTTAAAAGTATTAAACTTGAGGAATGATGTGAATGTTAAATGGAATAACAAAATCAATTTTATTTAATTTATCAGCTACTCGTGTTGGCACTATTTATGACACTGAGATGTTTTTTAAAAAATCATTAGGAGAGGAATGGATAGATTTCTGACATGGTGTGGTTATTCTGCCTTGCAGGCCAAACAAAGATGATGGGAAGAAAACTGAAGAGAGGACAGGAGTCAAGAAAAAGGGTGAGCACTGTAGTTGAAATATTAGAACACAATTGGTTTGTACAGGGTGTTGAATTCAACTACCACAGTTTTCAAGGATCATGTTTAGAGAATAAGATTATCTTAAAGTCTTCCTATTTGAAGCTAGTAAAATGAAATATGTTGTCAAAATTGTCACTGATGTCACAGTCGTCAGTGCAGCTGAGTTGAATAGAAAAATGGGGAATGGTCAAGATTTATTGTCATTATACAATACAACATTGCATTTATTACATAAATGTATAAGCAGGTCATGTAGAAAAAATGGAACAAAGTAGAACAGTAGTTGTATTTAATTGAATCAAATTGAAGTTATTGTGCAAAGACTTGAGGTTGAAGTGGGAATTAGGGTGGTGCTATGGTGATGTGCAAAAGGGAAGTATAACCATGATATGGGCCAGTACCATGTACAGTTTACATGTAACTTTATAATAACCCTGTGTCAATAGCTTGGAACACCTGTAGAAGGTTGTGGTTTTCAAACACAGCTAAATTAACCAAAGTGACCTTAAAGTGTGGTAATGCCATTTAAAATCATGTATTAATGTGACATCTTGTTATGGTTCAACATTTTCATAATTAATCCTTCACAGAGGTTTTTCCTGCCTGACTAAATATAAGGTGGTCTCCCTGTTCGGTACCGCTGTAGCCTCATGTTCAGGCAGGGAAAACTCCCTCAGCTTTACGTTGTAACAAATGTAACTGGAATCTGTTTTGAGGGTCTTGAATTTCAAAGTCAGTTCCTTGGTGGCTTGAAACGGACATTGCCAACAAATAGAAACATGTTGTGTCAGCCAGATAAAAACAAATGTACACAAGTGTAAAAAGCTGTTGCATATCCCAAAACGTGTTTTTGAAACAGATATAATTCTTACATTCACACTTAAAGTTCTGTTAAAATAGTAATGTAAGCCAAACCGTTTCCATCATGTTTTATTTACTCTTTTCTTTTCCACAGAAATGTCAACTGACTTGAAACTCCAGAGACTGCACAATGAAATCAAGATTTCACTGAAAATTGACAACCCTGTAAGTTGTACTAATGACTGTCAGATCATAAACACTGTATATCACAACTCATACAAGTCTGTCTTTCTTCACTGAGAACTTTCCAAATCAATGTTTGTTTATTTTACCCTTCATACACTGAACAAAGACAAAAGGCTCACTCTGCATTTTGCTGCACCTTAAATTAAAATAAAATGCTGTGAAACTGAAAGCAGTATAAGGATTCCTTTTATCTAAATATTATTAATGATTTTATTGCAGTATTTCATGTATCCCAGGGTCATTACTGGCAAAATAAAAAATACTAATATCCTAAGGTGAATGACCCATTGTCTCCCATCCTTTGTTTGTTTATTAAACTGCCAAACTAAGTGAATCACAGACACAGGTCTGTGCATGATCTTAAAAGCATTAACAAAACAATTTCTTTGTGACATAGTTTGGAGACAGAAGCTGGTCATTGTCATGAATTTATTGACGCTGTTATAGACACATGGACACCAATGTTTGAACATTTAAAGAAAAAAGAAATTCCCTCTTTTCCATCAGAGCCAAACGTAAAATAAAGTTACGGTGTTTTGTGACAAAAACAAACAGCAAATATTATGAACATTCATTACTTGTGTTCTAAAACAGAAATAAGTGCCCATTCTTTTAGTCAGGGACTTTCTAGTAATGTCCTGAATTACGACAGTTTTTGGAACACTGTTCAACAGCCCTCCATCAGATAAGTTTTACTTTGCTATATCTGGGTACTGTCATTTTCTTGGGAAAGTTGTTTTGTACCTCAATATTGCTGTGGACTATGTGCATCCTTTTATGTCCACCTTTTTAAAATGGTACTTCCAGCAGGATAATACACCATCTTTCCAACATGATTCAAGGAAAATGACATCGGTTGTCATCAGGTTGTGTAGTCCTCAGAACTTGCACCCCATTAGATACTGACCAATAAAGGACAGATATGTGGAGAACTGTTTTGACTACACTATGGTTAAGTTTTATAATTGGCTGCATTTCTTCATTATTGCTCCGCTATCTATTTGTTTTGCTTGCTTTTAATTTTTTTGTATTTTTTATTTTTTCCTGCTTCTGTTTATTTATTTTTTTTACCTCTGTTGACTTCTAAATGCCTATACATCTTTTCTTGCTTTCATGCCACTTTTTTCCACGCCCCATCCTGCTCCCACCTCACTAGGATGTGAAGAAGTGCCTGGAGGCATTAGATGAGATTGGTGCCCTTCAAGTCACAACCCAGCACCTGCAGAAACACAGTGA
Source organism: Siniperca chuatsi (assembly GCF_020085105.1). Lineage (NCBI taxonomy): Eukaryota > Metazoa > Chordata > Actinopteri > Centrarchiformes > Sinipercidae > Siniperca > Siniperca chuatsi. The sequence continues at coordinate 12,713,015 of NC_058044.1, forward strand.
ACTTATTGCCACACTCAAAAAGGTAGATTCACTCATCCAAAATCCATTTAAAGTATGACTATTTCAAATTGAACAATCAGACTACCCCAGGTTGTGTTTCCAAGCCCTTTGTTGAGTGGTGATGCATGTTTTTATCCACGTTCTAGATTCGCAGATTCAAGGCCAGCCAGGACATCATGGACAAGGCCACCATGTTGTATAACAAGTTTAAGAGTATGTTTCTCGTTGGAGAAGGTGACTGTGTGCTCAGCCAGGTGCTCAACAAGTCTTTAGCGGAACAGCGGCAGCACGAGGAAGCCAAGAAAGGAGCACTGAAGAGAGTGGAACAAGCCAAGGAAAACAACTCAGGTATTATTTATTATAGATTCAGTCATTTTTCTTGTAAGTTGTTTTTAACTCACTTTAAAGTAAAATGGTTAGAACATATATAACATACTGTATAGCGTATACAGGAAATTATTAGTTCATCCATGCTGCCTCTTTCAGTCGGCTGGAACACATACAGACAGGCAAGGATTCTTGGTGTACATGGGATTTGTTCAGTAATTTGTATACCAATGTCTCACACATCTGCAATTTCTACTTTGTTCTTAAACCTACAAACATTTTTCACCTAATAGTTTTCTCCATGAAAGAATTTTGAATAAAAATTACAGTAGGCACATACAATAAATATGCAAGTATTGACTTGTAATACCTCTAAACACATTATATAATGATATCTGGAGTTCACATTGATTATTGTCAGATGTTCTGGACCTTTGAGCATAGAGCGAGTGGTTTTCCATATGACGTGCAGTCGAAGGTTGATTAGTACTGGAGGTTTGGAGTATTGAAGGAATTGCTGGAGGTTCGAGGTCACCCAGACTGTAAGCGCCTATTGCCTGCAGCTCTTCATCTAACCAGCTCACTGTTGCTGCTTCTGTTTTTTTACCACCACTCTCTTGCTGTAATAACCCTTGTTATAATGGTCTGTAGATTTTTTTATCAACACAGGCACTTTTTGAATTCACTATCTATTGTAGTAACACATTTATAATACTAGGAATTGCTGCTAGAGTAAAAGTAAGGAATCTTACATATGAGCTATTTTGAAGCTGATAGAGTATAACAGCACAGTTAAATTGTAGAAAAGGTTTCAGTCGTAGTCATCTGGACACTGTTTTCAGAATCAAGACGTTTCGGCTGCCATCCGGAAGTCATTCTCAATTGTGTCATTCTCAATTGCACAGTTAAACGTTGTAACAGTCTGCTGGTTATTGGTAAATCAGTTATGACCAGCTAAGTCACAGTATGAAAACCAATCAGAGAACAGAGACATTGAAGCTTTCAGTCAGTTTCTTCTGTCCTTTACAGGAGGACATCATAGGATCTCTGTGGTTAACATTCTCAGTAGAAATACTGTAATCAGAGGTCTGCAACCACATCCTTGCTCTTTTAACTCATTCAGTTGATGTGCATACTGTACTTCCACCAAAATGGTTGTCTCTGTTGAAAGGTCTCTTTCTACAGCAAGGCATGCCAAATGGATGGAAAATTGTATTTATCTCAGTACGGTCTGGAGCTCGGCATGTGTCATCACATGCTCTTGTGAGTTCTCTCTGCGGTGGTTTGGGTTGTGTAGTGATGTTCTGTCTGACTCAGTGTGTGTCTCTCTGTGCAATGCCTTAAGACAAGATGACAAATGGTGATATCAGCCCTGAAGAGAAGAAGCAGGAGACGGAGAGAGAGAAGCTTCTTGAGGACACCACAGTGGGAGAAAATCACAGGTGGTTTACACATACAACACGTACACAGATAACAGGGAAGGATTGTGTTGCCCCTTAATGGGACGGTATAGTCCCTCATTCATCCAGGAGTGTTCTATCGTAGAAAAGGTTTCAGTCGTGGTCATCTGGACACTGTTTTCAGAATCAAGACGTTTCGGTTCCCATCCGGAAGTCATTCTCAATTGGGAATGACTTCCGGATGGGAGCCGAAACGTCTTGATTCTGAAAACAGTGTCCAGATGACTAAGACTGAAACCTTTTCTACGATTGCCCCTTAATGGTCTCAACAAAAACTGAAGGAAAGCACTCGTGTAAATGTATTGTGTTCTGTCTCTTCTTTAATATATGACAAGATAATAAAAGTTACAGTATAAAAACCACAACCTATAGGCATAAAGAGAAAAACACGAGATAAAAAAAATAAAACACACCAAAAAAACAGGCTATTTGCCGTAGTTTTGTCTGGGGTTCTCTTCAAGTACTACATGAAAAAAGTGTTTCAAATACATTATACAACTAAATACATTTTAGCTGACTAAGAAACATCTTGGTGCAATGTAAAAATTAAGAGTTTAAAACATTCAAAAATTAACTAAAATTATCAACAGAATGTGAAGAAACAGTTTTGATGTTATGTCAAAGACATATTGATTACGTATTGTGTTGCAGAGATATCTACTGAAGTTAGCATGCTAACCAGCTAGCCCCTGACCTGATATGTGATATGCTGCCACCTATTTCTTTGGAGTATGAATTTGACAGGTGGAGAGTAGTCTCAATTCTTACATATTGCACCTTTTTAAAGTATATGGCTGACATTTTTTGATATTTTTCTTATTGTTTGCAAATCCCATGTTAGTCTGTCTCTCAGTACTTCCCTACCCTGTTTGGCACTCAGCCCCAGGCCCATTGGTTCCCACTGAAGATGTAAAACTATTAAAAACAAGTTAAAGTATAATTTCATTTTAAAAAGGGTCATTCATTTCCTAAACCAGCTGGGCGTTGTAGTTTTCAGAAAATGTTACTCAAGCAGCAGTAAAAAGTGTTTTTGTTGGGGATTATTTTAAGCTGCGGATTAATACATATTTGGTTCCCTAGTGAGTAGTTACAGCATCAGGACAGTGTATGTGGGATTGACTCAAGATGAAGCAGCCATGTTCATTGAACTAAAGGAACATGTCACCAAGTGTAACAGTGTGGCTCATTGGTGTGTTTTTGGACAACAGTGGAGGTCCATGTCACAGAGGAAGAAGCTACACCAGACTGCCAATACTGTCTTAACTAATGTGTTTGTTTATTTTCTTTGACTGTAGTGCCCCAAAAGCACAGGAAGAGTCCATTTGAGTGTCCTACATGCCTGAAAAACAGAAGACATTTTCTGCTGTACTGATACCTTTGTTCAAACTGGGATCTCCTGTCCAGTTGATTTTGAAGACTCATAATGATCATTTCCAGTTTACTGACTGTTTCCATCAGTGTTGCTACTCAAAGGTTTCAGTACATCAAAACCCTCCACTTCCGAGATGACTGACCGCATATTTTATTTTTTTTATTTTGTGTAATCTTTACCTTTCAGACACCTGGTGTCACATGCATTGTCTCATCTGCTGAATTTGAGTAATGACAGTGTAATGCTAAGATACTTGTAGATCTGCAGCACTTTGAACTTAGATCTTAAAGAACGTGCCCACAGAGACAGGGTTACTACCATTTGGTCCTATTTTTCAATTGGAGTAGATGGTTTTGATTGTACTCATTTCATATTCATTTAAATTGTTTTTGACATTTACAAAATCAACAGTTTGATCTTAACTTCACATACAGAGGTTTAGTTGTAGTTAGAATCACCATCACCATATTGGCTGCATTCAGAAACAGAAAATTCTGCATTTGCCAAAGTTTATTTTGCCAAATTTTCTCAACCATGTTCAAGTGTCTGTTTTAAAAGTTGGTTTTGTTTTTAACATAAATGTAAATAAGAGTATTTTTGTGCCTGTCCGATGACCTGTTTCAGCATCCAGAAATAAAGTAGTACATTAAGTACTCCTTTTGTATTTAATCATATATGCACATTGAAACATTGCTGTCATGGTTGTATGGAGCACCTCACAAAGATCTGGACACTCGTCTTCTTCCTTTGATCCTCTATTGATGAAGTCTGAAATTTTTTACTAGACTTTGCCTGTTTCACCACAAGGGTTATTGCTGTGTTGTGAGTCCCACATTAGTTATTAGTAAAGAATATTTAATGTTATAGGAAAATATGTAAAATTTTAAACCAAGTTCTCAGCATGAGATATATTGAATGATTACCTAAGTACTACTTTGCTAAGCACTAAAATGATGACATTGCTGTTTAATTTGTAAATCATTAATTAAAAACATGCAAATAAGCTTTCACATGAAGAAATGCCCAGTAAGATAGATTTTCCAGTAAATATTGATGTTTATTTCAAACAAAGTCTGTAAAATCAAATCATTAGTCCAAAAACACAAAAACTGCTTTTTAAAGAATACATTTGAAACATTTCTTTCTGAAATATAAAACATTTAACTGTATTATACAGCAAAAAAAAAAAAATAGTGATCTGAACAGTTCACCAAACAAAAGCATTAGTTAAATGCACCACGGTCCACATAAGGATAGGCCAGGAAATCTCCCAGCTTGTTGCCTTGAGCATCGTAGTGCAGCATCCGGAAGCACTTGTCACAGAAGAGACATGGGTCACTCGGAGCAAACTGATCATTGGTAGTAAACCATCTGGAAAGAGTCAGGGATATTAAACTATTCACACTTTAAAAATGCAGCAAAGCTGTTTCCATTGTATGCTGTACTGTATGCATTGCTGATTTTTACACACCTTCCAATGTAGACATGGCAAACGGCACACTTCTGGGTGGAGACCCTGTGCTTGTGTGTGAGAAGTGGATACAGCTTCTTATCCAGGCAGTCGTTCTTATGGGTCAGTCTGTATGTGTAAAAAGAGAGGAAAAAAAGACCAGGGCCATTTCTTAAGAGCCTGAGTGATGAGATGAATGCAGATTTGTCTCACATTTGTGATATTAAAAGCTGCTTTCATGGGTGGTTACCCTGCTCACGCCAACAGTAAATCAGCTCATAGATTCATCTACTATTACGCATTTCCTAATGCGATGAAACCAAAATTAGCTATAAAGTCTTGTGAAAGCAGTCCAATCCAGTCTGACAACAAAGTGCCTTATTTCAAAAGCTTGTAGTAATAATACAGAAATTAAGAAAGTGCAGACAAAATCACATCTTGTGACAAACCATACCAATTGCACAGTAATAATATAGTTTATTAAGGCATAGGATGACCAAAGTCAGTAGGATTAATCCTCAGGGGACCATGTGTCTGTACATGTCTGTACAAAATTTCATGGCAATCCACCTAACAGTTAAGACATTTCAGTCCAGACCAAAAGTGGTGGGCCGACTTACTAGAGCCATGCGGCTAGTGTGGCTAAAAATGTTGCCTATAGGATTCTGAAGTGAAATTTTGAAAGCTTTGACTTTATATTTATTATGTTCCTTACCAGCTGTTGTAGCCAGAAAATCCAAAGTTTGTTTTTCTTAAATCAATGTATTTATTGATTTTCAACAAGACAAATAGACAAACATCAAGACAATATTGAAAACATAATTGACCTCTGACCAAGTACGACTCTGTTCCCTTTGTTCGTACCAAAGACCATTGAAAAGAATCGGATCGTGAACGTAACATCGCTAACTGACACAGTTCCATGGCAGTTGTAATATGCCTGAGAACGTTTATTTGTTTTATGGTAACACCACCACATCAACTCTCCAACATGGAACTGCCATGAAAATGCCATTGCATAACTGACATTGTTACATCCACGAGTCAGATCTGTGACCAAGCAAATATTGACAAGCATCTTTTATCTACTCCCCAAATGCCCTTGTTAGAGCGTTATCTGTAGCAGTCTTTTTATTACAGCTGTTTTGTGATTGTTCATTTGTGATTTAGTAGAATTTAGTTTTTCTGTGATCAGTTTAGTGCTAAACAAGCTAACCATTATACTAGCTTGTAGTAACTTGTGGGCTCTTTGTGAACAGTGGTGTGCAAAAGTGTTTGCCCCCTTCCTGATTTCTTATTTTTTTTGCATGTTTGTCACACTTAAATGTTTCAGATCATCAAACAAATTTAAATATTAGTCAAAGATAACACAAGTAAACACAAAATGCAGTTTTTAAATGAAGGTTGTTATTATTAAGGGAAAACAAAATCCAAACCTACATGGCCCTGTGTGAAAAAGTGATTGCCCCCTAAACCTAGTAACTGATTGGGCCACCCTTAGCAGCAAAAACTGCAATCAAGTGTTTGCTATAACTTGCAATGAGTCTTTTACAGCGCTGTGGAGGAATTTTGGCCCACTCATCTTTGCAGAATTGTTGTAATTCAGCCACATTGGAGGGTTTTCGAGCATGAACTGCCTTTTTAAGGTCATGCCACAGCATCTCAATAGGATTCAGGTCAGGACTTTGACTAGGCCAGTTCAAAGTCTTCATTTTGTTCTTCTTCTTCGTCTGTCAGCCTCACTAGAATGCTGTATCAAATTCACATCTGAATCCATATAATCCATAAGGTTTGGCTATTATGCAACAGATGCTGAATAAACATTCGCAAACAGTTTGCTCAACTTATCTCCACTAGGCCACTCCAAAGTCTTCATTTTGTTCTTCTTCAGCCATTCAGAGAATCCAAAACAACATCCAAAGAACTGCAGGCCTCACTTGCCTCAGTTAAGGTCAGTGTTCATGACTCCACCATAAGAAAGAGACTGGGCAAAAATGGAGTTCCAAGACGAAATCCACTGCTGAGCAAAAAGAACATTAAGGCTCGTCTCATTTTTGCCAGAAAACATCTTGATGATCCCCAAGACTTTTGGGAAAATACCCTGTGGACTGACGAGACAAAAGTTGAACTTTTTGGAAGGTGTGTGTCCCATTACAGCTGGCGTAAAAGTAACACCGCATTTCAGAAAAAGAACATCATACCAACAGTAAAATATGGTGATGGTAGTGTGATGGTCTGGGGCTGTTTTGTTGCTTCAGGACCTGGAAGACTTGCTGTGATAAATGGAACCATGAATTCTGCTGTCTACCAAAAACTCCTGAAGGAGAATGTCCGGCCAACTGTTCGTGACCTCAAGCTGAAGCGAACTTGGGTTCTGCAGCAGCACAATGATCCAAAACACACCAGCAAGTCCACCTCTGAATGGCTGAAGAAGAACAAAATGAAGACTTTGGAGTGGCCTAGGCAAAGCCCTGACCTGAATCCTATTGCTCCTATTCCGATGCTGTGGCATGACCTTAAAAAGGCAGTCCATGCTTGAAAACCCTCCAATGTGACTGAATTACAACAATTCTGCAAAGATGAGTGGGCCAAAATTCCTCCACAGCGCTGTAAAAGACTCATTGCAAGTTATCGCAAACGCTTGATTGCAGTTGTTGCTAAGGGTGGCCCAACCAGTTATTAGGTTTAGGGGGCAATCACTTTTTCCCACAGGGCCATGTAGGTTTGGTTCATTTAAAAACTGCATTTTGTGTTATCTTTGACTAATATTTAAATTTGTTTGATGATCTGAAACATTTAAGTGTGACAAACATGCAAAAAAAAATAAGAAATCAGGAAGGGGGCAAACACTTTTGCACACCACTGTATGTTTACTAGATTCATTACCTTCATTTCCCTTTTGCACTAAACTATTCTATTATGTTGTTCTGTAGGGACCACATCCCGTGATCTTTCAGTGGTGATACTTTGTTTCTTCCGGGCATGAAGCACAATGTAACTAATTTGACCGTCTGAACCTCTTGTTTACGGTTTATTATCTCCGCTAGGCATAGGATCATGCATTTGGTGGTGTGTGTGTGTGTGTGTATATCTGTCTGCAGATAATCTCACATACTACTGGACCCATCAGCCTAATATTTTTTGTGCACATTTATGACAAGGACCTCTTGTGGTTGCGGTGATTCACAATTTTTGAAAAAACAATTTTAGTGACTGCTATGTTTTATACTGCCATTGACCGCTCACTCCTCTTAACCGAACGGTAGGTAAGTACATTAGTTAAGTTACGTACGTAAGTTAAAATAAGTCAGCGTTGACTTTTGGTTTCACACAGAACCATGGATGTACAATAAGAATTGGATACGCCGCCGCCGCTGCTCAGCCTTGCAGCCAATTTTTTCCAGCGGCCACTCGCGGTATTGCAACGAAAAATTCCTCTGCGAGCCCCATAGGTCACCATTATAAAAGAATTATTATTATTATTATGAATTTTTGATCCATGGAGGTTTTATATTTGTAAAACTTTTCTAGAGCCAAGAAAAGCAATTTAAAAATCTTTGATGTTATCACAATGTAAAGTTTATGGGCCGCTCGGGAACTCGGGGGCGGGGCCAGCAGTAGACACACTACTGCACATATTCAATGGGCCGCATACCCTGCAAGTAAACCCGGAAGCTAGAAAGCTTTTTTGGCATATGCGTCAAGTGAGTAATTCTCTTTGGAATGATGAGGCGCCATCTTTGTGGTCCGGTATCCAATTCTAATATTATATATAAATATACATTACTGTATTGTATATTCTGTTTTCAAATATTTTGTTTTCAAAAATATAAGTAAAGTAAGTAAAACATAATTAAGGGTATTAAAGTACGTAATTTTTATAAATAACCACAACATGATATATGATGGTTATTTCTGCTATGGGATGGTAATATTCATACTTATTACACCTTTTAGTTAGAGGTTGAGTGGGTTTTGAAAAGGAGCTGGATCATAAAATTGAACAACGGCTGAACAATAATGAGAAAAAACACAGCACTAACCTGATGTCTGTGATGATGACAAGATGTTCGCAGTCTCCCTGATGACAGTAGAGGTACGGGAAGCCCACTTTCACTGTCAGATCCACAAATCGTGTGTCCTCCATCTTGGCCTGGCTGTAGGTGGGGAAGTTGTGGGCCTTTGCCCATTCAATGGTAGTCCTGTATCATAAACAAGCAGCAGGTGCATCATAAAAATGTCCTTTTAAATACATGTCTGTTCATTTTAAAGTTATACATCACAAACTGAAGTCAGTTTACAGTTTCTGGTAGCTTCCATGTTTATCTGTTTAAAAATGCTCAAATGACACTCACTTTTGATAATTTTAATTGGATATATGACTCTAGGGAATGACGACTTTTGGTTTGAACTTACATGAATGAGTAATATGCGAGAGAACGTTTATTTGTTGTTTTGTGGTAACACCACCACATCAACTCTCCAACAACTCTTTCCCAGAGTATTTCAGACTGTGAATGGAAGCACGCCAAGTGCCATGTTCTGCCCCAAATGTTTCTATCCGCCTTCTCTGGTCTACTAATTGTTTGAGATTGTTCCCACCTGCTTCAAGACAGCCACCATCGTCCCTGTACCTAAAAAGTCTGTAGTGTCTAGTCTAAACGACTACCGCCCTGTGGCTCTCACGCCAATTCTGATGAAGTGCTTTAAGAAACTGGTTCTCCAGTACATAAAGAACAACATCCCAGCCAGCCTGGACCCTCACTGAGGATGCCATCTCTCCACTGCCCTCCACTCTTCACACACCTTGAGAACAACACCACCTCCTACATCAGAATGTTCTCTCACATCTCCACCCTGGTCAAGAAAGCTCAGAAACGACTGTATTTCTTAAGGAAACTTAAGAAGGCAAAATTCCTGTGCCAAGTTCTTGTTAACTTTTACAGAGGAGCAATAGAAAGCATCCTGACTGGAAACATCACAAACTGGCATGGGATGTGCACGGCCCAGGACCAGAGGGCTCTGCAGCGGGTGATTAAAACCACTCAGAAGATCATTGGTACCAACCTACCAAGCATCAGTGATATCGGTGAGGTGCCTGCGCAAGGCCCAGATGATACAAAAAGACAGTACCCACCCCAGCCACAGCCCGTTAACACATTCAGGTTGCCCACAAAACCCTAAAATAATACAAAGCCAATTAAAACAAAAAATATTTCAATGACATTATTTCAAATATTATTATGCTATTACAAATTGTGATTATAATGTAGACATAGTATAATGTGCCACATAAAACCACAGAATATAATAATACTCATTTCCCTCAGAATAATAATTGATTCTACTAGGAAACCTGATAAAAAAAAATCCTGTTATTTACACGGAATCATAATTTAAGGCTTTGCATTCATAAAAGTTAAAGGAATAGTTTAAACATTTTGGGAAACACACTTAAAAGAAATAGTTACAGCAAGCACATCACTGAAGTCACAAATGATCGTTTTTACATTTCTGTTTGAGTACAGATTAAAACAAACAAGATATAACATTACTAATTAGTGAACTTTAGAGGTATTGGTAGGCATATCTTTTAACTTTGGAGAGAGCCAGGCTAGCCTTTTTCCCCTCTACTTCCAGTCTTCATGCTAACCTAAGCTAATCACCTCCTAGCTGTAGCTCCTGCTTAAAACACAGACACACAGAGTGGTATCAATCTTCTCATCTCGGAAAGAAAGTGAATAAGTGAATCTATCAGAATATTGGACTATTCCTTTAAATGATCAGGCAAAGAGGAATTTCAGTCAAACAATCAGGGCAGAGGGTATACCTTAGCAGCTGTTTACAAGAAGAGGCGATTATCTTAACCAATCATTCAACTAATCAGGAGGTAAAACTTACATGCTGATGTCCTGACACTCGGGGAATCGCATGTCGTTATAGAAAACTCCTTCGAAGAAAAAGAAAGCTGACTTGTAATGCTCCTGAAACAGAAAACATGAAAATATTACCTGTAGGTTTTAGGTGAGTTGGTCTTGTGCGCAAATATTGACAGAATCTGACCTTACAATACCACACAATAGATACTTTTAATATAACATTGAGAGGTACAGTCACAGTAAATACACATAGACCACTTGCTTTAAGTGTGGATACACAGTGTGACAAAATAATTATGTTCTGATGCTTGGAATTTCAGAAGAACTGTACATGTGCTTACTTTGCTGATGAAGTCTGGAGCCATGTCCGGCGTGTTGCTGAACTCTCCACACACTTGCAAGTCGCTGACGCAGCAGATGGCGTCCCTGAGCTCTGCCAAACTGTGGGAGCCCGTCATTAGCAGAGTCATGTGGGGTCTGACATGGGTAAACTGGAGGGGGGGGGATGTCAGTACCATGGAGAATAACATTTAAGAAAAAATGCCTGGAGATTGTCAGATTTGGAGGGTTTCACCATTAGATAAGTGAAAGCTCACTTTCTCAATAACAGCTGGGTAGTAGACGTTGATGGTTAGCATGACTTCTCCTTCAGGGATCATGTTAGCCACTGCTTCTGGTTTTCTACCGACAGTTAAACGCTCCTGGAAATCACACAGAGAACCAAGCCTCTTACTAAGATACATGAAAGGTTACACGTCTGACACAACATATTTATTCATAAGCCTACATGACTGTTCAAATCTATTGTACTATTCTAGGTTTGTGATCTTACAGACTGACAGCATTTCAGTAATACTCCAATGGACCCACCAGTTCATCCGCATAGAGGTCGTGTCTGTTCTTGCTGACTTTTAGAGAAGCTCTGTAATCTTGTCTCTTTTTTCTTTGCCTGTTAAAGACAAACACAGAGCATTGAATTTGTTTACATGCTGTTGGTTTACCCAAGAGACAATATAAACTGTACCAACCGAGGAGGACTCATACACTAGTGTTTTCAGTGTTGGGTCTGGAGGTACAACGTCTGTATCAGGCTGCTGATCCTTAGGATGGCAACGGAGTGAATCAACACTTGAAAGGAAAAATATTTAAACAAAGTCAAGCAACTAGTTTGCAAACATGGTAAAAACTGGCAAAAGGAAGCTTTTAACAGATGTGCAAAATATAATTTCCTTTGTTACAACATTGTACATTCAAACTGTAAATCATTGTAAAACAATATTGGACACATAAAAGTTGTACTAGTGTCATAGTTAGAGAAGCAGAACGGTTTCGGCATTCGTATATTCGTATACATCCTAGCAAGAAAGTGAAATTTAAAAAACGGTTTCAAAATGTCCCCTCCTTGAACCGCCACCTTAACGTGGTGGAGGGGTTTGAGTACCCGAATGACCCTGGGAGCTATGTTGCCTGGGGCTGTATGCCCCTGGTAGGGTCACCCATGGCAAACAGGTCCAGGGTGACGGGTCAGACCAAGAGCGGTTCAGAAGACCCTTATGGATTATTTAAAATCAAGGCCAGTTACGTCGCCCGGATTGGCGCTACCGGGGCCCCACCCTGGAGCCAGGCCTGGGGTGGGTGCCCGACGGCAGCGCCTGGTGGCCGGGCCTTTCCCCACGGGGCCCGGCCGGGCACAGCCCGAAGGAGCGACGTGGGGCCGTCCTCCCGTGGACCCACCACCCGCAGGAGGATCCGTAAGGGGCGGTGCAGAGAGATCTGGGCGACAGTCGAAGGCAGGGGCTTGGCGACCAGATCTCCGGACACAGAAACTGGCTCTAGGGACATGGAATGTCACTTCGCTGGGGAAGGAGCCTGAGCTTGTGCGGGAGGTTGAGCGTTACCGGCTAGATATAGTCGGCCTCGCCTCCACGCACAGCCTGGGCTCTGGAACCCGTCTCCTCGAGAGGGGCTGGACGCTCCATTTCTCTGGCGTTGCCGGGCGGGGAGAGGCGGCGGGCTGGTGTGGGCCTGCTCATAGCCCCACAGCTCAGCCGTCACGTGTTGGAGTTTACCCCAGCGAGCGAGAGGGTCGCGTCCCTCCGCCTCCGGGTGGGGACAGGTCTCTCACTGTTGTGGCGGCCTACGGGCCGAACAGCAGTGCAGAGTACCAGGCCTTCTTGGAGTCCCTGGGAGGGGTACTAGACAGTGCACCACCCGGGGACACCGTTGTTCTACTGGGGACTTCAACGCCCACGTGGCAGCGACAGTGACACCTGGAGAGGGGTAATCGGAAGGAGCGGCCCCTGATCTGAACCCGAGCGGTGTTCAGTTGTTGGACTTCTGTGCTAGTTACAGTTTGTCCATAACTAACACCATGTTCAAGCACAAGGGTGTCCATCAGTGCACGTGGCACCAGGACACCTAGGCCGGAGGTCGATGATCGACTTTGTTGTCGTATCATCTGACCTCCGTCCGCGTGTCTTGGACACTCGGGTGAAGAGAGGGGCGGAGCTGTCAACCGATCACCACCTGGTGGTGAGTTGGATCCGCTGGCGGGGAGGAAGCTGGACAGACTTGGCAGGCCCAAGCGTATCGTGAGGGTCTGCTGGGAGCGTCTGGCGGAGCCCTCTGTCAGCAGGGTCTACAACTCACACCTCCGGGAGAGCTTCTCCCAGATCCCGGGGGAGGTTGGGGACATTGAGTCCGAGTGGACCATGTTTTCCACCTCCATTGTCGATGCGGCGGCTCGTAGCTGTGGTCGCAAGGTTTCTGGTGCCTGTCGCGCGGCAATCCCGAACACGGTGGTGGGCGCCGGAAGTAAGGGATGCCGTCAGGCTGAAGAAGGAGTCCTATCGGGCCTTGTTGGCTCGTGGGACTCCCGAGGCAGCTGACAGGTACCGGCAGGCTAAGCGTGCTGCAGCCCGTGCGGTCACAGAGGCAAAAACTCAGGACTGGGAGAGGTTCGGAGAGGCCATGGAAGAGGACTATCGGTCGGCCTCAAAGAAATTCTGGCAAACCGTCCGACGGCTCAGGAGGGGGAAGCAGTGCTTCACCAACACCTTGTACGGTGCGGGTGGAGAGCTGTTGACCTCGACTGGGGATGTTGTCGGGACGGTGGAAGGAATACTTTGAGGATCTCCTCAATCCCACTGTCACGTCTTCCGAAGAGGAAGCGGAGGCTGGGGACCGGAGGCGGACTCATCCATCACCCTGGCCGAAGTCACTGAGGTTGTTGGCAAGCTCCTTGGTGGCAAGGCTTCGGGGTGGATGAGATCCGTCCTGAGTATCTTAAGTCTCTGGATGTTGTGGGACTGTCTTGGCTGACACGTCTCTGCAACATCGCGTGGCGGTCTGGGACAGTGCCTCTGGACTGGCAGACCGGGGTGGTGGTCCCTCTGTATAAGAAGGGGACCGGAGGGTGTGTTCCAATCACAGAGGGATCACACTTCTCAGCCTCCCGGTAAGGTCTATTCCAGGGTACTGGAGAGGAGAATTCGTCCGATAGTCGAACCTCGGATTCAGGAGGAGCAAAGTGGTTTTTCGTCCCGGTCGTGGAACACTGGACCAGCTCTATACTCTCCATCGGGTGCTCGAGGGTTCATGGGAGTTTGCCCAACCAGTCCACATGTGCTTTGTGGATCTGGAGAAGGCATTCGACCGTGTGCCCCGGGCGCTTTGTGGGGAGTGCTCTGGGAGTATGGGGTCCGGGGCCCTTTGCTAAGGGCTGTCCGGTCCCTGTATAACCGGAGCAGGAGCTGTGTTCGCATTGCCGGCAGTAAGTCAGACCTGTTCCCGGTGCATGTTGGACTCCGCCAGGGCTGCCCTTTGTCACCGGTTCTGTTCATAATTTATATGGACAGAATTTCTAGGCGCAGTCAGGGGCCGGAGGGTGTCCGGTTTGGGAACCACAGGATCTCATCTCTGCTGTTTGCAGATGATGTCGTTCTGATGGCTTCTTCAAACCAGGACCTGCAGCATGCACTGGGGACGGTTTGCAGCCGAGCGTGAAGCAGCTGGGATGAGAATCAGCTCTTCCAAATCTGAGGCCATGGTTCTTGACCGGAAAAAGGTGGTTTGCTCTCTTCGCATGGGTGGGGAGTCCTTGCCCCAAGTGGAGGAGTTTAAGTATCTCGGGGTCTTGTTCACGAGTGAGGGACGGATGGAGCGTGAGATTGACAGGCGGATCGGTGCAGCGTCTGCAGTGATGCGGGCGCTGTATCGGACCGTTGTGGTAAAGAAGGAGCTGAGTCGAAAGACAAAGCTCTCGATTTACCGGTCAATCCACGCTCCTGCCCTCACCTATGGTCATGAGCTTTGGGTAGTGACCGAAAGGACAAGATCGCGGATACAAGCGGCCGAAATGGGCTTCCTCCGCCGAGTGGCTGGGCGCTCCCTTAGAGATAGGGTGAGGAGCTCAGTCACACGGGGAGCTCGAGTAGAGCCGCTGCTCCTCCACGTCGAGAGGAGCCAGCTGAGGTGGCTAGGGCATCTGATCCGGATGCCTCCTGGACGCCTCCCTCGGGAGGTGTTCTGGGCATGTCCCACCGGGAGGCGGCCCCGGGGAAGACCCAGGACACGCTGGAGGGACTATGTCTCTCGGCTGGCCTGGGAACGCCTCGGGATCCCCCCGGAGGAGCTGGAGGAAGTGTCTGGGGCGAAGGAAGTCTGGGAGTCCCTGCTTAGACTGCTGCCCCCGCGACCCGGCCCCGGATAAGCGGAAGAAGATGGATGGATGGATGGATGGTTTCAAAATGTGATTTACTGTCTAACTTTATTAGACATACACCTGTTGTCTATGTGGACAACATGCTCTGTCTTCATCAGAGGAGGAGGAAACCAGCTTTACCTCACAAGTCCTGTGCAAAAACTCTGCAATACCAAAACATCTACGCTTCTTACATATCCTATATATCACAGTTAAATAAACACATTGTGCAATAACTGTATACTCTATCCATGTACATCCATCCATCCACTTGCATTTGCTTATCATTGTTTAGTTAAATGTCGGTTAGATTCGGTTGGTTTCATGCTGTTTTTTCTTTTTTTAACCATTGCCTGAAATTCCTGTGGTATTGAATTTTAAGCCTCTGAAGCACCTCGTATATTCCTGTGTATTTGTCCTTGGCACAAAATGGAGTTTAATTATTTGTATGTTTATACATACTTGCCCAATAAAGGTGATTCTGATTCTGACAAACGTGAACTGTATTTTAGTCGATTGCATTAGTGCAGCTCCGTGATGTTTTATACACATCGTTACATGCAGAGAGACAGGAAAAGTAACGATTTTTATGAGACACAATTCATGTTTGCTGTTTGAAAACTGTTAGCAGAAGTTAGCTAGGCTGAACGTTACGTCTGCGTTGGTGTAACTACCTGCAGATGGTTTTCAGTTCAGTCATGGTCTCCGCACCGATCCCCATCTGTTTCGCAAAGTTAGCATCAAACGTGTCCTCGTCCTCCGGCTGGTAGGAGTAGTTGCTCGGCTTCAGTCTGTTCAGCCACTCGGTTCTGAAAGAGCCGATATGAAATGGTTTGGTGTTTACATCAACATATTCATAGTCTGGGATGTTTGTGTTGGAGTCTGTCGAGAGCTTGGACGCCGCCATATCTTTCCGAATTAGCTACGCTGTGCGTGGAGGATCATGGGTAATGTAGTTTTTATGACCACATAGTGGCCACGAAGATGAAAGAGAAACTACGAAATTGTTTTAATACATTTGAGCCTTTTTTCTCCAAATTTCATAAAATACCCTTCTGTACTGATATTATTTAAACATTATTTATTTACAATCATTATCCTCATCCTTTTAATTGTATGATTAAAAAAATACAATATGAAATAAAATATAATACGATTTGACTTTTTTTTTTTCAGTAAAAACATGAAAATACATTTTATTGCTGACATAATTTTCCATGATTTTTTGTTTTATCCTTGCAAGTCAGCAATGAACAACCACAAGACAGACTTCTTGATTGAGCTGCCTTGTGGTTAAAACAGAAGGGGCAATAGTAATTTGTACAAGATTTGTCAATCACGTACACATATTAACACCAGATGCATGAGGTATAAAAGACTCAGAAAGACTTGACTCATTATGACAAGAAGTAAGAAGTAACAGTGTGTGCACAGTTGTACTGCAACAGATCTTGGAAGAATTGCTTTTTTTATTACAATTTTTTTGTGTAAAAAGCACAACATGGAAAATCCACCTCAACACAGAATGTCACAATCATTGCTGTTCTGGACAAGAAAGTCAATACAACTGCATATGTTTCAAGATATGTCTGTTATCAGTATAGTCATAGAGTCTGACTATGCTGGAATTTCTTCATTTCCTTTCATATTTGACCAATCATGAACTGCTTCGGTGTCTAACTATCAGTTACAGGTGAGCCTGGAGTTCTCTTCAAGGTCCATCTAATGTACAGCCATAGTCGAGTACAGCTACTCCTGTTGTCCCAAAACAACATAAACACACAGCCTTAAGGCCTCCCTTGTAAAACCATTTTTCAGACCCAAATACCATAAATTCTGTTGCGCCCATAAACCCCTTAGTCACCCCCAAATTTCGCCCACAACCACCCCTTGTGCGGTCAGTGAGTGGAGTTAAACAATTATTGACAGGACATGGAGCAGCTCAAGGGATTTGTCCATGACATAAATATGAATAAATTATGGTCATTTGTGACGGGGATGCCTTTCCGTTGTCTGCCTTCCCTCTCCCTTGTTTCTCTCAGTGGTGTAAAGTAATCTTCTCACAACCCCCCAGATTTATTTTGTGACTTGTGGAATCACTGGACTAAACTAACAAACTGTAAAGTTGATAAGCTAGCATTGTTGCATCAGTAATATGTAATATTTAAGAATAATCACTCGCAGGGGCCATTTTCCATTTAATGCGTACTTTTACTTTTGATACTTTAAGTACATTTTGCTGATAATACTTTTGGATTTTTCCAAAAGTACGATTTTGAATGCAAGACTTTTACTTGTAATGGAGTATTTTTACATTGCTGTATTGGTATTTTTAGTAAAGTAAAATAAAGCACTTGGTGGACCAGTATAGGCTACCACTGGAGGTACCTGGTGAACCGGTCTACCAGGTATCTCCATTTACATCCTTGTTCTGCACATCTGTTTTGTATCAGCAATCTCAACCTGCTACCTGCCTCTGCAGCTGCTTCTCATTAGTCTCTCAGTTTCATGCTACCTAGACAGATGAGCTGTCTTTGTTGGAGCATTGTCTTGCATTTTCAATTCTATGAAATTTCCCTTTGTACTTTCTAACAAGACAATAAGATTTAGGCTATTGAACTACAATTTTAATTTCATTCACTTATCCAGTTTATCCCTGTTAAATTAGCTGGGTGTTCTTTACCACATTAATTGGTTTCACGCACTTGCAGCTGCACCAGCTCGTTTTGACTAATAATAAAGAAGTATTCAGATCCTTTACTTAAGTGAAAGTACTAATACCCCACTGTGAAAATACTCCACTACGAGTAAAAGTCCGGCATTCAAAACCTTACTTAAAAGTATGTAAGTATTATCAACAAATGTCCAAGTGCTATTTGTGCAGTAAAATGTTCCCTGTCAGTGTTTTACTATTATATGATGTTTCTGGATTAATATTACTGCTGCATTAATGTGTATATTACATTTTACTGCTGTAGATGTTTAAGATTGAGCTCATTTTAACTACTTTATATACTGTTGGGTAGTTTAATCTACAACAATGGATCATATTCATATAAGATCATCGCATGTTTGTAGCGTCGCTGTTCTGTGAGAACCACGTATCTCTAAAAAGTAAACTTTTCATGAGCTCAGAAAAACAGCCCTGTTTTCAGCTTCGTGATGATGCATTTTCCAGCTAATCCCAGGGGGATTTCTAAATAGTTTACTTATCTTAAGACGTTGGAGAATTTTCTCAACCCATAAAGGAACTTAATCCTTCAGTTTATCTGAAACGTTCACATTCAAAATCACCACATTTGGAGATACACGGCTTTCACTGAACAGGAAGGGTATGCAGAATTATAATCTGAAAAGTAACACTAGTGAAGCTGTCAGACAAATGCAGTGGAGTATAAGTATAAAGTAGCATAAAATGGGGATACTCAAGTAAAGTACAAGTACCTCAAATTTGTACTTAAGTACAGTACTTGAGTAAATGTACTTAGTTACATTCCACCCCTGATAATAAATTATAATATTTCTTGTAAAGGTTGCTCATAAAGTGCAGGAACTGTTGGCAAAATATATTTATATAGCCGTACGTACAATGATGTCCTGTGACATGAAGAGACAAGTTTGTGGGCTGGATTTGCAAATGTAGGCCACTCCCAGCTTATAAATATTGGTCTGCAAGTGAAGAGAGCGCTTGACTTACAGAGGCTGCTTAATTTCTGACAAGGAAAGACATAAACTCTCTTGTTTAGTGACATAAAGTGTAACTTCTTGTTATCTGACTCAAATTCAATCAAATGGAGACGAAAGACAATTCACCACAACAGGTAGGTTATGTTTTACTGCATCTTCTCTTGCAGTTTTATAACAAGCTATAACAAGCTTTATTTCAACAATTTTCTTTCAAAGCTGTTTCTGTCTCTTCATTTTAATTTCATCATTCAAGTGTGAGAGGAAGGAAGTTGAGTTGTTAAAAGTTGCTATCCCCTTAATGCACCCCCTCATGTTCACCTGCACAGTGTTGCTCTTACTGGGCACGTAATATATTGTGCATTTTGCAGATAATACGTCTTTTACCTATGCGACTTTTACTCGTGCTACAGCCTACAATAAGCTCACAGAGAGCTGATGGGGGCATGTTGACTGGGATATCACATTTTTCTTCTTCTTGAAATTAATAAAATAAGCTAAATAAATGACATGTTTAGGCAGTTTAAACACTTAGAAATGTTTAAACTGCTCTCACCACACACTTGAAAGATCACAAGGATCCAGTTTCACTTGAAAATCTGACTTAAAGTTAGATTTGTCCTTTTCCCCTCTGTTTCAGGTGGACCTAAGCCATCTCAGTGAGGGTGCAGAGTAAGTGAAATTCTTTTATTTTTATAGGTTTTACAGGAATTTGTGCATGTATGTCAGTGATTGGCACATAATGCAAATAATAATCAGGCATATATAGTTACGAATCACAGCGAATCCTACAGAAATATCCTTTATCCTTGCAATGGGACGTCTTATGATGAAATCTACTCATTGCAATGCACTACACACACACACTAGAGGTCAGCAGATATAGCTTACTGACACTTTTTATTCATTCTTCAAACTGAGGGGTGCTATACATTTTACATCTCATCCTGGTTAACATTAGGAAAGCAAGAGAGGAAGTTTGAGTTGATTTTTGTTTGTTTAATCCAGTAATACAGAGGTTTTCATTAGTGACAGTTTTCTGGACTTGTTGGCTTTGATACTCCTGTGCCCCCAGATACTTGCGTATGACTTGTTGTCAGATGTATTGCATGTCTGTTGGGATGTAGAAGACTAAATTAATTTGCAGATCTTTTATTCAGGTCACCTAAAATGGATTTAGAGACTGCACTGAAGGAGTGTTCCACCGCCCTCGATCTTTTTCTGAACAACAGGTTTGCTGATGCTTTGGCTCTCTTAAAACCCTGGTAAGTCACAGACACCCTAATAACAATCTCCAGCCAACTCTGCATTGCGGTGTACAGCCATTTCACACGGCTGGTTGATTTTTAGTTATAGGTATATGCATTTTGTTTCAAAACAAAACGTTGCATTTGTCCCCTTCAGGAAGAGTCTGAGCATGTACCACACAATGGGCTACAGCAGCATCTTGGTGATGCAGGCAGGCATGACCTTTGACCCAAAGGACATGGATGCTGCCATGACATCACTGAGAGAATCCCTGCAGACATGCCAAAGGTATATCTTAAGAGTTAGAACAATTTCCTAAAAGTTGAGGATGTTGTTTTAAGTTCCCACTTCAACATTGGGACAACATGTGAGTTAGGAAATTATAGTCCTATACTGTATACAGATGAATTCGTGATTGATCACCTTGTCAGTTTAGGCACTGTCCTGCTAACATTGTCTTTATTAAAAACTATATAAATTCACCAATACTGTGTGTTCCCTAACTTAGTTTTCGGAAGAAAACTGGAATAGTGGAGACTCTAACCAGCCTATGGTATAGACAACCAGTTGAAAACCTGACAGAAGGTAAGTGATAAGCTTCAACTATGTCCAGACTATACACCTTTAGTGAATATCCATAATTTATCCTGTATGACGTTTTCACCATGTTGACATACAGGAAATTCAAAGGAATTTGGATTGCAACTAAAGCACTGACATAACAATTTAGCCAGAAATGACTATAATGAACCAACATCTGGTAAAAAATGCCTTTGATCCAGTCACAGCACAAAAAGTGTGGTTACAGTTAGGCCTGCACATAGAAAGTATACCTTTTTTTTAATTTAGAATATATACCAACTATATTTCATGCTATAGGCTACAGCAAATATCCTGTCCTGTTTGGTATTAGTGGTATTATTTGTTCTCCTACAAATTTACGCCAATTACTGTTGTTACCCTAGGGCACTGATCACAGTGACACTATGAAAACATGCAGTTTGGTGTGGCCTATAATATAAAATGTCAATGTGCATTGCGTTTTTAACAAAATGTCTGCAGTTCTGAATTGTTCATTCAACCATATCGCAAGTTGCAAAATGGCTACTTTACATTTCTTTATTTAAACATTTTTTCACCCAACATGAGACATTTAATTTTTGTTCACAGAAGAGATGCATGCAGAGCTGTGCTATGCTGAAGTTCTGCTGCAGAAAGCAGCTCTCACATTCCTGGATGAGAGTATAATCGGCTTTATCAGAGGAGGGATGAGAATCCGAAACAGTTACCAGATTTACAAGTAAGAAACTTGAAGGGGGCTTTTGTTGGGGATATAATATGGCATTGTGTCCCAAACCAGACATTGAGAAAAGGAAAAAAACATTATCATATAAGTTTTAATTATATGTTGTGTCCCTAACCAGGGATTGCCAGGCCTTGGCAAACAGAAGAGAAGAGAAAAAACAGAAGAGCACACACATTCATTTTAGAGGCGGCGTCAACATGGGCATTGGATCATTTAATCTGGTGAGAGCTATAGAAAGCATTGCAGTATTATAGTAGGCCTCATAAAAATGTATTTATGCCAATCGTATGTGTGCGTAATGTGCTTTATTTTCCGAACAAATCGATGCACTGTCTTTGCACTTCTAAAAACATTTCAGTAGCCTTTGTTTTTCACAAAGTATTGCTGTTAAGTTGTATAATAATTACCACATTTTACCTACCTTTTTTGTTATCAGATGCTGTCTCTGCTCCCATCCAGAGTCCTCAGACTGATGGAGTTTTTGGGCTTCTCAGGAGACAGGGTAGGTGCCATCAGTCTATATGCAAAGTTGGAGCCCATGTCTTTTTTCCCCCCAGTAAAACTCATAATATACTGATAGTGTTTCTATAGTAAAGTTGTTATGTTTTGTTTTTTTTTGTCAAATTTAAAGAATCATTTGTTAATTATCTTACAGGAAATGGGTTTGTCTGAGTTGAGAGAGGGAGCAGCCAGCAACAGCCTGCGCTCTATCCTCAGCACCCTGACTCTGCTAATGTTTCATCTCTACATTACAGTGATTCTGGGTGAAAATACTGTGGGCTCGGGACCACTGCTACATTAAATTTAACCCCTAATTTATTTATTTGTAAATAAACAGCATTTTCTTATGTTGGGATTTTTAATGGTCAGAAAATTCTTTTCTACTTGCATACATTTTCTTCTCTCAGGTACTGGTGAAGGAAACCTTACTGAGGCTGAAGCTCTGCTGGAGCCCTACATTGAAAAGTACCCTAATGTGAGCAGTGTTTTTTGCTGATTCTAACTTATGGCAGGTGTCACTATTTTAGTGCCCTTCTGAGTAAAATGGCATTATTTTGAATGAATTTGTTTGTATCTTGTCCACAGGGAGCCCTCATTCTTTTTTACACTGCAAGAATTGCTTTGCTCAAAGGAAACTTCACATTTGTGAGTCCTCGTAATGTGTCTACAGTAGCCCAATGTTGTTTTTTAAACACAATCTCAGCTCATGCAGTAGCTGTTGTGGTAAAAGAGAATGAAAGCCCATGAGTCTGGGTTTCTCCGATAGGCCCAGGAGAAGTTCCTGGCATGTATCGCAGCACAGGAAGAGTGGCGTCAGATTCACCACCTGTGTTACTGGGAGCTGATGTGGGCGCACTCCTTCGAACTAAATTGGAGGGAGGCGTATCGATACGCTGACCTGCTCTGCAAAGAGAGCAAGTGGTCGCAGGTAACTAATGTCATCTTTTCTCCCTTTGCCCTGTTGTAAAACTGCTCATGTGTTAAAATTGCTCTTCTCTTGCAGGCTGTCTATGCATTCCAGAAAGCTGCCATCTTGAGCATGCTACCAGAGGAAGAAGTGACTGAACTTGGAGAAAATGTGGTGGAAATATTCAGGTGTGCTGGAGAGAACCATTATTTGTGCATACAATTCAGTTGTAAGTTTTGTACTCATTAGAACTGTGAAACATGTGGTTTGTAGGCAGGTGGATGGTCTCAGACTGAGGATTGCTGGGAAGTCGATCCCAACAGAGAAGTTTGCAGCAAAGAAGGCACAGCGATACTCTTCTTCTAACCCAGTGAAACCAGTCGTCCCTGCTTTGGTGAGGACGCGTGTAGTCTCCTACTTTCAATGAATCAACATTGTTATCAAGCTAGTAGTCCTTTTCAAACAACTATCTCTTTTCCACAGGAAATGATGTACGTATGGAATGGTTTCACAGTAGTTGGCAAAAGACCCGAGTTGACTGAAAGCATCTTGACCATCTTGGAGAAAGCAGATGAGCAGCTCAGAGATGATCCAAGTGAGAGAAACAGCAGAACTTTAAAGCACTGACCAATTTGTTTTTACGTAAAACTAACAGAATTTTATTGAATGTGTAGACCCATCAGAGTATCACACTGATGACCAGTGTGTTGTCCAGCTGCTGAAGGGCCTGTGTCTACGACAGTTGGGGCGTCTGGTCCAGGCTGAGCTCTGCTTCAATCATGTCATTTCCAGGTGCGGCCATCCGAACACCACTGCAACACACACAGCACTGGAGAGGGAGTGTACTGCACAAATTCAATCAAAGCACTCAGAATATTGCATTGTAATGTTAATTTATGATTACAATCAGCGATAAGTCATTCAGTTACAACAATCAACTGGAATAGTCTTATCATGAAGAGAATAATAAATAGAACTGTTTCTTTTCCAAAAGCTAATCAAATTTATATTTCTAAAGTTGACATAAAAATGCATGTTTCTAAGGGAAAAATACAGTTTGAGCTAATTCTTTGGTACTATAGCATCAACCTGGAGGCTTTTAACAGTATATGATATTTCATCACCTTAACACAATGAATTATGTCATTATGGGGCACTGTAAAAAAAAAAAAAAACACTCTTAAGGGTCAGCCCTGCCATGTTGGTATTTGTAGTTGTAAAATACTTGATACAGAAATATCTCAACAGAACGTTTTTCCCTAAGTGACCCACAGATGTCATTTTAGTTTTCTATTCATCAATTAATTTTATTGGCAAATATCAGACTTGGTTTAATCCAAAATTTGCAGACTGAATACTTACTGTATAGACACACTGAGATTACTTTAATTTTATATTTTTTTTCAGTGAAAATGATATCAAGCATGACAACTACCTGGTGCCGTTTACCATGTTTGAGCTGGGCCTGTTGCACAAACAGAAAGGTGACATTAACACGGCCATCACCGTGATAGAAAATGTCAAGTAAGTGTTTTCAGCCCATCCAAAGTCCTTGGTTACATTTAGTTTCACGTTTTGTATGGTGGTGGTGGTGGGGAGGGGTTTGCTTCTGTTGTTGTCTTCCCTCAAACTTAAGGTGGAAAATCCCAAAATGCCTTGACAAAATATGGCTGCCACATAGTGAAATTTGGTCCCAAGTTATATGAGCAAGGAAAATTATATTGTCCCTGTCAGAGAATATATAATCCAGCATGAAGTGTATCCCACAATTCACTGCAAGAAGATTGTAGTGCAGGTCGGATGGTGTAGCTTCACTATTGTGAACCCTGCCTAAAAAAGCTTAGATTGATGTGTAAAGTTAACATCTGGCATTCTTCTGCTTTTATTGTGTTATGTACAATGCTACACTGCTGACAGTTGCTGTCAAAATGGCAAAAAGGTCTAAAGCTTTTTTGAGCTTAATGAGGCATGGTTTCTTTTGGCAGCACTACCTTTCTTTGGTTGTTTATACCTTGCTCTTGTTGGGAACACATTTTGCTAACATGGAACTAAATGCACCGACATATTCAAAAATATCAGCTATCTGTTAATTTGAGTAGCATCTGTACTGCCATGTTACACAAAGAGCTAATAAGTGATCTTTATTTGTAGGACAAACTACAAGGACTACAATATGGAATCGAGGCTACACTTCCGCATCCAGGCAGCACTCAACACCATGAGCTCATAATATATCTAATATCCAGTTTGAGACTATTTTACTTGTCTTGCTTGTCTTTATTCATGAGATTAAAGTTGTTTCAATATTTAAAGGATGCTGATGTTTTAATACAAACTATGCCCTGGTACAGTTGAACTATGTTCTACAGCTAACAGTGTTCTTGTAAATAATCTTTTCGTCATCTTTTTTCTGTGCAGTATGAATCTGTGTGCTTTGGTAAATGGTATTTACTGAATAAATAATATGAATCAAATGATGTGTTCTATTTAATGGTGACAGATTGTACGGCATATGCAAGGTTTTGGTGTGTTGGTAGTACATTTGATCGCTGAACTTGAAATAACCTTTAATCAAATACAAATTCCTCAACAGCTTTCTCAAAAGGCTTGTCAGTACCACGTGATAAACAAATGTTCTTCAAGCTGTTCCATACAAGCCTTGACTGCCAAAATTCATTCTGTTCACAAGGAGATATACACAAATAAGGGATAGTAACTACCCCTTTTTGATTTTATAAAAACTCTAAGGGGAAATGTGTAAAATACAAGAAGTTAGTTAATATTTGCCTCAGCACCCTGGGGAATTATATCATGCTGATTATCAGTTGATTCTTTGACTACCACTGTTAAACAAAATTAAACATCTCTACTGTATTTTGAGTAAATGTGGACATCTTTGGTGAGTACAACTTGATATGTGAATGTGATATACATTTTAGAGGGAAATATTGTATTTTTTACTCCACTCCATTTATTTGACAGCTATAGTTACTCATTAGTTTCAGATTAAGATTTAACATAAAAAAACAGATTATAAGATTATAAAATACAATGCATTTATGAGATATTAAACCAGTGGTTCCCAATCTTTTTGGCTTGTGACCCTTTTCAAAAAAGCGAGTTGGTCTAGTTGGGACCCCTTGTCACGTTCCAGTTGTCCGAGTTGTTCCACCAAAAAGTGATTTTCCCCTCTTAACCTATCAAATGTTAAAGGTGGGGTATGCATTCTGATCCAATGCACGTCTTTCTGTCAAATTCAGGGTCCGCTAGCTGTCCGCTCTGTATGTGCGCTATAAAAACTTAGTTTTTGTACACAGCCCTGGCTCTGTAAATGGGAAACAAATAAAGCGGCTCGGACCGAACCACACAACACTATTCAGCCATGATTTGTGTGTCAGGTCACGTTAAATGACTTGCCCACGGACATTCGGCTTGCTTTCTAGTTTGCCGAGATATACTCTTGTTGTGATGTTTGCTATAGTAGCAGGAGAGTTGTGAGTATCGCTGTCTGGAGCTGGTGTGCTGGCTCTGGGAAACGTCTTGTCCTCTCTGGCTGTTAGCTTCTGTAGGGACAGTTTGCAAACCCAGAGCCTAGCTCACATTAGTTGCATTACTTGCTGTGTCGTTGTTCGCTCTGTATCATGGTATTTGTCATGGTATTGGATTTCTCCAGAATCGCATACCCCACCTTAAATTTAGAGCAACTACAAGGAACTTTCACTTTTGTGTTGATTTTGGTAGCCCCTGCGGACAAAAGCGGTAGTGTTTCTACCGCCTCGTGTCGTAAAGATCTTGATCTGGCTAGCGCTTGAATTTATTTTGGAAGTAGTGAAAGAAAGATGCAACTTGTTTTTAATACTATTTTACTTTTTTAAACACAGCTGTTTGCAGGTTGCACAGCCATGAGGTAATATATCTATTTGTGGCTATGTAAGATTAATAACTGTAATATATATGACAATGGTGAAACAAAGAAAACTTTGTTTTATTACCATTCATACAATAATGGTAGGTTACATGTAAGTCTACGACTTCGGTTATAAGCCAGTTACGTTATACGCCAGTTGGATTACAGTAATGACCACCGTGACCTCTACCTCTATTCCATGACTCTATGTATTTCATAAATCAAATAGACATATTACATACCTATCTAGGAGGAAGAGGGCCAATTCAGTAGGGTTTTGAATACTTTCATATCCTGTAATTCTCTCCATCTGTTGAATGACCGACCAAGGTTGACTCGTGTTTTCGCCCGTGCTCTATCACTGTCCCTTTTTCTCTTTACTGATCCTGCCCCAGTATCTTTCATAACCACAAAATATGTCAAAAATAAAATTCTCTAAAGAAAAATCTCCTCCTGCTTCCTTTTAACATACTATTCACTGTGAAACTTTGCCTGGGAAAATGTAAACATAGGCTCTTCCTGTCTGCGTGGTGCCTGCCATAAATTGTTTCGTCTGATTTCACGGGGAATCAGACCCGGTGACAGGCATTGAGAATAATAAATAGCCAATTTTTTTGCTGATGGTCTCGTTTGCTTATGTGGGTCATTAGTCTTAAATTGAGACTGTTTCTGAACCAGTTAAAAAACTCTTTGTAGGCTTGAGTACCAAAGTATTAAAGTATCCTATATTTCACAAAAAAAAGAAAAGATTAGAGGAAAGTCCAAAAAATGAATACAGTTTTGTGTAGCACAACTTTGTTTTTTCATCTTTACTATTCCATTAATCATCTCATGGCCCCGGCCCCTCAGATTTAACTTGTGATTCTTTGGAGGGGGCCTAGGTTGAGAAACACTGGACCAAACTACCTAACCTTATATAAAGCAGATGAAACTACCGTGACCAGCAAAAACAGTAGAATACTACTCACACATGGATGCATCAATATTAACAATTTAATAATGTAATATGTAATAATATATCAATCACAGGGGTCATAGTACATTAGCTTTTGATACTTTAAGTACGTTTTTCTGCTGATACTTCAGTTTACTTACTTACTTTTACTTGTAATGGAGTATTTTTACAAGGTTGTACTAGTACAATGATCTGGGGGATTCTTCCACCAATGCCATTTAATATGCATCTTTTCAAATATATATAGAGTAATATATACTGTATACATGTATAACAACACGAAGAGGAAACATAGTGCCAGAGAACATTATAAAGTCTTTCCCACAAATCCACAGTAACTAGAGGCTGTCAGTGCTGGTGACCACGTGGTGTGTGAGTTGATCAGCTGACTCAGCCGACTCAGCCGGAGGAGGAAGAGGAATGAAGATGGAAGGGAACAGGGATGAAGCCGAAAAATGTATAAATATAGCGACGAAAGCCCTCGACGCCGGAGATAAAGAGAAAGCGGTTAAGTTTCTTAACAAAGCAGAGAAGCTGTACCCAACTGACAAAGCCAAAGGTAAGCCGTTTGTGATCGACTTGTCTGTTTAGGCGAGCAGGGCTAACCTAGCGAAATGTTAAGCTAGCTAGTAAGTTCGCTGACGTTTGTTAACATCATTCACGGCTTAAGTTAACAGCAGGTCACCTGCTGACTATTGTATAACGGTTACAGATGTTTGTATGATTAGTTAACGTTAGTCAAGAATATACTTTGGCTTAAAGACAGGACATCAACCAACACACAACCGAGTTAACATTGGCTAAGTTGTGGGCCTAGCATTATGTTAGCTGACCTAGCCAGCGCTTCGCTGTAGTGGAGTAAATTAGGGTGATATATGGTGACGTATAGTGAATAAGCCTGTACTTTTGATAACTGTCAGTGAAGCATTGTAATGCTTCAGAATATCAATAATTAAACGTCAATCCATAATCAAGCCATCATTCATTCAGTTGTTAATGCTAGCTGTCACTTATTGTGTCTTGAAGACTAGCTGACCTTTTAAAGTATTTTTGTTAGCTACAATTTTACTGTCACTTCAAGTAATAGACTTTGACCGACATTATTAATGCTGCTTTTTAAAGGCCGTGGATCTGTAGGGATTTCGGTGAGGGCAGAACAGGCAAGGGGGGCCTGGAAAAGGATGTAGCGTTAGTTTAGGCTAGTCCTTTCTAGTCCAATCCTTTAATTGAATGATTGACCCGGAGAAAACCTCGCAGTATAGGCTAATCCGGGACACACAGCTAATGACAGTTCCCAAGCTTCCCACAGGAAGCTAGTAGATAACTGGCTTTCCAAGCCTGGAGAGAGGTCTCTGCAATATTTTCTCTCTCTGACTTACATTTTATTTGCAGTGTAACATAAATATAGTCAAAGAAAAACTAATAAAGATCCACAAGGAACAATGGAAGGATGAGATTTGGAATAAGCCATAGCTCAGAAACTATGTTCAAAGACTATTACTGCACTGAGCTTTATATACAATTTAATGTACAGAGAGGGCAGAGGTCCCTGGTACCTTGCCTCTGGCAGTGTTTTTGTGATCTTAGTGTTGTTGAGGGTGAATTACATTTTTTATTCCATTGCCCCATGTACAGCGACTTGAGGAATCATTTGTATGAAAAAATGCACTTGAGGAACCCTGTTTTGTTTTGGTTGTCTGAAGGTAATATGTTGAGTTGGCTCTTTAATGAGGAGGTTTTTGCTTTAGCAAGATTTATAGAAAATGCATGGAAACTAAGACAGAGAACACTATATCCATCATAATAAGACCTTATTTGTTATGGAAAGTGAATGTTTTGACATGTTGAATTTGTAGAACTGTATGTTGTGATTGGTCATGTGACCATCCTGGTTGTTGTTGTGTAGTGTCTTGTAAGCCCATACGGGCTGGGCACCATAAGGTGCAGGATACTTAAATAAACAAATCAATCAATCAATCAATCATGTTGCAGCTGCAAATATATGATTCAGCATGGAAAAAGCTGTAGAATATAAGTACACAGCTAGAATAAAAAGCAGAATACAGTTTTGTTTTGTTTTTTTTAATCACAGTAAACATTACATATTGTTCCCTTTCTCAACATGTTAAGTAGCCTAGAGTGCTATGGCAAAGAGGGATCATTGTTGTGCAAGAGGCAATAGTTGTGCGCTTATGTTACATGAGAACAAAGTGTGTAATGATGAATAATGCATTGATAAATTATAAGGAACATTACAACAATTAAAAACATTTCTGCTGCCAAGCCAGAGATGATTAGGCTGCTTTGAGTATTTATTTTTGCATCATATTTCCTACATGGAGAGCCATCTTGTACGTGAATTTAAGACTATTGGAGGGACACTGCAAATAGTGTAACTGAGTAAATATAAAGGCTTGAAGAAAAGAGAAGTTTAACCAAGATCTCTGTGACAGACTGTGAATAAAATACAGGGGGCAAATTTCAAGTTTGCATTCTTTATGAATTGAAAGCCTCATCACTACCTGTCTTTAGGGCACAGTGGGAATATTTTGTATTTTCAATCGTCATCTCAGTGTGACTATACAAAGGGTCTTCCCTAGCGCTACAGTGAAGGAATAGTGCAGTCATTTAGATTATACTAGTTACTGTCAAAGGGATCCTGTCAAAGAATTGTAGTGTAGTTAATATGTAACAGTAATCTTACTGGTCATTGAAAACTTGGTTATGGTCAACTAGCTTCCTGCTGGTTAGGAATTGGCAACTGGATTTAAGTGATTTTGATTATTGAAGGCAAAACTGGGTCTGTAAACAAAATGCACTTTACACTTGATCACTATTGACACTTTTAAAGGTTCAACCTGTGGTTAGTGTACAACAACCCTTCTATGTTCACAGTTAGTCATTTATTGGAACAAAAAATTGGAAAGCTGTACTTTTATCTGTGTTAGGTTGATGACGCTATTTGTTTTTCGAGAGAGGTGCTTGGTGGGAAGGTAAGCTTAACATAAAAGAGAACTTTAAATATCCTGAGGGGAATTGTTGAGCAGTTGCAGTATAAAGTAGGAAAGAGTACTTTAACTACCTTCTGATGTAGTCATCTCAACTTGACTTTGCAGCATAAACTACTGTGGTGATTTGCTCTGGTTATAAGTGAGCTGCCACTATGACACTGTAATGCCAGGTTACATCCAAAGTGAACTTGTTTACCAACATATCTCACTTCAATAGAAAGCTATCTGGCATTGCCCTCTTGTACGATTATATCACATTGCATCACATGCTGATAATGCATGATTTACTGCACAAACTTGTCTCTGTAACACATAACATAGTAGTAATGAAATGATAATTAAGTCAAATGTGTCTTGTGTACAGGAAGAATAACTTCTTTATTGGGTGAAGCCAGTACCTCCTTGTACTGTGCAAAATTTGATTTTTCTGGCTCAAGTGTGGCCTTTTCATTTATTGACTAAGCTTTAAAGGAAGAGCAATTTAAAGGTCTTATTGGGCATTGTTCCAACCGGACTGAGTGCTGTCTTTCTAACTTGCTACTTAAAAATCTTTCAACTGTGAGTAACTGTAGGTAGTACTTTGTGTTTTTCTGATCAAAGCTGTGCTGTATAAATATGTTAATATCTAGAGCAGTGTATCAGAATTGTAGTCAATCAAGATCTTGAAATCCAAAATCATCATCAAACTGTGTGTCATTACAGAAATGTACGTTGTGTAATCTGTGGTAAACAAACCATCTGATTGCTCTTCGAGTCTCATGTTACCCTGATGTTAAAGCTTTTTCATGTATAATCTTAAGTGACAATTTTTCACTTACGGAAGTTGTTAAAAGCTTGGACACTTGTAAGATACTGAAGGTAATAATTTGTCATTTAATTTATTTAGCTTCTTCCTCTATTCTTCAGCTTTTTTGGACGCATTAACGAAGAATGGGAGCTCAGCGGGTAATGGGGCGTATCGTAGGAGACCAGCAGAGAGCTCAGAAAGCACCGGTGCCCAGCCAGAAAGGGATAGCCAAGAGTCTGGAGGAGGCGACTCTTCTAAAGGCTTCACCAAAGAGCAGGTCGAAGGTGTGCAAAGGTGAGAAATTTATTGTTCACTTTAATGCTGTATTTCTTTTTCCACTAACCGGTACTGTAATCTGTCCAACTTCAGTTGGCTATTTTGGTGCTTTCCTACAATTGGCCATGTGACAGCAATACTGTTTCTCTTTTACTTGATTGGACCTTTCATCTGTGGCCGCAGTGTTGTGCACACACGGCTGTTGCCATGGGAACCTCTTCAGCTTGTTGTCATGTCCATGAGGGGAGAAAGTGAGAGACATTTAGCGGTGTGAACTAAATACCAGGTAACCACTACATGCTCTAATTTTAGACCACGAGAGAGAGGCAGTATAAGATCATAGAAAGTTGCAGATGGCAACTTGAGTTAATTTACAGGATAAACATGCTGCTCATCATTATGCAATCCTACCAGTGTATTGCACTTAAATGTAGGCAGTGGCTTTATTCCCTAGTGTTTTTATACTAAATCCTTTGGGGTAGCTTCAGTGGGTCAAAAATTGCATCATGTCTTCTAAGAAAAAATATGACCGGTTGTCCACTATGTTTACATTAAAAATGTCTCCTGTGTGACCTCATCAGTAGTCTTACTCCAGTTATGATTCAGTGATGGGTAGACTGGGTGATAACTTATTATCGACTTTTACTATATCATTGATGATTTGATCATATCGTTAACATTTAATTAAATTAATTAGTAATTAAATTCTGTTGTCCAAATGAATCATTCCCAGCAAATTGTAATCCAAAACTAATAAAATGGCTTACTAGATTTGTTTTGTTTTACAAATGTGAAGTTATGTCTGATGTATACGTTACAGTGGAACACAGTTCATGTAATTGAACGTCAGTTTATTTATTCTATATGTGATTTTTCATACATCTGCTATTTTGTGATGCATATTGATATCTGAAAAATACTGATATTAATTTTGTAATATTGATTTCAACCATACAGCCCAGCCGTAATGACTGACTGGAATATGCATCACAGGCCAGTGTATGTGCAGATCTACCGTACGTAATAAATAAAGTATACATGCTTGATTCCCTCCTTCCTGTACTTGACCTTTTATGGAAAGAGTCATCATTCCTCAGGAAGAAACGTGGACATTATATAGACCCTCTGTTTTTCCTTTGAATAATGTCAAGTGCTGGAAATAAAATATCCTAAATACAGTGTATTCCATCTTAAGTCTCTCACTGGGTCTTGCTATATGCATTTGTACATACATATATATGGCAAATGCCTTTTCTAAATGCTTAGTATTGTGTTTGTGGGTATACAAACTTCAAATTAGTAAACCACATGGGATGTAGAGATTGGTAAGCTTGGTAAAGCTATGAACTAATTCTCTGGGGGATGTGCTTGAGCAATGTGCTTGAATGTCACTCATTTGTGAGTTGGGCTAAGGCCAGGACCGTCAACACTTTCAATTCTAGCACCTGTTGTGGTTCAGAAGGCAAGAGAATGTAACACTAAAGGTGTTGAAAGACATTTTTCTCACCTGCTTTTCTGTCGGAGTAGGATAGGTCAGAAATGATGCACTGGATTGTTTTCAGATGCTTCACTCTCTGTCCCTGTCTTTCAGAATAAAGCGGTGTAAGGACTACTATGAAGTGCTGGGCGTCAGTAAAGAAGTCAATGAGGACGAGTTAAAGAAAGCCTACAGGAAACTAGCGCTCAAGTTCCACCCTGACAAAAATCATGCACCTGGAGCGACGGAGGCTTTTAAAAGTAACTCAATTATGATTATACCTATTCTAAGCTTTTTGAAATGTAGCTCGTATGTGATATACAAATACTGTATGTAACGCAAACTTTTAATATCAAAGCATTGTATTTTAACACCTAGAAAAAACAGTTTGAAATGGTTTATGTCCATAGCTTTCCCCCCTCTTTGATACATCAACTGTGTCCTCCTTCAGAGATTGGTAATGCATATGCAGTGCTGAGCAACCCAGACAAAAGACGGCAGTATGACCTGACAGGAGGAGAGGAGCCAAGCAGCCCGGGTCACTCACACGGAGGAGGCTTTGACTTCCACAGGGGCTTTGAGGCTGACATCACTCCTGAGGACCTCTTCAACATGTTCTTTGGAGGTGGCTTCCCCTCCTGTAAGTGAGCACTTGTGTGCATATAGACTCAAATCACTAAGTTTACATCATTCATCATTTCCCACTTTGTGTTTTATCCAAATGTATTGGTTTTATTTATATATTCTTGTGATCAATCAATTTAGTAGTCAACGGTCTTGTCTTTAAATTTAGATGGAGTGTTTAAGTGAGAAACATAATGTTATGTTATCTTGGCTTTTTGGGTGAATCTTGAGCTCCTCAGATAATAACATATATGGGTTCAGTCAATGGACTACATCTTGTGATAGAAAGAATTCACTAATCAAACGCACTTGAATGTGGCTATATTAGTCTATCTAATATGCCACTGCTCTGGGTGTTGAAAATTAGTATAAGTCAGACCAATAGATTGTTGGTTAGGATGACTGGTGCACCATTTTCTTTCCCCAGTACCTAAAATTGCACACCAGTTCTGATTTTCTACATAATGTAGAACACCATTAACATATAGTTTTGAATACTGATCTTTAAGAGTAGGTGTAATTGGTGACATATTCCATAACTTTGTATCTGACCTCAGTCATAATATTTTTGTCTGCAGCAAGTGCACACACCTTCACCAACAGCAGAACAAGCTACAGCCATCAGACGGATTACCGACAAGAGAGAACAGAAGAAAGGGGAGATGTACGTAGATTGGTTCAGATTTTGTATCTTATATTTAAAAAAAAAAAAAAAATGTAATTAACATTTTATTTGCACAAACATACATTATAATTTGAACTGATGTGCACCTAGAAACAACATGCTTTGACTGTTACATTATCATAGATTTGTGTTGTTGAAAATTAAGTACTCATTGTAATGTATTTGCCTCTAGGGTGGTTTCTCAATGTTTATCCAGCTGATGCCCATCGTGGTCCTGATTTTAGTATCAATACTGAGCCAGATGATGGTGTCCCCTCCACCCTACAGCCTCTACGCTAGACCGTACGTGCGTGCGCACACACACACACACACACACACACACACACACACACACACACACACTCACAAACACTCACATTTTCTGTTTTTCATCACTGCAGTA
Source organism: Siniperca chuatsi (assembly GCF_020085105.1). Taxonomy (NCBI): domain Eukaryota; kingdom Metazoa; phylum Chordata; class Actinopteri; order Centrarchiformes; family Sinipercidae; genus Siniperca; species Siniperca chuatsi. The sequence goes on from NC_058044.1 coordinate 12,747,955, forward strand.
AACTTGTAGGTAGCTAATCACAACTTTTCTATGTTCCATTCACTTCAGATCTGTAGAACTGATTACAAAGAGGCTGGTTGACAACTAGAAAGTATTTAGTCCACCTTCTACCTTTTTTAAAATGTATTATGAAGCAGTAAACTTTGTGCCATGTATCTTTCTTAGGGTGTTCTTATTCCATCTTTATCTCACCTTTCTTTCACATTTATATTCACTGACAATTTGGTCTTTTCACAGTTGTTTTCCATGTGATCTGCAATTTTAATAATACAAAAAAATACCTTCAGGATTCAACATATGTGGGGAAATTACTACAATTATCACCATTTTCACAACAGCTTGTACTTCCTCCATCTCTTCCAGGTCCACAGGTCAGACCGTAAAACGGCAGACAGAAAACCTGCATGTCGACTACTACGTCACTAGAGATTTTAAGTCGGAGTTTAAGGGCTCGGCGCTGCAGCAGATTGAGAAGAATGTGGAGGAGGACTATGTATCTAATGTCAGAAATAGCTGTTGGAAGGAGAGACAGACAAGTGAGTAACCATGGTTATAATACACCCTCAGAACTGAATTGAGTAATAGTTTCACTTTCTTTCATAGATTCTTTTGTTTTATCAGTCACATTGTTTTTCTGCTTGTCTCATCCAGAAACAGACCTGCTGTATGCTGCTAAGGTATACAGGGACGATCGAATGCGCAAGAAGGCAGAACTCATGACCATGGATAACTGCAGGGAGCTGGACAGACTAAATAACCTATTCAGGGGGGGATGAGCTGGACGCTTTAGATCATGTAAATGTATATGAATAGATGTGTATGTTCATGTTTTTTTAAGGAAGAGTCTTTACACTAGGAGCAAAAAACTTACTGAAATAATTTAGCTCTATTGTTGAAGTTTTAAAATGTCCCTCTACTCATATCCCCTCGCCAACTCCTCTCCTTTCTCACTCCAGCCTGACCCCAGGAATCGCCTTGTTACATGTTAATGAAACATTCTACACGCACTGTAGAAAGCCCCAGATGTTTTTTATTTTTTTTACACTGCTTTTCCTGTTTTCCTGGAATCAAGAAGGACAAGGATGCTTGACTGTAAAGGCATGTACTGCAAGTAGTAAGAACCCAAGAGGCAGTCTGCACAAGCAAATTACTGTCTTAAGATCAACAAACTGCTTTCAGCATCATCTGCTTGACATAGATATAAGATGGGAGACTTTGTAGGTTCATCTAGAGGTGCTCTCCGCCAGCCAAATCCATTTCTTGAAGAACAGGAACAAAAGATGGAAATAAAATAACATAATGCTTATTTTAGCTTCCTGCTCACCTCCAAGTGTGGATGAAGAACAGTGGATCATGAAGAGATACCTGTGATTTTGCTACTAGAGAACATTTTATGTTCAAAGCCCCCTGAGGCAAATTTGTGATATTGGGTTATATAAATAAAATTGACTTGACATGATACTTCAAAATGTTTTAGTTGGTTGGGACTAAACATGGAAGGACATTGAAACTGTTATACATAAATGGTTGTACATTTTCATTTTTGAATGTTTGAAGTTTATGCAGTTATTTAAGTAACTATAGAAGAAACAAAGATTTTCTTCAATGCTCGCGTAATCATTTAAATAAAGTAAAATTACTACCATAGACTTGATGTATTTCTTTGATTCAGATGTCCAAGAGTCAATTTATCAAAATTACAAAACAATAAACATGTTTTATCACTTATATCTAGTGGTATTTAGCCATGCAGATAGTTTTGGCTTTATTTGGCCAAGTTTTGTCATTTCTGGGATTTCTGCTGCCACCCTAATACAGTGGAGGTGAATGGAAATTGGGGAATGGGAACTATTTCTTCTAAAATGTTGACAGTGAGGAATGTGGATTATCCTGAGTAGCGTAGGATATATGATTCCTAGCGTCTCCCAGCAACGCCGACTCTCAAGATGGCAGTCAACCGCTACCATGGAAACAGTCCTCCCAAACTAGGTTTACACAATTGTGTCCAAAAAACGGTTTCATCTTCTTTTGAAAATGGAAAAATACGCACAGAATCTGCAGTATCTTTATAGATTATATTTCCTTACACAAAAAGTGAGGAAAAATTACATTTCGCTTCCATGTTTAGACGTATTTTACGAATGAATATTTATAGCAAATTTTGCAGGCAGTGAAATACCTTCAGAAATGTCAACAGTCGACAGGCCTTTAACTGTATCATTGAACCACTTTCAGAGGCAAGAGTCGAATTATATTTTACAGATTAAAAATGTCCTAACCATGAAAAAACACAATTATTTTTTATGTTGGCTAGTTTTTTAATCTTCAATTTGTTAAAACCTGCCAGATTCTTTCATGTACAGCAGTGGTTTGTTTTATTTGGGCTGCTGCTGCCGGGTGAATGATCATGTGTGACTCATGTCTCTGGTAAGCAACATACTAATAACTGAACCGCAATTGGGCCAATACATTTACAAAAGCAGGAGACTGATTTGGGTCACTGAATATTTTACTCTGAGTTGATGTAATGGCCAGATTAACCCACCTGAAGGAGCTGTGGAGCAAATGTGAAATCTGCAAAAGTCTTATCTGCTAAATACACCCAAGGTATCAAAAGTACTTAAGGTACAATATGCAGAATGGACTATCTCATAATGTTATATTATTATATTGTGTTCTTGTTTTATTATTACTAGTGCCCTAACCTTTAAGCAATGTTGCAGCTGGTCAGGGTGGAGGTATAACCACATATCTTTAACTTGTCATAGGTTTTTCATATAAAATCTTAATCTGCAGAGTAACCAGTCACTACAGCTGTCAAGTGAGTGTGATGGAGTAAAAAGTAGCCTTCAATATTTCTTTCTGAAAAGTAGTGGAGTATAAGTATAAAGTTGCATAAAATGTAAATACTCAAAGAACAAGTAGCTCAAAATTGCACTTAATACAGTACTTGGTTGGCACCAATTATAACTAAAAGATGTTTTGAGCAAGAGTACTACAAAGAAATGCCTTTTTTTTCATTATAGAAACAGATGGAAATGTCTGTAGCTGCAGTTCTTATAGTGAAAGATATTATGGTTTAATAATGCAGACCCTCATATACAGATAGCCTCCATGGGTTCCTTTCATGGATCATTAGCTCTGTGAGTTCCCTGTTACATTTTAGTTTCAGCCTTATACATATAATCAGATTTATATTAAAACAGTTTTTTAAAATGTATCTGTATGCTAAACTTAATTTTGGGACTGATGATGGTCTGAAGCCCTGGGGAATCTGTGCCTTGTACTGTGGGAAATGGAGGACGGAGGTGAGCTGTGGAGCAGGGACGTGCACAGACATTTTGGGGGTGCAGGTGCTCAAGCAAAAAAAAGGCCACAAATTCTCTATTCCCACCCCGATGATGCCACACCGGCATTCATAATGACACAATATTCACAACATGCCGTGTTTAAACACCACAAAATTGAAATGTTTTCATGAAATTCATTCACTGTTCACTTGTTTAGACCAATTCAGTCACGTTAGATAAAGGGCAGAGGAATTCAACTATTTAATATATCAAGGTAGCTATATTACATTTCTGAGGTGGAATGGAAAAAAAATAGGCCTTTTCTATGTAGAGTAGCCTGTGCATTGCTTTTGCACCAAAATGACTATACAAAGGTAGGTTAGGTAGGTAGGTAGTTTTGTTGTGCTTTCCCACCTCACATCACTTCATCAGTGTTGTAAACAATGGCACTTTCTACAGGACAATGTAATTCAAACTACTTTAAACACATTTTCTGTACTGCAAATTCTTTTTACATATAGGCCAACATATCTACCAATGTCAATATCCCTCTCTTTCTTTTTCTTAAGCCTTTCCTTTCTGTGCATTGCACTACAATCAGCAGATGATCAAAATGGAGCAATGTTGAATAAATTACTGAATTTTGCTGCTCTGACTTACAATAAAGCTTTTGTGTTGCGCTGAAATGAATATTTAAAATATCACGGACTTGTATTTTCCTTTACTGTGGTTGCAACTTGTGACATCATCTTCATTGGTTTATCAGCGGTCACATGAGAGCGTCAAAACCGGAAACGATAGCCACAGCTGCGGCAGGTAGTGAAATGAAAACAACCGTCGCGACAACATTTTGAGGAATAAATCAGCCTAAATTAAACCAATGTGCCGGGAAACGCTGGTTTCTGGCTCTGACGTTAAGTGGACTATGCACTACATCTGTGTTTTTCTGTTGGGTTTGTACTCTTGTGGATGTCTCCCATGTGTGTCTGCCTGCAAATATGAGCCAGAGACCCCAGACTGGAGGATGACTCTGAAAACTATCCGTAACGGAATACACAAGATTGACACGTACCTGAATGCAGCACTGGATTTGTTTGGTGGCGATGATGGACTGTGCCATTATAGGTGCAATGATGGTAAGCTAGCTTCTTTCTTTCTTTCTTTCTTTATTCAAGCCAATTCTCTAAGTGCACACCTAAACATCAAGGATATTATTCATACCTGTGCTTTTCCTTTCATGTCAATTCAAAATGAAAGAACTATGGAAAAGTAGTAGGAGACAAACTTAATGAATGATGAGCTTTTGCAACACTTGGGAGCCAGAAGATATACATTAGTGCCCCTTGAGTGTCACAGTAAGGCCTTAAGTTGTCTGTGCTGATGTGGTTATCTCTGACAGCAAGATAACTGACTGTGGCAGAACAAGTAACATCTTCACCTTTGCTCCTCTCTCACAGGTTACAAGCCGGTGCCTCGTCCCGGGTACAAGCAGCCACCACCCAATGGATGTGGCTCCCCGCTGTTTGGATTTCAGGTAGTCTGACAGGGCTTGGGAGGTTGGAGGTTTCGTATATGTCTGGGACATGCAAAACTGGTTACCATGTGATGCCTGTCGCACACAACAACCCAAACTGCATTATTCTTGTGCACTGACTGCTACCTAATATTTTAGCTTTGTAGTTTGATGTGTAGATTTTTTTGTTGTGAAAGTATGTCTAAACACAGCATGTTTAGTCCATATTACAACAAGGTACTTTGTGAATAAAAAATAGAGCCTGACCGTTAAATTGGCCCAGGCCGATATAAGCTTATTGCAGATATATTGGTATCGGCAGATCGGTGACAAATTAAAGGAAAAACCAACATGAAGTATCTTAGTATGGAGTCAGTCCACCACGAGCCTCCAGAACAGCTTCAGTGCTCCTTGCCAAGTCTGTGGAACTCTATTGGAGGGATGAACGCCATTCCTCCACAAGATATTCCCTCATTTATATATACAACCTTTATTTAATCAGGTAATCTCATTGAGATCAAGATCTCTTTTGCAAGAGAGACCTGAGTACAGCAGATAGAAAGAAAAACAAACACAGCTAGACATAACAAAAGGATATATAGCATCAGAGACAGCCACACACATCACAGACATCAATAATTAGATTTATATAGATTATATAATTTGGTTTTATGGAGATAGTGGTGGGGAGCATTGTCTTACACGTTGGTCCAAAATCCTCCATAGGTGTTCAACTGGGTTGAGATCTGGTGACTGTAAAGGCTGTAGCATTTAATTCACATCATTTCAAACCATTCAGTGAGCCCTGGTGCACAGAAGCATCTGCATTTGATGTTTCTCCACTCTTTTATTCAGGTTTTTCTTTTATTTTGTCCCCTGTCTGTATGTTGGCTGATAAGTAACAAGAAATTAAAGTACAGATATGGCAAATATGTTTGAGATCATTTACTAACCGTGTCACCATTCCATAGATTGTCCACCCAAGAGTATTGTAATTTTATTTTTCAACTATAAGATGTATCACTTAGTGCACATGTTGGGCACACCTCTTAAACCAAATATCGGCCAATACATTATCAGATTGTGTAACTCTCAAATATTGATATTGGTACAGAGCTCAAAAATCCAGTGTCAGTCGGGCTTCTGCTACACAAAATACTAAATGTTAGACAAATAACATGCTTTATTTTAGAATTTTTTTCACACATTTGAGTGATGTAAAGTAGAACAAGAAGGGCTCTCTTTTAGTGATTGAGTTATGTTTCATTTACAGTATTAGTTTAAAAAAAAAACGTGTACTTGGACCAGTGTATTGTTCGTTTTGTCGTTGCTGAAACTTTTTTTATTTTCTTCAGGTTTTACTAACCAATCACTGAACCATTATCACATGTTTTGCATTTGGGGAAATCCATGTCTCCTGCTGGCAGTATAATTTGAATGTCAAAAATACATTATAAAGAGTGACGTACCTGTTTTTTTCCAGTTTGACATAGGCATCCCGTCCATGACCAAATGCTGTAACCAACATGACCGCTGCTATGACACCTGCGGCCGTGAGAAGCACGACTGCGATGACCAGTTCCAGGACTGCCTCGAGACCATCTGCAGGAATGTGCAAAGGACTCTGGGATTGGCCCACAGTGTCCAAGGTAAGAGCCTGAGCCAATGTGTTCAAATTAGGTACAGGAAGAGATGGGGTTGCATCCTGTACCAGAATCAGATGATGGTGTGTAGATGATTGTAGATCACTATGCACAGTGTCAAACACTGTCTGGCAGTGAATTTAAGAGGCTTTGCACACAGGGCAAGTAGATGAGCTTTCAACATTCAGTTCACTTGCATTCTTAAGTTGTTTTTTTGTTCTGACGGTGATTAAGAGTGTTTTTTAAAAGTGTTATCAGTTTTATTTTTAGAATCTAGGGATTTATCTGTATGTGTTTGGAATACTAAAATATTACCAAAAAATTTATCAATAATCACTAGAAAAATCCTGGTGCAACTTTTATTACTTTGTGGGTCTGGAGTATAATCATTCCTAGTTTTGACACGTCACAGTAGGTGAGTAAGCACAGGTGTAAATAAGAAAATAATGGTGGCTGAATTCCAATTGGCTGCTCCTGTTTCAGGGTCCTCGAATTATGGCTCACTGTCACACTGTTATGGCTTAATGGGACACTTGAACAGAAGAGAGCCATCGTTAATGTTATTAGTAACACCTGTGCTTTTTTTACCATGACAAGTCAAAATGTCTGCTGTGAAAAAAAGCCTATATTTTGTACTCTGTATACTGTGGCCCTCCCTTGAGATGTCTGTACTGAGTCAGTGTGAGCGCTCAGTCAGCAGGGCCAGTTTCTGAACAACTGGGTATTTATGTATATTTACAATTAGTGTTCCACAATAGCATGCAATATAATCTGATGTAGGACAGGAGCACTTGCTCAGGCAGCACATGTGATAAACTGGAATTGATACTGAGAAGATTAGCGTGGCCCCCATGTAAAGGTGCCAAGTAAAATTCCTGAGAATTAAAAAGTGATGGACTATGGAACACTTTTAGCACAACATTTAGGAAAGAAGCTATGCTTGTAGACATTTGTAAAAAATGTACATCTTATATGAACAAATCCATTTCTGCTGTAGTTCAAGGATAAATAGGAAAGTTATAGAGCATTCTTGTGCATGTAAGTGGACAAGTGTAAAACACAGTATGTCCAGCAGAGGGCAAGATAAAGCAAACTTTTTAAACACTCTAAATCTAGATACTGTAATCTGTTATCTGGATCAGAATGACTCTAATTTACGGTTATTTTTAAATACTGACTCATAACCACAACGTCAAGCTCATCTTGTCTGTCACGAATGAAATTAGAATTATTCTATTGTTCTGATCCTGATTAAGGTTTTGAAAATGTCCCATGTTCTATATTTGAGAATCAAGATTTAGAGTTTAATCAAACCTGTCTTATCTGTTTTTATGCCAACTCACCTTTCCCCTGCTGTGTATTTGCTCATGTTCTTCTTGTTCTTTCTCTCCTTCTTGGCAGCTTGTGAGTCAGCAGTGACTCTCCTGTTTGACGCTGTTATGCACTTGGGATGTAAGCCATACCTGGACAGCCAGAGAGAGTCTTGTGTATGTCAGTATGAAGTGAAGAGAGAACTGTGACACCGCCACAGGATGGAGACTGTGGAACGGACTGATTCAAAAGCACAACACTGACAGAAAGATGCCAGCAATAAACTTTTCTTTCAGACTCCTAGATTTTCTCAGGGATAGAGCCTCTTTGGCCTGCACTAACTTGTGTCCATCGCCTCCCTTTATTGGAGTTTTGAAATGTAGACATCTGTTAGACAAAGTGAATGTGAAAATACCTAGTTTTTTGAATGGACAATTAATATCTTTCCTGTGCAATTAATTATTTATATTTAGTTAATACTGTGTAGTGTGTTTGTCCTGTGATGGACTGGAAACAGGGTGTTCAGGGTTTCCCTGGCTTTTGGATGCTTGGGTAGCGCCCGTCACTTTATTTTTTGGGTTTGTAAATTCCTAATAACGTCCTAAGTAAAAAAAAAAAAAAAAAGAAAGAAAGAAAAAAGAAAAATATGTAATTTGGCACTGATTATAGGTAAAACAGGGACAGTGTTCAACTGGTACAATTGCAATTGATTAATTCCAATTAAATGCTAAACTAGCTCAACTAGGAGTTTTTATTTAGTGCACATAACAACAACAACAACAATAATAATAATAATAATAATATTCCAATAATAAATTAATGATGAATAACAATTTACTTGGTTGTAAATGGAGCTGTTTATTCAAGGACGTTCCTCTGGAAATCAGCAACTGCTTTTAAACTCAGCACAACAAACTAAACTAACTAAATTAATAAGTTCAAAGCTTTGTCTGTATTATCCCTGTAATTAGCACCAAATTTACATAGTTCTTTCCAGAAACGATCAAGAACTTATTAAGAAATAATGGACCGTAAAATTAAACATTACTGCCCAGTTCCCCTCCCATAACACTAATAGGAACATGTGATAAATAAGTAAGTCAACAATGTCTGTTTCTACAGCATCTAAAACATTTTTGGTTTTCCCTTTTATAAAATTTGTAAAATATTTGTACAATATCACATGAAGGGGAATGCACTGGTGAACTCAGCTGATGCCAATGTGACAACCCTGTGGAAAAAAAACCTGTGTGAGACTGTTGTAAAAATAAAGAAACATGCTTTTATTTATAATTGTGTGTCATTTGTCATCATAGACATTTTTGTTTAAACTATGTATCTTGTCAGCAGCATCTTTTAACACAGAGGCTCAGAGTGACTGAGGATGTGCTGCCATTGAGCTCTCATCCAAATGATCAAACGTAGTTTTTCTGTCATGTATTTGAAGTTGATGTTGCAAGAAAAGGCCACTGAAATAAAGTCTGGATTAGATATTTAGCTCTCCTAATCTTCGGATGTACCAAACATAATCTCACTTTTATTGTTTGTAATTCATTAAATCACTTTACTGAAATGTTTTTTGAGTCGCTACAGCAACGTGGCAAACACGGAAGTCCTGGCTGTTGACCTTTGACTGACAGACGCAAGAGCCAATTGGGTTGTCTGGTTGTCACATTCAGCCAATAAGACTGAGGGGGAGGAGCTAAATCATAGCTTGTCAGTGTTGGATTGTTAAAGCAAATTAATTTGTCAGTGGTGGCAGTCAGAGTGCAGACAACCTGTTAACATGTCTACTACGGCAGAGGACAGCTGTGGAGGTAACTTAACATATATGTTTTCAATTAAAAGTAGACACAAGTTGTGGACTACTGCGTGTGGAATTTTAAATGTTAGGAAAAAAAATGCAATGACTACATTTCCGATGTAAGTTGACTTCGGTTTAGTGAAGCTCTGTTTACTGTGTTTTACACAAGTGCTGACACGACTTTACTGCAAGTCTTATTTCTCTTCAGTCAGTCACGAAGTTAGTACAACATGTGAGGCAGATTTTTAATGTCATTAAACCACTCTGTGTCAGAATGTAATTGCTCTTTGTCTTACCTTTTCCAGGAAATGTTGCTAAAGACAGCAGAACAACAACAGACAGGGCGGGTGAGTGCTTTACACTAGGTTATATACTTATACTGTTTCTTAAGCTTGTGTACTATTATAAAATGTTCACATAGGAGAGGAGAAATGGTTTGCTATTATCAAATCAAAAGTGAAACAAATAGGGTAAAATTGTACCGAAATAAGTTTTTATTGTCAGTGATGCTAAAGTACAGCCAACTCAGATAGGGTGAGATTAATCATCAACTCAAACTTCCTTGATTATTACTTTGTATCATGTAGACAGGATATAATTTTTCAATATTCCCTGTCACCCTTTGTCATTTAGAAACGGATCAGCATGGAAATGTAAAGGTGCTTTTTTGGTTGGCGTGACAACTCAGGTATTGAAGATGTGACAGCCCAGCTAGCTAAATTGTTTTGTCTTGATCCAATATACATTCATGGCATGTTTATTAGGTATGACTAGCTAAAACGAATGCAGTTTAATACGACAGCCCTGCAATAAATCTTCCTTTCATGAAGCTTGTAATTTTCAGTTTTTGTTGAAGCTGTTTTAGAGAGGTGTTGATTAAATTGAATGGCCAATTGGGAGGCAGAGTGTGTGGTGCTGTTGAGTTGTATTGTGTTAAACTGAGAGGTGTTTCTAATATTTTGTTTTCCCAATATATATAAATGAGTGTACACTATATATTAGAAACAGCTCTCAGTGTACAGTGTCCAAAAGTTGAATCTGCACCTCTATGAAACCTCTAAGAAACTGAACATTATAACTTTCAGTAAAGCAGGATTTATTGTAGAACTGTAATAAACTGGCAACTGAGTGTATGAACAAACAAACACCACCAAAGTCAGATAATATACTCCAAGTTGTCAAACACCCTGAGCTGCTGCCTTTAGCACACAAACCTACATATCTATAGGGTGGGGTATGGAGGTGCCATTTTTGGCATCTGTTCTTTTAGCAGCCTTTGCCATCTTTCTCCACCTGTCACCCAGCTATTGAAGGCCGTGAGGACTCTAAGCTGATGGAACAATGGCTGCTTGACCCCGTACCAGCAGTAGTGGAGCAATTCATGCACCTGCAGTTGTACTGCTTAACAAAGAAGCAAAAGCCTGAAAATTTCAATCATCTGTATTTTTGGCAACTTTAAGTAGTTTAACTTTGAGTATTTTTGATATTAAAAAAAGCTGTAAATCCAGACTTTTCAGTGCATTATTGTTTAGTAATTATATTCTACATTATTTTGTGGGTTATTCATGTATGTGTTGTTTTTTATAGCATGCACAGAGAACCTAACAGAGACTGACGCCTTCATCAGAAGGTAAACTGTTTCTTCTTGTTTGTGTGGTGCAATCAGCTGAAAATTCTCACGCCCCCGGTTCAGTACGCCACCTAATATTGTCTTTGTTTCTGTGCTCTTTTTCATTATGAAACAGCTCTTTAGCTTTGGATCCTGCAGAAGAGTACAAGATGGACAACAAACGACGAGGCCTTGCACTCATCTTTAACCAGGAGCGCTTCTTCTGGCGCCTGGGGTTAAATGACAGGAATGGGACCAATGCCGACCGCTACAATTTGGAGAAAAGGTATCACTTCCCAGCCAGCTGCTGGAGAGGGAACACTGTATTTTGTGTGCTTAAGAACTTGTCTGTACTTGTTCAGTGATTTTCTGATTAAATCTTTCCTGTGGTAACCTTTTGTAAGAATTTCCCTTGTATTTCATTACATTCTGAACTTTTTATCACATCTCTTTTAGACTGAATGAGCTAAACTTCGAAGTGAAGACTTATGACAACTACAGACAGGAGGAAGTCTTAGATAAAATCAGCGAAGGTAAGCACATGCAGGATCATTACTGTAGTTTAAATTCTTATGTTTCTTTGTTGTCCTGTATATGCAAAGATAACATGTCCAACATGTGAGATGCTGTACTGTAGTACAGGCCACTTTTACTTGTTCAATAGCGAGTTTAACAAATATCTGATGTCCCACCAGCCGCAGAGGCCAACCATTCAGACGTCGACTGCTTTTTGCTCGTCTTCCTGAGCCACGGCGAGAATGATCACGTCTACACCTATGATGGCAAGATCAGCGTTCAGGATATCACATCCCTGTTCAAAGGAGACAAGTGCAAGAGCCTTGTGGGAAAGCCAAAGATCTTTATATTACAGGTACATACAAGCCAAAAAACAGTCAAATCCATCAGAATATGGGAACCTGCAGTAATAGCTGGGTTTTTTTTAATGCTTTACTTGGAAATCCATAGTTTTTAAAAAATGCAGTCAAAGTGAATGTGGCTGTATCCGTCTCTAGGCATGCCGCGGAGACAAGCATGATGATCCAGTGACTGCCTGTGATGCTGTGGACAGTGAGCTGAAGACGAATGAGGTGGTGGTGGACGCCAGTGCCGTACACACCCTCCCTGCTGGAGCTGATTTCATCATGTGCTACTCTGTGGCTGAAGGTGAGCCAGCCAGGATGTTTAAAACTCTTAATCTGCTGTTTTTGACACTTTATTTGATTCAGTTGATACTTTGAAGATGTAGCATTAATTCTACTTAGACACTAGAGTGAATTATTTAAGACATATAAGTCACTTTAAATGTCCTTTTTGCTGCTCAGTCAATAACTATCCTGTTGTTTGTTAAGGTTACTATTCCCACCGGGAGACCATAAACGGCTCCTGGTATGTCCAGGATCTGTGTGAGCTGCTTCAAAAGTATGGGGACTCCCTTGAATTCACAGAATTACTCACGCTGGTCAACAGGAAAGTGTCGATGAGAAGTGTTGGGAACAGTAATGACAAGAATGCCATTGGGAAGAAGCAAGTACCGTGCTTTGCTTCAATGCTCACCAAGAAACTGTACTTCCGCCCAAAAAAGTAACAGTTTCAGACCTCAGTCATAAAATGAGCTGGTTTTATATTAATGCCTGGGAAACAGGGTCTCCTCAAGGCAGATTTTAAAGAATTTTGCTGGGTTTTTTTTTCTTTTCTAGTCCTCTACTGTATGTTGCTCATGAACACTATTATTCACATATGCATTGAACAGTCAGCTAATTATCAGCCTTAGTATTTGCAGTGAAGGTAATGGTTATAAAATAACAGGAACAACTTGTATTCACATACACTACAGAAATATGAATATTCCTGGCGTCAGGCAATCACTTCATTCCTCCTCATGTCGAAATTGTGGTTTCATTTATCATGTAAAGTTTCTTCTGGAGAAACCAGATTCCTTGACTTGGTTTTTAAGATTTTTGCATCGGCATGACAAAGAATGAAGACAGGGAAAGTATCTGTGGCAGCAGTAAGGCAGAGGAGAAATCTGATTAGTGATCAGCTGCTAGTAAACAGTAAAACAGTATCTGATTTACTGGTTTGTCTAACCCATCTGAACCTTATTTATCACACTAATCTGGTTTCTTGTGTGAATGCAAACATACAGTAGACATTATAATGCAATCTAATACAACAGCCCAGCAATAATTCAAAGTTAGACCAGTACATTGGAGGGCCAATATTGGCTCATCATAGCTACATGCATGCATTGACATATGGGGGGGAAAAGGTAAAAGCATTTGAGGTATCTTAAAAACAGTGTCATAATAATTTGTCTAGCAATAATTTGTCTGGGTGGCTTATCACTTCACCTAAACAATTTTCTGGGGAAAACTTGAATGCATATATAAATTTATTTACCAATGTCTACCATAATTCTTTTATTTCCCCGATAACCGGTATGTCTGCAGAGGTCCAGTATCAGGGTGACTTCATATCCAATACTGACTATAGTGTGAACTTGTTTGTGACAGAAATGTGTTGACTCAAATCAAGGGTAATTTGAGTCCATGATTCATGGTCTCGTTGTATTGGATTGCATTATGTTTTGAAGGTGTTCCTGTTATTTTGTCCAACTCCTGTAGATCAGTACACATTTTGCACTCTCAGGAAATTGCTTTTAAACTGCAGGATTATTATGGACCACATTCTGTGTTAGCTACTTTTCTTAGCTTTTTGTCACATTTTTAGCTTTCTTGTTTAATCCAGTTTAAACTACTGTGGTACCACACAAATGTTGCCTTATCCTGCAGCTGACTTGATTATCTTAACAAGCCAAGAAGATGGAAGTAGTTGACGTTTCCAGTGGGCTTGCGCAGGGAAGCTTTCCTCAGACTTAACATTGTCTCTGAGGAAGCTGGAAATGTCAGGTAAGTCTGGTTTTCTTGACTGTAAAGTCAGTTGCAGGTCTACAAGCCAGACAAATACTTTACAACTTACTGTATCTTGCGAGGCAGGTGACAGAACAGCATGACAACCAGGTACTTCCAATGATTTTGTTCACATCGGGGTTTAAAACTTAATTATCTCTCTATAAGCACCAGTGATCAAGTAATGTCTGACATAACAGATTATCCAGGCATCTCATAAACATGCTGTTTGTCTTCAAGCTTGCTCCATCAAAAAGGGAATTCATGTTTGTGCTGTTCTTTGTGTTATAGGAGTTTACAGTACTAAAGTTTAATAATGCGTATGTTTGTACCCAAAATGGCAACAAACACCAGTGTGGAAAGTTCTTCAGGGAGAAGAGCTGTTTTTAAAACTGTACTGTGGACCCAAAACACTTCTAGCTGTGTCACATGATCTATGACTCAGGAAAAACAAAGCTACCAGCACACACTGATCCTGTATTGTTGTCGTCTTACTGTTGTGACTTTGTATAATAAAATCGGTGTGACATTTTAGTTACTGTTTTGCTCCCAATATAGTTGTTTTATAAAACGTGCCCTGAAATTGTTTACAAATCTCCATCCTCTAAAAGAACTCAGTTATTTATTTACCAGCAGTGAGAACAATCACAAGACCTTTGAGATTTTCATAAAAAGACATCAGGCAGACAGATGATTCTCCCACTGTTCGGGAAATACTTTTTATTTCAATAGTCTTCAGTGTTTATACTTTTCTCAACGATATAATTGGCATCATTATCAAGACTGTAAACAAAACACAGATGAGATATGGATTCCTAGTAAAAAGGCGCCATTATCAAAATAAAGCAGAAATATTGTTTTTGCTCTCAAGTGTGTACGTGTTGGTGACCATTGTTCATGGCTTTGGCTGGATCTGTTCAAGTGGTAGCTGAAATTGAGTTGGATCTCTCAGACGTCTCAGGTCCTCCTCCACCTGACAGAAAACACAGTCACACAGACCTCTTATTACCAACGATTAGTTCAGCAGGATTTCCAGAAGACAGTGGATCATAATTGTTAGAGTGTCTTGAAACAATGAATGCATTAGTACAATTTTCTTAAAGAATTTTTATTTAATTAGAACTTGCTTTCAGTCATGGTAGCGGTGTGGTTTAGGTGAGCCCCTGACATTTCCTTTAGCGCCAGCATGAGGTTTATATTTGTGGTTTTGAGGAAAATATCTCAACAACTACTGGATGGATTGCTATGACATTTAGCACACAAATTCATGTTGCCCTCAGGGTGAATTAGAATTAACTTTTCATCTAGTGCCATCATGAGGTCAGATTTTTAATTTGTCCAGTACTTTGTTTCATAACCAAATATCATTCATAACTAATGACATTCCCATCAGTCTCAGCAGTACTTTGTGTTTAGTCCTAATTAGCAAATGTTGGCATGTTAATACGCTAAACTACGATAACTAACATAATAAACATTGTCATAGTTAGCAAGTGTGTTATTTGATTTACATGCTGGCTAGTCGGTCACTGAAATTCTATCTTTCATTTTTGCTCTGACACTTATAGTAGTTCAATTTTAGCATATTTGCAGTTTACTTGTTATTCCTACAGTTTTATGTGTCCAAAACATGTTAATGACGTAGATTGTGACTCTTAAGTGCTAAAGATAAGTGCTAAGGATTTAGCTAATGTAAAAAATGAATCAATCAACAAACCTGAGTCAGTTCATCCTTGAGTTCATTGTATTTATTCACGTTGAATTTCTTCTTGCTGGCCCCCTTATAAAAGTAATGCAGGAACTGTCTGTCTTTAACATCTGGGTATATATAATCCTGAGGGAAAGAATAAAGTAGGATTGCTATTAATGTGGGGAGGAAAAACATCAGTACACATATGCATGACTTTGTGCTGTCAAAGGAATAGTTCAACATGTTGGGACATGCGCTAATTTTCTTTCTTTTGATGTCATATCGCTCTGTTAAATATGAAACCACGGCGAGCTAGCAGTTATCTTAGCATAAAGATGCTAAACAGGGGGAAACGGTTAGCCTTTGCTCTGTCCGTAGGTAACATAATCCACCTACCAGCACCTCTAAAGCTCACTAATTAACACGTAATTTCTAGTTTGATCCATACAATAACCAAAGTGCAAAATTGACTGTTGATTGTTGGATGACCCGCTCTACCACTAAGCCACAGCCACAATGTATAGACTTATACAAAAATATTCCCTCCCATCATCATTTATGACCCACTAGCAGTGTGTGGCGGTGTCTGTATCTGCAGAGACCCTGCCCTCTGCCTGTATTTTCTTAGCTTCTTCTTATTTTGCTGTGTTCGTGACGTTTCTGGGCGTCAACCTTTGGGCAGTGGTGTGTAGCCTCCAGTCAATAACAGCACGCAGGGTGTGAGGTCGGGACTCTGCTCAAAATACTTTCTGCAGGGTTGGGCAGAGGTGTGGGCATGTTTATTTGTGCTTTGCTGTGAAACAGTCAGAATCAATTAACTGTTTCACTGCTTTGTTCTCACTAACGCCGCTCCTTCTTGTCATTCACTCTCTTGCCCCCTCGACCACCGCTGCTCGCTCTCTCGCTAGCTCGTTGTGTCAGGAGGAGGGGCCAACTTTGAATCGTGTGCTTACAAACAGCAACCGACAAATCCTACCCATTCTACCTTTAATGGATGGACATGAGTGGTATCGATCTACATCTAACTCTCTGCAAAAAAGCAAATAACACTGATGCTTCCCAAAATGTCAAACTATTCCTTTATATTAAATCAGTTCAAGTCCACAACTGGAAATGAACAAAACTGACATTTTTGTCTCATGTCCCTGAGACTTGCCTGTTTGGTAAGGACATAATAGGCGAAGGCTCCAATGCTGGTGGCGTAGGTGATGAAGTAAGTGACGGGCTCCATGACGTCCCATGAATAGACCCACCAGGTGAGCCAGGCCAGAGCACCACCCTGCACAGATAACAGGGCCATGCCGGTCCAGATAACCCTGGAGGTGTGGAACTCTGCTGTATGGGACAGCTGTGTCTTCATCTGTCAGGCAATAATACAAGGAGGGACTGGTTACCAGCCAATTCGTAGAAGCCTGTCCAACAAAACTAACAGGACAGAAATGTCATCCATCACTTTCAAAACAGTACTAGAAATAGACCGTCGGGGGGATGTAACGAGGGAGGAAGAGAGGTTTAATGGCATACGGATGTTGAGACACATCTACTACCTTCTCCAGAGGTGACAACTCCTGTTTGAGGTGGTCCAGTCTGTCCAGCAGCTGCCTCTCTGTCAGCAGGTGGTGTTCAGGCAGGTGGAGTGCTGTGTGCAGCAGATGCACAACATGCTTCATGTCCTCCAGCCCCATGGCATGCTCACTGGACGTACACACTGCAACAGAGGGCACAACAAGGTGAATGAGGATGAGAAAAAGAGATGTGCAATGAGTCATTCCTGCAGAGATAATAACTGCTATTTATCAGTAGGCCGAAGTAAGACAAAATGAGGACCATTTATAAAATGTGGTTGTACCCTTTTCAGGAGAGCAGACATTATAAACTGCATCATTGATGACGAGCTGGAAGTCCTTCTCCAGCAGAGCGTCTATCAGCGTGGTGTTGGCTACACGCTCTCCATCTGTCAGAAGAGGACAAATGTCCAACTCAGTACTTTTATTGCAATCATATAACTTCATCTTTATAGCCCAGCAAAACAGACAAAAAAATGCATAAAAACATAATGATATGCTAGACAGATCACCCCTGCATTCACTACACAAACCTCAGATAAAAATCGCCTGAGAGAGAGAGAGTCAATAATTTACAGCCTAAAAAATGTTTTCTCATCACTCCAAAATGACAGTTCTTGTAAAGGAATGAGACACATGGGGAAAATAAGGAAGACCACAATGTTGTATAATAAAAATCTGTACACCTCAGTTGTAACATGTCCTATTTCCTGAAATGAGAGAAATGTGTCTAACAACCTGCCTCAGTTGGTGATTTCAGGATACTTTTCAGCAGCCTCTGAACAATGTGCTTGCATGTGTTGCATTTGGTGGTGTACATGGACAGAGCAATTGCTACAGTAAAAAGCACATTTTTCCAGTCTGGAGAATGTGAGTCGCACCCCGTACTAGCTATTCTTGTAATGGAGCAACAAGGATAGCTAAAATACTTGACTTCATTGTAACTGCCTGAGATATGTCAACATCATGTTATGTCATTTACAGTCGGCCAGTACATCACCTATTGCAGTGGTTACCAACCTGGGGTCAGAGCTAAGGGGCCACACGGTGATTAAAGGGAAGAGAAAGACAAAAGATATATTTCCGTTCTCTGTTGTTTTTTTAAACAACTTTTCTGCAATTTTCTTTTGTGAAATACTGGATACTTTTACTTCTTCAGGCCTCTATAATCCTTCAAAAAAATCACTCCTTGGTTGAATTGCTCATAACTCATTACAAAGTACTCCACAAATTTAGCACTGCACTCCTATAACTTTTCCGTACAATGGACAGTTTAATAAAAAAGCATAAAAATCAAAGCAGCAGAATAAAAGATAGTCTTTTTTATTCCACACATCCATCCTTGTTAAAGTCTGTTGCCTACATTACTCACAATGCAACTTGACCTCTGACAGTTTGGTCGTAGAGTTGGGTGTGTTTTGCTGGTAGCGGCTAATGTAGCCTCGAGCGGTAAGATCATTTCTTTCTAGCTCCACACCCCCACTTTTTTCCATTTTCAAACTTGTAGTCTTCAGTCACAACTGACGTTGCCCTAAGTGACATCACTTGAGGCAATTTATCAGACTTCACACAGTTCCCTTTGGTGCAACAAAAGGCTTTATACAGCTTTGTTCACATATGCATTAGTACTCCCCAAGACCTGTAAACAGACTTTGATGTGTAAAATTCAAGTTCCCCTTTAAGACCATAGCCTGTGTTGAAGTAGACATTGCTTGATTTTAAGGGCTCACAAGCTAAAAAGATTGGAAACCTCTGACCGATTGTATTACAAATTAGCCCAGTTATTAGCAATGCAAGGTACATTTCCCATAACTGTTTTGAAAAAACAAACTACAATGAAACTACTACTCAGAGCGGATTAACCTTTTAAAGCCTTCAGGGTGGATGTTAAGGAAATATAGCAACAGTGTTGAAAATTAGTTAATGGTTTGTGAAATGATATTCTGCTGGCATCGTGCCAAACTACTCTGTGCTGCTCTACAGCTTTCACTCCTAATAACCTGCCAAACCACTTCGCAACAAAAATGGTTAAACCAGACTGACTAAACGCCAAGAATGTGATGGCTCTGGTTTTTGCATAAAAACCTACCCTTGCAGTAAATGGAGGCAGTGGCTCCGGGGTCCTCTCTCTGCAGATCTGTGATCAGGTCTCCTACATTCATCAGCATGGGTCGGAGGAAGAACAGACACTTCTCATTCCTGGAGGGCAGCGGGACCTCCAGAACCAAACGGCCATATTTGTACTTCAAAGACACATCTGCAACACAATGACGGGGGGACATCTGCTTTCAGAGGGTTGAGCTTGCACTTTTATGCTATATGTCTTGTGCACAGATCATCAAGTCATGCTGACACATTTAATTAGCAGGAGAGATTCTAAAGTCACAAACAGGGTGGCAGCCATGATGTGACATACAGCAATTTATCATGTGGATGTAGTAACTGTATATTACCACTGGAGGGTGGGAGTGTACTGTAGAAAATAGCTTGACAATTTCCAAGTAGAGGAAGCCTCTGTTGAACCTGAAAAAGGAAAGAGAAAGAGAAAGAAAAAGAAAGAAAAAGAAAAAGAGCATTACCAGCTTATTCACTTTGTTCTTTGTACTCAAAAGTACATCCCGCCCTTGGTAAACTCATATCATATCAGCTGACACTGGAGAGTAAACAGATCCACAGCATCCTGAAAAGAAGGATCTGAAAAAAGATCCACACAACAACAGTCTGCCAACAACCACATCAATTAAGTTTTCTGGGCTTTGGCTTTGCTCTGAGAGTGCTTTTAAGCTAATATGAATTTCTTCTCTGACAATCGCTGGCTTTTGAACTGCTTTTCTAAATGGTGTGTAATCTGACAAGCTGATAGTACAGATTCTTCTGACTCAACCAGCTCCTTTTTGCTGATGCACAACTTTTCATTAAGTTAATTAAATTTTAGGCTGTGGCCTTTATTGCTTGATGAAATGCCAGTGTGTCAATACAAAGTACTGTCACTCTGCAAGGCTCCAGTCCCTCCCACACTCCTGATAATACAGAGGGCATCCATGAGAAACAGCTCATTATTCTAGTCAGCAGGAGTACTTCTCTGTCCTGTACTTCACATTCTCTGGGTGTAGTCTTTTTAGTTTACATGCAAACTCATATTTCTACTCAATATTTAAAGCTGCTGGGATGTGCCACAAAGCAGCAATTTTAGCATGATGCCACAAACACAAAGAACTTTACTGTGGACAGTCAGCTTAAAATCACCATGTGATGATTCATGATATTATGTCCTCCAGTTTCCTACTAAAAGCCCTGAACACTAGCTTCCTGGCGTTAAAACTCTTGGGCCTTTTGAACCTCAAAAACAGAATCCATCCACAGTATTTCCTATTTAGATGAGAGTCAGAGGGGTCCCAGTTAAATACATCTTTGTCCAACTGACATCTAGGGATGTGGCACCGACTCTCTCCCACCCTTTTGTCCTCCAGTTTGTTCAATCAATATCACATTAAAGAGGAACAAGGGAGCCATCCAGTTCCATGGGCTGAGAAAGCAAACAAGCCAGAGGCCAAATGTGCAGAAGTCCCTAACGCTCCACTCGTTAGGAGATGGGGCTTTAACAAACATTCATATACATGCAATGAGTAACTGTCCACATGACCAGAGGTAACATGAACCATGAAGACAACATAACATAATACAGTGGCTAGAACCAGAGGGTGAAACAGAAAGAAACATTATAAAGGCAACTTGAAAAAGCTTTTGCTATCTGGACGTTACATACAAATTTTGAACTACAAGTGTTTGTTTGCTGATGAAGTGGTGCACCACACTGTGAAGGAATACGTGATTTTATAAATACTCTATGTCCCAAAAAGAGCCAAACAAAGTGATTCCAGTGAGACAAGATTTAGCTGTTCAGCTTGTGCGTGATCTCCAGATGTTATTACACAGTTGAAAGCTGTCACAGATCTTTACCACCCACGCATCAGCACACCAGCTCTCCATGGACTAAGGGAAAAAGTATATTATATATATATTCTCTTTAATACCAGTGAAACATGCCATCCAAATAGATCTAATCACACAAGCAAAACAATAAAAGTTAACTTTAAAGAAGCATAGGGTTAACAAGGGCTAATGACTTTACTCTGTTTTAAAAGATGAAGAGGTGATGCAAACAGTGCATATAAAGTGAGTCATATGGATAAAATTCTCTATCCCTGTGTATGTGTAATTTTATATTTTGATATAGTAAATCTTCTGGAAAATGAATTAGGAAACTGTTTATGGACCATTCATGGCTAATAGAGCAAATTAAATACCTGACATTTCAGGTAAAAACAAACAAGCAAACAAAAAACATACTGCCATAAAGCAGTCCCACTTATTGATTTGCAACATTGGCTACAATGGCCTTATACAGTGTTTCCCAACCTGGGGGTCTGGAAAATATGTTTTTCTTAAATAAAATATTTTTTCTGACGTTTCTCTAATTTTTGCCTTTTCTTATGAAATATTATATACTTAAGGTCTCTAAAAATCTTTCAAATATAACAATCCGAGAAGGAAAAATCATTCTTTGGTTGAATAGCTCACTACTTATGTTCACATTAACCTGTAACAAGGGGTTGCAAGTAGACATTGCTTTGTTTTAAGAGGTCACAGGCCAAAAAGGTTGGGAACCTCTGGCCTATTACAACCAGAGAAATGAAAGGGATAGCTGCCACGGTATAAATAGTATAGATAAATCTCTGACAGTTGACAAATTTGTAATATCTCACTGTCATAACGCTCATCCGTAGTACAGTTGTACATAACCATGCTGTCCCTGAAACTTGAAGTCTAGTTATTCTGTGACTCCTCATAGTTAACCTCAGACAGCAAACACATTACCAGTATGTTAAACAGCCTGGAACAGCATTTTATAAGCCACCCCTTCTGCCGCAGCCATAGCGCTTCATTAACCTGAGTGGTGCAGGTGCTGACTGCCAAAACATAAAGTAGGTGCATGACAATAAAATGCCTATACCATGTCATTCTCATTAGCAAACACTTCATGTCAAAAGAGTTCAACAGGGGAGTGTTTGAGCTCACACTGGTGAAAACAGCAGATCTGGAGCCAAGCATCAAGGGCAAGACTAGACTATTTATCTCTTTACTGTGTGTGTGTGTGTGTGTGTGAGATCACTGACCAGATTTAATTCAGCAGCTGACTGACTCCAGGCAGTTTATATGCTATGTGCACACATACCAGTCCCATTCTAAATCAACAGAACGTGGCTACTGTGCCAGATAATGCAGCTTGAGAGCTGTGTGATGAATAATAGTCCATTACCAAAGCCATGCTCCTTGCCCTGTATTATTACAGTCTGTAGCACACAGAATTATAAATACTGGCCCTTTTAGTTCTCTCATCTACATGTGGAAGTTACACATGCTCTTAGACAGCAGTGCAATAACATTAAAGAACAATTTGGCAAGAGTATGTTATATATTTATAGCAAACACAATCTATATACACACAATCTATACTCTATAATACTCCTCCTTAAGGGGAGGAGTATTATAGGACAGATAATGCCTAAAGTTGAGGTTTTCTAACAGACTTAAAAAGCAGCGGATGAGCCCCCTGGCTTCATTACACTCAATGACAGACACATAAGGAGCGACTGCAATAATGCTTTTTATGTGCCTTGTGCGGATAATCTGACTGCTGCTGTAAATGCCTAGAACACATTGGCCAACAATACAGAGAATCCTTTGGTATTAACAGAGATAAGATAAGACAGAACAGAGAGGCTGTTCACTGCAGAACCAATGGGTCCAGCTCCACCTCTAGGTCCAGCCGCACCCCAAGGCCTTGGAGGCCAGTTTGAAGACAGGGAATACAGTACCGAGGTGATATACGGAGTTTCCTGTTGGACAGAAAGCTATTCTTGTTGCTAAAGTAGTTAACCGCTAACTGCTGCTAACTTTAGTGTTGTTAGCTCAGTTAGCCAGGCTTACTCAGCTAAGGGCACTACAGTTAGAAGCAGTTAAACTCCGTAAATCGCCTTGGCACCGTATTCCCTGTTGGTCCTGGAGGCTGTGTTTGATTGCCCGCTAACGACAGCTACAGCAGTTAGCGGTTAGCTACTTTAGCAAGAAGTAAATCTATCGGTCCATCAGGAAACTCTGTAAATCACAGAGTTGAAGTTGAGCAGCCGTAGGACATCGGAGGGAAAACTAGAAAATATTTTCTCCATAAAATATGATCCAGTTTCACTGAAATCAGTGAATAGTTAAATATAGTATAGTTATAAAGTGGTGCTTTTGTACAGTGATCAATGAGGCCCAAACTACTGTATATCTTTTTTCCCAGGGTGGCAAAGGCATGACCTGCCCTACTCTGCCTCTGATTGGCTTACCCTGATATTCTTACCCTAACCTTAACCAATTTCATGGAGTTTCGCTATGTCCAGAGAGGTGGAGCTGAACTAGGTCCAGATTTTAGTCAAGCACCACCCATTTGGCTCTGCAGTGAGCACCACTTGACTTTATTTATCCCGAGGGAAATTGTTGCAGTACAAAGTAGGAAAGAGTGCAAATATAAAATATCAATAAAAAGGTACAAGTATATAAATATCCATAAACAAATATCCAAAATCCTAAAATACACAATGCCAAAAATATAAACAAGGTTAAGGGTAAGGATCATAAGTTGCTCATATTATCAAGTTTCTTCTTGGTGAGTTTCATAAAGATATGTATGAGAAGTGACATATAGCTATGTACTGTATGTACAATATCAAATCTCAAGTACAGGTAAGTGTATGGTTAACTCAAAATGTTTAATGATTATGTCCATGATACTGCAGCTCTGTGAGGCTGTTTTTATCTAGGCAAAGTGGTGCTTTGAGCTAAATGCTAACGTTTTCATGCTAACATGCTCACAATTACAGTCAACAAACTGGTGTTTAGCAGATAATGTTATAAGTGTTCTGTTAGCGTGTTAGCATGCTAACATTTGCTAATTAGCATTAAACACAAAGTACATCTAAGCTAATTTTTGGTCATAAACCAAAGTACTAGACAAATTAAATTGTTTACCTAATAATGGCGCTAGTAGAAAATTCAGGGAATCACCAAACCACCAAAGTTATGTCAATTCGTCCTCTTGGAACATGAATGTCTGTCATGGCAATTGTTGTCAAGATATTTCACTCAAAACCAAAAATGTCAACCTCATGGTGACATTAGAAGAAAAGTCAGGGGATCACAAAAGTCATTTGGCTTATTCCTCTGCATACCATCTCAATGTCTGTACAGAATTTCATGGCCATCCGTCCAAAGCTTATTGAAATATTTCAGTCTGGGCTAAAGTGTTGGACTGACCAAGAGCCCTGCTGCTAACAAAGCTAGAAATAGCATAGTAGGTAGGCTAAATCAAAGGAAAAATATTGTTAATCATGTATCACTTTCTATTGCTAATTAATTGCCATAACACTTATTAACGCAGGCACTGACCAAGATTAGTTGAGATAAAATCTAGAAAAATGAATGAACTGGTTCATAGTTTATGCAATATGGCAGATTTTGAAGAAAAAAAGCTGATGTCAGTGACATTGACACTATTACATGACTTACATTCATGTGAATTTAAGATATATCCAGGTCATACACCCTTTTGCTGTGAATCCATCCATCCATTTTCTACCGCTTGGTCCCGTTAGGGGTCGCGGGTGACTGGAGCCTATCCCAGTGACTTTGGGCCTTAGGCAGGGTATACCCTGGACAGTGGCCAACTCGTCGCAGGGCTAACACAGACACAGACAAGGACAGACAACCATTCACTCTCACATTCATTCAATACAGGCAATTTAGAGTTATCAATTAACCTACACATGCACGTCTTTGGACGGTGGGAGGAAGCCGGAGAACCCGGAGAGAACCCACGGTAACACGGGGAGGACATGCAGACTCCACCCAGAGAGATTGCGATGTTGGTCTGGTCCGGGAATCGATCCCACGATCTCCTTATTGGGAGGCAGGAGCTTTAGCCGCTCTGCCACCGTGCACTTTGCTGTGAATTTTAACTGTAATTCTTTTTGCATGCTGATTACTTATTTGTACTTATCGTATATCTTACCTGTATGATAGTGTGATTTGCTTAGTACTTCTATACCTTCTATTCTCAAGTGTGCATCGACGTGATAGGGTGCAGCTGTAACGAAAGAGTTTCCCTTTGGGGATCAATAAAGTATGTCTGATTCTGATTAGTCAACATTTTTTACCTGTTTAGACATGTAAGATGTGAAGTAGACAGAGATTACAACCCTTGCACCCAAACGCAAGAAAGATCAGCTGGTGTGTTGAAGGGCTACCACTTACTGGAGTAGACACACCCATAGATTATTAAACACATAAATGGCTGTAACAGACTCCAGACTGTACTGCCTGAACAAGCCCATACACAGCAAACACACAAGTAACAAGCAATCGCGCTCATGCCATGTCACAAGACGCACATACATCCTGCAGAAAGGAGTGGGCTCTTCTACTACACATGATGACTAACGTCACCATTGGCTTCTCAACTGAACATTTGTCTGCTTATCAAAACAAAACACACTTCCTAATTACAACTAATCAATATTTAGAGTGCAGGGTGGTTACTGTCTATCCATTGTCCTTCACACATTTCGGGAGTCAAATTGGAGCTGGAGGGAACAATGCTGCACACCTTCTTCTCATCGCCAAATAATTTCCTCCAACTGTTCTTTCTCAAAGCAATCAGCTGAAGGTATATTTACCCCTTGAGCTAAGCGTTTCTTATTTATGCCATGCCAACAGGGATAAGACGGGTAGTGAAAACCAAGCAATATGGTGACAAACTGCCATGTCCCTCCTCTGCAGAGAAGCAGGCTGGGGCTTGAGCAATGAACAGGGCTATCATGGTGACAAGCAGCCTCATTTTCCCTGCAGTCTCCCAGCAGGCGTTCCATTATGAATCCTGTCACAACTGAGGTATGACCCGTTGCATCTAGACTTCCTAAAGGTATCTCCTCCCACTCTCATCAAGGGTTTGATACCACTGAGCAAAGGGAAAGTGACTTTTCTCCATACACACGTGATCATAACGTGATGACTTACAGTATCTAGCAGGCATGACTTGAAGCAGGAAGAAAGGATTTTAGGCCGTTTATCACTCTCACACAATTAGGAAATTGTGTGAGAGTGATAAACGGCCTAAAAACGAAGGCTGCCAAGACAAGAAAAATGATGCCCTGTTGTCATTATGACTAAGAACAGCCAGCACAGTACCATGAAAATGATTTGCATTGAAGCATTTGTCTTCTGTTATCCAGTTAATGATCCAGTCAGGTTAGAAGGACAAAGACGAAATACAATGCAATGCAGATGACTGCAGTACAACGACATGAAGGTAGTGGAAAGACAAGGTTTGTGTTTGTACAGCACCCATAAATGTTTGGTAACAGTGAAAAACTGTAAAACAAAATGAAAAATAATAATTCATTGAGGGCTAAAAAAACATGGAAAACATGGATACACAGTATTACTCCAAATCAAAAGCCAGATGTAATTTACTTAAAGCATGCTGGGTATGGGAAGGTCGCCTTTAGTCAAGCAGGTCAAACAAGCAGGGCCTTTAAGTTCCTGACAGCTTCCCAAATAGTTATTCCACAGCTCTTTACCTTGCAGCCTAGCATAACACAATGGAGGATCTGAATACTGGAAAGAGAGGGACAAAAAGCAGGAGACTGATTTAGGAATTCATGTGGTGTTTGCAAAGGCCCACTGCAGTCAAATTTAAAATGGAGCAAAAACCAACTTCCCTCCCTGAATTAAAATTCAAAGCTGCCACAAAAACTTTGCATTTGCCAACTTAAGTGAGTCATATTTCCCCTTTGGTCACACAAAGCCAAGCAATGCATCATCACAGGGTCGTCACTCCAGGACAAGACTTGCACTCAGTGGATAACTAAAATAAAGTTTGTTGGATTAAAACTACCTTAAACTTACTTAAAAAACTCTTACTAAGCTAAGTCTCAGCTTAGCGTTAGCAAAGGAAATTAATTCACTTGTGCTGTTTCACTGTTACGATTCTCTGGGATTCCTTTGTCCAATGAACACACTTCAAACTTTCAGTATAGTTAGTTTAGAGTATGTAGTATATATAGTTCTATAAACCTTAACAGGTTTGTTATGGGATTGTTATCACAAAACCTTACCTCAATGGAGTCATCATTATCACGCCCATTGTTGTAACTTAAGCCTAATTAAGGATTCAATGACACCTTAGTGATCTTACATACTGTATGTCCAGCATGTGTTGTTGACAAGACAGACCACAGACAACAACATTAAGTGACTTATTTATGTATATATTTTAACTACAAGGATGATACACTGAATATTATTGTCTATGCGCATTTCTACAAGGAATCAATAATGACTTGGCTCAAGCAAATTGCAAGTCTGAGCTTTAAAGCCTGTGCCAGACAAAAGATATTCAAATATCTCTAGGTGACTAGTGATGCACAGAAAACACATTTAACTTTTATAATACATTTTAAGTGTTGCATGAGAAAGACTAAAAACTAAGACCCCATTTACACCTGGTATTACCTTGCAATCTGAATAGGGTTATTCCAAAAAAGGACAGAGGCATATTTGCTGTTTCAAGGTTTACTTTAAAACCATTATCAGGAGCAGGAAGACGTGTAAGGAACCAATAGCTGATAAATACAACTTGTACCAGCTGATTGCTGAGTTGCATCAGTTAAGCTGATGATGTCACAGGCCTAAACAGTTTGTATGATAGAAAATCAACGCATATTAAACACCCAGTGTTTTAAACATGATCACACTTATGTGTTCTAAATATCAGAACATCTCCTAATATCTTGTTATGTTTAATGATACTTAATCAGAGGCCATTGCATTTACATCTGGTACTAATAAGTGTTCTTATTATCTCAATATGCAATTTGTAGATTGACTTGCAGATCTATGCAAATTAGGTAAGTAGGACTGGTTGAGTTGTCAACAAACATGCTGCTGTATTAACTCTACTTATTTTTCATTTGCAGAGGAAGAGCTTGTCTGTGGCTTTTTGCCAGTCCTGCTTGAGACAGGAGGAAGAGGCTGAGTTAGGTACCTTTCCACTTGTTGGGCAGATTTTTTGTTTAAGAACGTGGTTGTAAAGTAGTCAAGGGGTGAAACTTTATTGATTGCATTTACACCTGGCTCAGATCTGACTACACTGCGAGCCAGACCACCTCCAGATGTTTTGTATCATGCATTTTCCCTGATTCAGATTAGATATCCAGATACAGATTGCATTTTCCAGGATTTCAGTCCTATTGTATTCCTGTGGATTCTGCCCTAATAAAGAACAGCCTCTGTGCCAGGCGTGGCCAGGCTTGACACCAAGAAACAGGTAGTCAGGCTTGCTGGAATGAAATGAAGGCTGGTTTGCAATCACACCCACAGTCAAATGAAGTGATCCAGTGCAAAGGTTCAGTATGTTGGATTATATTTAATCAGCTAAGCACAAAGACTAGGAGCAGAGGGGGCTGCTACAAAAAACTGCCACAAAAAATGCACCTTTCAACAACTCCAGAGCTGTCTTTAATCACATGTTGAGTCTACTTAGTTAGCCGGAGCACATCCAGAACAAACTCAGTATCACTTATTTGCATTGAATGCACACTCCTGCCCTGCTTAGTAGTCTTTCAAGCTCCATCATATTATGTTTACCTGTACAGCATTGCAGTACTGACTGTAGAAAAGAAACAAATTATCTGACAGCACTTAGACATAGAAGCCAAACTCCCTAAAGCTTCTCTCATAAAAGTGGAAGTGTCTGCCTTGATAATATTTTCCCAGTAGCAAACTTTCGCTGAGGGCAGTAAAAAGGTAACAGCAGATGTTAGAGAATTGTTAGAGGTTTTATCTCCTGTGGACTCTTAGTGGATGGTGGCTCATTTTACTATTTTTAAAGGAAATGTGACATAAATGACACTTTCCCTAACCACAAGAAAATGTATCTCAGGTCTGAACAGTGCGCGCTGCCGGCTGCTCACACAGCTCAATACTCAATTCATGTCCGACTACAGTTGTAGCAGTTATAGCTGCTGTTACACCGGGGTATAGAACCAATGAAACATCCTGGTGGCCTAGGGGTTAAAGATGCTGACCCTGTAATTTCAGGGACCCTTGTTGCATGTTTTAAAGCAGACTAAATACACTGCTTCTGCTGTATTTTCAGAGCTTCAAAGAGGGCGATAGGACAACATGAAAAGAAAGAGTGACCTTAACCATATTTTGGTGAAAATATGACTTGTTTGGAACATACTGAGCATGCCGATGAGTAAGATGAGGTCTAAATGGTGTTTGCTGTAGGAACACTTCACATTTTAAAAGAGGAAAGCTGCAGCTCTGATTTTATATATGATTCAATCTAAAATAGAACTCTTCTTAGTCATTATTTCATGCAGGGAGTGACTCATGACAGATTGCCCATCTAAAGGAAACAATGGGTTTTTCTTCAATCCCACAAACTGTATGTCAATATTCACTCAGTATGGAGACTATCATGGCGTTTAGCAATACAGTATGCTGTTCTCCCTGCACTGGCCGAGACTTGAGACTTGCTCACGACTAAACTATGCTACTATGGCTCGGACATGATGACCAGTGATGAATTATATATACAGACAAGCACGTGATGATGCACAATACTTTCATATGATACAATAAGACATCGACCTTTATGCTTAACATACTGTAAGTTAGACTGCAGAGTATAGCAATGTTAGTGATGTCTCTTGGGATGGTGTGGGGCAACCCAAGTCTTCACTTAAAGTTTAGAAGTATATTTAGCAACCTAATCATGGTCTCTTTCTCCAAATGGGTGACTAAACAGCGTCCTCATAGGAGTAATTGAGTAAGCACTGCTTTAGTGATGAGATAATGTACAGTAAATATCATTCACACATACTTTTCAAGGCTTGATCAGTCATGTAGACATGTTTAGACTGTCTAAACCCCTGTAGAGCTAGGTAATGTACTTGAATAATTTATTTGTTGTTCTGTATTGTCCTAAATGAAAATTACAGGGCACAGAAATAGAGAGCAGATAGATAGTGACAGACAAAGGCAGAAAAAGGGAATGTGAGAAATTAATTATATTGAGGACCTCTCTAGCGTTTAGCTACGAGTAAAAACAAACCAACATCTGATTTTAGACTGTCAAGAAACTTGGCCTGATGTTACAAAAAATAAAGAGTTGGAAAAACGAAATCCCCTTTTGTACAGTGCCCTCAAATGACTTAAGTTAGCTATTCTAAGCGACCACAGTTTACCAAAGTACACTGGGTTGTGTTCAAAAAGCAGGAAACCAGTTTATCAACCACAACCCAGCAGACTCAAACGGTTGTACGGTTGTGTAACGTTAGCAAACCTACGACGAATTACATAAAATGGCTAAATTATTAATTTACCTGGTGCAGAAATGTAACCGGACGAGTAGTTTTGAGACCGTAGTGAAGAGGGTGAATACTTCCAAAAAGTCTTGCCGTAACTTTGCCGACCATTCGCACCGCAGCCATCGTCAGCCGTTAACCGTGTTAGCTATGCTGTTGGGTCATACCGGGTAGAGATACTTCCACAATATGTGCCTCGGAGCCCGGTTTACCAGTTGAAAACGGACCGCAGTCTGTGTAAATAACAACAGATGAGATGATAGCTATGGGACAGTCAGTGGGAGGCACAGCCAGCCTGAACTGCATACCATTTCCTCCTAACAGCAGATGCCGTCCGGGCCAGACTTCGCTTCCTTTTTCGCCTTTTTTTCTCGTTGGTCTGTTTCGCATGAATCAGCCAGCAGGGAAGTTGGAGCAACTGAACGTAACGTCCCGTCCCAACCCAAGTGAACGTAAGATGACATTGCATCCAAAGCACCACACCCCCTGATTAGTTGGCCAAAAGTGTGCTATTCGGTAAAGCAGCAGCTGGTGTGTAGTGTTTATTTGGCTGGGATCCGTTTTAACTCGCTTATTAGCATGTGAATAAGTACCACCAACTATAAAGTGCTATACACATGCACTAGACAGGTAGTTATGCAAATGAGGCTCGAGGACCTTCAGAAAGTCACCCACCAATCTACCTGTTGGTTTCTCGTCATCCCAAATTAGCCTTCAAGATAGGTAGGTTTGCTATCTTGTGCGTGGAATATGAAAAGATAAATGTGTGAGCACTGTGTTGTAGTGTTTAAATGTGAGCAGTTAGCATTAACTGCTGCAATACAGCTTCCAGTCATCAGTGGAAGTACTGAGCAGGGAAGAAATTATTTCCGCCATCTTGGATTTTAATACTAGTTAAGTGGGACCCTTCTGTGTCATTTTAAATTATGATCCAAATGTCATAGCCCCTCATATGATACTAAATGTTGTTTCTGGTTTCTATTTTAGGTAGGTTTGTCTACACTTCAATACAACCAGTGCAAGTGAATGACTCCCGGTCTTTAATGGTTTAACTTTTGCCCTGGCTTCTGCCCTGACCTATTCTTCTTTCCTTTCCTTATCTCCTTCCTCTCTGTCCTTCTCTTTTCTGCCATTGGATTCTGAAATAGGGCCTACATGATTATGATATTATTATCATCATAGTCTGTCAATCTTAAATTGGCAAATTAATTATGTAACTAGCTAGCTCAATATAAGCAGTTTAAGTAAATCTTTGTTGAAATATCTAGCTAACTAGCTAAATTTATGAGGGACACATAAAGGGAACTCACTTCCCCCATTAGAATGACTTGAATGGCTATCACAGTTTGCTAGTAATACACTGTCCCAGTGGGACAGTGTCAAAATCGCATTAAAAAAAAGATTAATATGAACGTGATTTTTTTAAAAATTCTGATTCACCATTACATCCCATAACAAAATATATAACAATTACTAACTATCCATCAGTTTTTTTTTTTTTTTTAAAACTTTAAAGGTGCTATTGATAACGTTGATAACATCCAGCCACTAGATGACGCACTCCCCCTCCAATTCATTCCAGTGGTTGGCAGTTCGTTGCACAACCTACGTATTTCATGGTCGAGTGGAGTGAGACTCAGACTCAGTCTTTTCAGAGATGAATCTTTCGTGATAAAGTAATGAATTCACTTTGCAACATATAGCTATACAGATAGATTTAGCTTACTTTGTGCAGTAGTGTTTCATGTAACGTAATCTTAGGATATGGCTAGCTAGCATTAGGTAACCATTTTTTCCCCATCATTTAATAATTATAGGGGCCCTGTAGTGCAACACTTACTGTAAAATGATATTTTAATCATCCTTACACTATAAGACATTAGGTAAATATTTACATTTTAGTCCAATCAAAGAGTACAGTACAGTACATTGTAGGGATGCTATTAAAACCCACAGTGCTCGACATTAGAAAGACAGCTACAGTAAAAGTTGACATTAGCTAGTGTTAGTGTTAGCGAAGTGTTGAGCTCGAAGTGTTTTCTTGCTGAAAACAAATCTCAGCACCAAACAGCAACTATGGGTACAGAGAGAAAGGACGACTGTATGATCATGTTAGTATTTTCAGATTTTCATATTAACGTGAGTACTGTAGCTGTTGAGCTCAACGCAGCTGGCTACATGGCTAGCTAGCCACAAGTACCTCAGCAAAGTGTCTCATAATAGGGCTAACGTTAGACTGCTATATGAGATGACACCCTCAATAAAAGTCCTGTTTTGGGTCTAAACAGTATAATAAGCCGATTTACAGTAGTTCTGAACTTTAATTTACCTTCGACATGACACATTGGTAATATATTGGGATCCCACATCCACTCTGCGGACCAGAGCGAGAAGAAGAAGAGCAACCGTCTTTTCATAAGCGGACCAGTCCGCTGGTCAATCCACTGCCCTGCATAAAATTTTACTGGCCCCGGGCCAGTAATGTAGCTCCTCAGGGATTGATGCTGTTATTTTTCTAATTTTGACAATCTAACCGGTGACAACACATTAGTTAAGGTTTTAAGGACTATGCCTGGCGGTAATTGTTGTTTATTTTGTTTAAATATGCAGAACTGTAGTTTTATGGGTTATTGTTATTTAAGCTAAGTTAGCTAATATGTGCTAACGTAAGTGTGTGTTTTTTCCACATTAACTGGCAACTATACCACGTGATACCAACGTTGTTATACTATTTGGCTCACAAGCCTTGTTAGAAGCAGGAACCAAATGTCAGACATCTCACACGGAGATAAACATTCATTTTGGACCTGTCAAAATTTTTAAAATGATTAATTCACAATCATATTTTTTTAAGAAAAGGGATAATTTTATTCCACACCTTTCTAAAAGCTCTGTGGGAGTATTTTTTTTAAATATTTGTCTACATAAAAATGTTATCAATATAACCTTTAACATTATTCACCTCAGAACGCTATATCATTTTACTTAACCATCGCGGTTCACTGCAAGGTTGTTGAATATGGTGTGCCGCGGCCCCAGAAGTGATGTCATAAGTGATGTCATAGCCACATAACCTTTTTTTTTTATCACATACTTGCTTATGATGAGCTCAGTGTTGATTTTTAGTAATGGAAGTATATGCATGTAAAGATAAAAAATTATTAAGCTTAGCTGGTCCCACTTTACCAGTATTCACCCTAGATGTGTTGAGTTTAAGGGAATTTACCTCCATCACAGTGAGTTGCACTTTTGTGACTTTATTAACATCAACTTTTTATGAACTTGTACTGAGAAGTTAACCTGTCTTTTGATGTGTTTGCACTTTCAATATTCGCTCAATAAACAATAAAGCCCTTTGAATTAAATTGAATTGAAATTGAATTGCAACTTTATTGGAATGGAATGCAAACAACTGGTGCTTCACAAGCATTGTTGGGCAAATTACTTGAAAAATGTAACCAATTACCAATTATTCATAAAAAAAATTATTACATTGCTTTACTTATTATGCAGTAGCAGAAGAAATTAGTGACATTACTCGTTACATTACTCTCACCTCCAGCCCTAGTGCCATACAAACAGGAAATACAAACGTTATTTTGTCACCTGTTATCAGTTATTGATGTTATTTGACTGAGAAATACCGATGGGGGACAAATTAAAGGAAAACCCTGAATAAAAGAATAGAGAAACGTATCAAATGCAGATACTTCTGTGCACCAGGTCTCACTGAATGGTTTGGTGAGTATGAAAATGATGTGAATAAAATGCTCTGGCCTTTACAGTCACAGATCTCAACCCAGTTTCACACCTGTGGAAGATTTTGGACCAGCGTGTAAGACAATGCTGACCATCTCTATAAGACCAAATTATATAAACTTTTATCTTCAAATCTATTTAGTAATGGTATATATCCTTTTGTTATGTCTGGCTATGTTTGTTTTTCTTCTATCTGCTGTACTCAGGTCTCTCTTGCAAAAGAGATCTTGATCTCAATGAGATTGCCTGATTAAATAAAGGTTGTATATATAAATGAGATATCTTGTGGAGGAATGGCGTTTATCCCTCCAATAGAGTTCCACAGCCTTGGCAAGGAGCGCTGAAGCTGTTCTGGAGGTTTGTGGTGGTCTGACTCCATACTAAGACACTTCATGTTGGTTTTTCCTTTATTTGTCACCCATCTGTATGTACAACTGTAAAAAAAAAGGAAGCATTTTTAAATTTCTTTCAGTGATTATCACATAGCACATAATTCGTTTTAATTAAAACACATATACTTGTGTTTATTGGCATAGAACTTTGTGAATGTGAATGCATCACCACATTTAATCAGTCTGATTGATGACTTAAGTTTTTACCCAAACCAAACCCTTCCCTGATTCATGGGTATGGACTTCATTAGTTCTTTGCCTCCGAACTAATCAATGAATCCTCAGCTCTGTGGTCAATAAAGGAGTGATTTGTTCATGGCTCTCATTCCAAAGAATGACCAGTCATGGTGGACAAAATGGCAGTCTGGAAAATCACATTTAAGATAGCATTGATTCTGGTGACTGCAATTTGCTCATTAATATTTGAGCATTTTATAGATAAGCTACACTTATCACTACTACACTTGGCAAGCTGAGTCTGGTTAATAAAATCTTTATAACTGAGCTCAACAGACAAACATGATATCTGATTGTCTTTTTAACCTTTAAGCCCAACAAAACTATACACCTACTTTGAGCACACTCTTGAAAAAGATGTCTCACATTGTGTCTACTTTGGAGAACATTTGTGTAGCTTTTCATCATGCATACAATATACTGCAGTACAATCTGTTGTTTGTAAGGTATGGTGTGATGGGAAGTAACTGTTTGTGGACCTGTGTTTATGTTAATCCCCATAAGGGCCCTAAAAGAGCTTGTTTCCTAGACTCAAATGAGTTGCAACACAATAAACAGATGCAAATTAAGACATTACTTCTCATAAAATACCTCTTCTACTACTAAAACATATTAGATACAAAGGAGAAGAGGTATTATTCTTGAAAGCAATTGCTCATTTGTCAGTCTTCCTTTCCTTATGCCATACACCACAGACCAGTACACTGAATCCTGTAAGATTGGTGAAAGTCATCAATACGCCCCGAGAGAAGACGGAGAGGGATGACAAAATGGCTGGATGCAATCAATATGCTTTTGGCAAGGAGGTTATTTTTTTCCTTTCGTAACTAACCAATTTTTCTTTGTTTTCCCTTTGTTGAACAATTTAGACACTGTTGAAAGAAAATGTTGCCTCATTGTTGTACACAATAAAGTTGGTGCATGACTAAACAACAGTGTATTATCAGTATTAATATGTGTCAGTCATGATGTGCAAGCTTTCTTTGATAGAGACACTCTAATGAAATTGCAGACAAAATTGTCTACCCAGTTACTGTGTTTTTCTGGTCAGCATTTATGCATCACCTGCTGCTAGATTTATCCTTTCATATCGGCCACAAGCTGACTGAATAAGACTGCATTCAGCTCTCCTGCTGAATGAAGTTATTTATGGGAAGTGTGCCAAGTTTCTTTTTATAATGAGTTGGCTGGTGTACTTTAGGCCATTGAGAGAAGCTGCAGTTTAATAACAAAATCTGCTTGCGCAGAGATTTGTTAAGTTAATTATTGAATAGCAAGGTGATGCATGCAGTAATTCTATATTTATGACGAGAAAACACTTAAATTATATCACCACATCTGGTTTTTCTGTAGATTTTAATGTGCTTTTGTCTTATTCAAGTTTTAATTCTAAACTGGTTATATTGATTAAGAATAGAATTGTTGTAACTTCCATGAGGTTTTTACAGTATATTATTTGTTCCCCTGGTCTATATTGCAGGTTTCAGGTGTACAGCTTTACAGCAGTAATATGGACTGAGAACCTGCTCAGCTACGTGGTTGCTAAGATTCACAGACAAAACAGCAAACTCAAACAGCTTGATAGGTGAGTTTGTAAGTTTTTTTGTCATCTTTTGGGTGGTCCATCTTGCTCAACAGACGAAGGCTGCCACCTTGTGCTTTTGGATTAGCATTACAAAACCATAATGCACAATGAATACCGTCACAGAAATTAACACTCTACAGCAACTATAGAGCTACTGAACTCATACAAATAAAAAACAGGATTCACTACTTGCATAAATTTACATATAAGCGTACCATGTTGAGGTCTTGCTGTTTAAATTAATGGAAAGGATTAAAGATCAGTATTACAGTACTCTGCATTAGGCTTCCACTGTGTGGATATGTAGCACCATCTTGTGGTATCAAATAGTCAGATGCTCTGAATATGTTCAGCCTATGTAACAGATCGAAAATGACATAACAATGCCTGAAATACCCAGTAAGCTAAGTGAATGTCTGTGTAAAACAGTATGGTTCTACTGACATTACACACAAACACTGCTCAATATATTGTATAATATATTGTATCTTCAGAAGCATGAACAGTTTAATGATTTGATTAATTACATATGCTATAAAAAGGATGATATATTTCCAAACCAATTTAATTTACAGTATATTGATAGTATTAAAAAAATAAACTTCACAAAAGTTCCCTGCAGTTCTGCATATCACATCAAATCCAAACTCGTGTGTTGAGAGACTGTTCCACACACAGAGACACACAGGCTTAGAGACAAGTTAACCCTGAATTTTTAATATCTTCAGACTGAATATCAAAGACCTGTGGAAAATTATAGATGAACCATAACAAGTCAAATCCATTTGAGTTAATTAGACAGAAAGACATAGAGAGAATTCTAGAAAACTACTGTATAACCTGTATAGGTACCGGTAGTTTCACTCAGAGTATACTGTACCTACAGCATGTCGCTCAGCATGTTCAAAGTTACCTTATCAGATTTCTTTATAACATTACAGGACTTCATCTATGGTATTTGGATAGTCGCCATCCACATTTTACAGATTGTATATAGTCAGTGTAATTCCTAGCTGGGTTTGTTTCACCACTAGGAGTTAACTGATGTAACGCAGTGTGAAGCACAAGTGTTGCTGCCATAGTTAACTGTAATTTAATGCATAGTGCCTATAAAAAAGTATTCACCCTCCCTTGGAAGTTTTCATGTTTTATTGTCTTGCAGCATAAAATCAAAGTAGCTTATTTTGTCACTTATCAACAGAAAAATACCCTTTTCACAGAATGGCTTCAAGTGTTCATTTGTCGTCATGGTGTTAAGGTTTTGCTGCCATAATACTGACTCACCAAAAGTTGGACCTTCCAGATACACTTATATTGCAATCAACTGAAAACCCTTGACTACACACAGGTGATCTCAGTTTAACTAATTACATGACTTCCAATTGGCTGCACCAGTGATGATTTAGGTGTGTCCTTTTAAAGGGAGTGAATACTTATGCAAACATGTATTTTGTATTTTTTATTTGCAATGAATTTAGATAACTTTGTAGAGATCTGATTTCACTTTGACATGAAAGGTTTTTTTTTCTGTTGATAAGTGTCAAAAAAGCCACATACAATTCCCTTTTATTCAATGTTATAAATCAATAATACATGAAAACTTCCATGGAGGTGAATACTTTTTATAGGCACTGTACCTTCAACTATTGACCTGAGCTGCTGCATGTTTGAATTGTCCTGATATATGATTTTAGCTGATACCTGCCAATCAGAAACAAGTTTTTTGTGTGGCCATGTTACAATATATGATTCATATCCAAGCTTGTTATATAGTTGGAGAATGTGTAGTGTGTGTGTGTGTGTGTGTGTGTGTTGGCTGAGCAGAAGCAGTAGAAAGTGGAGAGCTGTCAGAGTCAGAGGGACTGGTTGTTGTTTGAAGTGCCGGGGAGCGCAGAGCTGAGGTAATTGTGTCTGACGGGCGGCGATAATTATGAGGCGCAGATCAGATCAGCTGCAAAACCCCTGCCTCCAACCCCCCGCTGCTCGCCTTCACTTTTCCCTTCTCTCCTAATTGACTGGGCCGCGTCTCCCCCGAGCCCCTTTGTTATTATTTATTAATAATTCATCGCTAAATAATTCACACCCTTGGACCCGCAGTGTTAATTGAGCCGGGTGGGGTGGCAATGCTGGTGGGTGTGTGAATGTGTGTGTGGCGGTACAAGGGGGTGACTTAAAAACTAGGGAGGAAATGGGATGTGGGCCTTCCTCAACTTGTAGGGCAACTAAAAAGGGAAATGGTTTGTTTTGTTGTCCATAGGGATGGATGGGGCTTTGGGGCAACTGGACACATACAGTTGAAGGCCTACATGTGGTTTGTGTGTGTGTGTCTGGGTGAGAGCGAGAGAAGGGAATAAATCAATAAAGTTCATCATGATTGGAAGTAAGGGCTGAAAAGCACTTGCATCTTAATTCTGACATTGCTCACTAATAACATTAAGGTTCTCACTCTTTGCCTGTTTTGCAAATGGTATGAAGGGCAGTAAATAAATAAATGTTTAATATTTTACTGACATTGCATTTAAGTGAGAAAGCGAGTGTTCATCAGCTCATACATGAATACTTGATTATTTGGAATTTACTGGAAAGTAGAGCTGAAACAAGTAGTCGATTTATCAATCTTTACAATCGACAGAAAAGTATTTGGCAACTATTTTTGATAATTAATAGTTTTTGTCATTTCTCAAGCTAAAAATACCACACATTTGCTGATTCCAGCTTCTCAGATGTGAGAAGTTGCTACTTTTCTCTGATTTATTTTTGGGTTTTAGACATGGTTGGACAAAACTAGACAATTTGATGATGGCATGCGCTCTGGAAAACCATGATGGGCATTTTTCATTATTTTCAAACCTTTTTAGTTGATCCACCAGAGAGCAATATAAAGTGCTCTAAAATGTTCCTCTTCGTAGCCTACATATCGTGGTCACAAACAAATCCTCATCAAAAAACATTTGTTTGTTTTATGTTTTTACGTAAAACAATATGAATATTGACCATTACAGTATATCATTATCTAATTTTTTAAACTCTCAATTATCAGTAACCTCAGTGTCTGAGAATAATGTTCAGTTAGTCTGGGAACAGTCGTGCATTCAGCAGCAGAGCCGTCCAGTAGAGGTCAGCATCAGATCACCAGAATATCTACCACATACAGTGGAGCTGCTTCATGTGTTTGCAGAGCTGCAGTTAATTTGGAATCACATGTTTTGTTTATGGTAAATTATTCATGCAACCTTTCATTAACACCCTAAACAAATACAAATTGCACAGCATAGAGGGAACCATAGCATTCACACAGTGCCAAGGAATGTTTTCTTAAGAAAATGCCTGCTTGCTGATTTGTAAACCTGCTTACTGTATATTATTACTGAGAATCACACATCCTCGCCAAACCCCACTGGCCGGCTCTTTCGCTTTCTGCTTGCTAACTAGTTTGCAAGTGATTAGAATACATAAAATATGAAAAGGTTAGACTTGAGACTTTTTTGTTGCCTCTGGCTGAATAGCTCATCACACTGAATCCAATGTTTAAAATTTAAGATAAATTTAAAATTGAAAATGCTGACTATTTCATAACAAGTTACAAAATCATTCTCTCTGTCTTTTTTTCCTCCTCTCTCCCACTCAGTCTTCCTCCGACTCAAACACTGGCACTGTGTCGAGTCGGTTGGGCAATGCTTGTCTTCAGAGCATTGCCTAGTTGCTAAATCTCTTTTAAGCAGAGCAATATATATATATATATATATATATATATAATAAAAAAAATCAAAGCAACTGTGAACCCAGTCTTTTAAAAGTTTAGAACTTTTTGTTGGGGGAAATTTATGGGTTGGGGGGGAAAAAAAACAAGTTTGTGAAAAAAAAAATCTCCCCAGTTTGTGTTTCTTTGGGGAATGGTTCATCTGAAGCCGTCAACAAGGTCCATACAAGTCTCCTGCTACCATGGAGCATACAGACTGTCTTTCATGCTGTGGTGGTTTGGGACCAGAGAGGAAGGGCCAGCAGAGAGGAATCTGTCTAGCCGAGCTCAGTGTATACACTGCATGTATTTTTGTAGACATCGCCGTAGACTTCACTTAATCTAAGAGTACATCAAAGCATCCTCTGCTCTTCTTCTTCAACTAAATCCTTCTCTGGTCCTTATTACCAAAGTGCTCATAAATGCCTTTGGGGAGTTGAGAAGAGGAAAAAACACAAACAAAAAACAAACATGTTTGCTTTTATCTTTCAAATAACTATTTATGCTAGTACAAATGAGCATTCTGAGAGGGGATCATATTGTATCATAGTGGGTGAAGAGTAAAGATTCATGCTGACTGAAAAGAACAAAAGGAAGACAGTGTACAGCAGAGTAAATTGTTTCTGTGACGTTTGCCAGAATGTCATCATCGCTGGTAGACGATAAAGTGTGCTGCCAATCTCAAAAATGATGCTTTTTGATTCAGCAAGTGGTTTCAAAAAGTGCCAGCGAACATGAGATTAACAAATGGCTTGCACAAGTCTGTTTTTGATTTCGTTTAGATGGCTCTGATGTGAGCATGGAAGTGAAGGGACTTGTTGTATACTCCAGTGGACCACGGGGCCGGGGAGTAAACAGGCTCTCAGCGGCGCAGGAGTCTTTCCATCAGGATAGAGAGTGTAACCCCATGGAGATCCTAGAGAGTTCTGAAGCCAGAGATGGTGAATAATAGAACAAAGTGAGGATGAGTCTTCTGAGGTTCCACTGCTCTTCAACATCCCTCCATCGCAGGGTGTGTGCGTGTGAGAGAGAAAGATGGAGAGAGCACTGATAGTTGCAACTTCTGCGTCCATCCTCACTAAACTATGAATAAAAGTTACCTGACATGTTTTTCTCTTACCAAGTAAAACACGCCACCACATCACCAAAACTTTGCTTAGAAAACAACTGCAATTGTAAGATGGCACAATGACAGCTACACATAAACACAAAGTCTGCATTCATATGACAGCATCCAAACCTAATCCCATGGGACTGTGGGCCCCCTTCTCTTTTTTTCTCCACAGCTACCCCCCTATGTCTCTCTTCTGTGCATCTCCAACACCGAGAACTGACATGCGGTAAACGGAGAATTATTCAAAGGCAGGCCGGGGCTGCCTGTCTCCCACATGGGTCTCCTTTTTACCCCCTCACCACTGCTGAGAAATCAAAACTCTTTGGACGTCACACAGGCCGATTGAAGTTTGGTGCCTACTCTGAAACGGTCCCTTGCCCGACGATGGCAGGCTTCATTAGAGCTGTCAGTCAGGCCCTGGCGACGGGGCAGCGCCGCAGGGCACCCTCAGGGCCCAATCAATGTTGGGGTCCCCAGGAAAGGGCCATCAAACGACCCTCTAAGACGATGCTGTAACCCTGCATCGTCGAGCTTCACGCTCATCCCCCACTGATCACATGATTAATAGCACAGCTCCACACTTTCAGCCCCATGTTTTTGAGCTCTGATGCAAAGCTGTGGTCTTGTATTTTTAATCATTGACTTCCCATTGGCTCGGTTATGGAAATGTGCACCCTGGAAGTCTATATAGGAACAGTCTTATTGAAACTCTAATGATGTAGAATGAAACTTCTCTCGCAAACAGCACCCCAGTAGCGGCAGTGGGAAACAGGAGCTAGTTGTTATTTTTTGCATAATTTAAGCCTGCTTTTCCCAGTGTGTTGCAATTACAATGAGTCACATGATGCAATGAAAATAAATGAGTCAGTGGGTGCTTCTCTGTCCAACAATCTCAAATCCTGGAACAATGAGATATCCCCGAAATCATGGTACACAATTCAAATACAGGAGCAAACAAAACCCAAACAAAACAAAGCAACCATCTTTGAAGAGCGAAAAACTCTGACTGCCTAAGTTCCTTTCAACAATATACAGAGTGCAATATTCTCAGTACCAGTATGTTATTCAGAGCGTTCCTCCAAATATTTGGAGAGAAGGAGGGGAGATGAAACGGGGGTAGAACAATGGGACTTTGGCTGTGTTATGGCGTTCGTGCACCTCGCCCCGCCAGCCCTTTGTAGTGTGTGTTGTGTAGTGTCCGTGTCCCCAGCCGGTCCCCCGCTTGTTCTGAGTCCAGGTGGGGTCTCAATCCCCCTCCCGTGCCACCTCCCCCCCTATCTGCCTATCTTGCACACATCTGCTCCATCACTCTCACACACACACACACACACACACACACACACACACACACACACACACACACACACACACTTTTTGTTTCCAGGCATCCAAACACAGATTAAAGAGTCATTAAGGGCTACTTTGCTGTTGAATATTGGTCATTTAATATTTTATATATTTTCTGCTAAACATCGGTCTTGGATCAGGATTGGTGCCTGTAATCCAAATCTGACTTTGGCCATAAAATGATGTACCCAGTAGGTGATTTGTTAATTTTTAACAGGGGACCCGGTTCCTTTTGTTCACCCGCGACTAGCGAACGACTCATGAACGACTCTTTTGATTCTGTATTTTTTAATATGCCGCTGTAGCTGTATAGTTCAGAGAATATTATAGATCCAAGACGAAACTGACAGAAGGGTGGGACTCAGGACAGCGCCATGGATTTATCAATACACAGCACAGTTAGACTTATGATATTTCAGCCATGGTCGGGGCCATAGATTCTAACTTGCACAAACCTCAGTCAGATAAAAGATCAATGAGTCAGGCAGACTAGACATGTTCAACTGAACAACACCTCTGCCCCCGACTCTCTCTGCTACTAGGGGATGCATTTTGGTCATTTTGCTAACAAGGGGGATGGCATCCCCCCTCAAATCGCCTACTGAATTTACCCCTCTATAATGTTAATAACACTGTAAAATATTCTGTTTGATCTGTTTGGTTCAATTCAGTGACATATGAGAAGGTATTTTGAGGATAAAAAAAGTCTCTTTACAAAGAATATTAATAAAAACTTTTAAAAAATGGAGCTGTATTTAATATATACGCACATATTATATATACATATTAATTTAATCATATATTATTGATTACAAACAAGATCGCTGCTGTCAAGTGCTGTGGATAGATGAAGAAGGATAAAGGCTGTTGCTAATTTATTCAGGCTCTCTTCTAATGGAAATGGGTAAAATATTCTCTCTGGACTATAACAGTGAACAA
This sequence comes from Siniperca chuatsi, assembly GCF_020085105.1. Classification (NCBI taxonomy): domain Eukaryota; kingdom Metazoa; phylum Chordata; class Actinopteri; order Centrarchiformes; family Sinipercidae; genus Siniperca; species Siniperca chuatsi. The sequence continues at coordinate 12,791,876 of NC_058044.1, forward strand.
CTCCTGAAAGTTGGGCAGAAAGTTTCCCTCATTTCAAATGCATTTAATATATAAAAAGTTGCCCTTAAAATGCCCAAAAGCAACACATTTAAAAGTGGTAAGATTTCAGTTTAATTTTATCTCACACTCACATCAAATCCATTAGATAAACCCTTCACTTCCCCATTTCCCCACCCAGTATGCAGTTCGCAAACAGACCACTGGGTGATGCTGAGATGCGCGCCGCACAAAAATGAAGTTGTTGAGTCTGGAACAAAGAAAATAAAATAATGATTTCTCTGTCAGATATTTGGCTTTGGGTACAGAGCGTTGCTCATGTTCTTAGTAAAGGGTGATCATTAGCAAGTAACAGGGGCTGTAGACACCTTTTATCCAGCAATCAAAGGCAAATAACAACAAAAATGAGGTCTGACCTATATTCACTCTGCTGCAGCATCCCAAAGGAACGACAGGTACCCAGGCATCATGCATCCTCCTAGCATTACATTAACTCCTTACAGGATGTGCATGTGACTAAAACAGATATGATCATAACCTTTCTACTTTTGTAAATATGGGCTGATAAAAAGAGACTCCTTCCAACACATGATCAATATATTTAACTATTCAATATTACATTTAAATCTGGCTCTCTCCCTCTCCCTATGGGGGAGTTGGGGGGGTGTCTATGGTCAACGTGTAGTGGCTGTGTCTGGTGGAGGTAATCCTTGGTGATCTGCCCTAATCTGTCACAGATACGCAGCTGAAGCGCAGAGAAGCTGTTAGAGGAGAGTGGAGAGGGGGGATGAGAGTCAGAAGGGGAGAAAACTGGATTATGGCAGTACGTCTGCATTAACTCACTGGCCTTATCTCTTAAATGCTCTGCAAAAACAGCTTTGGCTTGTACACAGGGAGTGGTGTGGTGTACAAGCTCGGATGTATGTATGTGTGTACGCAGGCGTGCGTGTGTGTGTGTGTTTGTCATGTGTGCTGAGCTTATTTCATGCCAGCCATACAGGCCTGAGAAATAAGTGTCCTTATTATAGAGAGGAGCTCATGGGTGGCACTGGGTCCAGTGCCACCTTGTGCTGGTTCACATCCCAGCCTTCCCTGAAAGCCTGACAGCCATTCCCAGGTGACTCAGTTTCCATTTCTCCCTCTTTGGTTGGGTGCAGCGACCAATTTGCTTCTTGGAATACGGTTTCTTGATTTCCAGACATAGATATCAAATCTCTCTTTGTCCCCATATCTGAGAATTATGTGCCTTTGACATCATTTTTCCTGTTGGAACCACATGCAATTATGGTTAAGCAGTTATCGTGGAAAAATTACTAATTGTCAGTTGTTGCGGATGAAACTGTCTCACATGTCAAGTCGCGCCCTGGTTTGGAGCCTTATTTACCCAGCAGCACAGGAACACACACATCCTAGTCACAAACACGTACACACACACACACACACACACACTCTTTGTCTCACACACCCACAAGAAAATCTCAAAACGTGTTCACAAACAACTGATATGTTGATTGATACAGTCGTCGCAACTCTCCCTAACACAAACAGTCAGACAGCCAGAAGCACGCTCAGTCCTGCACTCGTGCAGTCCCTTGTCTCCAGTCATGGGAGGGTCACCCCTTGGCCCTGAGAGACAGAGAGAGACTGTGTGGATGCGCTCATGTTTATGTTGGGAGATTAGCAATGATGAAAGAATGCCTTTTCAAGTCTGGGCTAGAGGGGCCTCTGTTCAATGCCCCACCCTTTCAACATACGCAGGCACATGCGCACTCCCTCACACACACACACACACACACACACTTGTGCATGTGTGCTTACATATATTCGCATACACACTCACAGAGATGTGTGTAATTCTGTCATCAATCCCCACACATTGTACTCTATAGCCAACAAAAATCCAAAGATTTGCAAGATTGCAGAAACATTGCCTCCAAATCCAGGCCTGACATTGATGCAGTCATCTCTCGGGGGCCAGGAGCTTAGTCGTACTGTATGTGGAAGCTGCACTGACACCCTCATCTATCCTCTTCCCTCTCATCTTCCCTTCATCATCGAACCCCAATGAAAGAGCCTCATTGTTCTACTCTGCCTGTATGTGGTCTATCACTCTTCTCTCTCTGATTTTCCTCCTCTAGTTCTCTCTCTTGTAGCCATTTGCTCGGCTCTCTTTAGTGTTTCTTCATCTCATGTCCTTGTGGTGTCATGGATTATAATGTGACTTACTCATGTTTGGGGGTTCCCATGCCCATGCCAGGAGACAAACCCAGTACTCCCAATCTTCCTTGTCATTATCCCTCCCCCACCAAACCAAACAGAAGAAGTTATGATGTTTAAAGCTGTCTCTCTCTCTCTCTATCGGTTGTGGATTTGGATTAGGGAATCCCTCAGTTTGTGGGGACAACATGCTCAGGCAATTTGCTTCCCATTAGCTATAATATAAAGCAGGGTTTTCCAAACAAAACATGATTACCACTGGGTGAAGCACTCACCGCATCTAGGCCTCTCCCAGAAAAATGATCTAAAGACTATTTGGTTACAGTCCCATGATCCTATTCACTCTTGAACTGTTCCATTGTCTGAACTGCATCAATCACAGGTTTGTTTGACCAGGTATTAAAAGCTCTATTGTCTAACTTTTTTCCTTTATGCAAAGCTGATTCTGTTTTCTTTGGCTCGTTGACAAGGCCCCACATGACAGTTTCACTGCAGAGATTCATGCTTGGGGAACAGCTCATACTTTTACGCCAGAGTTCATGCTTGTCTTTAAACTGACTAAACACTTTGATATTCCCCGGTTTTATTACCCAGCGTGGTGACTGTATCCAGCTACCTCCTTTGTTGTCTTGGCAAGTAAACCATTAATTCATCAAATGGTTGGACCCACAGATGTAATTGAAGTTTTTAGTACGATCACTGGTTCTGGGGGGCCCTGGCTGTTGAGAGGCAGACTCCCTCAGGTCTTACCTACCAAACAGTGGAAAGCACCTTTTCAGGTGAAGTCATGAGAGAGCAGTTTTGCGGTGAAAGTTTGAGGATAAGGGAAACAGAGGTGTGTTGTTAGAACATACTGGAAACTACTTAATTAAGCATAGATCCAGATGATAGTCATTATCTCCTGATTGGCTTGATAATGTGTTAGCACCAGGAGCCAACGTCCTGTTCATGACACAGAGAATGAGGTAGAAAGACAGATAGAGCGACATATCAAGGAGGTATAAAAGAAAGAAAAAAGATGAAAAGCTGTTGTAAAAGCCATCTTAGTGAGCAGTAAACCTGGAGGCACTGGCCTGGCAGCCTGTGTGCAACATGATATGGCCTCTGTGACAGCTGCTGACACTGCTTGATGTGTAGACTCAGAGGTTGTGGAACCAGTCAAGAAACTACGGGAGTGTGCATAGTTGTGTGTGTCTGTGTTGTGGCGGTGTGGGGTCGGGGTTGGCATGCTTATCCAAAAATGCCACAAGGCAAATGATACACCATCCTCCATTTTTAGAATTGTTACTTGCAGATTAAATTGCATTCCAACGTGCCACTCAAAGAATGAGACATCTTGTGTGTTGTGCCCGCTGTCGATCACTGCCGTGGCACTCGCAGTTAGCGTCACACAGGAATGTGATGTCACGGGGAGCTGACCTATATCAGCATGCCCTTAATACAAATCGTTAACACTGTATATGCCATGCATCCTGCTGGCAGCAGCCTGCCTTCTCTGCTGCACAAGAACAGTCCTCCATTATTTGTCTTAGGCACAAAATAAGGGAACAAACATACTGACTCAATCAACATTGTCCTCATGAAACTTGTATGAGCAGTGAAACAAACATCCTGGATGTATTACACATTATATGCCCCAATATAAAACCTATAGAGTGATAAAAGCTACAGTCTGAGGAGCCAGTCCACATGCAGGACAGGATATGTGTTTGGACAGTGAGGCAGTTTGTTAATGTACAATATTTGTTGTACATGGGGAGCAGATGGCACTACCATTGACCCCTCTGTGTGTCTTCCTGTCCCCTAGCTGAACCACAGCGTAAGGGGTCCCTTATCTGGTCAAACTGGGCGGTGGGGAGGGGAAGGCTTTGAAGGCACGCTTGTGTGGCGATGCAATCAGGCAGACTGCTGTAGGGCCGCAAACGCCCACCCCCCACCCCCAACCCCCAATCCCTCCCGTCCAATACCCCTTATTGCCCTTCTTCTGCTGTTCGAAACTGTAGACAGATGCGGTGATGCTCCCTGGGTGTTGTTTGAGCAGCAGAGGCTCCTGGACAGGCCCTAGGAATTATGAGGGTGGTATCACGTAGAGTCCTTCCCATTCCCCAATCACAAGTAGCATCAAGTGATAAAACACTTACAGAAACCCAAGGGATTTGGTGCAAATTTTCCACCCTGGACAGAATAATAAATAGAGATTATCTATAGAGACAATATGATCCCAGTGGTCCCCCTTACTCTACCCTCTGCATGGAGGACACAGATGAAGTCTCTCAGATATCGACTGAAAAAAAAAGAAGGCTTCAGAGATGGATAACATGTACAGTAAATGCAGTTGGATGTTCTGTATAGGTCCTTGACAAAGCTAATACCATTGTATAAATGTTTCATCCTGCTGTCAAAAACTCTGTGGAAATGTGGGTGCGTCTTCAAGTCAAGTGAGTTCATTGATGTAATTGCACATATTGTCTGTGTTTGTTTTGGCTGGTAAAGAGGGAACACAGTCTACTTTGAGATGTCAGTCAGGTATGATTGAAACTCTGGTTGTAAAATGTCACTTGGGCCAAAGAAAGCTGCTGCTTCCAGTTCACATGTGGCCATCGTATATAAGACATTTGCATGTTAGCAAAAATGTATGCCAGCTCTCCCAGATTTTTCCAATTATTTCTTGTGATATAAAAGACATAATTTCATCTAGCTAACCACTTTGATGCTTTCATCTTCCGCTAATGTGTTCCACACTAGCATTGTAACAACACCCTTCCACTCACAGATATTGATTTGGATTAGGCTCTGTCACGTTCAGGGATTGCGTAAATGAGGCTTCTTTTTTTTTCTTTATTCTCCCCTCACTCATTTTCGTTCCCCCTCTCACTGTCACATCTCCATGCTGCCTCCTCACAGGCCCTTTGATGTGCCTGCTTTAATTTGGAGCTTAATGGAATCTGCGGCACTGCTGTGCCTATCGGTGGCAGGATCATAGATCCCAGGGTTCATTGCGGCATGCCTCCATTCTGGTGAGTGGGTGTCAAGATAGCTGTGAAACAATGGAGGAGGGCCTGTAGCCCTAGGAGACAAACTGCATTTCCAATGCAGATCCCAGAGTATCGGAAGCCCCTGTCGGGTTATTGCCAGTGTGTTTCACAGGAGGAAATCCCATCTGTAGCTCCGTGTTACAAACAACTGTTGACTTAACAAAGACAAAAGAAAGCATAAAGCCATTTTATTGATATTACATGATTATTATGTACGTAAGAACAGGGCAGAAAAATTAGCAACAAAAATTTTAAAACTAGAATTAGTAGGTAATAATAATAACAGTAATAATGGCAACAATAACAAAATCAGTTGTCACAGTTATAGCAGAACTAATAATAATAATTAGTTGGTGCTGGTGTTTAAGATGCTGACCATAATCAGTATGTCGCTGAGCAACAGCTGAGTAAGTCTGACCAAGTCCCCCATCTCTTTCTCCCCGCATTTCCATCATTGCTCTTTAATAAAGGCAAAAAATGGCCAAAACATATTTAAAAAAGGGAAAGAGAGAGAGAGTAAGATCAGATATTTCCATATATCTATAGAACATCTATGAGTCCATGCAGACACATACACATATATACTGTAAATAAATGCGCATACATGCACCTCTGCACACATTGTTAAGTACAGTACAGTCTGTGTATACACATATAGTATACACTATACATGTCTACAAATATCCAGATGATGATGATGATCCTGGTGAAGTACAACATTTCTCACAGACGAAATATTTTTTTCAGTTGAGCCACACAAAAAAAGCTCCTGTTGTATGAGAGATGTGCTATTGGACCATCATTAGCACCCCTCATATTTTAAATATGAAAATACATAATATGTTGACAAAATTCACAGCAACTTTTAGAAGTCTCAACACTTGTCCCTTTTTCTAAATGTTGGTTTTATTCAGGAATCTGGACAGTCACTTCCAGTCGGTCTGTGTCTGTGTCAAACAGCAGGAGTTCTTCCTTGGGATATGCTTTGGCTGTAATTTCTGAAACATGTATGTTTTATAGCCAAAATGTCTTGCTTATACAGCCACGTGTGCCCTCAGATGGTGAAAAGATAATGTTGATTTATCCCTGTGTGGCACACTTCATATTCTCCCTCCCTATAGTATACAAGGACATTTGTTTTTTTAATTGCTCCTAATGTTCACAACCATTTGCCACCTTACGTTGGATCACACATTATCTTTAATTCTTACCAGCGGTCTCCTTTGTAGATTTTTTTTTCATATTAGCTATCCATATTCAAGTCTGACTCATATTTTAAACCATCAGGCTCAAAGTCTGGACTGCCCAAAGCCCAGCAGTGCAACTGAACCTAGAGATGTCAGGGATTTCACACACTGCAGTCCAGACTACAGCTTTCAATCCATGGGGGTTATAAATCAAAGCAGGTGGTTTCCTCCCTAAAAACCTCTCCACAGGATAGAGTGCTTGGGGGCAGCAGGTTATGAGTGAGCGATGATAAAAGTATGGCCATAAATCAATTCTTCATCCTTATCAAAGGCATATTTCAATCGCTGTATGTACCGTTTAACTAGCATGCTAGTAAAAAAATAAAAAGAGAGACAGAAAGAGAAGGAACTTCCATCTGTGTGTGGAAGGAAGACAGGATCTGGGATCTGAGGCCTGACGAGAATACGCCCTCAGCCATGCATTTATACAGTATTCAAAGACACTGGCAGTCATGTTCAGACAGTATGCTAGCAGGGGGAAATCCCCCAATACAGGGGCCTTTATCTCTCCTCACATACTCAGCTTAATGAACTCTGCTGCATGTAATGGCACATACAGGAGCTGTGTTGGAGGTGCTTTGCTTCTGTCTTTCATCCATGTTTGTATTTGATGTGTGCCTGCCAGATCATTATATTGCAGGGAGAGTTGTTTATGGCTTTGAGGTCCTGCCATTTGGTAGTGGGTGTGTTTCGCTCTTCTTTTATGTTGTAGAATCTGCATCACACAGGTCAAATTTTGAAGTAAAACACACTAAAGAAGATTTGAAGTGAGTTGAGGTTAACTATAATCAATACATTTATATGAGGCCAGTAATACATATTTGTTTTCTTTCAGCTACAAGAGAACTTTGTCCATTTGACCATTCAGAAATGGATGCCGTGTGGAAAAACTGTTTTGAACACTGAGACATTAAAATTCCACACCACAGCTTACTCAGAATAATAGACATGTATGCACACAATCTCTGAAATGTTAATGCAATCTCATTTTGGGTGCATCAACAAATTGAAATTATAAATGAATGCAGCAATATGAAATGCAGCATGTTTGACTGGTGGTGTGTAATTGAGTTTTCTTGTGCACAGAAATGAGATCTTGCCAGACATTTCAGAGATTTCGTGCATGCACATTTCATATTTTCAACGAGTTTTGGTCAAGAAATTAAATAATTTTTTAACAGTCAAAGCAATTAATTCTCTGAAACAGCCTCCATTCCTGTGGGGTTCAGATTAAAACATTCTACTGAAGCTGATTTGGAAAAAAAAAGTATTATTACTAGCTCCTGCATTTATTTGATGTCTGACAACTCCTCATACAAAGACATATATTACACTTGACTTCAATGCAGTTCAAAGTAAAATATGTATTTTTTTTCTCGCTTACAGTGGTTTGAATACTCTTCATGCAGATCAAAGCAGAAAAGTTCAATCTTAACTTTGGTCAAACTCAAATTCCAATACATCCGCAGGCATGTAAACAAGATTTGCTTTGTTTGTGTAATGTACCTTATGCTACATCAAGTTAGAAATCAGCCACTCTGGACAAACCTCTGCTGCTATAGTGAGCTCTCACTTCGTGTCATCCCTCTCATGTCTCTCTGAATGAACTCAGTGATATTTAAGAGCCATGAAGATAAAGGCACATGGGCAAATTGCTAATACCATAAAGCAGTTTACTGGCTGTTGGAGCATGTTCTCTTGGGACTTTGATGTATCGACATACAAACCTTTATGGCTGCTGGTGGACACACCACCTTAGTCAACCCATGCTTCAGGACTCCAAGCTGAACTGTTTGTGCTCTTGCTCGTAAATCGATGTGTGTAATGAACCCAACAATGAACCTGCTTTAGCAGAGCTGTCCGAGCTGTCTGTTCCATTCAAATTTGACAGATGAGGAGGTTGTGGAGCTGCAGCCCCAGCTCTCTTGGCCCTACCTGTGCAGGAGAAGCCTCTCCCTCTGATGTCTGTCTGTAAATTGACTCGCCTTTTCAGGCTTTGACCCTGATGTCTGATGTAAGACCCAGACACCCACACATCAAAGGGAACTGGGGGTGGGTGGGTGGGAGAATGGATTTCTATTTTGGAAGAAATATTGACTTTAGGCACTAAAGTGATGAGGCACCCAGCTTTTCGTATCCTATGTGATATTACAGAATCTAAAAATTGTTTTTTCTTTAAATCAAACTATCATAAACTATCATGGGGTACGTGCAGTGTTTGTTGTTGTGAAAAAATGAATTGGAATGAAATTGGCAATTTCTCCTGGATGGATATAAGACCAAGTCTAATAATTATTTTGTCTTTATATGCCCTGATGTTTGTGATCTGGTTTAGTTCACATGTGTCTGCATTCACCATATTAATTAATGGTTATTTTCACAATGATGTCATCTGTTGTTTTTAAAAAACAATTACAAATGAATCAGTTTTTTTTTAAATTAAATCCAAAAATAGAGAAAAATGTCCATCACAATTTCCCAAGATGACATCATCAGATTGCCTATTTTGTCTGACCAATGGTCCAAAACCCAACCATATTTAATTTACGAAGATATAAAACAGAAAAAAACCATCACATTCTTACATTTAAGCAATAGTGGAAGAAGTATTTGCATCCTTTATTTCAGTAAAAGTAGCAATACAACAAAGTAAAAATACTCCATTACAAGTCTTTAATTAAATAATTGAAGTAAAAAGTAAAAGTATTATCAACTTAAAGTATCAAAAGCAAAAGTATGAATTGTAAAAACAGAATTGTAATGTAGCTGTTTGAGGTGGAGCTGATTTGAACCACTTTACTTACTGTTGGTCAGTTTAAACTATAACAATGCATTATATTTTATAAGCTGATCATATGTTTTTGTATGTAAAATCTTAATTTGCAAAGTATCTTCTAATTATAGTTGCTGCAGATAAATGCAGTGGGTTAAAAAATATAATATTTCCCTCTGAAATGTAGTGGAGCAAAAGAGCGGGAAATGAAAATACTCAAGTAAAAAAAACTAATTTTACTAGCACTTGAGTAAGTGTACTCTGTTGCTTTCCGTGCATTTGAGAAGCTAAAACCAGCAAATGTTTTGTATTTTTGCTTGATAAAAAAATAAGTTCAACATTTCTGTCAGTTGATTAATTAATTAATCAACTAATAATTATACCATCATACACCACACACACTATAGGTGAATATAGGAGTATATAGGCGTCTTTATAAGGAAAACCAAAACCAGCCTCCTGCAGCACTGAATCTATAAATTAATGAAAGGACGTTATATTCATGTGGACACATGCAGACAAACTTCACCCTTAAATGTAGGGATTTAGAGTTTGAGAAGCTGGATTGAGAGTGGAGGAGTGTTGAGCAGGCCTCTCCTCCTGCTGCAGCCCAGTATCAACAAACAGGACCCAGCTGTTGTCACTAGAGACAGGGGCCACCTGCTGCTTATCCTGCAGGCTCATTCTACTGCAGCATAAACATACCTGCATGGCTTTGGGACTGGGACATCAGGGAGGAAGCTGAACACACACACAGACACACACAGGGTGCAGAACCAGTTCTTGAGGCCTACAGGTGCTAATTTTACTGATAGTTTAGGTCAGAACAAGGATTGGTTTTGCTGGATTCCAGTAAAGACTCTGGTGAGAGGCGCTGTGGTGAGTCATACACACTGCCAGGAAAGGCTGAACTGGCAACCCCAGTGGTTTACTTCTTTTTAATATGCAGTTAGCCAGCACTTCATTTTTTTAGTGTAAGTCACGGTCATGATATATTCTGTATGTCAACAATCTGACAACAATTAACTTGCAATAGCTTTACCAAAAGCTTTTTTTTTTGCAGGAAAGGCATTTTCTTTTATTTTGCCTATATGTGTGAGAATCACCTGAATCAGTTTATAGAGTAATTAAAAGAGGTGGTGAGACTGCAGCCATCACACACACACACACACACACACACACACACACACACACACGCACAGAGCTAGACTCGTAGAGGACCAAAGATAGCACTAAAGCTCCTGATGACGAGACTTTACTCACACACACAAACATGAGCACACACATCTAATGGCACTACCAAAGCTCCCGATGATCTTTATTGTGAAAAGTTAGCTGAGACTCTAGAGCCATCTTCAAGGTTCAGTCAGCCGCTGCGCTCAGAGAGGAGTTTGTGGGATGGAAAAGCATTTAAGCTGGATTCACAGTGGGGATCTCCACAAAGCACGCTCAGAAGACAGCAAAACCAAGTATTATAAAGCTTTCTTTGAAGAGTGGGAAATACCAGTTGTTATGTTTCCCCAAAATAAGCAGCACAGCACACTGTGGGTTTGTACCTTCAATTTTTCTCCTTGTACAAATAAAACTAAACATGGGGGAAACGCAAACACACACAGCCATGCATGAGCACACAGGAAAACTCTTTTAGATTCAGGGACACGCTGTATACATGAAAAAGCCTCAGTGATTTACAGTACTTGTACACACACTACACACACATGGCAAACCACTTCCTAACCCTTTACCGCTAACTAGAGTGTAGCAGTCTGAGAGTTATGTCCCTCCTCTGACTGCTCTTCTCGTAATCGTCGGCTGGCTGCAGCCTCAGCCACTGCGCTGCCTTGCTCAGGAGCCTCCGGGAAAACAGGCCAGCCAGCCACCTGTGAGGTAGGCTGGCTGGCCCGTTGCCAGAACAGAAAACAGATATGAAAGATAGTACCTGTGAAGGCGTCACACTCTAGTGCAAACCATATACACCAACGCTTGCACACGCACACGAAAAGGAAGGATAATTCCCTTGGCCACATGAAAGCAGGAGGCGGTGGGCAAAACGCCAGGCAGCGCTACCTGGAGACAAAGGAGCAGCACCTCTGGGGGGGTTTGATGTTCATCTGGGATTCAACATGCTGATGGATCCTGCCCGTGAGGGGGAGAGGGAGACTAGGCTTGTGTGTTTGTGTGTGTGTGTACAAAGATGAATATATTTGAGCCTGCAAGCAATGTGTGCTCCCAGCATGCTGCAGCTCCGTAGTCTGCAATTAATCTCTTCGACATCAGGCCTTACCCGGGGGGGGGCAGATTTCTCTCTGCTGCTACTGATCTCCGCCGCACAGCGGGCCCGGGGGCGTGTGGGCTGTCTGAGAGCTCACCCAGTCTACTCAGACAGGAGGGGATCCACCTGAGACATGAGCAATGGCACAACTCACCTGGCTTGGCAGGGTAGATGGTGTGATGTAAAATTAGTTGTGATCGTCGGCTAATTAAGTGTAAGAAAGCACTTTAAGTAATGTCATGACATGTTTATTTTCCTCGTCATTATCTTCCTCTCACAAGGCTGTTTGTCATTATAACTCCCTGGCTTTTAACTGACCTACTTATTAAAATAAAAGTTTTATTTGAGAACTACAAATACATTGTTGTCATGTGAAAACTCCAAAGCATGACTTCTTTTTTTAGTATCTAAGTCAAACAGTGTAGATTTCCCTTTGATGACAATGCGTTTTGACATTATCTGATGGGTTTTAAAAAGGATTTTACGAGCCCCTCCAGAGTTTGATGGTGTCTCAACTCTCAACTTTTTCTTCAAATGATTTGACGACATGAGACTCACCAGGATTGGAGGCACAGAGTTTTCAAACATCAGCAATGAAAGACAAATAGAGTACAAATATGAATATAGTTATATGTTGTATTTTGAACATTATACACATGTTAATATTTGACAAAGCTTTAGAATTAATTTAAATTAGAAATAAATTATTTGATAAAAGTAGAAGGTTGAAATGAGATTGGGCAAAACCGGAAATTGCAGTTGCATTTAATCAATATGTGCATATGTGTATGTATGTAAAAGACTAAACAAAATACCATTATGTTACATGTAGGCTATGCTCTTGTTTGTGGCTGCAACTAATGATTATTTTCATTATTTATTAATCTGTCAATTATTTCTTGGTTATTTTATTACTTGTTTGGTCTTTAAAATGACAGAAAATAGTGAAAAATGCTCCCAGAGCCCAAGTTGACGTCTTCAAATTGCTTGTTGACAAACAACAAACCAACTGTTCAAAACCCAAAGATATTAAATTTACTATCGTAGAAAACAATGAAAACCAGCAAATATTCACATTTAAAAGGTCGAACAAGAGAATTTCAGGCATTCCTTAAACGATAAATTGATTATCAAAATTGTTACCCATTATTTTTCTTTCAATTTATTAATCTTTTCAACTATACTCTTGTTTCTATGGTATGATACAGCTGGTAGATAGACACCGAGAAGATCATGGTCATTAAAATCTAATAATCAACTTTCCACTAGCTAAAAATGAAGATCTGATGATTGATGATCTAGTGATCTGATCTTACCAGCCCTCTTTGGTTCAAGGCCTTGGTTTGACCTTTTCAGAGTTACATAATCTGAACAAGAACAAAAAAAACCCCCAAAAAATAAGCTGATGCTCTGGAAAACAATGCACTTTTCTGCCTGTCCAAGCCTCTTGGTTCTGTTCCACATACGGTACAGCTGACTGATAGCACCGGAGGAAGCAGTGGTGCTGCTGCTTCTGCTGGTGCCAGATAATCCCATGTTTATGTTTGCATGTGTATACTGAAACATGCACAGTGTCACTTCACATCAGTACAAAGGACCTGTGATGCGAGGATTACCACATAGAAGCCACGCGGTGCTTTTGGTTTCATGCGGTGGGACGATGGCTGCCTGCTGCACACCAGCAGCCTCTGTACTGTCCTAATGATGTTGTCTGAGCACTGAGGGGTGGGGGTGGGGTGGGGATGTTACTTATCTCCACTGCTCCGCAGCATTTCTCTTAATTAAAACTCCTATCTGTGTCTTTGAAGTTCATAATGAGTCAGTTTGGTTACGCGGAGGAACAGGGAGAAAATAAGGCCAGAGCTGATATTTATGCTGTTACTTCTCCATCTCTGATTCCTCCTGGAATTCGACACCACCATTCGACTATTGAACGTATGTTACTGCGTGTTATGCGACGGAATGCGTATTGTTGCGTCGTTGTCTCTTAGTTAGTTATTTACATGAAAACAACCTAGAGGAGTGACGATGTAAGAAATCTGGCTGATAAAAAGGAGCTAGTGCTGCTCATTTTTCATTATAGGATGTGAATGAGTTTAATCTTATCACTGGCTGCTCCTCACAGCTTGTGCTGATCTCTCTCTTTCTCTCTCTCTGACTGCACACTCCTGCTTTCACAGGCCTTTCAGATTACAGTCAAATATTACAGCCCGTGACCAATCTCCAATTAACCAAATGTTGTAAGGGTATAGTATCACCCTTGGCTCCTTTCATGCTCCTTTAACGCCTTTTCAAGGGGCTTGAATATTTTTCACTTCTGTACTATGAAATATCATTCTGTTAAAGCCTCCTTACCCATCAACACGGCACCAATGGAAGCTTAACCTAAATAAATCAGTCTTCCTGTAATGTATTCTAAATCAGCTTGGAATTAATTGAACCTCAAAATTGTATTCCAATCAAGTAAATTACCACAGCATCCCAGTTTTGAAAGGCTGACCAAGGAATTTTAGTGTCTCTAATTTTCATCACAAACTACCAGGAATAATCGAGCGTTAAATGAGCTGATCTTTTGACAACATGGTCTACATGCATTCTGATGGTTTACATGCGTCTCCTTTGTGTGCATTTTGACGTGCTTTGGCAGTGGTATCACTGTGACGTTTTTTTATCTACCCTTTGTCCTGTTTATGCCTTACCATCGTGTCCATATGCTGTCAGTGTTTTGCGGGTCCAGAAACGAATGCGATTCACATTGACTGGTTGGGAGACTATAAATGTTTTTACCGTGTGTGCTGTGATTTGTCGACCTGCACGAGTCTTCATTTGCAAGCAAACACAAAGCATTTCTTCTTCAAGTTTCTTACAGTCTGATTTTTCCTCGAGTGCTTTTCTTTTAATTTTTTTCTCAGATGAACCTCAGAGATAACCTGAAAACCTTTAATTCTTCACTTCTCTCTTAAACTCCAGTTGCTCAAAGCTGGCATCTTCTCTGTTTTCTTCCAAGCAAAGAAATCAGGACCTTCTTGTCCAGATACACTGGATGTGAGACTCCAGATAGCATGCTATTTATTTCTCCTTCTTTTTCTTCAGTCAAGTGAACTTCAAAAGAACGCACAGATAGTGTGAAGCACATTTGATGTCACCAGGGACAAATAGCAGCCGAGACTGACAGAAAAAGACTACTATATTCTACTACTACTATATGTCATAGTATATGTTTTAAAATTAACTTAGATTCAATTTATAATATCTCTGAATTGACCTTTGAAATAAGCTTTTCACTGTTTCTTGAGTCACTATGTCAACAATGACAGTTGCTGTAGTCAGACATGGGACTGACATAGATGTGTACTGTTTTGCTTTGTAAAGACTGAAATCAAAATGATGACTGTGAGAATGGAGACTGTGAGTGTTTTGGTTTTTCTGGCAATAGGTTTCCTGTTTGAACTACCATAAAATACAGTTCTTGGTGATGTGGCTTTTAATTGGTAATCTAATTGTTCTCCATGAATTTTCTCTGCTTCAAAGGCAGATTTGATCAGTTTCAACCACTAGAGTTTCATAATTCAATTATTGAACTAATATTTCTATGTTATGGTGCTGTAAATCTACATCATGTGTAGACTGTCTTAATTACTCTTAATCAAGTTCTGAATAAAAGTGAAATGACTCAAGAAATGAAACACACACACTTTACCAGCTTTTAAATATGATATTTGTATGCTATTTGTTTTTGTCCACTTGGGTGCAGCAGAACAAGCTGTAAACACAACATTGACATATTATCACCTTATTAAATTGTTTTGGCGAATGTGCTAGCAAGCAATCGCCTATTTACACATCTTACAGAAGCAGAGCATTTTTAGTGTCCATTTGGAGTCGTGTTTCTGGCCACTTCATGAATATAAATCTAATATTTGGTCTCCTTTTAGCTGGTTTTGGTATTCACTAATACCTGAGGGAAATATTTCTGCTGATTGCTTAACTGTTCAACAACTAGTTGCTAACTTTGTCTGTCTGCTGTTTGGTGCTGAGCAGGTAACATACAGTGGGGTTTTTAGTGCTTTTTCACTGAAAACTGCTGCCTGCTGCTGCTGAAAACAATGCCACTGTATGAGAGTGGTGAGACTGAACCAAAATCTTAAAGGGTAACACTTTATTTTAAGGGTCCTATAGCTTCCTAATAAGGAACTGACACGTGACAATGATTTCTTTCTTCTTAAATGGATTTGAATTAATTCTATCTGTTGTTTTGAAGAAATTCCTCTGAAACAAATCAACAACTACTTAATAACTTCACGACTACAAATACTAGCATTTCTTTGTTCCTCCTTAAAAACTAAAATAAGTGCAGATTTTTACTATATGTTCTGTCTCTGAACATAGTCTCTATTTTCCTTTATAATTAGTAGAACTGTCTTAGGAAATGATTAAGAAATTGCACTGACCCATAAAATAAAACGTTACTCAGTAAAGTTGTTGGCTGTAAAACCAAAACAATCAGCTGAAAGATGTTAAAATGTTCAGTCGAGGTGAGGGGAAATGCAGAGTCAGGTGATAAATCTCTATGATAAAAATATTGATTAACAGCTGTAAAGCTTTATTGTAATTAACTTTAGGCTCAAAATAAAAGGAACAAATGCAGAAGAAAGCAAAGTTGACGTGTTTATCGTTGATATCTCAAAGGCCAGGGCTCCAGCCGATACCAGATATTCCAGCACCTCTATTACTGACACACACAGCCCAGGGCCTGGAAATTGCCTTTCTGTGTCCAGAGGCAGAATTCACGGGAGCATCTTGAGAAAATGCATCTGCAAGGACACAGACGTCCTCTTCAGGTCCAAACCTTTGATCCTTAAGAGACCCCCACCTTCCTTTTACCCCTTAGGTACAGGCATCAGTGTAATTGAAGATCATTACCAACCCACAATGCAACCCTCTCAGCGACCGTCTCCATAATGGAAATGAATTGTGCGGCGCAGAGCAGCTCACAACAGCAGAAAATGGAAGCCAAGAGGTAGAAGGAGTGAGGGATGTATTCCAAATTGAAATGAAGTGGAAATATCCTGTCCGTGGTGCCATTGGTTAGCCAAGGAGCCGAAACGAGCAAGATTACTGGCTTACATTTGTAGCTCCTCAGTGTTTTTGTTTTGTTTCGCTGAAGTGGGGTGATATAGGGGGGTTGTGTGTGCACTTCAAAATAATTTGCAACAAACCTAATTCATCTGAAGCGTAGGATGAGCTGGTAAGAAAGATGAAAGATGAAAGTGAGTTGGCATGGAAACAGAAAGCACATCAGTGCTCGCTGGCACACAAAAGGGCTGCCTGTGCTGCATGTTGCATTTCTGCGGGAAAGGATCCAGAGAGGCTTCAAGTGCTATCATGACCTTACACACAAAATTAGCCAATTATGACTAACTAGGATGCTCAATTTCCACTTTTTTATGAGACCGTGCTTATCATGTTTTTCTCTATTTTTACATAGGCCTATAATCTGGAGCATAGAATCAACATTTTTGTTATACACCTTCGAGTATATTTCCTCCACACTTGTTGGAGTGTTGCTGATCAACATGAGAGCACATTCAAGATTTCCAAAACACCTATAAAGCTCATTCCATCTCTGTTTCATACTTTCTTTCAACCTCTTGCTGTCCCAAGCTCTGCTGTTATCACTTTTCATCTTCTCATAGACGCAGGTGAAGTATTAATTGGAAAGCAGTGAGAGCCCATATATCTTTTTTCCATTTGATCTCAGGCTGGGGAATTCCACAAGTTGCTAATGCATAGACCTCCAGTGCTGCTGCTGCTGCCACTGCACACCCATACAAGCACCCCTCACACAGATACATGCATGCTCGGTACATAACACAAAAACACAAGAAAAGTCAACAGAACATAAAGAACTGAAGATCTCAGAGAGAAAGTTTTTCTGCAAACTACAGCAGCATTCACAGAAGAAACACAGTCCAAGTAAGAAAAAAATAAAGAAAACATTAAAGCAAACAATCATTTCCAGAAAAGCAAACAATGTACAACATTGTTGCCCCTAAACATTCGTGGTCAGAACATTTGAAACAAAGAGGGCCTCTAAAAAGGTAAACCGCGGGGACACAGTGTTTACCATTTCATGTTCTCTCTCTGCAGAGGAGTTTGATCTTTTTCTCCTGTATATCCCGCAGTGTCACAAACACAATGCAGTGTCTTGAAGCTTCAAAGGCCCATCGGTGACAGGTTCAGGGGGAAAAGATCAAATATTCATTTCTAAGACAGAATGGAAATTTAAATGAAATACAGTAAAAATAGGAAAATAGCTGCTCGTGTCACTCGTGACAGGGACTTGCTCGAGAGGAAAAACCTTTGGGCTCTCCTTTGTGTCGTGTTTTATTTTTATAACGTTCAGTGTGGTGAAAATCGCTGTTTTTTTTTTCTTAAATTTGCTTGCACAGAGAGTTTCATCCTTAAAATTAGTTCTTTGTTTGACAGAGAAACAGACAGATAGACTGAGGGTCTGATTTAATTATTTTTCAGCCCTTTATGAAACCTCAGGGTTTCTCACTCCTAACTGTAGCCAACTTTGTGTGTGAAAGATCGCAGGCTTGTTTTGCCCTTGATTAAAACTTTTCAGTTTGTTGCTTGTTATGGCACCAAATGTTCTCATCATATCATCATATTAACTGGCAATTCTCTCTCTCAGCTCACTTTTTGCTCACTGCATACCATCAACAAAATATCCCTCTGGGCCTCCATGGCACGCCCAGCAAAGAGCTAATTGAATTAAACTGCATTAATATGACATACTGTATGTCCTTCCAACCAAAGAAGAACATCACTCTCTAATGCCCTCATGTTTATGATTATATGAGATATTGATTCCAGCTCTTAAAAGAGATGTGCGTTTTATCATATCATCCAAACAGCTCTCATATGGTTGCTTGTTTACAGCAAAACCCGTCTAAATCGTAAACACAGATAGCAAACACATGCATGCAAAATTCCCACAGTAATTTGAATACCAATCCTCAGCAAACACCCTTTTTACTCTTTCGATGCACTTGCGGAGAGAGCAACTTAATCTCTCTCCTCTTAGAGGCGAGCCGGGTTGTCAACTGAAATATGGGCAGGCTGCGAAACTGATTGCTAGCTGAGTGTTTCATCAATATAACAACGATAACAACCAGGCTGACCCCGCGAAGCCTTCAAATCCAAACTTCACAGAGGGAGGAGGAGCTCCCTGTTAAGTGTGTGAAGAGGTGGAGGGCTTTAGTGGATTATTGTGATCCCTGCCTTGCTGGCACACGCATGGGAGCGTCTGCGCTGAAAGTCAGGATATAAGGAGGATCCGTCAGTGCCATCATTGTTTTCTTGATGTCACTTTTGTTGTGTATTTTACATTTAAATGTGAGCATCATTGGCCAAAGGCATGTTGAAGATCTTAATGAACACACCAAATTACCCACAACAGTACAAAAGCAAACATCACACTAGACACAGCCAGGATTAAATTACCTCCTCTTTTTCTCATGCCGTATCCCTTGTTCTCCTTTTCCCCATACTGCACTATATCATTCCTTCATCTCCCCCTTACATTTTGTGTATGTGTGGATGCATCTGAAATGTGAGAGACCGCTCCAGCAGAGGGGAAAGCGGAAGGGAGACCAGCCGGCACATGTTGAAAGGCATGGCTGCTCTTTAATGTGGCTCCAGCTCGGGAGTCCTGGGCCTAATGAGGTGCTGTGGAGCTCTGCTGCTCCATCTCCCATCGCCTACACACCAGCAGCCCACATACTGCCACGGCTGCACCATTCAGGATCATTAAGGAGATGCTCCCAAATTCCTCTAGGGACCCTGAAAGAAAAGAAGAAAAAAAAGAAAACAGCCCTCAAGATTGGCACAGAGGAATTCGGTTGAGAACTATGCTTCAGTCGCCAGCAGCCACACCCTACATCCAGCACACACACACACACACACATTCACTCATAGCATATCTTATCCTTGACCAGCACTCAGCAGTAACGCTAGCATCTGTAATTAAGGAGAGGTGCAGCCGTGACATCATTCACCTCACAAAAGTTTAATATAACAACAGCATACACAGGGCTGGGTATAATTTAGTTTTGATCAATTCTGTTTCTGATTCTCTTCTGCTTATTGATTGCAGTTATTTCCACATTCTTGGCCTGTTATTTGAGTAAGAAAATAACCTTAACCTTAACCTCATTTTCAGCAGATTTGAAAAACCATAAAAAGCCATTTAACATTAATGGCCAGATATATTGTGATTAATTTGCTGAAAGAGTAAAAGAAAGGAAAACATTAATATTATCTACCCAAATGCACAAATTGAAGTTCACGTTAAAAAACAAAACAAAAAAAACTCTGGGGCTGGAAGCACATCTACTCTTTCTCAATCATTGAAAAATTTTGGATCTCTGAGGCCCGCCCACCACCGCTGCGTGTTAGGTTGACCGGTAATAGGTTGACCGGTTCCGGTGAGAGCATGGATGTGGGTGAGAGAGCCAAGTTTGTATCTTTGCAGACCAGAGACTTTCAGAGGGTGTGGCAACTGCCAATTATTTTTTAATTTGGCCAATCAGTGGCTTACAATCCACTGTCAGTCAAAAACTTATTTCACCAATACATTGCCTGAACCAGTTGTCAATCACTTTTTAAGGATCCAACTGCAGTCCTTCTTCCTGAGGCCACTAGTTCTGTGAGCCAATGTGGTTTGAGCATGCGTAGTAGGGTTCCGTTGTAAGAAGTAGGCTACGTAAACTTTCACTTATTTCACCTTAGCAGTCTACCAAAATCTGTTTCTGAACAAATTTGAGACAAGAAATAAGCAATCTAGTTGCTGAATCTTCACTCATATTAGATCTACAAGTCCTAATTTAAAAGTTTGTTCCGACTTTCGTAAGGCAAGGGCACCACTGCACTTTTCTAGCCTGTTAGCTTACTACTGTAATTTCCCATAGAGGTTAGCAAGTTAGCTAACTTTAGCTTCCAGTTTACAGCATACAGCCTGTGATATCTCAGTAGCTGCCAGCGTCTAGCTTTCCAACAAAACTTACAACGTGTGATTTCTAAAATGAGCAGTAGTGAAAGTTACTATATTCTGTTATGATCAAAAGTTGTCTACTTCCACTTCAAAATGTTGATTAAAAACGTTGCTGTCTGTTGACACTTTTATCCTGTGATTTGAGCTGAAAACTTCAGATCTAAACACTGAGAAATGAGGTAAATTTGTTTCTTCGTGTCGAGTCGAACCTCCCCCTTCTCCTATGAGAAAGATGATTAGCCGAATTAAAAAGTGATTGACAATTTGTTCAGGTGGCGTATTGGTGAAATTAGTTTTTGATTGACAGAGGATTGTAGGCCTCTGATTGACAGTTACCCCTCCCATTCAAAGTATCCAGTCTGCAGAAATACCCTACTGGAGAGAAGGGTGCTCGTCAAGATGGCTAGAGTTAGAGGAAACGTCAGAGATTCAGCCATACATGTTTGTGCCTCAGTGAGACCCAGATGATGAGTTTATTGTGTATCAAAATCGGCGACTAGTAGACGTATCAGAATGGTAAGTGTAGTTGGCATCTTTTGTTTGTTTATGTTGTTTGTTAGCTTGTTAGCTTGCAACTGGCAGTGACTGACACAGCGTTAGTAGTTGTGAAACATACAACAATATCTGCTACGATGTGCTCACATTGTTATTACATAACGTTAGTATATAGTGGAAGGAAGCTCCAAGGTCTGGTTCACATCCAAAAACTGCACACTCTACCATGTTTGCTGTCAAAACTTTCACTATGCTAACTTAGTGCAAACTTTCTGTACTGTCCGCTCTGCACTGGAGGTTTCAGGTTTCTTTGCTGGTAGCATTGCGATTGGCTTTTGAATTGGTGACGTACCAAATCTAGCTTGCCTGGAGTACATTTGAATCTTAGATTTTAGGGAAGTGTACAGACATCTCCCCCTTCAGTAGAGGAATGTGAAAACACCTCTCTAGTGACAAACGTTGCACAGATACAAGTCAGTAAAGTCAAGGTCTGACATTTTAGGAGACTTGAACATAAGAAAAACACATTTTTGAATGGAGTGGTACTTTAAATATGCTAACATTAGCTGATTCTGGAGCATTATGACTACTAAGGGACTTAGACTAATGTTTTTTAAATTATCAATTAATCTGACTATTATTTTCTCAATTAATCGATTGACCTTTAAGTCCAAAGTATGTCAGAAATAGGGAACATTTCCCATCACAATTTCAAGGAGTTCAAGGTAACATCTCCAAATTGCTTGTTTTGTCCAATCAACTAATTGGTTTAGCTCTTATGACCATATTGCATTCTAATACCATGTAGCAGGCCTTTGGCACATTTGCTGTTGATTACGTTTTTCTGTTTCACTTACTGTCTTTTGTGAAGCCTAGCTACACTTTTGAGTACAAGCTCCTGCAATAATGTAAACATTTCACCTGTTTAAACTTTTTTCTCTCGTTCATAAATGTACTTATTAGACGTAGATGATTACGTGAGGATCACACACATAATGATCAGTAAGATTATCCTATTATCTCTTTTCTCTTCATTTACACAAACTGATCTAACCTCATAAGCCTTGAGCAGTCCACTTTGTAGTTCAAAAATACTTCTAAATGAAGAAGCAAGAGTCTGGACTTCCATTTCCTAATCTTTACTAGAACAGTTGGGCTGAATTAACACGTCGGCCTCTAAAAATTAAACAAATTGCCTACTGTCTCCGCATGTCTAACCACAACAGACTTAGTGTCACCTTTTCCTGTTCTGTAGCATTATGGATAATGTAGTGTTTTATACAACACTTAGCATTTAGACTTATCTGTGCTTTCTGTTACCATTACTTAATGTGTAAATGACAATGGAATATTGCATATGGTATTTCACTCTTAACTAAACAGTTTCCCTTGAACTATCTCATATAACACTCAATCTTACTGTCCAAAATACCCCTGCATTATTATTATTGTTAATTAAATTTCCACCTCAGTTTCAGTTTGGCTCTCATTTGCTGTTGGCAGTTTGCACTCCAGTATTAGATTTCAAATGCCAAAATATCTAGATGGTGGGTCATAAATATCAGCAATATCATGTTTCTCAAACACAGTATGAGCAGTTCAGGGTTGCTCTTCCAAAATAGGAATGGAGGTCACTGAAATTAACACAGGTGTTAATTTGTTTTGTTGAATATTTACTATAAAATTTGTCATTTGTTGTTGCATGTTTTAATCCCTGTCCTCTCGAAGTGTTGAGGGGGAAAAAATGGATTGTTAGATTGTTAACCTCAGTTTGTAGGTTGGTAACTACAAATTCTTGGTGACAAAAGTCTCACAGTTTTTAGTACTATTAGACTTTTGCGGTTTCTTTTTTGTGGAACTTAAGATTCGCTAAGAATCATCAATACTACATAACTTTACAGTATCTTGATAACAACAGCAGTTTCAACGATCAAAGTGTGGCAATGGAAAAAGTACGTAATCCTGAGTAGGAAATATTGGTGCAGTTATTTTTAAAGAGTCTGCCTGTATGTGTATGTCTGTATATGCATATGATGCTGCTGCTGCTGCTGTGTGACAGTGGTATACGGCCCAACGAACAGGATGAATAATCCCCAGCACCATCAAAGGATCCTCAACTAGGGAGCTCAGGCCATGACAGCAGCACATACAGTGAGTCTCCTAGCCTGTCTCATACCCCCTGGGGACAGCAGAGGCCGAGGAGAAAGGGGAGAGAAATAGAGAAATGGGGAAAATGACAGGAGAAGAGAAGGGGAAGGAGCAGAGAGGGGAAATTGGAAAGGGAGAGAAAAGTGGAGAAAAGCAAAAAATAAGAAGAGAGTTGGTGGTTGAGGGGAAGAGATAATGTGAGCTGCAGTAAGTTCAAGAGTATTTAAGAACTATTCCTTTGGGTGATGGAGACAAAGTGTAGTAGATAGTGTTATGTCCCAGCCTTGGGGAGCCTGGACTAACATGCAGTGTTGACTCGTCACTCTGCTCGCTCTAAAGCATGACCAGCTTAAATCGTGCCTAAAGTTCAAAGTAGCAGTTTTATTTTTCTTAGGAAAAGCTTTGGAGTGAGCAGTGCCAAAACAAACAAAGAATTCACCAATAACAATTTTACAGAGGCTGCGAAGTCCCGAAACATGCAATTCCTTTAAAATGTTGTTTGCACAAATTATTTACTTGTGCGGACAAATTCTTATCTTATGCACAAAAGATATTGGTAGATAACTGTGTGTGTGTGTGTGTGTGTGTGTGTGTGTGTGTGTGTGTGTGTGTGTGTACATTGTGCGTACATGATAAGAACGGCAACAAACCTGAGCTTCTCACTCCTACCAGTTAATACTGCTACTGGATTGTGCAAAGTTTACGATTGACAAAATGCTCTATTTACAAGTATACTTACACAGGATTATAGGTTAAACCCTCATGCAGTCTAAAACTCACACAAAAACTACACAAGCAGACTCTAAAGCTGTCAATTTCACAATAAGCAAAGGACTGTCCATCAGAAGTAGTTTACAAAATAAGTACACATAGCTTGGTTGACATGTGAAGTCAAGTCAAGTTAATTCTATTTTTATAGGCCAAAATCACAAATTTGACTTGACGGATTACGATCTGGACAACATACAACTTGAGCAACATCAGCACCTTCTGCCCTTTGACCCTTGAAATAAGGAAAAACTCAACAAAAAACAAAAAACTAACAGGAAAAAAGGGAGAAACGGAGGAGCAACAGCAGAGGGAACCCTCTTCCAGAATAGACAGACATGCACATGCAGTAAGTGTTGTATGATGGTGATGATAATACAGATCGAGTCTGAAATGTTTCTTGAATCACAGTAGCTCCACTTGCAACATCACAGAAAAGACAAAAATGAAGACAAGAAACAAAGATACATACATTTAACATAACATTACAATCACAGAAGACAGTATTCACAGCCCTTCAACCTACATTTGATATGGGATTAAGCTCCATATTTAATTTTAGGATTGACTGGTGTAAAAAAGAGTGCTTCCTTCTAACTTTATTAAATCGTGGAACCCTACAATATTTGAGCAGATTTTCATTTGGTGGAGCAGTTTTGACTTTAAAGTAGTGGACAAACACTTGTAACCATGTAGTGTTACAATACTGTAGAACACTCATAATCACAGAAGTAAAAAACTAAAGAAGAATTTGTTAACTCGCACCAAAAATCTAAGGGAGAGAAAATACATTTTTTAGTTTGTCTTTTTCGCATTCAAATTCAGTGTGGTCTATGTGCAGAGTAGACAGATGTCCATCTGATTATCTGATCCTTTTACTATACAGTATACTGTATGCCAGCTCTATGGCCAGTGACAGGGAGCAAAACAGTTTGTTCTGATACCTCTGGTAATTTCCTCAGGCCTAGGCTGCATAGGCTGCATGTCATGGTCAAACAATCTGAAACAATATAAAACGGGTGATAGCAAACAAGGAATGGGCTACTAAGGAGCAATATGACATACATATACTGTACATGTTTCATCATCATGCTTTTTCTCTGCCTCTTTTTTTCCAACTCTCCTGTTAATAACTATCACTTCTTTTCTTTATGACTTCCCCATCTCTGTAAGCTTCAAATCTTCTCCTCGCCTCTCCTCTCTTCTTGGCATCAGTGCGTTACTTGCCTGTCTGACAGGGAAATACAGTAGATCACAGCTGGCTTGATGCCCACAGATAGAGCGACTCCCCAGCATCCTCACACCACTGCCTCAGATCCCGCGCCAATTCTCCTACCCCGCCTCGTAGGTCAACCTTGGCTGCTCTATACACCCTTACACTCCATCCCCTGAGCCGATGCCCAACCCACCACCCCTGGCACAGACACTTCTGCCTTTCCCTGCCAGCTTTTTACACAAACCAAAGAGAATACAATGCAGTGTTTTTGTTATGAGATGGACATGTAATTAACCTTGGACCATGGGTGTTTTTACTCTGTGTCAAGACTCGTGGAGAGGTACGGACGGCAGTTTAGCTAACAGTCAGGAATGTTAGCAGTGTGTGTGTGGGGGGGCTAAATTAATGAAAAAGCCATCCATTAACCTTTGTGACTCACTGGCTGCTCACTCAGCCTGGGCTTCTGGATGGATCACAGCAATGTAAACTGCGAACAGCATCTTTATACTTAGAGCTGCAACAATTAAGACGATTGACAGAAAATTAATCTGCAACTATTTTGATAATTGATTAATCATTTAAGTAATTTTTCAAGCCAAACATTCCCTAGTTCCAGCTTTTCAGTTGTGAGATTTGCTCCATTTCTCTGTCTTATATTATAATAAACTAAATTTCTTTGGGTTTTGGGCTGTTGGTTGGACAAAATAAGAAATTTCAGACTGTCCTCCCAAGAAAAACAAGAGCATCAATGCCCCAAAACGACATTTGCTTACGTTCGAGTGACAAAGTCCTCTAACGGCCATAGGAATTATGACTTGTGTCCATCGGGAGCAATATTGGAAGTAGTTTGAGGTCGAGATGGTTGGATGGGTCAACAAAACATTGGACACGTTAGACCACTGTTAATTTCCTGTTTCCAGCCGACAGTCAACGTTGGTTTCTTTTAACTAAGACCACGATTGTTCCCTGACCTTAACAAAGTCGTTATTTGAACCAAAACCATGATGTTTCCCATAACCTAACCAAACCTTACCCATAGCTGTGCAAGATCAGAAAATGGTTTTATATTTGAAACAATGATTTGTCATTTTTTTGGAACCAGGAATTTGGAGGACTTGTTGATATTTTTTATGGACATTTTTCTGTTATGATATATGATCTTAGGACCCAAAAGCAGCACACAGAGTAGGTTTGCAGTTTTCAACACAGGGAGGTTTTTATTGAATAGTTGAAAGCTAAAACCAGAAATCCAGATCCGGGAGTCCAGGTGAGTGAAGCTCTGGCTGAGAGGATCCGAGCAGGCGCGTTCTTTGGGGGCTGACAGAGTTTTCTGGAATGGCGGAGCATGCAGATAGGGTGAGCACAACGTGGTTGGCGTGGCAAGGGAAGCCGAAGACTGAAGACAAATAGTAACCTGGTGCGCGAAGCTGGCTGAGATCACAGGCGAGAGATAATCTGTAGAACAGGGAAACACAGGGTCAGGCAGGAGTACACATGAAGCACAGAACAAGAATTAGAAAATTGGCCGACTAATCAATAATGAAAATAATCATTAGTTGCAGTCCTATTTATACTGTATTTAGGAATATAAACACATTACGCCATTTCACACACCACACCCATGGTTCCCCTTTACCTTTATTTACTGAGAGGCCTATGAATCGTCTGCGAAGGTGTTACGGTTACATTTAGATTTGCACAGTCATACGACTCAAACACTGATTCCAATATAAAGATCTCATCACATGACCCTCTAATCCGTCCATCCCCCAATCTGCCAGTTCTGTGACATTGTTCATCAGCAATTACATAAAGCCCTTACTGCCGCTGCTGATGTTAGACAGCATCTATTCACATGCAGATGTTACTAAATCCTCTTCTTGTTTTTTTCGGGGATGGCTCATTTTGTTTTGGCTTCCCCCTCCCACAGCTCCCTCTCCTTCTGTGTCTTCTTATTTGCGTTTATTGCCAAAAAAAGAAAAGAAAAGAGATTAAGCCCAAATGTGGATGGTACAGAAATGTTAATTGGTTGCATGGCCTATATAATCAACCCCTGCACGCTCTGGGTGACTGTATAGATGACGACTGATAAATATTTTATTGTAGAATGTATGTACATCATCCCCCCCAATCCGACCTGCTGCCTCCCTTTTTTAGAAAAAAAATCATCTGAACAATAGGTCTGACATTTCTCCCTTCGCTGTTCTATTTCACCTTCTTTCCCCTCTCATTCTCTGCCATCCCGTCTTTAAAAAGAGGCTCACACATGCCCTATCAGCAGGGGCTCCCTTTCATCATATGCTGAATCCAGTGCTCGCCTTTTTTTTTCTTTCATCACCCTCACAATAAGTCAGGAATCATGGCGACATTACGCAATATGCTGTAACACTATTACCTCATTGTCACATTTTAGCGTTGTCGTGAAGGCGGGTACAGTGTCTTCCAACACCGTAATCCAACAAATTCAAATGTCCCCTCACACGAGAGAGACACGCTGTGACTTCCTTCTTCTGCCAGACAACCAAGTCACACTGTGGCTGGTTGGCCATCTCTAATTATTTCATGCCCCTTGGTTCTGCATGTACAGGACGACACTGCGTAGTGTTGGAGAAGAATGAGGATGATTGACAGCCAGCCCCCATCCCACAGGAACTCATTAGGCTTCCTGACTAAAAGCTAGTGGGCACGCTCATGCTGCTCTTGCCTCCTTCTTCCTCTGGTCTTCCTTTTAGTCCAACATTCAGTAAGTTGGAAAAAGAAATGCCTGAACTCAGCTGCAAGCAGAGAGTGAACTTACTGTGCTCTTATCTCATCTGATCTGAGGATCATCTCAGAATAAAAGTTTTTTTTGGGCTCCACGCTCTTTCATTTTGAGTTTCTTTTTCTCTGTGAGGGTTTCTCTGCTCATCTCAGCCCCTATGACTCTTGCATTTTGGTTTTAGAGTGTTCTCCCTCTTGCTCGCTGTCTCTTGCGTTCTCTTTCTATTTCTCTTTGGCCCTCTTTTCGCTCCCTCTCCTGGGGTGATACAAGGCAGTGGTGTGGGTTCTAAGAAGCCCTTGAAGTGTTGGCTCCTCTGAGAGTACTTTAAAAGGCCATTTCATCATGTTCATGAAGCAGCACTTGAGACCAAGCTCAAATATGACTTATGTGAAACTAGCATAAACTCCCTGAAAAGTTTTGTTGCGCCCTTTACAGTTATATACCACTTTTCTGTGCTGTGGATGTTAGCTCTTGCTGCGTGTTTGTAGTCTTGCAGTTGCAATATATTCAGATCCTCATGTATGTACATAATGTTTCTAGTTCAAAGAAAAGGAAAAGTGAGTCACTGGATACTGATAGGCATTAATTATGTCGAATTGTAACCCTGATCTGAGCTTTTCGGTTTCCAGAATTATTGAATTGCAGGCCTCAAACACCAAAATTGCTGACCTAAGAGCGTGGGGTGCAAAGACGCCTACTTTTAGACATTCAGTGTCCAGACTTCACAGGCTTTTGTGGAGTGGCAACTATGACATGCCAATTAGACAGAGACAGAAAGATGGATGTGCAGCTCTCCAGTTTCTAATCCGCTCCCAAACTGGGAAATCTACAGACCAAGTGCATCAGATTTGGTTTACTCACTGCCATTCATTTAACATGTCTGTTATCACACACAGGCACAAATGTAGCACGGATGGGCACACGCACACACATGGATAATTGGGTATGAGTCTAAATTGTTGATTAATTAAGAATTAACTTAAATAAATTTTACAACCAGAATTTGAGTCAAATTTAGGCAAGTTGATGTAACTTTTTTGTGTTTACATTTGTCAGTTCTCCAATATTGTTTTATTCCAATTTCTTTAACGCTTTTATCAAAACAAAATAATATTTCCACCGGTCACATTTTACATCTAAAGCGCAAATTATACTTTTCGTGTCCGGGCAAGATTCTGGACTGTACATGCTGACAAACACATCCTTGATGAACTTGTTAGCAAACAGTTGTTTATTTACACATCTAGCAGATATCTAGCAACATTGGCGAATGCAAGCCCAATATTCACCTTCTTTTAGCTCTGTTTTAGTCTCTTAACTCCTCAGGGAAATATCTGGCTCTTCAGCTGCTAAATGCTCCACTATGTTCACTAGTTAGTCCCCAACTTTCTCTGTCTGCTGTTTGGTGCTGAGCACACTGGGTTTTTAGAGCTTTTTGCTAAAACAGTTGCCTGCTGGACCAGAAAACAACACTGATGAGAGCAGTGAGAGTGAACCCAAACTGTAAAATTGTGGGCCGGAAAACCAAAACAATGAGCTGAAAGACGCTGAAACGCTCTGCAGAGTTGGGTGATAATTCTCTGTGGGTTCATCAATATTGATTATAGCCACTTTGCACATTAATTAAAAATTAGTTTTAATTTCTTAGATTTTTACACCAAAATGCAATTAGTTTTATTTACAATCTATTTGACTAGATTGTTTAATTAATGGATTCATTCACCACTGGTGCACACACACATCCTCACATACAGCTTCTTGTCTGAATAGATGCATTCCATATTATTTCAACAATTTTTTGTGTTGTTTGAATTTACATTCACCCAGCTCCCTTCACCAAAGCTGCTTACTGTTTCTGTCTCCCAATTAGTTTCCAAATACATCTGAGCAAGTTCCCGTTTAAGCTCATGCAACTCAGTGTAGACAATTACTTCTTCTACTTGCAGTGTAGTACCAAGACTTTAAGGCTCAACAGCTTGTTGTGGGAGCCGGAAGGAAATGTTGATGGTGAAATCATGCAGTTTCATCTGCGATTAATATTATTTACGACATTGTTTGGCCTGAGTTTAGCAGTAAGAAATTAATGATGGATTTTTAGAAGGCCATAAACACAATCTTTTTTGGTGCAAAGCCAGTGGTTAAATATAAATTAAGAAGAAAGCGGAAGATCAATGGGGCCTCTATCACTCTCAAATCCCCATTGCTTTATGTTCTGTTTGATGTCTCAAGTGAAGAGCTCATTCACACTAAAATCAAAGACCTGTCATCTTGGTTGCAGTAAGAGCAGATAATATCATGGTGCGGGACTTCGTTTTTAAGCCTTTAGGAAATTGTTGTTTCCACTGGGAGGTTTATTAGGGCTTGTCTTTGACTCTGTTGCTCGCTGCCTGCTGACCAACATGTTTACACCACTTATTGATTATCATCAGGGACCAGTGAACAGTCTCATGGGATTTTGACCAAACAGACTTCGTAAGAGGAGTTTTCCAACTGATTCTGCACAGACAGAATGACTGACTGGTACAAGCGATTAATAAGCAACACAAATGGCCAAAAATGTAATTTTGAAAATGTACATATAAACAATAAGGACTCAAAACAGTAATGTATGCAAACAGGTACCTTTTACCTTCTTAAATCATAACACTTTTGATATTTTCCTTCCTAAAATACTAAAATCACATAATTAAAAGGACAGATCAACATGAAATACAGACTACTCATTCTAGGTTTCTTTTACCAGTTTTTCTG
Organism: Siniperca chuatsi; assembly: GCF_020085105.1. Taxonomy (NCBI): domain Eukaryota; kingdom Metazoa; phylum Chordata; class Actinopteri; order Centrarchiformes; family Sinipercidae; genus Siniperca; species Siniperca chuatsi. The sequence goes on from NC_058044.1 coordinate 12,822,617, forward strand.
ACTCTACCTACAAAGGAATGTTTAGCTCATTGAGTCATCACAGACAGTTTTGTAATGCTTGTCATATTCCTAAATAAATTCCTTTTGTTTTCAAATCAATTGCATGTGTTATGAGGCACTCACCACCACCTTATTTCAAGAGAAAATTTGTCTACAACTTGACGTTACTCAGACTGATGTAACATTGAAATGAAAGGGATGAGCTTGTGTTTCCCCCGGTTCCAATGACTTACCTCCCTATATAGTCAATATTATGATACTATTGTTTATGAAGCTCCTGTGGGAATAGACACACCTGTGAGGTTTTCTTACGAGACTGAGCCATTAGTCAGGAATTTTACAGAGGAAAATGGAAAAAACACATACACTCCCTGACGTAGAATTGTAGTTACAAGCTGTAACATAATTTTGTTCCTATAATAAAATACCTTTTGGATTGGTAACTGCTTATATTCATAAACTTGGAATTTCAGCATTATACATTGACAAGGGAAAGTTGGTTGTATCTTATAGTGTAATTTTTCTCAACAATATGTTTTCATATAATGCATCTATGTGACATATGATGACATGATTTTTGCCTTTATGGATAGTTGATAGTATAGAAACAGACCAGGGATGTTACGGCTATAGTATGTGGTATGCGTTTTAGCCCCTCGTCCAACAGGACAACCCCAACATTACTTTTCATTTCTGGAATACTGACACTGGTGTCTTCATCGGGTAACAGGAGAAATACAAAAACTGTCAACCAATAAATAAATTGCAGATTTTTAAATGATCCCATCCCTCTGCCCATATGAAATAAAACTGCCGTTCTTTCCATAACTTGGAATGATCCATCTGAAATGATGAACATTTAATCAGTCAATCAATCTGCAACTTTATTTTTATAATCAATTAATTGTTTGAGTCATTTTTTAAGCCAAAATGCCAAAAAAAAATCTGGTTCTAGCTTCTCAAATGTTTATGTTTTCTACTCTTTTCTGTTTTATTTGATAATAAACTGAATATCTTTGGATTTTGAACTGTCGGTCGGACAAAGCATGCAATTTTAAGACGTCACCTTGGGTTCTGGGAAATTACGATGGGCATTTTTCACTATTTTCTGACATTTTATAGTCAATCGATTATGTGTTATGTATTATGTGTTGTGTCCTAATATCTTGCTCCTTCAGGAAACACATCAAATTAAGTTAATGAGATACTCTCAAAATGCTGTTTTTATTTGTTAATTTTCTCATCTACTATAAGAATTGTGTTTATATGCAACTATCTTGCCTTAGCAAACTACGTTTTAGGGAAAATGTGATTTATTCTTGACAGAATGATCACATTGAAAATATCTGGAAAATGTCCACTGCACACAACATTCTTGTTTGAATATTCCCTCAATATCTCAATATCCACATGTGACAACTAAGGTATGGTTAAGGTTAGGGTACTAAAACCACTTTGTTAAGGACAGGGGAAAAAAATCACTCTTGAATACTAACAATGACACAAGAAATGAACCCACACCAACATCAAAGTAAAACACACACCTCCACCATAAAAACCTCCACACACCTACTTTTTGCTGAGCCATATGGAATCACTTTTCTTCCTGTTCTGAAAATTGATTTTATATTGCAAATACAGAGCTACAAATGAGCATAAGTCATGTGAGAAAGTGTCTCTTTAAATAGATAAAATTAAATAAACTATTGTATAGAAAATCACACAAAAATACTGTATGTGTTTTTTAAAAGCTATGTTTTCCCAGGTGACAGATTTTGGTGAGAAATCTGGTCGTATCACTGATCTCTTGTGACATTGTGGAGCAGGATGTGGTCATGGCAGATGTGAAAAGTGTTATAGCAGCTTATTGCGTGAGCCTTCACTTGTAGATTAAGCATGTAAAGCCGTGGAGGAAACCCACACGCCACATCGCGAGAGTAATGAGATGAGACAAACACAAATCACAAGCAGCAACAGAAAAAACTTCTCGTCCCGTCAGGCGTCATGACGAGGCCACTCAAATTAAATAAACAGTGTCTAAACAGTGAGTGATAGAAAGAGGGAGAGAGAGAGTGTGTGTATTGCTGTAATCATGTGCGACCATGGATTTTAATTGTGCTGCGCCCAGAATGCCTCCACCAATCAGATTCCTTACTCAGGCACGCTTCAGGGTGACCGCAAAGGAACAAAAAACAAATGCTGGGCAAACAAACCAGCCCTGATCCGAAGCCACTGAGCCCATCCTGTCTTAGCAGCAACAGAGCTGTCAAGAGGCTTTCAGGGACAGACCCCCATTCCTCCACACTTTCTCCTAAAGATTTTCCTCCCAGGATTTTCCTTTTTACCCCAAATGATCCTCTCCTTTACTTCCTTCTCCTCTTTTGACTTTCTTACTCCCTCTCCCCATCTATCTCCATGCTTTCTGTCTCCCTCCCTCCTTCTCTCCCTCTGTGTCACTCGGCCCATCTGGGCTGTCTGGTGGAGTTGGGAACATCGGTCCCTGTCAAGGGAGCTCAGTGGGGCCCTGTTGAAGACACAAAGGGCGGATTACTGCAGCTGCCAGTCACACTAAGACCGACACAGCAGCTCTTCGGAGTCTATTCCAGTGTCCTCAACCCTCACACCCAGCCCTATCACAAAGGGACATCATTAGCTCCAGCACAAAGGAACCCCCTGCTCACCCCGTCTTAAGCAATACTGCAATCAGGCCCACAAATAGCGTGATTAGTGAAGATAATATGCATGTGTAATGTATGCTAAGGCAGTGTCATCTGCTCCAAATAGGAAGGGTACGTTGAGGGGCTTTGTTTTTGAGGCGCATCTTTCACACAGATTTCACATCTTGTCCGCTCATAATTGCATGTGTTCTTAGTGGTTGTCTCACTTTCCCAAGCTGTTGTTTTTCGTCTGTTTTTGCATGATGTACCCGTAAACATTTGTTCACTTTTACTTGCACGAGTAGGGAGGCAATTGTACATTATAAGCATCAGTACAGATATATAAGATATAAAAGTCCATAATCAAGAAATACAAAAGCTTTTTGTTTATGTTTATGTTTCCTTTCCTTGCTTTTAAATAACCTTAAATAATGTGTCAGAGGATTAAAATTAGGCCTCATAAAAGTGTAATGCTCAACTGAAAGGTTATATTATATATTAAGTAGTTTTAATTATACATCAAAAAGGTATGTTTTAATTGGACTTTCCAGGAGAATTTCTCTCCTTGTCTTGATGACGGCATCTGGTGAAATAATGTTTTTGTCTGAGAAATCATTACATTTGATCTTAATTGCAAGAAAGGAGAATTCCCCACCCACCACTCTCACATCATCGAACAACCACAATACACATGGTTTCCCTTTTGTTTGTTCTTCTTGTTTAATCATTTCACATATCATTCAGAAGAGACTGTTGTGCGATGTCGCGTTGGACCAAGATTATTTTCATTTTCACTCCAGCCTGATCCCCTATGACAGATCACACTGAGCATCTGGCCAGATCTGCTAATGCACCGAAGCCAAGCAGCACTCAGGGTGCCTAAAACACATATTCACTGCTCCAACACTCATGCTGGGTCGCCAACACTGTCCAGCGCGGTTATAGTGTTGGCTGTAGACTATAACTAATAATGTCTCCATTCATGCAGTTTGGCCAGTGACAAAATCTGAATTCATTGCATGGAGGGCCACTTTCTCTCTTTCAGAGTAACATGAAAATGTTTTCGTTCTTCTTCTGTCTTGTCAATAATCTCAACATAGCCTTGAAATATTGGTAAAATGTCTCCTTGAGTGGATGTTACAATTTCTCTGGATGTCTACTGTGTCTTAAAGGAATAGTTCCACATTTTGGGAAATACATGTATTTGCTTTCTGGTGGAGAGTTACATGAGAAAATGAATACCACTTTTACATCTGTCTGTTAAATGTAAGGCTACAGCCAGCAACCGGATAGCTTAGCTTAGCATAAAGACTGGAAACAGGGGGAAAGGGCTAGCCTGGCTCTGTCCAAAGGGGACTCCCTAAAAACTTGGTATTTCACCCGGGTGCGGTGCCTTACGTCCTGCGTCGTGCAAATGTTGTGTACCTGATGCATGTTCTCGTCGGCCCGCATTGGGTTGTCACTTTTTGGATAAGCTAGCAAAACCGTGACATAAAAATTTGTTTATTAACCTAATCTTTGCCTCAACCCCAGGATTAAACCTACAGGATTTTTGTTCTCCATTACAAAGGTGCACGCAGGCTATCATCTAAAGCAGTGATATGGGGCACATGTTATGACAGTCTTTATGTAATTTTAGCATGACTGGATAGTGCAAATTAAAAGTAGTAACTGACATTTATACAAAACGAACGTAACTCAGCCTCCATTGTGAAAAACTCTTGAACATGCATTCAGAGCACAGACTGAGACGGTCACGGAGCTCGCCGAAGCGTGCACTGCTACGTCCTGCAAAACCACACCCGTCTGGGAGAAATACCAAGTTTTTAGGGAGTCCCATGTCCAAAGGTAGCTAAATCTGCCTACCAGCACTTCACTAATGCTCACTAATTAACAGGATATATCTGCTTTATTTAATCCATACAAAAACCAAAGTGTAAAAACATCCATTTTCCGTTTTACAGGGGGTTTTGTACCATACTATTTAAATACCAGGCTGAACGACATTTAGTTTTCAAATACTTGTGATTAAAACAAATAGACATTCTCTTCCACAGGAACTATGGAGGGCATATCTGCGATGACTTTCATTTTCCGTAACTGTTAAAATTATATAAAATTGCATTGCACGTCTTCCCCTTTAATAGGTTCGTTGTTGAACTAGACTTTTCCATATCAATTGTTTTATCAATGACCAGGGGAATTCTCATAACCTGAGAACAGAGTAGAGAATGTGTTGGATTAAAGCAAGGAATGATATAAAAATGAGGCTAAAAGGCTCAATAAAGAGGTTGGAAATGCCTTTTAAGTCTGAACCTGGACCAGTGACAGTCTACAAAGAGAGGAAACATTCACGTGTTTTATGTGTGGTGGGAGGGATTTCTGTCAATGGAACTGTGTGAACATTTTAAGGGTCATGTGAGGAGGATTGGCCTCTCTTAAATCATTATCTGGGTTTTCTGTCTGTCTCTTTGTCTTTGCATCTGTCATTGTAGTATCTGAAAAGGTGACCCCAACAGAACCGGCATTCCCAGACAAATCAAACGACTGCACTGGATGGAGATGAAAACAGAGAAATGCACGAGGGAGGCTTGTTTATGAGCATCGCTCCAAGTCAAAGCAAGGGCAACTCAAGTGAATCAGAAGAGAGCAAATGACATTAACAGCAGTGGGAAGGCACAAACACTGGAAAAATCAACAGAGGCAGTAGGTCACCACTTCCTGAATGAAATGCCTTCCTGATACATTTCAATTATGTGCAAGAAAATTTGGAAAAATCATATGAATGTTTACAGAACATTCTTTGAGGTGTGGCGGCACTAAATCTCACTCTCACAGGCCTTGTCGTGACTACTCTTTAAGAAGCAGATGGCAGGGCGAGGCAGGGCAAGAAGGATTTTGGCACAGCCACTTTACTATACATCCTCTGGGATTTTACTGTTTCAAATTTGGCTCAAATTGGGCCGCAACTTGGGCAAGACTCAGGCCAGGAGTTCAAACGCTCTCCTGGTCACATATTTCAGCTGTAATAAAATTAGCAACAAGACAAAACAGGCTGTAGCTTTACAGTAGACTGTACGTCTCGGGCCCCCCATACTGTATGCATTGCACTTCAGAAATATTACCTGCAACCACATGTTGGAGCTCAAAGGAACTTTGAGGGGGAAAAAATTACATTTTCAGTTTAGTCAGCTCAGAGATGAAGGCCAGTTGCAGAAAGATGAGGTCTGCCTTTGATCTCCCCTCCCAGACCGACAAGAACAATCACACACTAATTTACCAACACATGAAGTCATGCATGCATACAAATAAACCTCACCTCAGCACAGATTTTCCAAAATCTTTTTCTACACACACAATTACTCACACACAATCCCAGGCAGAACTATTAATATTGGTCTTTGAATGTGTGTGAAGCAAGATAACTTTTCTTTTTTTTTTTACCATTAAGGACAATTTTCACAGATATAATTTAAGATATCACAGAAAATACATTTCAATACTAGTAATCCCCACTTTTATCAGAAATAATTAAAGCAGTGACAGGATAAGTAAATCATTTTTGTCTACGTAAGAACACTTTTTTCTCCTTCACCGGAGGTCTGCCAAGAACAAATGACTCATTTGCAACAATTTCTTCATGTTGGGAGACGTGGGGGGAAAACTCTTAGACAAAGGAAAGAAATGAGTTGTTTTCCCACTCTGAAACAGAGTCAAACGCAGCCTGCCTAAAAAACAAACACTCATCTGATGCTTTTTAAATACAACAAAGGAGCGGAGCCAAGGTGCCTAACTAAACCTGTCAAATTGGCAGCATGTGCCTGTGTCTGGAAATGCTTTCCTCTCTAGTAACAACACCCGGGAATTGTGGACTTTTCCTCTGAGACTAGAAGAAATCAATCAGCACGAGTAAGTATCACACTCTAGTGGTTTTAACAGTTAATATCCTAATGGTGTAGGCCGGTGCACACAGGAAATACAAACCTGGTTAAATATTACTTGCTTGGGCTCTTTATACAGGACCTCTTCAGTTATGGGCCCTTAGAAACATCGTCACCTTTCACCACACTACTGACGCCACTGCCCAAACTAATCCCACAGAGTATGTAAATTGAAATAGATGTGAATGTGCATTATAACAAACCCAAATAGCCACATGGCAGCAAACATAAACACATTCACTTTGATTGGGTATCGAAAACCAACTCCAAATTAAAATTGTTCCAAATTTATAAGAAAAAACATGTTTTTTTTATATGTTTTTCGATGTCTAAGCCATAATGTTACAGAATATACAAAACTATTGTTAGTGGGTCCAACTTGAGAAAAAAACTGGTGTAAAACAGCAAAGATAAAACTTGTGTATGGCACATTTTCTTTATTTTTATGACAAATGTTTATGGCAAATTAAAGCTGCTCTGTCCAATAGTTTTTATATTAACAATGGGTCAAATCAGTGTGCATGTAAAAGGGGTCGCTAATAGTGAAGGTGACACTGAGCGTTACCACCTGACTCTGTGAGCTTCAGCTTCTTTTAGCTCCATGTTTTGGTTTTTCTGGCGTGTAACATTGTTATGATTCAGTTTTACCGCTCCAATCAGCATCATTTCCAGCCACAGCAACTCTACGCCACCTACTCAGCACCAAAGGCCACACAGACAAAGTTAGCGACTAGCTGGTGGACATAGTGGAACATATTGCAGCTAAAGCGCCTGATTTCCCTCAGGAGTTGGTAAAGACCAAAAACAGAACTAAAAGAAGAATGAATATTGAACTTACAGTTGTCAAGTCGCTTGAAACACGATTTCAAATGCAAATGTTGTTCCATGTCAGCTGGATGTGTAAATAAGCAACTGTTTGCCATATTGACTTTAAAAGGTAATAATATTTCAGTTTGAGTATTTACAGCATGTTGTATTGTGTTTTTCTTTTAACATATTTTCATTGCTTTACTTTAAATAAAATGGCAAGAATAAGAAGAACCAGTATTCTATAAGAGCCAGAAATGATAAACAGAATCAAAAATCTAAATCAGAATTGATCCAATCTAAATAATACCTAACCTTCACACACCAAAGTGCAGTCATGCACAAGCTTCGATGCAGATATGTACACACACACACACACAGAGTGAGCAAAACCAGGCTGGCTGTTTACTGTTTAGCCCTGCGTGCTGATGTGATGAGACACCCAGGCTGATAACACAGGGCCAGAGGTACTTGCCGCTCCGTGTTTGATCTCAGGCAGCCGAGACGGACTGAGGCTGGGCAGCGGGACAGACGGAGGAGCGGGGTCAGCGACGTGTGCTGTGTGCTTGATTACAGACTGGATGGGAGCCCCTCGACCTCTTAGCAGGTCAGCTCTGAACCCTGACCCCAACACAGCAGGCCCTGACACGCTGCTCAGTGCTTTCTCCAATAACACAGTGGGATGAAAGGAGTAGCTGTGTGTGCTGAGAGGACTGGACCACTTCCCCTTTGGACCTGAAGAATGTAGCACGACACAGCAGCGCGCAGTGGAGGACGGCTGGTGGTGAAGTTTGGCCAGCCTCTGGACATATGTCGGCACTGTGCAATAAAAAAGAGCCTCGTCATGCCTCTCTAACCTGATCAATTACACTAGTCGAGACCTTGACCTGTCCCACAACGTAACTGAAGGAAATACCTCTAACTGTCACTTAGAAGAGGATGAAAAACTGAAAAGGTGCAGAAGATGTGCTTTTTTTCTGATAAATATTTCAGTAACCACTGTGTTGCATTGTGTGATAGGTCATTTCGGATCATTCTTACAGCACACACAGAATTGAATGACTGCCCCTATCAACAATAGAAAAACATGGTGCCAATGGGCAAGCTCTGCAGATTCATGCAAACTGACAATCCGCTGCAGACAAGGTGGCCGTCCCAGCTGGGTGAAGTTTGTAGGTAAACACCCTCACCATCATTTTCCCTCAAGGCACCTGGGTCAGCCAAGTGTTAATCTGCCCATTAGTCTTGACGAGTGACAGCGGGACAGTGCTGCATGTACACACACAGAGGAGAAAGACGGCCTGTCATGATATAATATGCCCCAGAGGATTGTTCTTTTGGCTGTAGTGAGGCAACACTTACAAGTATCAGTGCGTGATGTGAATGTGCTGTGTGTTGAGGAAAGTCAGAGAAGAGATAGATTGTGTCTGTGCATGTTTGCCCAACGTTGTCCACCGATGATGCGGCATGCAAGCACTCAGGTTTTTGAGGCTTGGAGAATGTAAGTTAATACTGTCTCGCCTGTGAGAGTGAGCCAAGTCTCGGGGGGAAAGTGATCTCTCTCCCTCTCTTTCTCTGAGGAGCTTACTCAGTGCTTCTCTCTTTTCTGTCAGCATCACTGACTGGTGAGGATAGAAAGGTAGAGTCAGGTGCCACTTGGTGTGAATCATTCTTTATCTCTGCGAGTAAGACAATCTGTACAGTGGGTGGAGGAGTGGATACTCATGAGGAAACTTGTTTTTCTACATTGTTTCAAATGTAGAAATGCTGCAGGGTTTGATTTTTAGTCATGCCAGCTGCATTGCTCTATGGATAGCAACATCAGTCAGTTGGTTGGTCTACCACTTTGGTTAAAATACCTCAAAAACTATTGGATGGATTGCCATGAATGTTTGAACAATCATTCATGGTCCTCAGAGGATGAATCCTTCTGACTTTGGTGATCCCCTGACTTTTCCTCTATCACCAGCAGATCAGAGTTTTTACTTATCTAGTAAAATATCTCAACATTACTGCATGGATTAGCATTTTGTACATTTATATCCCAGATGATGAATCCTAATGACTTTGGTGATCCCCTGACTTTTCCTCTAGCGTCACCATACATGACATTTGTGGTTTTGAGTGAAATTTCTCAACAGCTATTGGATGGCTGGCCATGAAATGTGGTACAGATAGTCATGTCCCCCTCACGATGAATCGTAACAACTTTGGTGATCCCCTGATTTTTAATTTAATGCCATCATCAGGTCAAAATTTCACTTTGTCCAATACTTTGGTTCATGACCAAATACTTGTAAATCTAATGACAACATTCCCGTCAGCCTCAGTTGTACTTTGTGTTTAGTGCTAATTAACCAATGTTAGCATGCTAACACACTAAACTGAGGCGGTGAACATTATACCTGCTAAACATCAGCATGTTAGTATTGTCATTGTGAGTATATTAGCATGATGTGCAGCATTGCAGAGCTAGCATGGCTGGAGACTCTTTTTCTTGTTTGAAATTTATTTCACAGGAGTATCATGACGTTTGTTAACTTGCCTATATTCTTGGACTTACTGCTTTCTTTTTGTATACTCTAGCCTCTCCTTTCCAAATTGGACACATCCAAAATATATACATAGCATGACAAATTCCCCTCCTTTTCCATCAAGGAGATAATTTCATTTTAATGACAGTTTGTCTGAGACAGCCTCCTGACAGCGTTGCCATAAATCAACAGATCACACATCTGCCCCTCTCTTCCTCACCTTACCCCCAAGACACTTTCCTCCCCTTCAAGAAGATGACTCACCTTCTACCAAAGAGCAGCACAAATAATCACTCACCTTGGACCTCCCCTGTTTTTTGATTTGTACGTTTGATAAATGGTGTCTTTTCTCGGCTTTAATTGCAAGCTCTTTTCATCATAATTTGATGTTTGTTTCCTGTCGTTTTCTTGGAGATGGCTGCGAGCGCAAGGGCTATAATTTCTACATCAAGGAAGTTGTTATGAATGACTAGCAGGTGGAATAGACAGCAGAGTAGGGATTTCACCACTGAACTCACCCGGCAGGTGAATTTAGGAACTGATATTGACAAATCATCAAACTGAACAGGCTCACACACAGACACAGAAACTCATACACAGCGCACAAAGTGCGAACGGGAGATAATTAGGGTAATTTCTGTTTGAAGTATTATGCATTGCAATGAAAATAGACCAGATAAAAGATGAGACAATAATAGATCTAAAGAGGACCTTGAGTGAATGTTGTTCCAACAAAGAGCATTTTGTTTGACACAATTCATATTGTCTGCTAAACTGATATACTCTCCCAACTTTATAAGAGGGGGGGAAAAACATCATATAAAACAAAATATGCTTAATATGCATTATGTTCATCAACATTTTGTATCTTACCACAACGTGTAGGCCATTAATATATTTATTCCCTTCTTCAGATTGACTACCGGTCTCAAGGAGGGAGATAAGGAATTGAAATCTGATGATGATAAATTATGCTGTGTGTATAGATATATTCCCTCCTTATATAACATGCAAAATGTAGTATCTAAAGTGAGAGACAACTGAATTCAGGTCACAGCGCAGCAGGAAATCTTCCTTTTCATGTGAGATCCAGAGGGGTCACTCTTATGAACTCATTAGGAGAAAAATGCTAATGTAGCTCTGTTTTTTTTATTCTCCCCTCCTTCTTTCTCTCCCTTTTCTCTCCACTTCAACTTTCCTGGTTATTTTAACAACCAGGGCTGCAATACACAGAGCCTCGCTGGAGAATATAGTGTATTTTGATGTCAAGGGAAAGTGTGTAAGGTGGTTCTGACAGCGTCTTCATTAGAGAGGCTGTCGTTTGTTGCCTTGTCATCAAGTCGATAAACTAGAATCATTACACAGCAAACAAAGCCTTGTCTTTATCTATGCTGGCTTATTAATGATGTACTCATTCTACTGCTGCAAACAATATTCATTAAATAAATGAAAAAGACGGTGGAAAAGAAAATCTATATTGCTCAGTGAAATATGTACATCAGTATAGAATCTTGGAGAACAAATGACCCCTCCTCACAGGCCCTCTAACCAGGAGGAAGGACTTCTCTGCAGTGGTCTCTCATCATGCAGCAGAGGGCATTAAATAATGAATCTCTCACTCAACCAGGAATTCCCTTTGCAAGACCAGAATATGAAATTTCTAGTAGTCTAGTTCTTTTAGGTTATTTTAAAACATTTCAATACAGCAAACGCAATTAAACTGATACCGTGTCTTTTTTTTTCTTGTTCCTTTAGAGGCTAATATGCATCCTACAAAATTGCATTATGTAACATTTGCAATAATATGCTATAGGTTAAAAAATTTAGTTTAGCACTGTTTTATTTAACTTCTTAATTCTCTGATGTTTGCACATTGAATATTGTATTCAACTGACTTTTATGATTTTTGGGGTGTCTGGGATACCTTCTACCTTATCTGCTTCTTAAAAAAATGTACTGTCTGTTTTTTTATGATGACATTTTCCAGCTTATATTAGTTTCTAATATTTCTTTGGTCAGCAGGGAATAGCTCGCTACGTCTTGATTAACCTGTGTTTTGTTGACATTGGCTTTACTTCCTCATTGTTTGCTGGGCTCCCACTGCTGTATGTGTAAAAATAATAATTATAACTGAAAAATCAACCTATTTTTAAAAAAAATATTGTTTTGCTTTTCTTCTTAATAGAAAGGTACTGAGGTGGTAACTCTTCCGTTTGCCACAAACTGGGCAGAATGGACAGAAATGACCATAAAGCATCGTTAATACACCAAATAAATGAAATATTTCATGTTTTATATATTGCTATGCATTAAGAAATATATATTTCATTGATTTGCCAAAAAGTCTTAAATAGTGACATTACTTATGTTTGAGAGGTCTAATTCTAAACTTCACTTACAGAAATTCAAATTGACTTATTTGGGATGCATAAGTCTCTGAGACCCCAAACAGAAGTATTGTGCCCTTTTCTCAAACGTCATCAGTTCAAAATCATGTTTATAATCAGTTCTCATAAAAATAAGAAACGTCATGAAATATCAAGGTGATAAAACAATGTTAAGTAGCAGTTAAAGAGCGCATGGGACTCCCAAACAGAACATTAGGATTAAGGTTGGTATCCCTAAAGTCATATATGTTGTATTTTTTAATATCTTACAATGCCAATAAACCAAAGCCAAAAACCCAACATGAATCATTTAGTCCTGTGATTTATTTAATCTGTTTCATTTTTCACAGTTTGGATCTCTTCACCTCTTACCTCAGGCCCTGCAGGCCTGCACTGTCTCCTTTTAGTTTCTTAATAGGCCTACCAAAAATCGTTTCCCCCCTCTGATTTCCCCCTTTCTCCTAATTGTATGATTAAAACCATATCCAAGGTGAATGCTGTAAACGACACGGAGGAAAAATATATTTCAAGGCAATGAGGTCGTTCCTAGCATGGTTTTAGGGTGGTGGTGGTGGTGGTGGTGGAAGAAGGTAGCATCGTTTCAGATTGTGCCAGAAAAAAGTGGCGGATAATTCAATTAAAGAAGTACTGTAATTAAGCAGAACCGACACTTTCTACAGAGCAGGGAGGAAAACAGCCAGAGTTTGTACCTTGTATCACATTTTTCTTCCTCTAATTTTTTGGCTGGAAACAAGAAATATAATGTTAAAGGGTGTATTACTGAAAGGTTTGGTTGTTCGGGTCTGCCTGTGTGAAATCTTTCTAATTAGCTCTCTCTCTTTCAGTGCTGTATTTATGCGCGTGTGTTGGTGCTTGTATCCCGCGTGCATGCATGCTCGTGCGGGCTCGTGTATATGTGTGAGTGGGCGCGTGTGTGCACACGCGCGAGTGCGCGTTTTCCGCTATACTCTGGAATGCAGCCAGTCTCGGCTCTTTTGAATCCACACTCCGCTTCCAAAACCGAAAAGCCTTTGATCTTTTTCTTTTTTTTTTTCGCTGTCTCCTTACCCGGAAGAGAACCCTTTTCTCTCTCTCTCTCTCTCTCTCTCTCTCTCTCTCTCTCTCAGCTGGGATGAACGCACACGTGGAAATGTTGGCCCGGCTCCACACTCGGACCAAATTTAGTCATACAAAGGCGAGGGAGAGCGAGGGGGGAGGAGGGGGAAGGGGTGGAAGAGGGAGGTGGTGGTGGTGGTGGGGGAACCGGGCGGGGGGAGTCGGGGATGAAAGAACCAGCCGCCGCAAGATCAAAGGCAGCCGCGGCTCCGCCCCGCTAACCCCACCTCCGCGCTTTATAAAGATCTGCCTCCCCATCCCAACTTTGATTCTCACGCAATCTCTCACTGCTCAGACAGACACCGAAAACACGCTACTTCCACTGCTTTTTTTGGTTTATTTTCTTTTTCCTGTATTTTCTCATGATATATTGACTCAAACACTCAACTTCTTTTCTTTCAACCATCGCCCCCCCCCCATATGTTCGTGGCCTGTTTTCTGAGCATTTTGCATTCTTAATTAATTATCCAATTTATTTATTTTGTATATCTGCGTGTGTGTGCAATTTCTTTCTAATAATAACTGTGGAAAACAGTTGAGTTCTGGTGTGCCCAAGATTTTGCTTCCTTAATCCTTTTCATTTGTGTGTGTAGGCCTATGTGCTAATATTGAATGAAAATATTGTCTGATTAAATGTTTCACCCTTACCACCTTTCCATATAGGTGATAATGGGTCAGATAGGTGTCTTGAGACTTAAAACAATATATTTAGGGGTCGCTCACATGAAAAAGTTTAGGGACCCCTGGCCTGTTCTCAGTTATTTGTTAGACCATCATATCACATGTTATCATCTCGCCACCGTGGCAAAAGACTTAAATACAACATTATTTTGTTGAATAGCAATAGCATAAATTTAATGTTTGCATATATTGTTAGAAAACATAGAAAGCACTGGAAAACCGCAAGGACACCCTTGATATTTCCAGTACAAAGCAATTTAAAGAGAGGTAAAACCAAAACAGACACACACCCCTCTTTTCCTAAATGTTGCTGAATAATAAAGAAATAAATAAGAAATCTATACGACCCTTTCATAGGTTGGTGAAAATGTATAGCCAGATATAAACCTGATTTTTACACATGCAAAAAGCGCAAAATATTTGTTTTCTTCTAATCTGGCCTCGGGTTGTTTCTACTGAAACTAACGCTATTGCCAATTCTTGCGTTTAGATTAAATTCCACTTCTTCCTCGGCCAAACAAGCTTAAGCTCGTCTTGTTATTCTCTATTCCTATTATCATTTCTGTTTATCGTGATTGTCTGAACCCATCACACAAAGTGCGTGTGTCAGCCTCACCGCTTCTCTTGCCTTTTCTTCTTCTTCCCCTCCTGTCTGCCCATTTGTTGTGAGCTGTGTATAAATCTCTCTCTCAGGAGGAGTGTCAATCGGTGCGGTGTCAATCAGAGCCTCGGCTTCCCTTTCATCTCTCCTTCCTCCCAATGACTGAAGAGAGAGAAAGAGGAGGAGGAGGAGGAGGAGGAGGGAGCACAGCTACATTACCAACACACACATACACACACTGGTTACATTACACTGTGGAAGCAGTGCGGGAGCGGTGGGAAATCGGTCCATGGCGTTTTTCCTCTCTATCTTCTTTTCTGATTGTTTTATGACTTCTGCTTTCATCCCTCCTCATCCGACCAGCTTTGAGGATGTATTTTGAAGCATGAAGGCGGCTTACTGCGTTGCTTGCTGTCCTGTTTAAGTTTTAAAACTGTGTTTTCCTCCAGTTGCACATCCATCAGTTACCTTTTCACCTCCAGACGGAGTTTTGGTTTTGTTAGCCTACTTCCCCCCCACCACCACTTTCAAAGGAGCTTCTTCACTGGACCACCGAGGAAATATATTTTCTCACTTTTATAAATGCACTTTTTAACGTTGAGTAATTTTTTTACTGGACCATATCCGTCGTCGGTTGAGTGTGTGTGTCGACTGAAATAACTAGTGATGAGATTTTAACTCGTGGTTTGTCTCCCTTTTTTTTTTTTTCTTTTTTCCCTCATGACATTGAGTCGTGCACCGGACTCTCATTCTGAGCCTTTACATCTCAAGTTTTTCGGGTCAGAGTGTCAGTCCTTTTTAGTTTAAACACTCGTGGTGCAAAAAGGGACGCCGACACCAGCCACACTCCTCCTGTTGCTTCAGTAAAAACACACCGGCAGTGTGTTTGCACGCCGCTTCCTCTCCAAGTGACTCACGGTCGGCGCTCCGGTGAAAGAGGGGGACGTTTTCCCACTCTGTTTCGGGGGATTTTAGTGGGAGTTTTCCCCTCTGTAGTTTCGGACAGTGCTGGCGTGTGTGTGTCGTCTTCAGTTTTCTTGGTGAAACAAACAGAGTAAAAAAAAAATAAAAAATGCCACAGTTATCAGGCGGCGGCGGAGACCCGGAGCTGTGCGCTACAGACGAAATGATCCCGTTCAAAGACGAAGGAGACCCGCATAAGGAGCAGATCTTCGCCGAGCTCAGCCACTCGGAGGAAGAGGGAGACCTAGCAGACATCAAGTCATCTCTGGTGAACGAGTCAGAGAGCAGCCCCAACAGCAACAGCCACGATGTGAGTAATGCTGTGTGGTCACTGATGTGGTGAATGATGAGGAAGGTGGGTATCAACTCTGAACTCCATCAGAGAGGGGAAACAACCTGCGTCAGCCCGTAAACGAAGTTGTTTTTTTAATCCTTTTTAAATCATTAAAAGATCTGGTTTTCATTTGGCTTTTGGCACTTTTGGCACTATTAATTACTCTGGGTTTGTCTGACTGGTTTGTCAGCTTCAAAAGATGGGTGATGGTTTTTAAAGAGCATATTGCAAACAATATATGCCTAAAATTAATTTCCTCCTGTGAAGACCCTGCTCCGTTTTTATAATGTATGTTAAGCCTTTTTATCATAAAGAATGATCTAAAAAAAAAGGTTCAGGTGCATTTATATCCTCCATTGTCTCACTTTGTTCTTTCATGTTTAGTATTTTGAAAATTTAGTGATACCACTCAAAGTCTGCAGACCCAGGTGTACCAGCATTTGTTCCTCTACATATTACATCTTAAGCACCCAATAATCTTCTTTTTTGGAAACATATGCCCAAATGCACACTTGAACTTCTGACAGTTATAGTTAATTCATTCGTAGTGAAAGTTGGAAAACAAAATAGAAAAGATATCTTTTAGATGTAAGAATTGGGGCCTTGTGTACTGCCTGTGACAAGTAGGCTAATAGCTGTGTTTGCAGGGGTACATGATAACCCCCAGCAGCTGCAAACACCAGCACATTAATCTGTTTTAGGTGCCTTAAAACCTATTGACATTGACAGATGATTAATTTATACCAAAGGTCACAGCTTATAAAATACAACCTAAAGAAAATGACAATATCCAAAAATTTTGTTACCAGAATGTGCTTGTTCGTCTATTTCTAACATCATTCTCATATTTCATTATTGTCGTGTGTGTGTGTGTGTGTGTGTGTATATATATATATATATATATATATATATATATATATATATATATATATATATATATATATATATATATATATATATATATATATCTCAAATTTATTTATTTATTTTTGCATGTTTTGGGGTTGAGAAATATATTAAACACATTTAGCTCCGTTACAGCTTGTTTTTACTCATCAGATTAAATGGAGGCAAGATGGGTGTATCAGAAGAAATTCTTAAATGTATAAATGTGTTGAATTCATTGTGTATGTAAATGCATATAGAATCTCAATGGAAGAATTATGAATGATGGATTTTTTTGTTTCTGAAATTATTACACTCGTGCTTTTATATTTCGTGCTTGCTAGATGGCATTTCATTAGCACACGTAAAGACACAGAGTAGGCGTGAAACATCATAGCTAAAACGTGTTTAAAAAATGTTCTGCATCCCTCTACCCGTGCACTGACCTCAGGATGCAGGCTGCAGCTTCCCATCACAAAGTTAGTGGGATGTTTTGTCATTAACCGCAGTGTTAATGAAATTTGGGTACATCCCGAACGAGACGGTACACATTCACCACCAAATGTCCTAGAGATGCAGGAGACAGAGGCTGAATGTTAATTAGGAATCTAGTGAAGTTCCCTCGCTCAGCTTGAAGCTATCCGGAGGGGTCTGAACTCCAGAAAGAGGTCCTCTAACCAATTCTGATTCGAAAAGAGAAAGGAAATGGATGTCTGAAAAGCAGGGGATTTTTCTTTCTTTCTTTTTAAAAAAAACAAAAAACAAACTTTACTCACTATTTTCTCTTTTTTTATGGGATGATTTTATTTCACTTTGCACAGAAGCTTTTAATTTACAACACAAATACACTCTTATTTATTTGAATTTAGAAGAAGGCTTAAAGTGAGAGATGAAAATGAGAGTGGACCTATGGTATTGAAAACAAGTTAATTTGTAAGCTCCTTAAGGACATGAAGCTTAATTAAGTGATTCTTTTGAAGCTTTGATGCAGGCTGCTCCATCACCCCTCTATAGATAGTAGTGTGCGTGTTTGTGCGCGTACGTGTATGTGTGTGCATGCTTGTTCTGCTTTGGTGATACACAAAGGGACGGCATTTGTCCCAGCAGTGTTTGTGGGTGTCTGACCGTATCAGCATGTCTGTGTGTGTAACTGCATTTGAAGGCCCTCCTAATTGATTCACCATCATTTACTTTGTCTTTTTTTTTCTTATTTTTTATTTTTTTTACAGGCAACTAGACAGTCCCAAATACCGCAAGATTCATATCATGAAAAACACAGAGACCATCCAGAAGATGGTAAGTGACACAGTCTTAAGCAAGAGCTCGTTAAATCAGCATGCATTTATAGGACAACCATGATGCCATTTAGCTGCAATAAAGCCCCAGATTTTCAGAATAATTCGCTGTAGCTTGAGAACTTGATGTGAAGGAGATGGTGTGAAAAAGTGCCATCTCGTTTTCCCCACACAAAAGTGATCAGTCACACTCTTGCACTGTTGGTCCTTTTCTTATCAGGGCCCCTGTTTCTGCTGCTCTCAGACCGATAAGCTCTGATTCTAGTCTAGTCAGGACATGCAATACCTTCATGGACCCAGCTACCTCCATAGATGAGGGTGCCTGCAGAAACGGAAAACAAATAATACTTGAACTGAAAGGAGGATGAATATGCACTTTTCTCATGTTTTAATTTGGGAATGATCATTGTTGCATATGTGGCACG
Organism: Siniperca chuatsi; assembly: GCF_020085105.1. Classification (NCBI taxonomy): domain Eukaryota; kingdom Metazoa; phylum Chordata; class Actinopteri; order Centrarchiformes; family Sinipercidae; genus Siniperca; species Siniperca chuatsi. The sequence goes on from NC_058044.1 coordinate 12,841,243, forward strand.
AGCTTACAATTGAAGATAATTCAAATTCACATTTCTATGTGGCTCTTGTGTTTCTTATTATGCAATTTCCCCACATACACATCTGCCCCCGGTCGCACTGTTACATGCAACATGTTGCTGCCACTCGGGGCTCATTGCTCTCTGGCTATTGTAGTCTGACCCCGCTGCTGCAGGTCATCATTAGGGCTTTGAGGAGGACTGTGCCTCCTCTTTGTTCCCCTTTCACTCCTGAATAAGATCCCCTCAAACCAAACACTGGCTTTCTTCACAACAACATCCATGTTGCCATCAGGTTATATGCCACAACCCCCCCCCCCCATTACGCACCACGCAGCTGAGTGGCGCTGTATTGAGGCCTCTTGTATAAAGCTTCCCCACTCAGGTCAAAGGCATAGAGGAACAGTTGGGGCGTCTCCTGTTTTGACACAGTTTGTATGTTCTTCTAATTGGTGCTAACTGGCACAGAAGGGCTCCATTGTCCCTCTGTATAATACGACCCTCCTCTCCAATACGGGAAGAAAGGGCACAAACAAAAGGCCAAGGCAAAATAGGGCATGGGTTAAAGCGATTGACAGCGATATCATTACAGCATCAAGCTCTGTCATTATTTCTTGCCTGATTTATTGACTGAAGCACATTTCGACTTTGTCATTTGTAAAATATGTTTGTTTTAAAGCTCCAGTGTAGTGAGAAATCCAAAGTTTTGATGTTGATAAATTAAAAATTGCCTCATGTGTGACTTTTGCAAACACACAGTCACTTTTGTAACCTCTTTTTTTTTGTTTTGTTTTTTTAAATCAGGAAAACTCCAAGACATGTACAGTAAAGGCCATCCGTACTCGGGCTACCCAGGCTACATCATGATGAGCAACATGAACGACTCCTACATGAACAACGGCTCCCTCTCGCCGCCCATGCCCAGAACGGTCAGTACCAACTCTTTTTTTTAAATTTATTTATTTATAGTCAGTTTATGAATTTAACTTGTATTATATCATGAACATGAAATGCTGTTGGCGTAACAATGAACTTGAGCCTGAGAATAATCATGTCAAAACCACAACACAGCTGAATATCTCAGTATCTCAGTTTGTGCACTTTATGCCTCTTGAATTACTTCACTGAGGTATAAGCTTTTCCTAATTTTGTGTGGCAACGATATATAGTTTTTTTTTGCAGTCAGTTGACAGAAAATAAATCACTGATGATTTTAATTAGGGGTGAGAAAAGTGACTCTACAATCAATGTTATTTTGTCAGTATATTCAAGGCATGAAATGTGTTATTTTCTTTAGTAGGGTAAGGTTTGTTTTTTTTACTCTGTTAAAAGTTTCTAAAGTGATGCTGAAAGTGCTGGTCTGAGACAACACATTTGCTTTGTTTATTGACTTGCGCTTGTGGGATGGAAAGCAAAAACAAACATGGAAGATGATGATAGACCAGCAGATATTTAAGTTCATGTTACACCTGCTCAGATTAAACCCAAGTTCAGGCACTGTTTCGGATATCACAGTTTAAGACACAAACTTAAGGCCGATGACAAAAGTTGTTTGTAAACTCTAGTAATGCCACATATTCTGGTAATGTAAGAGCAGTGCAGTGCAGACTGAGAAAGAAGAAGGAAGGCAACCTGTTGCTTTACCTGCCCACAGACTCTGCTACGCTGTCTCTTTAAAAACCTCTTGCTATGATGTTGTATATCACTGATGGTATGAGTTGTTTTCAAGGTCCCTTTATAAAGTAACTAGAAATCACACAAAAATTACATCAAATTTCATTATAGAATGACAGTACTTTAAAAGGACTGCAGTACTAAATCAAATCAGCGCTGTACAAAATTATAAGGTATTACAAAATGTGCACCTATTTCTAGCCATAATTTTGATAGTTGATTTTCTTTGTTTTTAATCAAGTAAAAATCTCAAACCTTTGCTGTTTTCATGCTTCTCAAATTTGAGCATTTGCTTATATTTCACTATTTCTAGTAAATTCAATCAATTTAAAAAACAAAAACAAAATAAAACCCAATCATATTAGACTGATAAGAAGATAGTGCTTAGTTACAGCCTTACATGAGGTAAAATAAAAAAATCCTTAGCCAATATAAGACTGTTTTCATGGCCTCTCGTAGATAAGAATCTGTTTCATAGCTTACCAAAGCTCTTGGGTCAAAAAAAAAAGTTGGTGACCAACAATTAGAGCTTTAAATGAATGAAAGAATTGATTAATAAAAGACCGCATTTCAGGTAAGATCACATTTCTTGACTTACAAACTTAAACCTCATAATATGATATATAAAAATATTCAAAAAAATATTCACTTCCAATGTTTGTAATGTTGTTGGTGTGTAGTGTCTTTGCACAATATTTACCCTCACATACCAGCATTGTTGACTCCTGTCCCCTTGACAACCATATGTGACCCTTAGAAACTGAATGCCTGCCATACTTTCCAGAAGATTAACATGAGATATACAGTATTTCTCATCTTGTTAAAATCTTAAGTGATGCATGTCTACATGACCCGAGTAAGCCCTCTAATTAGCCCAGCATGACTGAGGAGGCCTAAAGGCAACATAATGTCTCTGAGGTTGCCTTGCAGAGGAGTTTACCAGGGCTGGCGTGTGTTGTTGCAGATATCGTTTGTGTAACGGTATTAATTTCAGGCCAGCTGCAGGTCTCTCACTGTCGGCTTCCTGTGTCTGTCCCGTTTGCAAATTTCTCCTCTCAAGACAGACATAAAACGCAGGGCACACCAGCAGCTGTCCACTCTAATCCTGTTTTGTCCATGTCTCTGTACCACACTCGGGAAGACAACCAGCCTCAGTCTGGTTTGGTGCCTCCATACAGGAAACACTCGCACATGGTGCAGAGGAACCAAAAGCCCTGGGTTGTTTGTGCTTTTGCAGTGCATACGAATAAGTTTCATCAGGGTAAACTTGTGAAATGTGAGTTCTGTGTTATTATAAGAATTGGCTTTCGGAGGCAGATGTGATTGTCGGGGGCAGATGCCACATGCTGCGTGTAAAGGAACTTCATTCACACGCAACTCTATCGCGGAATGATGTTAAAATTACATTGCTTCCCCTCTGCCAAAGTTGCAGAGGGTGAAAGTATGTGACATTGTGGAGAAAACGTTATCCTGATTACCTCATGATTTGCCCTCTTCAGTTTACAAATGGAATGGTTTCTGAAATGTAGGATATGATGCTTTCCAAATTCTCTTGTTATGACTTGTTTTCTGGTCAATTTTTTTTTTTCAATTATTCCATTGTATGCACTGAAAAACTCGTAGAGGTCTGTATGGAGATCATCTGACTGTGTGAGAGGAAATTACCCCTCACTGCAGATGAATTAGGCCAGGCAGTTAGGCAGCGTACTTGCTGCCAAAACTTTAAAGCCCCGCTTTCGTTTCATTTACCATGCTGTATTTTTTTTTCTCCCAGTTTTCCCCCTTAACCTGTCTTCAATAAAATGGTAGTCATTTTATATACGTTTCTCTCACTTATCCAATAAAAAGAGCTAAGGCTTGGTGGAAGGATCACGGAACATGAGTCCTCTGGCTTTCTCACTGATGTCAGCTTGCTGCTTCTGCTGCTGGCCACCGCAGCCACAGTATCTGCAGGCCTGGGATCAGTTTTCACTAAGATCAAAGGCACATTCTCTCTTTCATTCTCTTCCATCCCCAGCACCACCACAGCCCCCAATCCCAGTAGTTTAGATTGATTTCCATTGACCATGACATTCCTGCACATGCCGTCCAGTCATGATGGAGCTGTTGGGAGTAGCTGATTGTCAGCAGATTTTAGGGCCTCTAGCTTGATAAGTCGTCTCCGCCGCAAGAGCTGAGATTTTGGTGTCAAGATGCCTAATGGTGTTCAGTTGCATATACATGTGGATTTAAAACAATGTTGACCACTTCAAAGATTCCCTGGTGTTTATGAATACCCTGATGTTTATGTAAACTTATAGCTTTTTTAGGATGTGGAGTCTGCAGGTTTTCCTGAGCAAAAAGTGTAGTGAGTCGGGAGTTCATCACAACATGGTGTGGATCCTTCTCTTGAAGGAGCAAAAAGGAGCTTTGTGTTTATAGTAGGCCTACATGATGTTTGGAACTGGTGCCTAAGTAGCTATATGTAATTTAGTGATCATCCATGCTCGCCCATTTTGGAGTAATATTACTCATCGTCTCGCTACATTTATATGCACACCAAAAAAGGATATTCTGAGAAATTTGGTTAAACCAGAAAATTGGCTGGTATAATTGAAGTGTTTTAGTGATATATAGGACACCTCAGGTTTTTTTTTTTTTTTTTTTTTTTTTTTTGGTCAGAGCATTTGGACTGATGAAGGTAACAGAGCAGGCCCTGTACTGAGACAACACAGAGTTGTTTCTTATTGTCATAATATGTATACATTTTACAAATGGCTTTCTGTTCAGCTGGAGAAATAAACTACACTTATTTATTTCAGTTATAGGCAGACTTAAGATTGAATCATTTAATTGTAGGTCTCAGACAACTTTGAGAAATGGTCTTTTCCGTCATCCCACTTTGTTGAAACAACAGCAATGTTTTCTTGTACCGGGTCTCTGATATGCATATGTGAACATGTTAAAAGCCAGTTATGTCATCAAGAACTCTAATTTCTCCAGAAGAAATCTAGCTGTATTAGGTTTCTTTTAGTGTTTTGCTCTGATTAAAGAATTCTTTTTTCTTGTTTAAATGTTATGGTTACTGCAAAAAAGCCAACAATAATCTGGTTACTGAAGTAGACAGAGGTACACTTTTCTGTCGTCTTGATTGGGGTTAGTGTTTCTACCTCATGGTAGCCCTCCTGAGCATTTTCAGATGCATGAGATAATGTAAAGAGACTTGTCTACATGTAATGATTCATACTTCTGTTTTAAACGTTGGCCTTTGGTGTATAAAACTATGAAAGTTTGTATTGACAAATGAAACTGATGCTTTTACAATTTTGTTCCGAATTATCATAATACCCCGTAATGGTAGCGATGATAATGGTTGCAGAGTATGATTTTCAAAGCATTTTAGGATGTTATCATTGCAGGTTTGATGTGTGGAAGAAGAGAAGTTCACTGCTTTGAGAGGTTTTGTCTTATCTTTCAATAAGTGATCCTGCAGCCTCCTAAACTCAAGTGAGGATTTGAAAATGGCAGCTTCTAAATAAAGATCAACACGCATGTGATGGACAGTGAATATTTTTAAATGACCTGAAATCTATTGTCAGATCATGTTACTGTTGTCTCCTTAAGATTTCCCTTTTGTTACAATCACAAAAACATGTGTTTTACACGCTCCTCTATAGGTTTAAAAGATCCTACAACCTCTGAGCTTGTGACATCCTACCAAAACCCCTTGAATAAACTCATAAATGCATCGTTGACAAGATAAAAACCCAACTGCGTGTTCTCAGTTCAGAAATGTTGATAGTGCAGAGATACAGTACAAGGTTTTTCACCTGACTGTGAAGATGTGTTGGTGATCTCCAGCTGTGTTGGAACAGTCTCATGGTCTGTGCAACAGCTTGAGGAGAGTAACGGATGGAATTGCTGATTTTATGTTTTATTTTTTTTAAGCCGAGTTTTGCTGCTGTGGTGGGGGCAGTTAAGAGAGCTGCCTCTCCTTTTGCCGTGCACTCTTTTTCCCTTTTGGACCCTCAATTGCAGATCCTCATGGCGAGAAAGAGGGGGTGTGGAGGGAGTGCAGCGCTGTACTTTCCTTTGATGTAGTGGGAACGTGACGGATCTGCTAGCCAGTGTCTCGCAGCGTGGAATCACTAACCCAGGCTTACCTAACGGGATTTGGTAGGACCGCTCTGGTGTCCCTCAGTGCCATGTGTGTCCTGAGCTCATGCCCCCAGCACTACCGTGGAAGTTCCCTGTTAAAGAGAACACTACATTTACCAGCAGCCTTCCATGTCCACACATAATGTTCTAGATGGCACCTTGTGTAGTTTTTTTCAAGTCTCACTATAGGGTGGACATGCTGTGTGAAGTTTACTACAGCTGAATCTAGCATTTTGCCTTTAAGTAGCTGGACTCCATATGATCATCCCAGTGACAGCTCATTTCATTTTCTATAAGTAGTCTTTAGTACAGTACTGTCTATATGGGTTTTTTTGTCTAAAAATAAATTAAGAAAATATAGTAACTGTCAAACAGACAGAAGTATAATTGCCTCATTTTATGCTGTATATACCAAATCAGTAATTTTCTTCAGTCAGGCAGCATATGTATCAAAGAGTCATGCTGACATTGATGTCATCTGCTGTACAGCGCTATCAAAGGGTGAAATATGTGTGTACACATGAAGGGCAGCACCAGGGACCTCACATAGAGGAAACACTTGGCGTCTTAGACTCTTTGTAGTGCCGCTGGGTCATGGTGTTTTATAAACAGCGCCATTAACGCCAAAGTTCCTTCTTGTCCTCTTTTGTATGGTGATGCTAGTTGACACATTTACTCCATATGCATGGCGCTAATGATGCCATGTGGTTGCAATCACCTTATCAGTGTGTTTCATCTTGTTAAATGGAGCTCAGCAGAGTGATAGTCTACCAGGACCAAGAGATATGCATTGTTGTGTAAGATGAGAACCAAACATAAGACAATGAGGGTTTAAGTTTCTGGTTGATTTTATTTTTCTTGATAGTGTGAGAGCATGCTGATTGATTTTGGTAGTGTAAAAAGACACTCTTAAATAGACGATAAAACAATAAAATTATTTTTATTTGTTTTATGTTCTGGTGTCATGTTTTCTATTTGATTTAACATTCACAAGTATTATGTTATTCTAACACTTTAAAACTGACATGCCAAATGTAAGGCAGTGTAATTACATCAAAATAAAGTAACAAGTCAGAGGTTTCTGATTATATCTACTGCTTGCTCTGTTACCATTTTAAAAATGAGTGACGCAGATGAAAGACAGCTATAGACGAAGTTAAGTGTTCAACGTGCTGAAAATGTTTGTTTCTATATGTGTCTAAGAAAACCAATCAGGAGAGTCATGGTCGTGAGCATGACATGCAGGCACACACTTAACCCCAGTTGATGTTTATTTTGGGCATGTGTTACTGCTCAAAGCAAAGCACTCATAGATGATGACACTTTCTTTGCTCCCCATCCTCCCACTGAATTGGATGAAGCTTAACCAATCAAGCTATGTTGCCTGGAGCCAGCCAGTCAGGCTGCCATGGACAGACCACTGCTCAAGCCCACAACACCTGCTCAGAGGACTTCACTCTTCACCAGCAGCCTGCCACTGATATCCAGGGGTCAGTGGAGGGCCTCGCCAAGGTTGTCCCTTATGCCCAGTTCTGTTTGAATGGCCTGGGTGTGGACTTCCTGTAAGGGTGGGTCAGAAACGGAGACTCAAGGGCGTTGTGTGCAAGTGTGGAGTGTTTTTTGTCAATTTATTGTGCGACTGTCGTAACTGTTGGTGATGTTATGACTGTGCATAGTTAAATGGGATAGTGAGTGAAGTGGTTGTCCTTTTTTGGCAAAGATGTTTTTATTGATGAGCTCAGTGCAGAATATAATTAAATACATTTTAAAATCAAGCTTCAAAGTCGTCGTTTATCTAAAAATATGTTTAATATTCTCCTACAGCACAAGTTTCACTTAATTGACCCGGTTCAGTATTTAAGCCATGATTGAAGCTTGACAGTAGTCCCTCAAAGCTGATCAGTTCCTCACTGTTCCTGACGCAGTCATAAAATGAGTAAAAACATGAATAGCTTTATTGACTTCATCCTGACAGCTTGTAGGTCTATATAGAGGCGAGCAGTGTTCCAGCTAGTAAACTGCATAAAGGGGAACAATAGGACCACAGGAGTGAAACATGGGTGCAAATCCTGCCGGCTGTGTCCAGACTTCAGTTAAGCTCAAACAACCCTCACTTTGTCCAGCTAAGAAATAGAGCTATGATCAATAGCTGCTCTGTTGTAGGAAGTTGGTCAGTCTCTGGCGCGTTCTTGACCTCCCTCCTTCTCATTGCTGTTTCATATTTTTCAGAAGCTCATTATTTCTTTCTGCTGTGGGTGTGAGTGTTAAAGAGGCTCACATGCAATGTGTATCTGACAGCGCTGAAATATTAATGGTCCCCAGTGTAGGAGGTTGGTATAGGGCCTGCATAGTTACAGTACAAAGGGTGCCTTCTCGCCACCAGGCTTTATTAGCCAAGCTGTTAAATGAATAGATGGATATAGCTTGCGCTCTTTCTTCATGCCTCCTTTTGTGTTTTTGCGCTAAACATCAAACCGTTTTCTCTTCGTCTAACAGTTTCCAACATGTATGCTAAATGGGTATTGGATGGGACTTCCGCGTGCATGCACGCACACATACATGAGTGTAAGAGCTACACTGCGCTATTGAGCTTTCTGTGGGAGGACAAAGAGGAGGGCTTTGCTATCAGTTCATTTTGTGTGGTCTAGGCCATAAAAAACACCCTGTTCTTTGACTGTGAAAAAAGCCTGTCTTTAATTTTTGGGAAACCCATAAAAGTTTGTCGCTCCTTTCATATCGGCTGCAGAATTGAAAACAAATGCTACATTCTCCCCTCCTTTCCTTTGAACTGGCCAATTATGGAGTTGTGAAAATAAAAATCAGTCTGTAGATCTCTTTACCCCCCCCCCCAGTCACTTTCTTTTTTTTCTCCTCCCCCTTGTTTTTGAAGAAACTGAGGGGGATCACTGATGTCAAAGTCAAAACCAAGAGCATTAAGAAAACTGGCGAAATGCAATACAGCTGCAATCCGACATGACGCTAGAAAATAGGGCTGAGGAGCAGAAAGCCTCTCTCCCGTATTCCCAGGGTGCGCAACTGCTCCCGGCCTTGGCTTTGATCTCTTCAAAGCCTCCTGCCTCCTACTAGATGGAGAGTCTTGGCTGCCGCTCGTGAGCGCTGGAGAGAGGCTGGGAGGGAGGTGGGGGTGTTTTTTTGTGGTGGGGTGGGGGGCGTCTTTTCCTTTCCAGGGCTGAAATCAATCACGGTGCCGAGGCAATTATGTGTAATTCAACCCCAGCCAGATTAGTGACTCTTGTTACCTGAGCGACCGGAGCTCTGTAATCTGTGAGACACACCGGCCTCACCAGCAAAGGAGTAGCCAGGAACAGGCGAGGGCACTTGAGGGAAAGGAGGGGATTGAGGGGAGAGGAAGAGGTGCTGAAAAGCAGGCTGCCATGCTGCTGTCCAGCAGAGCAGAAAATCAGAGTACAATGGAGTGATTACACTTGCAGATGTAGCCATATTTATGACGAGGTGGATAGAGAGAACAGAAAGAATGACGAGTGCTGATTGCCATGGAGCTTGCTAGTTAGTGTGCTAACGAGCCAGGTCCCTTTTGTGTTTAAAACATGTGCGTAATGTCACCTCCACTGCGCTTCCAGTCCTCCCCCACCATCCACCGCCCTGTCCCCCCTCCAGTACCATATCTCTATCCCTCATGCCCTCCACAGTCGGCTCCAAAATGCAAGCTTGGCCAAGGCTCCTGCCCCAGGCGCCCCATTTACTATGGCTGGAGAAAAACTCAGTGGCCCCAAGTCACAGAAGAAAACAGCAGAGCTGAATGCTGCTTTTTCCCTGCTGCTGCAGTTCGTCTGATCTGTGCAACTGTTTCAGTGTCTTAACACACAGCAGTGTAACAATTTACACCCTTCTGTTTTTTTTTATGTGGCTTACTGAGGAGATTTATCCCAATTATGTTGGCTCCTAGTTTAGGCAAATCTAGAACGTGGTAGGAGTTTGATGCTCATGACTAATACCACCTAACGTACGTTATGAGATTATTTATTTGTATGACTTTTTTTTTTTTTTTAAAAGCCTATGCTATTTTTGTGTGGGATTTTAGAAACAATTAATTGGAGGTTGGGTAGAGGGGCAGAGGACAGATTGCAGATTCACATTATTGGTATTTAATGGGAAATATATGATTGCCTGGGCTTTGATTCTTCCCCTGCGCTCTGTTTGTGCTGATGTCACAGGGATGAGAACAAGGCTTTGTTTTTTTTCCTCAGCAGTCACTTGATGCAGAATGATGAAACCCACAAAGATATCTAGCAAGAATGTGTTTGTTCATCTGATGAGCTTGCCTTGTGCTCCATGTTTCTTTTGATCATCAGACTGCTTGGTTGGTGATGGAAGGCACTTATTTTCCTCGTGGGATGTACACATTGAATAAATTAGATATACTGTCCTGTTAATTATAGAACGCAGTTGATCAGGACCTTGATGTCTGCGATAGTTTTAACAAGGCAGGCTGACAGGAAAGTGGAGCTGACTCTAAAAATATAAAGGTCACGCTGAATGGATTATGTGGCATCAATGGAGCCACCGTCCAGCTCAGCAGGAGCCCTTAAATCCACTAGCAGCCATAACCCTCAGCTCAGGGGCCAGGTGACGCTTTTCATGTCCTCCAATGGAGAGACATCACAGAGGCCTCCTCCACTTTGAGCTGCCCATCATCAAACAATGCATCAAAACATCAAATCAATCCACCCCCACTGTATTCCTGTCTTTTGAGATGAAAGATGGGGGGGGGGGGAAATGTAAGTGCTCACCACGCCCCGCACCTCAAATCTACATTTTCAGTTCTCCAAACACAAACAGCGACCCTCCATCCATATCGAAGCAACAATATATAGTGAAAAAATTGTGCTTGACTTTTATTTGAAAAGTTCAACAGTGGTTACCTGAAAGGTGAAAACAAGTTATTATAGTCTCTGGGATTACAGCTCTGGGATTACTATAGCCTACCCTACTATGGTAGATACTGGACACTTTAAGCCATTTTAGCCATATATTCTGCTGCCCGTGATTGCAAAGATGTGTGAACATGATTGTACGCAACTTGAACAGAACTTAAAATCAACTTGTTATAAGGTGACACAGTAAAGGAAAAGTTTCATTTGATGATCCACATGTTGACTGTAGAAACTGCTAGCAATTATCTGAATGGCTCAAGACTTTAATCCTCATTACATAAAACTAAATATCCTACATTTAACTATGTCTTGCTTCAGTTCAGGAAGATTTCAAGTTACATATTAAAGATATACATTTATGGTTGCCAAGTGTCATTTTGACATTCTAAACTTCGCAGTCAAGATATATTTGCATTCCTTGTTTTATCTGACCAACAGTCCAAACCCAAAGAGATTCAGTTTACTATCATATGCGTGTATATATAACAAAGACAAACATTCAATCCTCATATTTGATTGTTTGGCACTTTTGCTTGAATAATGACTGAAATCAATTAAAGTCTTGCCAATTAATTTTCTGTTTTTTAATTGACTGTTTCAGCTTTAATAAATTGACACCCAAATAAGATACTTAGTTCAAATAACTCAAAAGTTACAGCACATGTTAAAGCTCATAACATTGCTTACTTAATAGACGAATGAGATTATATTAAAACATGAGCAGTTCCAGTGAATAAATCCAGCTAAGAGCTGAATTACAACCACGGTGTGTTCATTGTATGGCTAATCCTTCAGATTTGCGGCATCAGGTGCATGAGTGTACCCTATAATGTTGCTGTAACCATATGCCCTGATCCTAAGGAGTCCCTTTTGTGCTCTAGAAATTCACTATTACCATTTCTTTAGAGGTATCAAGGGATAAGCAGACGTTGTCCGTTGCCATGTTGTACATGGTCATTGTTTTGTTTGTATTAAAGCCCACAAAACCCTGCCACAAAGCTAATTGACAGGGCGGAGTTTTCATGTGACTGTTCAGATCCTTGGAGAGGTTCTTGAAGTGTTCCCTGTTTCTTTGGGGATGGAGAAAAGCCATTTGTTCGGAGGGGATCAGATTTGAATAGCTTTGTGCTTTTCATTCAGATCTTAACAGGGGCGTATGCGCCTGGCTAGAAAGAAACCCTAAAATGTGTGGTTTGATTAATGACTAATTCCAGGCTGAAAGGCAGTTGTTGGTAGTCTTTACCAGTTAATCCCTTAAAACGTGGAATCACACCAAAACAGTGGGCTGCTGGTATTGTTGTACGGTCCATAATGTGAATGAGGCGAAAGGTTTGCAGTGTGTGATCCACAACCATGAATCCTTATTAGCACTGTGGCATGAACCTTGCTTCATTATAACCAGAACCAAAATGGTCATATAATTTGTAACACAATGAAAAACACAGCTTTGTCTGGGTGCTTGTCTAATTCTGTAAAAAGATCACTTTGGGAGTAAAAGGAGAACAGAACGTGTATATCTTCAAGCGCAATGGTTCATTGAGCTGTAAAAAAAGAGCAATAATCATGTGACTACGGGGTCAAAAGTTCAGATCAAGGCCAAGACACAGGTGTCATGACACCTGAGGCAACATGGCTTCTTGTAACCTGCAGTTAAAACATTACATAACCTGCATACTTAACCCAATCACAAGAAATTTAGTCTGTTTGCAAAATTCAGACATTTTTCTGTGAATTTTATTTTTTGTTCCATTCCACTAACCCATCAGTATTTATTCTTTCTATTCTAACACGTTATGTTGGTGGGTGTGCATCTGTCTGAGTGAAATAAAGAAGGAAAACTAGGTCAATACTCTCTGTAGCTCAGGCAGAAGCAGCTCTCATTCAAATCACCTCCCCATCCACATTTTCCTGGTGTGTGCCATTGAAAACCTTCCCCGCAAACACGGCAGCGCCTCTACAGCTTGCTGCTGTCTCCCTTCGTCCGGCTCTCCCTGGCTAGCTTGCAATGCTAATATTTATTCCTTCCTTTCCGTAAATGTAATGTGCAATGTTGCATTGGAGCTAGCTTGGGCTTAGTGAGAAGAGTACTGTCTCTAGCTCTCGTCTCCACAGGTAGAGACACACAAAGACCCCCACCAGACTCTATTTTCCCCCTCAACGCTGAGCTCCCAAATCCAAACTGACAGCCATTCATGCCCAGAATACCTGGGCGAAAGCTGAGGGGGGGAAACACTATCTAGGTGTAGCAGGCAAATCCGCTCTTGTTCGACGGATCTATGAAGCTCCTGCATAAGGCAACTCATCAGCACTTTCCCTCATTCTGCACTGCATTTTCTCTCCCTTTTTCTCTCCGTCTTTGGTATTGTGCAGAGGCTAAGGTTTTAGCATGCTTACCATACAAAGTTAGCTTGTGCTGCGATTTTTATTTGTGTACATCTCTCAAGGCCTTCGAGTGTTGTTGTTGAATGTGGATGTTGGCACCACTGTGCTGCCTGGCATGAATGTAGCTACTCAGCAGACCAGAGCTGGCTTCTAATGATAAATCATACAGTGTGTTAATGCAGTAGCAGGGTTGCTATAAATAGTTGCTGGAGAGGGGTGCCGATTGATTCGGGACGAAAAATAAAGTGTGCTCCAAACATTTTCTGCTTGTGGTCAGCTTTAAAGGCTGAGTTCAAAAATAGGGTCCCAAGATTAACATTCCCCCTGATTTGAAACACACAGCTGATCAGGTAAATGAGGCAACGACACAGCTAAAGGCTTTATGACTCCAATTTTAACACAGTTAGACACATTGACAGTGTCCAGATATACCAGGTAGCTGTGTTTGTGTCTTTTTTTGCTACTGGTGCTGAGAAATGGCATAATTCTGCATGACTGGTGTCATCTAAGGTGATGTTGGGATTTTCAGTTAACATGTCTCAATAGATCCAAGGAAAGTGATGGCGCTACAGAGAACAGCCATATTCTTTGTGGGGGTGTAGATGCCTTGTGGGTGCTCGTGAGTGTGCGGTCTGCCTTTTGTGTATGTGTTTGCGTGTGCACTCGCAGGCCTGCTGACAGTGGCACTTCAGCAGAATGTTTGCCCTTTCTTCAGTCCTTTGATGTGACCAGGTCCTGCTGTGATAATGAGCCCTGTGCCCCGCCGCAAGGTGAACATCCTGCAGTTCGCCCAGGGCTCTGCCAGAGCAGCGGCCCAACCCCCACCACACACTCTTTTGCAAACACAACAGTGGAGGAGCCGACCTCTACTCAGAGCTGATCAACTTCCATGCAGTGTTTGGATAGTGTGAACACGACGACAATCCTTCATGTGGCGCAGAAACATTTCAAGCCCAAAATCTACACCTGTACTTGCACAGTACATACCACATTAGGGCCTGGCAATATGGCTGAATATGGTGATCAATATCAAGATTTTTCCAAGATAGTGATATGCAACATTACATAGGAAATAATCAATTATCTTTTTAAAGCACTTAAAGGATAAGTATGTTGATATGCTGTATTTTTTATCTTGTCAACAAATCCCATGAAAAGACCAAAACCAAAAATGAATTGCCTGATACGTTATTCTTCAGTGCCGTAGACAGTCCAAAAACAAATCAGTGAGCCAAACCAGAAGCCTAAATGCCAAACCAGCAGCAATCCAAACTGGTGCACTGGGTGACTTCATTACAATGAACATGGGTATTGTAGTTTTATTTTGATTAAGTCCAACATGCACCATCATGCTGCCGTAAATACTCACTAGAGTACCACATGTGTCTTAATTTGCTGCAGAAAATAGTCAAAAGCAAACGCACTGTTTACTCCTTTTAGTCACATTTTCTAAAAACTACAGTGTCCAGCAGTTTTAGGAAATCAGTTAGCCTTTTTTAAAAGTGAAAGGATATATTGATGTTTTTACAGATTTACATCTTCAGTAGGAATGAATAGGCTTGAGAGCCACAGACAGACGTTTGAAGACAGACTAATACGTTGCCGGTTTTGGTCTTTTCATGGGATTTGTTGACAATAAAAATTGTGAATACTGCCAGCCTTACCCTTTTAACTATGTTGGACTGATATGTATTACATTAGACAAAACTGTTCACGCATGTAAAACAAAAACCTTAATAACAATTCTTTCAGTTGCAACAGGAAGTTATTTTTGTAAAACAATAACATTATTATATAGCTGTGACATTATTTCACCAAAATTCAGTATACAATATTATTAACCCACTCACCCAACCCAGTACCGCAGCTTCTAATTCAAACCTTCATATCCTCTTGCATAACCTTTTTAAAGCCTCAACTCTTTAAAAGCAGACTGGCTGTTGTCATATTACTCTCTCCATTTAGCTTGCTGTGGCTTAACAGAGAAGAGAAATAGCTGGATCATTTCTAATGTTCTATTGCTCTTCCCTCAGTTTTTTAATAGCTCCGCGACATATAGAAATTAAGAGTTGAACACTTTAAAAAGCGGATAAAGTCTTTTCATCTGGGGCAGGCATATTTCACACAAATTATCTTCTTTGCACGTTCAGAATGTCACTATGAGAGCTAGCGTGATTGGTTTGCTTGGAGCACACACTCTTCATGCCAACTGAAGGATGATGGGTAATCCACCTCGTCCTATTCAGTTGTGCTTGGTGGTGGTGGCAAAGAAGACAGTCAGCTGTTAATAGCTTCCTTGTGTTCATATGTAGCATGTATGTGTAAATTCATTAAACGTGTGGTTATTGCAGTCTCTGATCCCTTCACCATGTACCATGACCGTATTTTACAGAATGTCTATGTGCCTTTTGAGTTGGTGGTGGTTTTTTTGTGGATTCCATGTTTATGCAGTGGCATGTGTCGTTCATGTGTTAATGTAAAGTGTTGGCTTGTGCGTCTGTGTGGGTGTAATGGTGGTATTTAAAGGACAGTGTGACAAGTTTCCTCTCATTATAAAAATGTACTGCAAATTAGCCACTAAAACTATAACATTGCATACAGTATGTGGTACATATATGTGGCCTAGTTTTCCTATCTAAGTAATTCATCAAACACCATACTGTTTCAAGTTTGTGATATCCTTTTATACCTTTTTTGTGTTTTTACTATTTTTACCAACTGGCCTCTGTTTTCAGTGTCACTGCTTTTCTTCAACTTTTGGACTCTTGACTAGCACGCAGGATTTATGATTTGAAATGAAAGGAGGAGGGAGAAGGAGAGATTGGGGGGGGCTTCACAGATGTAAATTTCTCTCCAGGGCAGGCTTTTCCTGTTATTCGTAGCCTCCTCCACTCCTGTCCCTGTGGTTGGCTTTGCTTGTTCGTCTCATTACCCTGGGCGCGTGGCGCTCCTTCGCTTGCTGGCGGCCCAGCTTTCTTCTCCATTAATTGGGTTTCGTTACATTAAGCCCCCTGGCTAAGGGGCCATCCTGCCAATAAAACATTCCCTTTTTAGCACTCCACTCGAAGATGGTGGGGTTCAACCCGCTCTGCGAATGGTAATTGGTTATTTATTTAAGCTTCCTCAGGTTGGTCTCCACTGGTTTTAGTAAAGAGGAAGGGGAGGAGGGAGGTACAGTCCCTTTTCTTTTCTGCACTGTGAATGTTTGCTCTCTTTTGTTGGGAAAAGGTTGGACAGCTTGCACGCAAACACACCTGAGAGTGAACACCTGGTCTGAGGGTGACTGTAGGATTTCAGTACCGGGCACACCCTTGCTTCACACCAACTTTTGGCATTTACAGAGGCTTTCCATCTGTAATCTTGTCGTCTTTATGATCACAGTGTGAGTGGAAACAGTAGCCAAAGACGGTATTTAAACAATCAGAGGAGGGTGTGTGTTCTCTGCCAGTGATTCACAGTTGGAAATCATATCAATTTGTTGGAAATTTACTGCAAACTTTTGATGATACTGTTTGCAATCACAGATCAATTTCTTCCCTCATCTTTTTTTCTCTTTCTGTCTTCTGTTAATATCCCGTGTCTTATTTTTTTTGCTGCACCCTTTTACTCCAGAGTGCAGAAAATCCTGTGAGTAGGTGAGGTTTGGTTTTGGGGTGAGAAGGGCTTCTTAGTGAAAAGATTTAGCAGCATGGGAATCCATAGCCACCACTTCAGCTGCCATCTCCTCAGCTGTTAGTGAAACACCTCACATGGTTTCTACACACTTGATTGTAGCTGCAGGCACGAAGAGTCCTCATTGCATATAAATTACAGAAGTGGGAAGTGATTATTATAAAATTCCTGCTTTCCCTTTTTTCCACTCCACTCTGCAGAAGTGGTATAATTGAGTGGAGTACAAAAGCTGTGCTGTGAGGGAGAGAGATGCTTAAAAAGGCAATATTGCAGGGATGGTTATTGCATATACCACAGAGACACAAATGTTAACACACACACTCATGCTCAAAAACCATGGCAGGATGTTGGTGGAATCTGACAGAATACAAGCTCAGAGACACAGGCGTGCAGTCAGAAAAATCCTACCTCAGAAAAAACAAAAGAAACAAAATCGAAACGTCCCATTTCCCTTCCCCACCCCCAATTTCAGACAGCACACCAAGTCACTGGCTCCCCGTGCTGAAACACACTGGAGTGTCTCCTCCATGGAGGGCTTCCTGCCAGCTCCAGTTCCGCACAATGAATTTCTCTTAAAACCACATCTGAGGGGTTCTTTAGAAGGGCCGGCCAAGCCTGGATATGAAATTCCAAATGGAACGTTTTCTTTTCAATCCTCGCCGCCTCTCCTCTTTCGCTCTCCCTGAAAAATATGAATAGAAATATCCTAAGCCTATTATTTCTCCTATACAATAAAAAGGGACCTCCAATATGGCCGCCCTCTATCGCAAAACCGCTGCTGCTAAGGGCTTTTAAAGTCAGGATGGGGATGAGAGGAGATCAAATTGCAGCGACGTGGCGTGACCCTCACGGTTGTGGTCACTTGAGTGTCTCCAACTACTTCCTCCAGGAAATTGGTTGTTGTGCTTTTTGTGTGTAAACTTTGCCAAGAACTGCAAAGTGGGTGCAGCAAGCCAGCAAGTCTGCACCTGGAAGAATTTAAAATGGTGGCTCCATGACAGCTGTTGGCACGTAATGACCGTAACATTAAAGTGAAACAGTCAAAACGTGAGGATTTCACTGATACAGTTTACACCATCATACTTTATGAATGTTTAGAGCGATATGAAGATGTAAGAAGCCTAAATGACAATTCATTGCTCTTCCTTTCTTCTGAAAGTAAACCATAGTTAGTTATGGTATGCAGTTTATGTCAATATTCATCCAAATAGCCATAAATTCTGTGTTGGTCACAGAGGCCTGCAGGTTTTTCTCTGGTGGATTTTGCAACAATGGAGGCAGTTTATTAAGAAGTTGAGAAAGATAGGATTTGACAGCTGTAACTGGAAAAAGCATAAAAGAGAGCTTCTCTTCTATGGCCTCTAGCTTTCTTAGGTGCTAAAGAGTCAATCACCTTATTTTTCTGCAGTATTTGTGTGTGTGTGTGTGTGTGTGTGTGTGTGTGTGTGAGAACAAGTATGAGAGACTACCTTTTGTTTCCACTCGCTTTTTCTTTCTGTTCTCCCTGCTACAAGTTGGAGAAGACTTGCAGCTAAAATGATAATCCCTCAGGTTCTTATCTCATTCCCACAGGATAACAAATGGGAGTGGAGAGGCGTAAAATAATATGGGCGAGAATGCTATCATTTAGCCCCTGGTGTAGGCATGTCCCAGCCACCCCTGTTAGCAGCCCTTACTAATAAGCCCTCCCCTCTGTAGGATGGGGTCTGACACTCCCACACTTGCAGATTATCCCGTCACCTTTGACTCTTGTTGACTGGGGTCAAAGAACCACACTCACCTGGGCTAATGTGAAAAGCCTCAGCATCATAGCTTAGTTAGTTTTCAGGCAGGATTGGTCTTGTTCTTGCTGAATTGAGTAGTGTGCGCAATCACAAAAGATAAAATGGACTCTGCTACTTGATGGCATATGAGGCTCATATCAAGAGAGGACCTGGGAATGAAAGTGGCCCTGGGAGATGAGATTCCCAACCCGATAAGGAGTCTGATGCAGATGACGCGTCATGTGGTTGAGGGTACTGAGACCTTTTCCGACACACACGCATACACCACACATACTGCCCTTTGTTTTCCCAGTTAGGACATTCCCAGAAGGGGGGGAGAGGGGGGTCTTAAGTTGAGACCGGTGCCAGTCTGTGAGAGGTTCGGGGAAAAGCAGACATTCCAGCCACCCTTGTATATATATATATATATAAAAAAAAAAATATATATATATATATATATATAGGGTTCTATTTTATATATATATATATATATATATATATATATATAAAAAAATATTAATTTAATTAAATATGGGTGTGGTTTGGTGTGAGCGAGGAGGGGCACCAATCACCACTTAGCACTGCAGGAATGTCACCTTGGTGGACACCTCACTAGGATAATGAAGTTAGAGCTAATAAAGAACAGTCCCTTGATTATTTCATCTCTTCAGAAATTTATGCTCATACTAAATTTAGATGAGTGTCTTCAAAAACATTATTAGTCAGGTGACCGTTCCTGTGAGAGCCTCTGATTACAATTTCATGAAAGGCTTTGATTCAAAGCTTGTGGGAGCCATTTGGTGTAAGACGTGTCTCACCCAACAGTGAACTGATGTCTCTCCGATTAGCCATATATCCTGTGGAGGTGATATTTTGACTCCAGCTCAGCTCTGGGCTCAGATTGTGAATTGTAGATTTAGCATGGCTAAGCATTACCATGTGTTCAGTGCTGCTGAAGCATGTAAGCGCTGCTGGCTGGGGGTTGGGGACTGGCTCGGTCTATTTTAGTTGTCAGGAGGCAGGTCTCTCTGAGTCAGCCGAGGATGGGGGGCCTGTGGCCAGGCCACTGCAGACATCTGTCTCACTCGCGCTCTCTCTCCATAGCCAAGCCCCCTTCTTCTCCTCCTCCTCCTCCTCCATCCCTCATCTCTCCTTCCCCCGGCTCTTGCTCTGTAATGAACTCCCCTTTTTCACCAGCTAATGACTGCCTTTGATCTCCCGCCTAAGACCTGTGCTCTAACTCTACCCTGCGAATCTCTTTTCTCTCCACTCTCTCTGCTCTATCGCTTGTTCGCTCCTATTCGCTTTAGCTCGGTTTGCGTCTTTCTCTCTTTTGCTGTCTCAAACATGCTCATGCACCTCTTTGACTTGTTTTTCCTTCTTCCTTCAGGGAGTAGGGTTTTCGCTCCTGCTGACCTAGGCTAAACAAAGTTTTGAGGTGCTGGGCTCAGGCTACTAAAAAGAAATTGAAGAAATGTTTTTTAGTTACTTTTTTTTCTTGACCATACTTTTAAGCTTCACCCACGTCTGCAAGAAGGCAGACCACCCGCACTATGTGCCGTACCAGTCCCCAGATCATGTGGGAGGGAACAGGGCCATATTGCACACGTAATAATGCAGTTGAAGCTCATGTATGTCATCACTCTTTCATATTGTTTTTAAATCTTGTTGTATTTTTCTCCATAGTCCAACAAAGTCCCTGTGGTGCAGCCGTCCCATGCAGTCCACCCACTCACCCCGTTGATCACGTACAGTGACGAGCACTTCGCCCCAGGATCCCATTCTGGTCATCACCCCCAGGATGCCAACAACAAACAAGGTAGAGACCAAGCAAATGGATCAGAATGTGACATAACACTCACAGCCTGTACAACAACTGTGTGGCAGCAGGGTTGCTGTAATATAACTTTCTGAATGATCCTATGTTTCCAAATATTCTGAATATTATTTGTCATCCTTTTGATTTACAAATTCAAATTAGTGGCAATATTTTCAAGATGGACAAAAAGATCTATTTCTCATCTGAACTACTTTAGTAAGCAAAATAAGGGCTACTAATTAGATATGCAATGCTCCAACTTATTAATAAAAATAATAATACTAAAACTTAAAATTTATAGAGCACTTATCAAAACAAAGTACAAAGTGCTTCACAGAGAGAAATAAAATACCACAGTGAATGATAAAATAAATAAAATACATAAAAACAATAAAATAAACAGCCAGTTCAGGTAAAATCAGGATATGCTTTCAGATAAAAATGTGTTTTGAGAAGAGACTTAAAAGAAGACACAGACATCCTAATTTCTTCCGGCAAGTTGTTCCAGAGCCTCGGGGCCCTGATGGCAAAAGCTCTGTCTCCCTTAGTTTTCATCCCGGACTCAGGAACAGCCAGAAGACCCATACCTGAAGATCTCAAAGTATGTGAAGGTTCACAAGGGATTAAAAGGTCTAAAATATAATCTGGAGCCAGGCCACGAAGAGCCTTAAAAGTAATCAATAAGATCTTAAAATCAATCCTAAAACAAACAGGGAGCCAATGCAAATAGGCTAAAACAGGTGTGATGTGTTCGTACCTCTTGGTCCTGGTTAACAGCCTAGCAGCTGAGTTCTGTACAGTCTGCAGTCGTGTCAAAGTTTTTTGATTAAGACAAGTGAACAGACTGTTACAATAACCAACTTTTTCTCTCCGGAGACCAATTCTGATACCTCAACTCAGGGTATATCCTGATACAGATCCGATGCCAGTGCTCTCTCTTTCCCAAATTTAAAATCTGTCTCCCTCACTGTGTGAAACTCATTTTTTTTTTTTTTTTTTTTTTTTTAATCAAAGTTAACACGAGGCCAGGGATTGCTCTGGGACTAAAAACTTAGCGGCCTGGCATGACTGAATGAAGATAACTGATAGTGGAAACACTGAATTTTATAATAACATCGTGGAAGAATTTATAAAATGTAATCGGTCACATAATGGCCGATATGTTATATTGATATTATAATGGGCTGGATTGTTACTCCCCAATAGGACTTTAATGGAGAGATTTTCCAGTACCAAATTTTGTCAATATGCATTGTTACATTTTATTTGAATTGGCATTCAAAAGTCTTTAAGTTTTACACATCACCCTTAGAGAAACAGGGTTAAACAGGGTTTTTACCGCTCTTGTTCATGCTTTGTGGATTTGTAAATAAAGTGGGAATATGTTCAAAAATATTGCAATAATGCTGAACGATGAACTCAGTCTGCATTAAACTGAACCTGAATACCTGACCCTAGTTTTTTTTTTTTTTTATCTGCCAACACTGTCAGGAATCAATAAAGACACACAAACCAAAATGTGTCACAGCAAAGTCATCCTTTCTATCAGCTCTTAACATGAACTCATTTGAAGCAGCCTGTGGGACGGCGCGCTGAGCTCTGCTGCCCTCTCCCTCCGCACTCTTTGCCTCTCAGTAACAACATCAAGCTACAGCTCTGACAGCTGCAGAGGCGCTCCTCAGCCCCGCGCAGCTGGAGACTTTGGCAGCTTCTCACCAATGCGAAAAGACGTGGGCCCTCCATAGTTTTATCCCTGCACCTTTTCTTTTTCTCCTGGCTTTCTTCTCCTGCGGCTGCCAGTTGAAAAGGAGGAGAGGGATCAGACAGGATGTAGGCGATAATGAAGATGATGATGATGATGATGATGATGATGATGAGGCTGGGAGGTTCTGAGGGACCAGCTATAAATAACAATGTAGAACTGAGCACAAGAGTACACAGCGTATTGAGATGAAAAGTGAGACGTATAAAGAAAGTGTGCTCCACATATGTCAGAGGAATCATGCATCAGACACATTTTGTTGAATATTTTTCTAATGGAAGCAGGAAAGAATTGTGTTGACATGGAATTGAGCAATAAATACACTGTGTGCACATGCACACATTTCATTTCAGAAATTTGTTGTCATGTAGTACAATGTATGAGGTAATGCTCTCCATTTTACCATTCATGTTGGTCTTGCCAGTCCATAGAGATCCACCAAGTTTCTGACAAACACTGAAGAGCAGAAAAGACCCCTGGAGATCTTTTTCTTACTATATTTGAGCTTTGCACTTGCAGTCCAACAGAAATCCATGTCCAAGCGATCCAGTTGCAGAATTAGCTGCAAATGATTTCCCTAGGCATATTTATGTGTGTATACCAGCAGAGCTAAGCTGCAGATGCTCAAAACGAAATCTCTCTTATTCTCTTTCTTGCTGTCCCTCTCTCTTTTTTTCTCTCTCTCTCATATCGACCAATTGCTGCTCTGCCTTCCTTAGTGGGCTCAGACTTTGATCTGCTTGTTAATTATGAAAAACAATCATGGATTTTCTCATTATGAGCTCTAATATGCACAGGGCCGCAACGCAGGATGGAAGGTCGGGGGGGGGGCGCTTTGAACATGTTAAACCTTATATGTCATATAACATGGGAACACTAATTTGAATATAGATTATTTCCAGATTTTACAATGAGAATCATGTTAGAGTTGCTTGTTTTGAGAGGAAATGCGAGTGTGAAGCCATGTTGGGTGTCAACAGGAACGTGCGAATAGGAGAGTGTGTAATTGGGCACCTTAGGGGTGTGAGTGACAAGGTTAACACGCTGGGGCTCTCTCCTCCTCTCTCTCGCCTCACCACTTGCCTCCTTCCCTTCTGCCCTCAGGAGGGCCCTCAGGAGTGTTACGTGGGGGATTAGTGGGCAGGGGGTAGTGCTGTGCATGCTATGAATCCAGCGTTGCAACATTGGCTTTGGAGATATAAGCCCCCCCGCTCACCCCGCTTCTCTGAGGAGGGAGGCCCCTTCAGACCACAGCCTGCAGAGAGAAAGAGGAAGAGAAAAGATAGAGGCAGGCGGAAAAGGCTGGCTCCAGCAGGGATTAGAAGATGGTGCTAATCTTGAGGTTTTTGCCCTCTTTTGTGTGTGTGTGTGTGTGTGTGTGTGTGAGCACACATGTAGGCACATTGTACTTGTCTGTGTATGAACAGCATTTCCTGAAATCTAGACATTCAATCATATTATTACTTGCTCTGCTCTAAAATGAAAAACAAATTGGTGTTAGACAAGAAGACATGTTGCAGATTTTGTTAAATTTTAATCATTTTATAGCCCTATTCCTAGTTAAGTCTTCCTACAAAAAGGGACCCCTCGACCTTGAAACCCAGTAGGGGCAGGCGAGCTGGAGATGGAGGAGCTTAGTCCTGAAGATCCACCGACAGTTAGTCCAAGTCAATCCCGTGTCTACAGGGAGAGCTGCAGCCTCTGCCACAAAGCGGAAGCCTCAATTAACCAGCTTAGAGACGCTGAAACACACTGGAAGGACTCTAGCTAAGCGGGGGAAATATTATCCTTTTCTTACTGGTTGATAATGTGAGGTCAGGAAGCATTTTCAAGCCCCGACATGTGCACTGTCCTTGAATTGTAGTGAAGCAGGATGGGAAAGGTGGGAAGGAGTAATAGGTTTTAAAGAAAAAATTCTTAACTCAAAGTCCAGTACTAGCTTTTCTGGGAGTTCTTAACTGTAGCTCATAGTCTTGATGAGAAGATGGAGTTTGCCCATTTGTCATGGATTTTTTTTTTTTGTCAAACTACAGTTTTTGAGGTCAAGAATGAACTTTCACAAATTGTTGCTCATTATATGGATGCACCCATCCAACGTTTTCGCTCCTGATACAGATTCTAATATCTAAATTCGTGGTATCTACCAATACCAAGTACCCATCCAATACCAGTGCTCTCTTTTCCCTAAATTTTAAAATCTGTTTACCTCACCTGTGTGGAACCATTGGAATCATATTTACATCAGGTAACGTGAGTAGTGGGATTGATGTGGCCAAAATTGACTGAATGAATGTAGCTGATTTCTGGAAACAATTTGAATTTTGTAATGACACTGACAAAGAAACTGTATGTAATATAGATTGGTCACATCATGGCTGATACCCGATGTGCTTAATAAGGTCAGAGTGGGGATTCCGATCCCGCTTCTCGGATCAGTGCATCCCTAGTTTACTCGGCTGGGTATCATTTGGAATTTTTTTTTCTTAGATTGGTGTACTTGAGTTTCTGCACCAGTACAAATCCCTTACTTTGAATAACATAAACATGTTTTTTCTCTAAATCCTGGTATGCCGTTAATTTAAACTTCTGTATTACAGCATTGTTTAATGTTGTCTTAACACCAACAGCTGTACAAGAATGTTTCATAACAAAATGGTATACAATTGGCAAAGCTATGACTTAAATTAAGAAAAGTGTGATCAAAGAATATGTAAACCTGACCTGACAAAGCATGCAATGCTAACTTTTGGTACTGTATGTATATTGGTTGTCTTTTATTTACATTTTCTTTCATGCTCACTCTATTTAAAAGTTCTTCGTAGTGTGTTTTTTATAATGATTCTGATGAATGTCTCACAATAAAGTTCTTTGTACTACAAGTGTTGCTGTAGTTTTAACACCTTTTTTTATAACTTTTGGCATTTGCCAGTTTTTGATACTCAATGGTACGGGCACATTTTAATAGGTACTTGGACTTTATGATCCACAGGATGCATGTATAATTTAAAAATTGCATTGGGTATCGAACTTCAATACTTTCTAACAGTTGTTTACCATTGTTGTTTGTCTAGGAATGCCGAGGCATCACCCTGGACCAGACATGCCCAACTTCTATTCCCTGTCTCCTGGAGGAGTGGGGCAGATCACGCCACCGCTGGGATGGTGAGTCACAGACAGACAAAAGCAAAAGCATGCACTGTTGATTGATGTAAACAAGGAGCAATTACTACCCTGTCTCCTCACATCAGATGCACACTGATACTGTACTAGCTTTGTGTACTGAATGGAGGAATAGTGGCCTGCAGCAGCAGCCTACACAGGGGAGGTCTGCCTCTGGCTGCTGCGGCTTCAGCCACACCACTCCTCTGTGTGCCCAGCACATGTCAAACACATCTTTGCATACGTGCCCCTGCATAACCATATGGTTGCTTAACCCCCATCAAAGCTTCCTGGAAGCACTTCTCTCTCTGAGCCTCACTTCATGTTTGTGACATACTTTTTTTTTTTGTATCTTTTACCTCTTTTCTTTCTTCTTTTTTTTGACTGCATCCTTGTCACCGCCATTGCTCAACATCTTACCTTCTTTCTTACTTGCTATCTCTTTGTCAGCTTGATGTTTGTAAAGAAAGGGCTTTAGGCATACACTTAGTAAAGCCAGATGTAAGGTCCAGGATCAGGCGACGGTTGAATCCCATACTGCCTCCTCCTGCTTTCCTCCTTACACCCCCTTAAATCTGAACCCCTACATTATATTAGCCCTTTTTTTTTTTTTTTTTTTTTTTCTGATTTTAGGAACTTTCCCCCACTTTTCCACCTAAGAAATATAGTTCTGATTTTGGATCCTTGGTCATAGTTTGTACCCCACAACAAGTCCCTTGGACTGAGGAAGCATTGTGTTTGCAGTACTGAACATTGCTGATCAGTAAATTTCATGCCTCACATCTTTTTTTCTATAACAAACATTTTTAAAAACCAGCAACCAGTTTTTAAAAAATGTATATCTAAAGACTTCCTCATGTTTTGCATAAATGTATATTCAAAGCAGCTCTGAAGGAAAATTAAACAAATTGAAACAGATTTTAAAAATACTAGAGAGCACAACAAGTTTCAGTTCCTCCTATTTTGTCTAATCTTCATTGTTCTTGAGTTGCAGTGAGAAGGCATACACAAGTACAACATAGAAACTTGTAGTTCTTGACTATTAGATACTATAGCCCCTTGGATCGTTGGATACAGTGTCAGAGTGCAAAACAAATTGCCATGTAATCATAAAAACCAGTGATACTCAACTTTTTTAAACAATGGGATCCCTTAACATGAAACAATATGTGACCTTGTGACCCCTTGTTACAGGTTCCATGTTAAGTTGTGAGCAGTTCATTTAAATAATTTTTAGATGCCTGAAAAGGTGACAGTGCAGTATTCCACTGTAAAGAAGCGACGATTAGAGAAAAGTCCAAAACAAAAACATAATTTTGTATTACGTTTTTTCTTATTTCCTAACTGGGTGACCCACTGCATTCATCTTGCGAGCTCTTGTAGAGGGAGATTTTCATATGGTCTTTTTAACTGTGTCCAGCATGATATTATTATAATTATTATTGACTGCTGTCTGTAAGCCAAATTGCCCCTCGGGGAAGCTTTACTCTACTCTAATATTGCAGGAAAGAAGTTGATGAAATTGGTGCTAAAAAGATCCAAAGCTACAAGAACTACAGCCAGTGACTCTGTTCTCACTATCGTCTTTTCCGGCTGAAAAGTCTTTCTAAATATTAAGCATTTAACATCAAGCAAATAAATATATGTGGATGGATTTCTTTCCTTGTCTGTGTATGCTGTTGCAAGTGTGCATCTACTATCACTTCTGAGTGTTATTTTCTTTGTTTTTATTTTATGTTTTATTTTTTCACTTCGATGACATTTAGGGGACCCTTTCCATGCTACTGTACTTCTTCGTCCTCTTTAATTAATCAGTCTGCCGTCTGCTGTTATTGCAGGTTCTCACACCACATGGTGCCCGGCCCCCCAGGTCCCCACGCCACAGGGATCCCCCACCCGGCCATCGTCAACCCACAGGTCAAACACGAGCCTCTGCATGAAACAGATCTCATGCACATGTGAGTCCTGCAAACACAAAATACCTTCATCAAACACTCTCGCACACTTTTTTTTCCCCCCTCCCCTGACCCGCTTTATGAGCAGTTTTTGAGACAGCATACTTCCAGGTATTTGTGCGCTCCATCACTACAGTAGGCCATTGCTGAATAAACCCTCTGTCAGAGCCTTGTTCTCATTCCCTTGATGTGAGCAGATAAGCAGCGAGGGCCCGTGCTCTACTGATAACAGGCCTATGCTTCATTTGGCCTCAGGGATCACAACACACTTAGCCAGCAACAGATACAGGTCCTAGATTAGTGCTCAGATGAACTGAATTCACATCCCCAGTGTGCAGTGGGAAGTGCTCTGAGTGCCCTGAGGTGGTTATCACTGATATTTCCATTATTCATGGTGATCCCAGCACCAAGACTGTACTAGTATCAAAAAGGTTATTAGAAAGTAAGTCAGGAGTGGGAGCAGAGTGTCTTTGAGTTTTTGAGCATTTGGTTTTAAGCGATTGCCAATGTGCTGTGGACGAGAAGGTTTGGTTGCCATTACTGGTGAAGTAATCTCTCCGCATGAAGGGCTGCGACTGTGCAACTGCACATGATTAAAGAGGCAGGGGGCCCATGGCGTGGCAACCCCTTTTGCACTGCCTCACTATTGGCTAAGAGCAGCCAGACCCTTGCTGCTTTTGTCGCCATTGCGGCACCACAATTTCCCTCTTCCCTTTCATTCTCTCATTTTCTAACTATTTTGTTTCCTCCTCTTCTTTACTTCCATCCATGTTGTTGTTGTTGTTTTATTGTCTTTACAGGAAACCCCAGCACGAACAGAGAAAGGAGCAGGAGCCCAAAAGACCGCACATCAAGAAGCCTCTAAACGCCTTCATGCTCTACATGAAAGAGATGCGTGCGAATGTGGTCGCAGAGTGCACGCTGAAGGAGAGCGCAGCCATCAATCAGATCCTGGGACGCAGGGTAGGTACCCCTATCTTCTCTTTGTCACTGAAGTTCATCTTTGTTTGATTGCGTTAAATAACCAAGAGATCCCAGTTCAAGCCATGACTCTAAAGAGGCTGCATGGAATGACTTCCCGGGCCAAATTAGTTTTAAATGCACCAAGATTCTTCTCTCTATTAACATAGTCTTTTATGAACTAGTTGTGATTACTGTCATAATGATTGCCCCAGCCAATTACTTCCCTCTCAGTTGCACAGATACAGACTGCCTATCTAACTGACATTTAATCAAATTGGCTTTAATAAAATATGCCTGGATAATGGCACGGTTGGAAATGACAAAATTTGTTCCTTTTGAGGATTGGGAAAAGAGTGGAACCACAGAGCCATGTTAAAAGCCTTAACGAATAGGCCTAGCGGTTGAGGCAGCCAGCCACAGCAAAGCCTAGTTTGTGGCCTGCATAGGGTAATTGCTCGCTGACATAGTTTGAATAAAAAGCGCTGCTAAATTGGAACCAGTGTTTTGATATGAAATCAAAGTTTTTTTTCCCCCTTCTCTTCTCTCCCTCTCTCTGACTCTTGTGCATGTTAATCTCTTCATCATGTGTCCCCCTTCTTCTTTGCCTCTATTTTATCCTTTTTTTTCTTTCTACACCAAACGTTTGGAAGTTGAAAAGAATTTTTTTCTTTTTACCAAAACACCAGCACACTTCTCTATGCAGGGAACATGCAAGTGCATGCCAGTAATTGACTGTATGCTATTTTTTCCCTAATCTCCTTTTGTACTGAAACAGTGGCATGCTTTATCTCGGGAAGAGCAAGCTAAGTATTATGAGTTAGCCCGCAAGGAACGGCAGCTCCACATGCAGCTCTACCCAGGCTGGTCCGCTCGAGACAATTATGTAAGTATCAACAGAACAGATTGGCAGAGGTGCGTGTGTGTATGTTGATTTATGTTGTATGTTTATGTCAGCATTGCATGACTTGTTCTTTAAATGGCACACAATCATGACACACACACTAATTCACGCTAGTCAGCTCCATGTTAATGGTGTCCATTTGTGGACCCATTGTTTCAGCCTAATGTGTAATTCATAGCTCTGTGATTTACTGTTATATTACCATCCACACTTAAATGGATTGTAGTATCATGGACATTATTATTGCCACAGTGAGAGAAAACTGCCTGATAATGGTTATGCCAGTCTTTGATCTTCCATATCGGCATGGAGCTTTAGATGTAAAAAGCACCTGTTTGACTGAGTTGAGGACGCTGGATCGTACATACAGCATTCAGCAGCAGCAACCTTTGCTCCTCTAGCTGCCCATTTTGTTTGTGAATGTGGGATTTAAGATGCAGTCTGGTTTTGGTGTTTTATCACTGTGTGTGTGTGTGTGTGTGTGTGTGTGTGTGTGTACATTTGCATGGAAGTTGTCAAATCTGTCTCTGTGTATGTGGCGTGTATGAATTTGTGAGAGAGAGCACCAGCCTTTATTAAAAGTGTGGCTCCGGCACTCACATTCACTCCACCACCAAAGTGCTTTGTGGTGTTTATCTGCCTCCCCTCGGACACCGACAGCATCCCTCCTCCTTCTGCCTCCACTGCTCCACTGCCAAAATGCCTCGCTGAGGGGCGAGACAGTTTCACAGCTCTGCTCCCAGTGAAGCACAGCATAGTTAAAGATACACAACATCAGCTAGTGACAGTTAGCCCAGTTCCCATTTAATTTCCAGATTCGTTAGTACAAACATATTTGAGTGGTAGGAAAAAAATGTAGAGGAATGGTTTTCTACTTGGCATACCAAAGAGATAAAGGGAAACGATATGTTTAAGGCAAAACATTTCTTACAAGTAAGAAGCGCTATTCTGTGACCCCTCCCACAAACAAAATCTTCAGCTGTACACAAGCAGCACATCATGCCTGGAAACACCCAAAATAGGTAACGCACTGGCATGGAGAGCGTGCAGCATTCATAGTTTTTGCTGTGTACCCCTCTCTCATCCTTTCTCTCACCCACTCTCACTTTAAGTCTCTCTTCTTCCCTGTCTGCCGCAGCAGTAGAAGGCAGATTAGCTCATGAATAAGTGGATTAGCAGACTTTGCAGCAGGAAACCAAAGTGTTGCTCATATTTGACTAGAACGACTCTACGCTGCTATCTATACCTATAGTCTCTCCCCTGGGGATTTAGCATAAGCTATAAATCCTTACACACTCCCACCACCTCGCTGGAAAAAGAGTGGCACTCTTCACAGTCATTGAGCTAGACTAGCCTAATTACAGTGAGCATTTTTAATTGCACTTCATGTTAATATTTGTCATTAGAGGGACTTCAAAGGTAGTGGAAATATGGTACAGGCTGGTCACAACAGCAGGACAAGCTAGCTCTATTGGGTTAGGATGGTCCCAACTCAAAAAAGGCCTAAAAATGATAGAAAGTGAGTCATTTAAAATCAGTTGAAAGCAGGTAGAGCACAATTATCAGCTCAGACTCTTGGTTGGTCTGTCCTTCTCAGCGTGGCAGTTTACAGTGTAGTCTGGAGTCCAAGGGATGCTGGTTGGATGCCCAGCAGGGGATGAGTGAACATGGCAGTCAGCAGCAGGATACCAGAGTGGTCTAGTGAGCGTGAGTGCTGGAGCCACACTTTATGTGTTCCTCTGTATATTTTTTAGGGAAAGAAGAAGAAGCGGAAGAGGGAGAAGATGCAGGAAACGGCCACAGGTAAGCAGCAGTCCCCGCAGTTCCTTCTTTTTTTTTTTTTTTTTTTTTTGTCTGTCATATCTTGAAGTTGTGAGTTACACCATCTTTTACAGTATACTGCTGCATTTTTACTAATGCACACTCTGTAAAGCTGTAAAAAAACAACAAATCTCCCAGTAGACAAATGCCTATAAAACTGAGAAGAATAGGTATATGCTAACCAAACTAATGTAACCTACTATCCTCACTCTGGCTTCAGTAGACTGGCTTGATTGTATGCAGGCAGCACAGTCCTTCACTCAGTTTTTTTACAGACCTTCTTTGTATACATCCCTCCATCCATTTGTCCCTTACCTCTCTCATTCCCCATCTTCACACACTGTAGTACACCTACTTTGGGATTAGTCTGTCCATTCTATACGACTACTTAGCGATTCTGGGCTTTGCACTATTTGTTTGCCTGCTGCTCTACAGTATGTCATTCTGCTGACCTTGTTTAACTGCGCTTATGAGCCTCCTCTTAGCACTGCAATTGTAATCCATTGAGAATTAGATCTTAAGTAAAATGTCAGTATTTTTTTGGTCTGTACACTGTGCAGGCCGGACGGACGGTAAAGATCTATGCCATCCAGATACCTCAAAATATTTTTAAAAGATGCAATTTTCTGCAGGTACAGGCCAGAGAATGAAAACGGCGTACATCTGAGAAAATGGTAAGACAAACCCTCTATCCCCTCCCTGTCTGATCAGTTCAGTAAATGTCAAGTCTTTTTAAACTGCTAAACACTGACTTGAGAGTATGTACTCACAGACTAATCCTAAAAAGGTCCACCCTAACCTCGCCATAGTCATTGTGTCAGCAGTGTTCAGGCCTGAAGAGGGATTGTGCTTTGTGTGTGGAGTTTGCTCAATGGCCTCAGCACAATAGGCATTGGATTTTCTCTGTGTGTGTATGGAAACGTCCATGTGTGTGTATGCTGAACTGGTCAATCGAATGTTTTTGTGTTAAGCACTGGTTGGATGAAAGGTCAGATGTTGTGTCAGCAGTTAATGGCTTATTTTTCTTCCATCATGTGTTTAGAAAAAATTCCAAATAAAAAGGAAAATATTGCTTAATAAATCAGACAGCTCATCCACTTGGTGTTTTCTAAACATGGACTAAATAATACATCTGAAAACAGTTTTACTAGCCCAAATTTTTTTTTTACTGCTGGTGGAGGATAAGATTTCAGCTCAGCCCCATATGGACTACATGTGTTGTCTCTCCCTGCATCTTTGTGAAGCAGAGGAGGATTCAGCAGCTTGTTTGGCAGAAACCTAATGAGATGCTATACCTTAATAAGATTTCATGGTATCTGGGGTTTCAGGGTGTCTATAATGCCTTCATAACAAAGGCACTCTGTAGTCGTTTTTTTTAACATGTGAATGATATGTTGAGATATATTGATTCAGATGACATGTCAAACCCTCACCAAACTGTCACCTGCCCTTTTTTTTTGTTGAAAGAAGGATTAACGTTCCCAGTATGTGGCAAAGGCAACTCTATTTTCCCTCTTTCAGTCTTCCTTACGCTCTCTGGATCTTTTTGCTTTCCATCTCTCTCCTTCCCTTCCTCTCCCTCCCTGTGAGTCTGGCAGCATCCTGTTGTTCCGCTCCCTTTCGGCAGCAGAAAAAGACGGACAGATGTGACAAATATGGTCTTGCGTCGAAATCACCCCAACCAGACAAAGGTTTTCCACTTGATCAATTCCTGACCCAGTGGCTCTCTGAACCCAAAATTGGGCTGCTTTTCTTTTCTTTTTCTCGCCACAGTCGGTTTTCAAAGCGCAGAGAGAGCGAGCGCTAAAAAGCACTTTATCTCTGATCCAATAATTAGCAGCGCCTAGCCGCAGCGGGATGGACACCCTTGCTGATTCTCAGTGACAGCCTTAAACTAATATGCATAATACCAAGGATACTGCCACAACTCCCCAAGCCCTCAATTTATGCAGATCCCAAAGAGCTGGATTGAGGTTAGCTCGGTGTAGACGCCAAAAAACATCTTTAAATGAACTCGTTTGTCTATTTCTTTCTCTGCCCTAGCCTCTACCCCATCTGTCTTTCCTCCATATGAAAAATCTGAAAGGAAATTTGTTAATGAGTTACATTTGAAGACCCAATTTGAACACCTTTTTTGTATGATGGTACAAACACAGTGAACATTTGCTCCATTAGATTATTTTTTTAGCGCTTGTACAGTCATAATGAAGAATATTCAGCAAAACAAAGTGAAATGCTTCAGTCTAGGTAGGTTTTATGAAGGGAAAATTGACTTAATACATGTTCATATTAACATATTTTATGGCTTCGGCTGAGTTTTTCTGCCTGTGAGGCAAACCAGGAGTTGAGTGTTTTCGAGCAGTGTTTTATGGCTTGCCGTTGGTTCTCTTTGTTATCTTTAGCATGTCAAACACTGGGCCCACCACACAGCTGGCTTTCACCACAGTGGAACAGCACTCTGAGAAGTCATTACTCTGACAATGTGAAATGAAGGTTTCTGTCTCTTCCCCTCATCACTCCATGCCCCAGCCCCTTTTTCTTACACTGACTGGAAATGTGCAGTTTTACTCCACCTTTCTTTGCTGCACCCTTCTTTATTTAGTATCTCTCTTTCTTGCCTCCTCTCGCTCTTTTAGCCTTTTGTCTGACTAAGCCCCGCTGATTCACAGCCTTTGAGATAGTTATCTGGCCGAGACCCATACATGCCCTCGAGGCTTTCTCCTGTTTCAGCCACTGCACATTTCTTTCACATGGGGGAGACACTCTTAACAAAAGTGGCCTTTTTAATCTGGCGAGCGAGGAGCGCATTGGAGTTGCAAACACTTGAAAACTGCCATAAAACTGCATGTGAGTCATCTTGCTCAGACTCTTATGAAGGTGCTCTTTTGTTGACAGGCAAAATGGATGTCTTTTATAAGTCAGTTTGCCCATACGCTTGTGCAAGAGGTTATATTTTTAATCACATGATCCAGGATATCTTGACTTTTTAAAAATGATGCTTTACAATTATGCAAAGTGCATCGAGGGTCAAGTTCTGGTCCAGAAACATGAAAGAAAGTGTTGTTCAAGCAGGAGCTTTGGTGGCTATTCTCTCTCCTCCTCTCTCACTCTGTCATGCCCCGGCTCTGCTCCCTCTGATGTGTGCAGCCAGAAGTCAGCTGTCAAAAGACTTTGATGAGCAAGTAGGGAAGAAGAGAAGAGAGGAGGGCGTGAGTGTGTTACGGGGAAAGGGAGGGTAAGAAAAAGGACAGAAGAAAATCCCTCATTCTCTCGAGTTCTGAGTTTACCCAGTCTCTCTCGACTGCCACTTATCCTTCAGTCTCCATCCCTCATTTCTTTCCCTTTTCTCTTTTTATTTGTTGCCTCTCATCTTCACTCTGAGACCCTCATCACTCTCTGCACATTTCTCTCTCTCTCTCTCTCACACACACACACACACATCTGAGCAGCCAGCTACACACTCCGCCTGCAATTAAGCAAGATTCAGCGTCTGCCTCTATTTCCCAAGTCGTTTCAATTTGGCACCAAGCCTCTAGGCCACTGCGGCACAGCCCAGTGGCTCCACACCCCGCCTTATTAGTGACCTGGGATAATTGGGGAGGGAATCCGAATCGCAAAAAAACTGACTCTGGGTCTCGCTCTGAGCAGCGCACAGGAGATGAGAGGATGTTTTTAAAACTGTGCTTCTTCACAATAAAAAGAGGGGGAAAAAAATAGTTATGAGTGGGAGGTGGAGGAGAGAGATTTGGGCTTAAATCAGAGCGACGCCCCGGCTAATGTTTCTGTGGGTAGGACATACAATCGGAAATGTTCACCCCCACAGTCCTCCCGTTCTCTCACTCCCCTGACCTCCACAAAGCCTACTCTGTGAAGAAAAATGACTCTCTCAGCACTTAGTATATGGACTTCAAGAGGGTGGCAGTATGTCAAACTCAGTGTAATTTAAGTATGCATATGTGGTTTTTAGCTCAGAGGTACAAACCTTTTACACTGACATGGTTGTTATCCTGGCCTGGCAACCTTATTTGACACTTTTATGAAGAAAAAAAACATTAAGAGGGGGGGTATAACCCTCTTAAAGGTCTCTATTTACATGTGAGAAAACACAGCTATAGTGCTCCCATTGTTTAGACTGGGGCTTGAAATTTGTTTTGATTGAGTCACAGGGCTATTGTGTTGTGGTTTGGCCAGCTGCAGTAACAGTATGAGGGTCCAGTCTCTCTGCTTTTTGTGATGTCTTCTCTACTTCCTCTCTTTCTCTCTCTCCGTCTGCCCCCCTCCACCTCCCCCTCAGCCTCACCCCTGTGGCTTCTTGATGCATTGCAGCCCTTTTCGGACGAGACAGAGATATGTGACCTTATAAAACGCTCCCTTCATGAGATGCTTATCTCTGAATGAAAGGCCCCCAGGTAACACGGGCACAGGCTGGAAGAGGACAGTGGGGCTGAAGGAAGTGGTGTTTATTTTTATTTTACTCTAGTCAGTCTGGCCATTGTTAAAGGAGGGAAAACCTCATCCCCAGCTCAATCTTTTTTTCCCCTCTTTCACTCATTTTCTGCCTCTTTACGCCCCTCTTTCCTTGCTCCTCCTTTTCCTGCTCCTCTCCTCTGTCCTGATGGTGAATATGAGTGGCGGTGGAGGCCTTTGAAGCGAAACCACGGCAGAGGGAGCAGTCATTGTGCAGCCCCCGACCTCCAGCGGCTCAGACTGAGTTGTGCGGGGGCACACAGCCAGACTTCAGCTGCCCGGGCCCCCAGCGATGCCGCCTCAGATGTGGGCAACGCCTCCCACTACCTCCCCCCCTCCTCCCACACCACCCTCATGTACTCCCTAGTCTCACCCACACATGCCTGGGGTTTGGGGTTTTGGTGACTCCCCCTCCCCTTTCCCCTTTTGACCACAATCAGACCCCACCCTTGCCTTTTCTCCAATTTTTAACACAGACTCTGTCTTCCCTCTTCTTTCCCTTCACCCTTTTAGTTTCAGCCCCTCCTGACTGGCTTGTTAGTTTCTGATAGCCCCTGTGGAAAAGATACAACATCCCCTGAGCTTGCCTTTTGATTGGAGGTTAAAAATTTAAAAGCTATTTTGTAAGGGGCGATTTCTTTTATGTTGACTGTCAAAGAACCAAAGAAAGTGCTAACAGTGCAGAGCATTTTGTTTCAAACGTCGCTTTGTCTTCCAGGTTTTTTATTTTTTATTTTTAATTGGCCTGCTCGTTTTATTTTTCCCTTGTCTTTAAAAGCGGCACTGCCACAAATGTATAGAGAGGAGGCTCCTTTTTAAATGGTGTCACCAAAGGCAGCTGTGCGATCCAGGCCAAGGTCACTGCAAAAGACGCCACTGCACCACACTCTAAATGTGTGGACAATTACTTGCTAGAGCTCTCAAGTCTGTTAGTCTGAGCCAGACTGAACTGACCTCAGTAGATGATGTAACAAAGGGTTGACACTTAGTGTTTGCTGGATCTCAGTTTGAAATATTAATTATTAATTGAAATATAATTATTTGTCCATAATTTGTACTACTTTATATTCATTGCACTACTGTTCTGCCCAGTCCAATTCATTATTGTACATATCCATCAGTAAACTTCTGTTTATAGTAATGCCATCTGAATATAACGTCCATAGTACCACTTGTAAAATATTTTCATAATATTGCTATATCCTGCACTTGCTTATTGCACTTCTGGTTAGACCTAAACTGTATTTCGTTGCCTTGTACTTGTACAAGTGTAATGACAATAAAGCTGAATCTAATCCAATCTAATGGCGCAAGAAACATGTGCAGTCTGACGACTAGAAAGGTTTGATATAAACCCTCAGGTTATTTGAAAGAGAAAATGCGTGCGAACGGTAAAATTATGACCCAAACTGTGTTATAAACATCCATCACAGCTTACAGACCAACTTACTTGTTCAACCTACTGTACAAACCGTAGTTGTGCACACATTTTCCAATGCAATGAGGAATTCCTACTTAAATTTCAGATGTGTTCAGTTTTACCTTCAAATAAAGTGGCTTAGATAACCTGACTGAACTGTTGGCTTGTTTACAACCTGTCAAATCATCTGACTGCAGTTGTTTCTTGCCCTTACAGACTTATTTTTAGCGATGTCACCATGTTCCCAGATCTTAATAATTTACATGTTGAGTACGATGTTATCGTAACCAATAAAATGATGGCCAAAACTACGAAAAGAAGACCCAAGTTGTAAAAAACCTGATTCATCTTTTAAGATGTCTCTGACACATCTTTCTTTACTGCATCTCTCTCTCTCATATTTCTCCTCCAAATCTCCCCTCTTCTCTCTGCCATGGTAAAGTCTGCGCCTCAGCCTGTGCTGGAGACACCTCTCTCCACTTGGCTTATTTTTAGAGTAATTTGTCGGCGGTGTTTTCCTTTTTAATGGCACCAAAAGAAACCCCAGAGCTTGGTGTAGGGAGAGGGGGAGCTGAGAAGGTGGGTGGGTTGGTGGGTTTGGAGGTTAGGGGGCTATAAGGCAGGCGGGCCCCAGCTGCGGGTGCTTTGATTTAGCCTAGGAGGTGAAAGCAGCGATTGAGATGCGAGGTTGTGCCAGTTATCTTAACCTCCCACACTTCAAAAGCTGGGCGAGAGCTTGTCCGACTCCTTCCCCTCCTTCCTCCGTCCCGTAGAGGGAAAGGAATTGGGGGACTAAACCTTCGCTAGCCCTCTGAACAGAGGAGCGTTTCATTTCCTGCAAAAAGTCCAGCCGGCATTCCTGAGCACTAATGTAGAGGGAGGAGGGGATGGAGGGAGGTGAGGGGAGAGGAGGGGTCAAGTTGCTCCTGAATCCCAGTGTTTGTGTCGGCTGGACTTTGTGAAGAGCTGGCCTGGTGCCCCCCTACAACCAACCACCACGCAAGTACACACCCCTGCTGTTACCACCAACCTTTATTTATTTTTTATTTTTTAAACGTCTGCGTACACACACACACACACACACACACACACACACACACACACACACACACACACACACACTTCTTGCCCGCAGCCCCTCAGGCCTCTTCCCCAGGCAGGAAGGCCAACGCTTTTCATGTCTGTGGTGGGGGAAGGAAAAATGCTCCCCAGGAAACAGGGTGCAGTGCTGGGCGTGCGGGCCCGCTTTGAGATCCTGGGATGAAAAGAGAGAGGGCGGCGGAGGTAAATAAAAGCGACAGGGGCTCTCTCTTTCTCTCAGAGCGCTGTGCTCCTTTCGGTCTCTGCTCTGTGCAGCTCAGGGTCAGCTCTCCTCGGGAAAGGTGGCCTCTGTCCTGTTCCCTTTTATCCACATGTGGTAAAGCAGTCTACGGGGTGTGTGTGTGTGTGTGTTTGTGTTTAAGACTTTTGAGTGTTAAGATGCAGCGAGCAGCAGGGCTCAGCTGACTTCTCTCCTACAAAAACACACTCTTGGCTTTGCCACAAGGGAAAAGCAAACTAATACCGTTTCTGTTCCTTTTTTCGTCTTCACAAAACATCCATCTTTTTAGTCGCAGGAGGCATCCATCCACCTCTGTCTCTGCCTCTCCACTTTGATCACAGATTCTATTTGATGCTGCTCGGGTCTAAAATAACTCTCCTTGGCTTGTCAATAACTAAAGCTAACTCTGTTATGTTAGCTCAAGCCCGGATCACGAGAGGGAAAAGAACACTTTTGCAGCTTGACAAACAATTTCCCTGTCGGGGAAAAGGGCCAATTTCACAAGAGTCCTATAAGTGGATTGAGCAGTCAGGTAACATTTTCACACTGCAGTGTCAATCTGCACCTGAACCGTGTTGGCTCAGATAATTAGCAACATAGTTCCATGAACTCTGCTAGTTTTAACCAAGTGGGTCAATGTGGTGATCCTCCTGTGTGGAGAGCATTTCCTCGTCTTGTTTTCCCATCGCCCACCTGCAGCGGCAGCCTACACGTCAACCAGAAATCACACAATTGGGTGCTTGCCTTGAGTGTGAGAGAGAGAGGAGGAATGAGTCAGTCAGGGGAGGGCAAAGAAGAGCGGAGCACTGCCAGCTGGGTCACGGCAACCCCCATGTTAGACTACATCAAAGCGAGCCCGGCCCACATCCTGTCACTGACCTATAACCCCTCTGTAGTTCAGTGCTTTGCTCAACACTGCTGCAAAGGCTTCCATTCAATCAGCTATAACACTACGAAGAAAAAAAGAAGATTGATTGTGTAGATGGTAATGACGGCAATTTGTCCCTCCCTGAACCGGGGAGGCATGCTTGCATGGTGAGACACTCTCGAGTCATTCTGAGTCATCTTGATATGTCTGGTTTTGGTTAATGTGACGTGAATGTGACCAGTGTTTTGGTGTGGGTTACTGATGTGTTTCAAATTTCCTTTCTCCCCCCACTGATGAGAGGAGCAGCAGCAGCATTTTTTTTTTTTTTTTTTTTTTTTTTTTTTGGGGGGTTTGTATACAGCTGAAGTTACTTCATAGTTAGTGTGGTTGATTGATCCGTCTTTTCTTTTGTTCATGTCTTTTTGTTTTTTCTTCAGGAGGAAAACGTAACAATTTCTCCACATGCAAAGCGAAGGCAGCAGCTACGGGCCCTCTGCTAGAGATGGAGGCCTGTTAGATTCCATGAAGACCCTTAAATCTCCAAACTGAAGCCTCCGGTTCTCAGAGGACCCCCTCCCACCCCACCCACACATCCCTACCAACTCCACCTAACCCTACTCCCTCTCCCTCAGCACAGTCACATGCCACCACCACCAAAAACACTTCTGTTTGACTATATTCCCTTCCTGAAGGAGCCTGCTGTAGAGACACTGAACTGAACAAGACAATCATGATTAGTAGGAGCACCCACCCTCACGCAACCACGTTCTCTCACCGAAAACCCAGATAACATCAATTTGATGTCGGTGTTTTGTCAGTTTCCTTTACAATCAGCTTTACTGCAATCCAAGGCACTGCACTGAAAAACAGCAGCAATTTTGATGTGCGCACAAACTTCACTGCACCGCCTAAGTTACTGTAATTTATTTGTCACCTTGGTTCCTTTGTATAGTTCATTAGGCCGACATTCACTCCCTCAACACCTCCCCCCACCCCCCTGTCTCTCTCTCCCTGGATTTTTGAGACCATTTGGGGTTTCACCCGACCGACCAAACACCTCTTTTTAGACTGCACTAATGAAGACGGAGGGATCTCATCTTGTCTAAGAAACGTCCTCAAGACACCATTTTAGTTTGTTGCTGACCAGTTGGTGCAAAAAAGGATCAACATTTTGATTTGCTTTTCATTTTAGACTGAGTTTTATTTTGAATGCTTTTTTGTATCTTGAACCCTTGTTTCAATTTCTCGGTGTATATTTTAGTGATTTTATTTTTTTTTTTATTGTTTTTTTAATATAGTGGTATATATGAAAATAAGCTTTGGACACAGGAAAGCCATTTTTCTTGTTGAAGCATCTTGCAGAAAATTGAAACTTAAGGCTTCTTTTGATAACTATTTGTAACAAATAGTGACCTCGAGTCTTGCTCAGATGTAAAATAATGCTCAGTATGTGTACTTTTTAAAACTGTCAGGATATGTCAATTTTCTTGGTATTTTTGCAGGCAACATTAGGACAAAGGCGAGAGTGATAGCTCAGAGGCCTATATTTTATTGTTCTAAAACATGACAAATGAAGCAGATATATATATTTACCCCAGCACTTGGCAGTCTTTCTTTTATTGCAATGGACCTTTGTCTTTTCTCTCTGGTAGCTAATAGTGTGGTCTTTAGCCATGTTGTTTATTCCATGCAAGCATCTCTGTAACATTTTGATTTTAATGCTCTATTTTAGTATTACTTGATGAATTCCTTTTTTTATTATCATATTTTGGGTCACTGTCATCTTGGTATAGCATTTTGCTTCCCAAGTGGTCATATTTGAACTGTTTCAACATGTTTGGGTTTTTTTTGTAAGAAAAATAAAAAGGCACCATTGGCTCATTTGATCACTTGTGTGGTGGAAAGACCAGAGCTAGAAGTGCCAGATGTAACGGTCTGTGTCATCCTTGGAGATTATAATGTATTAAGTATGCAAAGATGGTATTGCTATGTATTGGTGGTGTATAGCTGGTAAAACACATTGGATATAACATGTTTTAGTCTTTGTGGAAAATTCAAAAAGCTTTAAAAAATTGACAAGCAATTAAAATTCCAAAAGTACATAACGCTTGGGGCTACATTGATACAGTATTATTGCAATGATAATAAAAAGACAAACCTACATCAGTATTAAAAACCTTTCAATTGGGTATCTTTTCTATTGTCTCTCAATGTAAAAATTGTCAGGTAAACAGACTTTAAATTCTGTAAAAACTCTTAAGGTAATAATTAAATTTTTGAAGTGAACAAAACATTTTGATGAAAGAGTCAAGATAAAAGGAAAATTCTATTTATAGACTAATCTGTATTGTACATCTCCAATGTCGCTATTTTCAGTAAAACAGCGCCACCTTGTGTTCCTGTTGGGTTAACAGGGCATTTTGAAGAAACCAAGTGATTAAGGCTAAACATTCCCAAAGTGTGTAATGCTTTGTAAAAGCACCTGTCAAATGATTAATTCTATGCATTCAAGTCAGTTTTATTTATAAAGGCCACAATCACACATTTGTCTTTCACACAATCTAACTGACGTCCTATATCTTAAGTCTTGATTTGAATAAAACTCACCAAATTCCTTTTAACATGGACAGAAGTAACAATAGCAGAATTACAATATTAAGTAAATAAAAATCAGTATAATATCATGTCTAAAAAAATCACCCTCCACTCAAAAAACATGTTCTGCTTATTGTTACTTCATTTGGAGTTTGGTTTGAGCTTCACTGTGCAGAATGCTGTTTTCACATTCATCTGCTGGGGGTAGGAAAGATTCTCACCTTAAATCTCAGTTTAACCCGTGTGTGTACGAGAAGATTTTGTTACATCACTACTAGTTTGGAGGCCAATTGTGGTTAAATATGCAACAAATATGAACTTGAAGGTGCCAGTGCCCATACACTGAGAATGGACTTTACAGTGAAGTATCAAAATGAGGAATATTTGCATATTCACAGATTCTGGAAGGCGATTTTAAAAGAATAGGTTCACAATTTTTCAAGTCTGCCTACAAACAGTCAGGTGCCCATATGAACATTGAAACAGGTTTTGCTTGCTGTAATGCTTCCTCCTGTTCATACTGGACATTAAAATATCCCTTTCAATCACTTCAGTCTAAGTGATGGGGGACAAAATCCAGTCTTGTGCAAAAGGATCTCTTAAAGGTTCCCTGTGGAGTTTTTGACCTCTTGTAGTGCTATGGAGCTGTTTTTTATGATTGGGTCATTTTGTTTATCTTGTGCACACACACGAGGACTGTCCACCTGCCAGTTGTTCCACTGATCAACAGGTGGTGGTAATGCGCCAACATGAGCAGCACTGTGCCAGCAAAGGCAGGGAAGAAGAAGACTGCTAGCTAATAAATGTGGATGAAAACAATATAGTAACACATCTGTTAAAGCTCGAGGATACACACAATGCGTTTTGGTAAGTAACACTGAATGTAAAGTGTAAAAGTTTACTTTCTATAGCACTGACTTGTGTGGCACAATCAATTTAAACTGAGGGAAATGCCGCAGGTCATATTCAAAGAACTCCAATCTTATCTTAACTCCAAGTCTTATCTTCCATCTCAACAGTGATAATGTTGGTCTATCACAAATATGAATTTGTGAACTGATGCTGGTAGATTTGAGAGGCATGTTAAGTGTATCTGCAGAGCACTCCACACCTTTCACTCTTACGACGAGAACAAACACCAAGTATTTGAAAACTATTTAATAAGATTTAGTCTCTTCACACATATAAAGACATCATTCAGTGGATGTACATAAGAAAATGGACTGACACACAAAAGTCAACTAATGTAGAAGGCACAGGCGCCTTTCCATTTCTGCTCAGTCCTTGTTTGATGGCTTATTTTCTGAAGTTCAAGTCAAGTCAGTTTTATTTATATAGCCCAATATCACAAATCACAATTTGCCTCAAGGGGCTTAACAATCTGTACAGCATACAACACCCTCTGTCCTTAGACCCTTGATTCAATTGAGGAAAAGTTCTGACTAGTATTCCCCACAAAACCAGCAACACTGTAAAACTAAATTACTTGTACTTGTAGAATCCTTCTCCTGTCTTTTTGCCGCATTTGCCCTCTGCAACCAACTTGTTCAGCAATTCACTCTGGGCAAAGAGTGGGTTGCCAGGATCCATTGCACTCCACCCTAAAGATATGCAATAACAAAAAGGAATGGTGTTTTACATTTAATAAATATGTTCATTCGAATTAGCTTTTTTTTCTCCTTCCTTGCAGCTGTTTTATCTTAAACTGTCACACTTTTAAATTAAAGTCATATCTACACCTATATTTTCCACATAGTTTTACTCACCATCAATGATGAACTTTGAGGTGTCCAGTCCTACATAGTCCGCGAGCTCAAACGGTCCCATGGGATAACCTGCACCAAGTTTCATGGCAATATCAATGTCCTCTTTGGATCCATGACCTGAGGAAGAAAACAGAAAAACATAATGGTAACCAACGCTGCAGAAATCAATCAAAAACTAGAAAATAATATAAAGGGATAATGAATTAGAGCCCCATTATTTGATGGTGTTCACTTAAACATGAATGTGACACCAAAGAAAAGCCCCCGAAATGACTGAGATTCTTTTACAGTC
Organism: Siniperca chuatsi; assembly: GCF_020085105.1. Classification (NCBI taxonomy): domain Eukaryota; kingdom Metazoa; phylum Chordata; class Actinopteri; order Centrarchiformes; family Sinipercidae; genus Siniperca; species Siniperca chuatsi. The sequence continues at coordinate 12,884,893 of NC_058044.1, forward strand.
TTGTGTTTTCCACTTTAAATCCCAAAGACACATAGTTATAGACACTTTATCGTGGTGAATGATCCCAATACTCAAACTATGGCGATTTTACTATTGACATAACAGGTGCTCATGCTGGTATACATACCTCTCTCATGCAACCGGATGGCCTCCATTATGTAAGGAACAAGTAGGCGGTTTACAATGAATCCTGGCGTATCCTGAGTAAAGAGATGTTGGATGCTGCTGAGTTAAATATACTTTTTAAGAGACCACATCACATGACATGACATCAGACAGCAGATCTAACCTTGCAGGACACAGGTGTTTTTCCAAGCACTTTGCTGAAGTTCAGGAGGGAATCAAAAGTCTCTTGGCTTGTTGCTGAGGTTCCAATGACCTGTGAAAGATTAATACTTCAGCAGTTACTAGCATTATTCAGGTGGATTCAAGGATACTTTTATTGCAAGACAAACATTAACAGGACAACACCAGGAAAACAAAACAATGAATATAGGACGATTGACAAAAGTTTACTCAGAGAACAAGGTGATGTTAGTTGTTCGGTGTTGTGGTGATGTGAAGAAAAACTAAATAAATGTATGCTAATACTAATTATAATAGTACCATTGTCACCACCAATACTATTACTACTACAAATAACAACAATAATAATAATAATAATAATAATAATAATAATAATAGTCATTTTTCATTACTTTGAGATTTTGGGAATTACGCATATTTGCTATTTTACTGGGAGTTAGAGGATATATATACCACGCTCATGTTTGTCTGTAAATGTGAAGATACCACGAGCCAGTTAGCTTAGCTTAGCACAAAGACTGGAACTGGGGAGGGGTGACCAGCTAGCCTGGCTCTGTCCAAGGCTAGCAAAATCCCCCTACCAACAACTCCGAAGCTCATTAATAAAACATGTTATATCTCATTTGTTTAATCCATACAAAACACACAAACACGATATAACGTGTTAATTAATGAGCTTTAGAGGTGCTGGGAGGCAAATTTTGTTACCATTGGCTAACTGTTTCTCCCTGTTTCCAGTCTTTGTGCTAAGCTAAGCTAATTGTCTGATCGCAGTAACTTTATATTTACCATACAGACATGAGAGTAGGATCAATCATTTCTTCTAGTTAACTGTCGGTAAGAAAGCGAATAAGCGTATTTCCCATAATGTCAAACGTTTCCTGTAACCAATGGCGGCCTGCCAATAGAGGGCGCACGTACGACACCCCCACCAGCTAACTAGTAATTCAGAATCAGCTAAATCAATGAGTTGTTATTAAATATTTGAAACGAGCAAATAAATTAGTTTTTACTTTTTAAGCATTTTGACATTGCTTCAAATGGAGTTATGCAATATGAAATTCACCACAAAAATGTGTCTATTTGGTAGTTTTTTTGAGTCCCTACCTCTACAAGCTTCATCACAGGCACTGGGTTGAAGAAGTGAAGTCCGCCGAATCTGTCCAGCCTGTTGGTGGAGCTGGCGATGTCAGAGATGGGCAGGGAGGATGTGTTGCTGGCAAAGATGGTGTGTCTTTAAAAAAAAAAAAGTGCAGAAAAATAGTACGTATGTGTTACGATAGTACGTAACACATAATATGGACAGCAGTTAATAATATTGTGCCGTTCAGAACTTTCCATTTGCACTGTCCTTTAAGAAGACCACCAAATGTAATACGTGCCCTCTTCCCTCCCAGACCAGAACTTGGAAATGAAATGGATTTGGAAATTAACATGAGTTCACACAAGTGTTTATAAATACTGATAACTGAACATGAAACCCAGAACAAACAGTAATCAGCTGTAGCTTCTGGTTGGTATAAAACCCTTGCTACACTTTCGTCTTACTTGCTTATAAACACTTATAGCTAATAAATTAGACAGAAACTGGACGGTGCTTACGCTGGTGCCAGCTTGTCAAGCCAACCAAAGAGATCCTGTTTGATTTTTAGATTTTCAACAATGGCCTCCAACACAAGATCCGAGCCCTGAACTACAGATCCAGCATCGGTCGAGGTTGACACATTCTGCACAACTTTCTGGATGAACTCTTCACCTGCCTGAAACAAAACAAAAGCAATATCTCACATTAATGACCCACATTTCACTCTCTGTTTTTGTTTTTTATTATTTAATTTATTTTGTCTGGTGATCTGCTGTGTCTCACCTCTGGCTTGTCAGCAAACTTCTTCTTGACCACTCTTTTAAGGCTCCCTTCAATTCCTTTGACAGCCTTTTTAAGGATGTCGTCACTTGTGTCCACCAGTGTCACCGAGTGGCCAGTTGACGCAGCAACCTTTCAGAAAGAAATTAGGTCAAGATAGCTAGAAACACAGCCGTCAATATCAGTGATGTTGAGGTGGGAGCAAATAAGGGGATACTGTTAACTTCTGTGTAATTGCTGCTCATGATACAGCAGATGATAGTGGCTGCCATTGTTGCTTGTCTTCACTTTCTTAACTGGCTTAATACCAGGAAGTCTAAGGACCTAAAACAGCAAATGTAACTGGAAACCGGAGCTGTGGGTTTCTGCCACGTCATTGGCTTCCACCTCGCTGTGGAGCGGGTGTTTGGCCAGCATGTCGAGTACATCTGGTCTGTCCTGCTTTGCCTTTATAACGAACTCCTCTCTCTGCAACAACACAAACACGTGCCAGCACCGGGACCCCAGCAGGACACAACTTTTCAGTAGAACGCTACAGTGCAGATGTACGCGTTTGTATGTGTACAAATGGTTGTAAGCAAAGTGAAAGCAAAGTATCCCTTTCACAGATAACGCTAGCTGTGCAGCAGATTCAGGTAATTCCCTCCCTCCCTGAAGTTGTGACGTTAATGAGACAGCTACGTTAATAGCGATTTTTCAGTTTCTCCAGCCCACTAATTCTGTCCTGATACAGCCACATAATGCATCAGCTAGTACTTTTGTAAACTGAACTATTCTACCCTAAAGCCATGAAAGATTAGGGCTGCTCTGATTGCCCAGTCTATATTTTGTATCACCAGAGCTCTACACCCATCTCTCTCTCACTCAAAAAAAGTTTTAGTATGCATACTGACTTTTCTGACTTTTGTCTTACTCTCTTCTCTCCCTCACACCTCTCCTCTCAGTCTGTAAATTCTGGATTATGTTTATTACAGGTGCTGTGGTGATATGAACATGCCACTTGTTTAATCTAGATAAGAGATAAATACAAATACTGTACAATATCTGCAGTTCATCAGATCAAATGCCTATTACTTTCACATAGAAGTGCTGCTTGTGCTTTTGTTGGCATTGCAGTGTTCTCTCAGGAACCTGAAGATGGTAATACACATTGTTGCTTTGTCCAAAAATCACATTCACACTAACTCTGTAATGATGCGTGTTACTTATCCAGTCACTTCATGCTAGTCTCCTCAGATTACAACAAGCCTATAAATTGGTGTGATGTTGGTGTACCATGGCAGGGATTACCCAACACCTTGCAGTTTGTTCTGCAGAAAAAAAGTCCATGACTTTACCGGACTTTAATATGGTCAGAACCTGTTTTTTATTCTTTATCCAAAAACATCCAGGCTAATTGTCTTATTATATCAGTATATGCTATAATGTATGGTATCATATATAATTCAGATGAGTCATTTTGAGTTAATTTAGAGGAAGATAGAACCCAGGGTTTGCATAGTGCATTTTTGTTTGGTGGTTTGCTTAGGGCATTTGACTACTTAATAGCCTTAAGTTTGTAAATGAGCTCAGTAAAAGGTCCTATTTATTTGTCATTGTTAATGTTAGCCTACTTAACTATAAAGGGTCTGCAAAATAGTAGACTGACCATCAACAGTTGTGTATGTGTATGCATGTAGCCTATTAATTTAGGCTTTGTTTTAGCCTATTATTAGTATAATATTAATGCATATACAAAAATTCTGCACGTTGTGCGTGCACATTAACAACACATTATGGCCACCCCAGTTAAAAAATTCCTAGAACCGCCTCTGGTGGTGAAACAACTTAAGGACGTTCTTGGAAAACAAAAACAAAAAGTATCTGTCCAAAAGTTGGTACAAAACAGTAAAGTACGTTTATTTTATTGTATAAGAAATGCAAAAAAAAGTCTAGCAACTTGTATATTGTGAGATTGTAGACATTTACTATCTAATTGGGACACAGCTGAAATTCTCCAAACGCTGTTTACTGGAGAGCAAACAGAGCGACACCTTGTGGCAGAATGTGTTCCTTCCAAAATTCCCTGCAGTGCATCTGAGTTGAATCCTTCACGTGTCTGTCTTTGTTATGTCGCACAACAAGGAAAACAACTGTGTTTAATTAATGACAACTGAACTATTTTTTAACACAACTTCCTTATGGGATCAATGGGCGATTGTGTTGTCAGACAAGAAAAACATTCACTATCAGGGAATGTGAAACTTGAGACAACTACAGGTTTTTAATTTTGTAAGCTTATATGGTATGGAACACTTAAAGTGTTATCTTAATGAAATGATCCAACATACGTGGAGCATTTTCACTTTTTTGGGTGTACAAACAATAGGGCAAATACAGTTTTTCACAGCTGCATTGGTTAAAAGTGGACAGTCCCGGTGTTGTGCCGAAAAAGGACTGCATCCGATATGAACGTATTTACTATCCATTAAACATGCTGCCCTGATGATCATATATAATTTTACTAATAATTGTGTGAATAATTTACATAACATATTTCGGGAGTCATATGCCCCAACTCGGGATTGCAAAGATTGACGATGACAAACTTTTTCAGGACTTACAGCTGAGGTCACGACATGCAAGTAAAGCAAGTTAAGTCAATGTCAGACTTTGCTCTCCTGAATGGGGGGAGTCCTTTGGTCCCACAGGGAAGCGGCTGTGCGCTGCTCTTTAACACACAAAGGGGCGATTTATGCTTTATTGGAAGTGTTTTCCTGCAGTTTTCGGTTCAGTCGGTGCAGTGTAATCCGCGTCCTTTCATTTGGGTATCTGCTGATAATTATTTAAGATAACATACTCACAATTTGTCGCTACGTTTTTGAAGCGCAGGCTCAGATTTACAGCATGTCAGCTGGCTAGGCTAGCTATGATGAAGCTAACTGCTAGTTAACGCTACTTGCCATATGGTTTCTTGCTAGTTTCGTCGCTTACCTGTGCTATTCCTGCACCCATCTGTCCTCCTCCGATGATTGTTACATGCTTAATAACAACATTCCTGACAGCCGAAGACGAGAAACCTCTGCAGATTTGGTGAGTGAAGAAAGCCATTATGTGTTGACCTGCTATGGGACTCAGGACATAAACAGCCCCGGAAACCCAGAGAGAAGGGAGAGGAAGGTCGGCGGTCACGTGAGACGTCCATGACCTTTCACACAGATATACTCAGGTGTTACTACATATTGACTAGCTGAGTATAATAAGTATGTTAAGAATATTCAGAATTAGCAATACAGAATGTAAAGATACTTCATACAAGTAAAAGTCCTGCATTTTAAAATATTACTTAAGTAAAAGTACAAAATTATTGTCAGCAACTTTACTTTAAATATCAAAAGTAAAAGTAGTTTTGCATGTAGAATGGCCCTTGCCAGAGTTGTATTATTAAATATTATAACATTTGATTAATATGGCTCTTAACATTTGTTGCAGCTGGTCAAAGTGAACTACATACAGTTTAGCACTTTGTACTGTAACATTATATTTTATAAAATGATGATATACTCTTTGTACATTAAATGTTACTTGATTATTGTCTATAAGTTATAAGTCTTTCATTTAATATCTTAAGTTAAAGTGTATAAGTATTATCATCAAATTATAATGAGTAAAAGTACTCATGCAACAGAATAGCCCCCCCTCAGTGTCACAGATATGAAAGGTGGTGGAGCTGAAGCAAGTTTTAACCACTTTACATACATTTGAGTTGTTTAATATTTAAAAATAGAAATTTTATAACTTGGTCACGTTTTGTGTGTGAAACCTGAATTAAAGCTGTCAGACAAATGTAGTTGAGTAAAAAGTACAATATTTCCCGCTTACATGTAGTGTAGTCGAAGAATAAAAAGAGTATGGTCTAGACATGCTCTATGAAAAATGCAATGAGATTACAAGTTCAATTACAAGTACCTAATAATTGTAATTAATCACAGTACTTGTAATGTGCTTAGTTGTATTCCACCACTGCTAATAGCTCACTAAAATACAGTTCTCGTTTATTAAAAATGAAATTCAATTTATGAAGTCTTAAGTTTAAGTTTATAAACCCTGACTGAAGTTATGTTGTTCTAATGCATTTCAGCAGTCCTCTAAATCTGAACAATAAATTATTCACTTGAAAGTCCCAGCTTGTAGTCAGTCTCTTTTCCAGCTTTGAGAAGATTTTTTTTTACTGACTGATGTTTTTCTTACAATCATAATTCACTTCTCTCAACCTGATTGTAACTCTACACTACACATTATGTGTGGATTCTGGAGACCTTAGTGCTTTTTCAGTAAACACCTTATAAGCTTTGGGCAGTGTATTTCTTATGAACTATTTTATTTTTAAATGACAATTTGGGATCAGTTTGTTCTTTCAGAATAAAATAATTTAAATGATGATATTTAAGGGTGCACATGTCAGTGGCTCTAGAGCAGTGGTTAAATTTCACACTGGCTTTGTACTCAAAACTTAATTGTCATTCTGAACCACTGACATAAGCATTGCTGTTGCAAGTTTCTAGCAGTGAGCCAACTATTTCTTCCTTTGTCTTATCTCATAAATTCCTCACAGGGCTAACAACGATCCCATTCTAAAATGTCAACAATTTAAAACAAAAACATTGAAGAGTAAAAACTGGAACCAAAAATACATATTCATGATAAAGTGTAGTAATCATTATTAAAGATAATCTGTTTTTATTGACAAGTTGTCAATAATCCATTCATCGAGTCTGTAAGGAAATATATTTTTAAACTCTTGGGCAGAAAACTGAAATCTTTCTTTCCCTAATGCCCTAATAAAAGACATTATATAGACAGATATGTGTGCTAATTTCTATAAATAAGTGCTATGCATCATAAAAACAGTACATTTATAAAATATCAATACAGATATTCAGCAGGTTTCTTTCAAAAGCAAAGGTATCTGGCATATAATACTGACCTTATTAATCAAGCGGTTGATTAACTAAAAATGAATCCAGCTTCTTAAATAAGATGATTTGCATCTGTTCTGTTTTTGCTTCTTTCTGTTCTCATATTGTAAATTTAATACCGACTGTAAGGCATCACTTATTTAGTATTAGTATTTGTCATTATTTTTTACATTTTATGGACTAAATGACTGCTCGAATAATCAATAAATTAACTGATAATGAAATATAATATGCAGCCATAATTGCAAGAGCAAAACACTTACATCCCGATCAAAACCTACTTTTTATATTTTGCACACATTACATTGTCTCTCCAGGAGACCTTTACCAACATCTTTGGCCTTTTGCAAGGTCCTTGGCATCAGAACACCCAGTTTACAGAAAATCTGTTGGAACCAAGTCTTCCAGGGGCGCCCCGGTAGCTCACCTGGTAGAAAGTCGGCCTGTGTTCGAGTCCGGTTGGGCCCGTTGCTGCATGTCACTCCCCTCTCTCTCCCCTGCCTTCCCTGTCTCTCTCTACTGTACTGTCAAAAATAAAGCAAACTTCTTTTTAAAAAAATAAACCAGTTTTTTCACTGTTTCATTTACGAAGGCTCACACACACAGTGAATGGGCAGGGTGCCAGCGTCAGGCCGAATCGCCCGTGCAGGGGAGGAGGAGGCTCTCCCTCTGGGAGTCTGAATTTGAAGGCCTGCAGTAAGATGGTAACCGTCAGGAACAGCTCCATCTTTGCCAGCTGTTCACCCATGCACACTCTGCGACCTGGAGGATACAGGGGACAAATCATAAGAGCCTGGTGTATGGACAATTTAAATAAATTTATAGATCAATGTTTCTGTTATTTAGCCCATATGAGTAAGGAGTGGCATACCAATCCCGAATGGTATAAAGCACTCTTTCCTGAGCAACCTTCCCTCATCGTCCAAGAAGCGTGCTGGGTTGAAACTGTCTGGGTTATCCCATACAGTGGGATCTCTATGGACAGACCACAGGTTGGGCAAAATAACTGTTCCTTTGGGAATAGTGTAGCCTCTGAACTCTGAAAAAGGAGAACACATTACAATGCCACCCCCTCAGCGAATCAGATGCTCGTGAAATTATGAGAAATCAACCAAATTCAGCTCTGTAGATCTTTATTTTCCCAGAGATACAATTATTGTCCGAGACTCAGATATCTGACAAGTTGAGCATTAACAGGGTCATAGGTGTTGTTTAAGTTTACCTGTTGTCTCGGAGGCCATGTGAGGAATACCCAGAGGAACCACTACAGTCAGTCTCTGTACCTCCATGATGGTTGCTTCAGTAAAAGGCAAACTTCCCTTATCAGTCAAAGACGGAACCCGATGTCTGCCCACCACTTCATCAATCTCTGCCTGGACCTTGTCTGAAATAAAAACAGCAGAAGCAAAGCAACATCAAGCACATCATTCTTGCACGATTAATGAAGTCCTCGTCTCAACAAATCAGCAGTGACAAAAGTGTGACTTTTGGACCCACCTTAAGCCTTTTCAATAAAAGTACTAGAAAGTGGTAGTTAAATGCATGTTTTGTTGTGCTAATCAATGTGGCTGTGAAGCAGTAGAAGTGGTTAAATGCATAATCGAGCCAGACATTTTGTTGTCCTGGAATCAGGAAGTATTTGAGCCGTGGGTTCCCACAGTAGATTTTCAATTCCTTTTTCCTCAAAAGAGTTTTCCATTTATGTAGAAAACAAGGTCTGTGAGTCATATAAGCCTGAAAACATTTCACATTCGGTTCTACAACATAAATTACCCGTCAGTATCTCAACTATAAATTTTGAAGCTCTACAATGTTGTATAACTGCAATTATATTTTATATTATTGAATTATGTATATGTATTGAAATTATAAAGGAATTAAATCATTGCATTCAAAAACAGAAAAAGGTTGATTTGTGAAAATTATATTGTTGCAAAAAATGTGATTGTGTGTGCATATCATTAGTTGTTTGCTACACAGTTCGTCATTGTGGAGGTCAGTTTTGCACAAGCAAACTACACAAAGTGCTTCATTTTACAAGAGCATGTAAGGCAAAGGGTAGAGTCAATGGACTGTTGCTACTTTTACCTTGGATATCAGGGTGTAAGACCATGTAAAGCAGAATCCATAAAACTGAATTACTGGTGGTGTCAGTGCCAGCAATGAAGAGATCTCCTATTATATAAAAGAGATAATCTTCTGTGAAACTGCTGTCCTCCTCTCCAGCAGCTTGCTGGGACAACATCTCCAACAAGTACATGTCTGCAAGATCCCTTGGGCTTTCAGGATCTAATGTTTCCCGGTGCTTTGCGATAATCTTCTTCAGAAACACTGTGATGTCTCTTTCCACCTGCCGTAACTCCTTGAAGACCCCAAAAGGCAAGTAGTACAGCAGTGGAAAGATGTTGATGAGGATTGCAGGGCTGTTCACGCAGATCTCCAGCCCACGAACCATCAGGCCCAGCATGGTGCGGAACTCGCGGTCTTCGCGATGGAAGCGCTGTCCCAGGATCAGCGAGCAGATGACGTTTGACACGGCGTTGCTGATCAGCGGGGCCAGGTCCACACCAGCCCCACCAGACTCCTCGTTCAGTCGCAGCAGCTCTGTTTTGATGTCAGCCAGGCCTTGAAGGATGCAAGGCTCCAAGCTCAACTTCCCCAGGCCAAAGTTTCGGAGTGTGGTGTGGCAGAACCTGCGCTGCTTTCTCCACACCGGCCCGTAAGCTGCGAAGACTATTCCTAAAGTTAAATTAAACCAGAAAAAGTATGACATATAGCTCATGTCAACAAAGAGAGCATATAGGTCAGGTTCAGTTTCTTATCTCAATGGTCTTGTCCAGCTTGTAAATAGGCTACTTGTATTGTTTCATTGTGCTATTGGTCAACCTGGTTACTGCATGGCCCAGCTGTAGGATTTAGGGTGTTAAACAGAGCCTGTCTATAAGTTACAGCTATACTGAAGTGTAAATGTGTAACAAGAGTCTAATGCAACAGTCCTGCAATAAATCCGACCTACATGAAGGGTATAATGTTTTTCAAAGAGGTGTTGATTCAACTTTATGGTCATTATGGTCACAGCAACCAAGAACTCTTTCAACGTACATACAGTCATGTGAGTATTAAGACAAACCGGAGAAAATGTGAAACTATCCTTCAATCTGGCTGTGGTTGTACTGAGAGGTGTTTCTAACAATTTGTCCACCCCATTTATTATATCAATGAGAGTAGAGAATATTAGAAACACCTCTCAGTATAAAGCAATACAATCAACAGCACAAACTACAGCCTCCAAAAGGACAATGAAGTTGAATCGACACCTCTCTAACGTTTAAACAAAAACTTTATTTATTGGACTGCATTAGTTTTGTCTAGGTGTACCTAATACAGTGGAAACTTAGTGTGTTTATGCAAGTCTGTCTATTACATGCTTAACGTTACTCAACATCGAAGTAAGGTTGTAAATCAATGAAATGGCCCTTTAATGCACTTTACCTTTGCGTTTAGTCATGATCGTGACAGCAGGAATAGCTGGTCTGTCGGAGAACACGTCGGGATGGTTTGAGAGAGCATCCTTGACCACTTCATAGCCATTAAGCACAACGACCAACTGAGTCCCTACAAAAAGGCTGTAAACATTACCATACACGTTGGCTTGTTCCGTTAAAACAACCACGGCGTTTCTATAGGTGCCGTCGGACTGCTGTCCAAACCTCCTATGGATGAAAGAGGGGATAAGAAAGCCGCCGAAGTTGCCGACCACCGGCCACGGCTTCGGACCTGGCGGAATATTTGCGTGGTCCCACCGTCTCTGATAAAAAATAAATAAATAATACACTATCACAGTCAAAGCTACAATGTTTACATGTGACAGTACAGAGCTGCTCAGATTCTCCAGCCATGACAGCGACACCATGGTGTCAAAATTAAAATAAACTGAATTCAGTGAGCTGACAATACTATCCCATTTTTAGGAGTATTCATACAGTCCTTGCAAAAGGATCGATAACATGTCAACTCCACGAAACTGCTTTTTAATAGACCAGTATACGCTCTTCCGGTGTTGGTGGCAGGATTTAACGTAGTACCGTTACTGGCTTCCTATTGGCTGACAGTGCTTTGACCTGCTGTGATTGGTGCACTTTGACAATGGGCTTTTCAGCCCTTAAACTTGTTTTATAGGCTACACCAAGGCTTGCTTGCTACAATGTAATAACCTAGCAAAATAAAACTAAATTAAATTAAATTAAATTAAAAGATAGGAGAATATTAGCTCGTGCGTCCAAAAAAGGGAAATTTTGCCTCTTGGGGAAGGGCTACCATAAAGTTACATTTCAGGGATTAAAATGCCCATTAACTAAACAATAATAGTGATACTTTATTGTATAGTTATTACTCTATAGTTTGAAACAATCCCATCCCTAACATCAGTATCAATGGTTTGAAATGATTTTAACCCATGCATACACTTCAAAGGGGAGTAATAACAAATTTGCAAATTAAAATTTGCATCTTTGTTTAAAACATACATAGATGAATGAAAAGTTTAAGGACAGAAGAGACCATATTAAATATTTAATCAAAATAAATTGAATCTAAATTTGATAATAGTTTGTAAAGTTTATAATGAAAATTTGGATCTATACTGTACAAATGCAGAGCTATACACAGCCCTGCATTACTGTCCTTAATGTGGGTAATGTAACTTTAATAAATACATAGATAAGCATGTGGTTTAGACTTTATTTTCATATTTTCAATTTTCTTTCAGGAAAAAAAATATATTTTCTTGTGACTTGTGAGAAATAGAAATTCTGCAAAGTTGAAGAGATCCATTAAATATAAAATTGTCTAAAACATGCAATTGCAGTTTATAGTATAATGATGACTGACTGATGATTTCATTAAATCAAATAGCACACTGAAGCATTAATATGGTTAAGTTTTAATACAATAGTACAATGTTGAGACTACAGCTAAGATTTACACACTCAAGGCTACTGAAATAATACAATATTAATAATAATATAAAAAACTCATAGAAAAACAAACAAACAAAGACACCAAAACCCGTAATGGCAGTTTTGGAACACCTACTGACATTAAACACACTAAGGCACCTTGTGACTTGAGCACATTGATATCATATTGAGGTAAACCCCGTCAACACACATAGTATGAAAGAGCTACGGTAGCAGATTGAAAAATAAAGTCTGGCAAATGCTGCAACAAACCTGCGAGTCAGTTGCAACAAACTGTCCGTTCATGTCTGAAAGTCACTTAGGAGCTTTTCAGGACTTTATCTCATAAATAAATTACATCGACAAAGAACACATAGAGACAGTTTAATTTAAGTTTATCCTTCTAGACACATTTTTGCGGAAAACATTTCTTTCATAGCTATGCATTTGGTAGCATTATGTTCCTGTCCAGCAGACAAGACTGAATGAAGAAACACCACTTCAGTGGATTATCAGGCAACACTGCTGGGGTATCAGGGTCATGTCACTCCTCTCGTGTACTCTGTACCATGGAGTACTTCTTGCAGGGGTTCTTAAGGCAGGCAGGAGGCCAAGTGATGGGCCAACTGTAAGAGCATGGCACCGAAGTTTGGACGTTCCTCTCCAGGAAGTTGAATAGTGGGTTCCACCAGGTGTTGGTGAGGTAGTTGTTGGGCGAGCATTTCAGAGTCTGTCAAGAAAATAAAAGTTATCCTTTAAAATAATACAGTAATAACAAAAGTTTTTGTTCACATATTACCTTCCATACAAGAAATGCAGCTCAAAGTGCTGCTGATGAACATGCCAAACCGACAACTCTTCTTTTTGTCATAATGTGACTTGTTTAGTTAATTTAAAATTACATTAGATTGCATGTCAGATTTTGGATATGCTGCTTCAGTGATGATGCCATTGCTTGGGCGTCAAGGACAGTAGTTTTGTAAAAGGTTGTATCAAAGTCTCCAAAATTGCCAAAATTTGGTTGTCCAATAAAAAAAAACTTACTGTCCCTTGCACATTCTCAAATGTTGCTGTCAAGTACACCCTCCATGCGTAATGATTAATGTGAAACAAGGTTCAATGAGAGCGTAATCTCTTTTTTTACTCTCTTGCACTCCAACACACACACACACACACACACACAAACAGTGTTCAGACCTGTAAATTGGCCATGGTGTGGTACCACCAGAACAGGCGAGAGGTGATAAAATAGGCCACGACCACATCCACACTGTAGTGCTCATGTGCCACCAAGATGCACACCACACCAACGGCACTCAGCAGCCAGCACATCAGATGGTACCACCAAAACGACCGTGGTGAGTCTTTAGAGAGGGGGAAGGAAGTTATAACATTCAAAATGTTTTTAATATTTTGTCTACCCTTTTAAGATGCCTCTCAGTATAACACAACATAATTCAACAGCACCAGAAACTACAGACTTCAAAATGACCGTAAAGTTGAATTAACACCTCTCTAAAACAGTTTCAATTAAAATTGAACATTACAGCCTTCATGAAAGTACAATTTATTGCAGGGCTGTTGTATTAGACTGCATTAGCTTTGGTTATGTGTACCTAATAAACTGGCAAATGAGTGTATATCCAGGAACATACAGACTTACAAGATACACAAATAATACAAATAATTTGAATATTGAAAGAAAAAGTGTAATAGTGGCAACACACAGAACCTATTAGTATCCTATTAGTCCTTAGAAGGTCCATGTGTTCATATATTATTCATGGGAAATGCACATAAATCATTCCATACAAGCAAACAAACAAGGGCTACTTTGAGTACTCACACTCCTTGATGAACAGGTAGGTGAGAGTGAGCATCACAGTGTGTCCACTGTAGAGGAAGTCTCCACACAAGAGATGGGAGCTTGTAATGGACAGACCCCCACCTGAGACCAGTCGCAAAATTCGCTGGATTTTTGCCTGGGAGTCTCCGTGGAGCTGATGGAGAACAGGAAGTGGACATAAAGAGGGAGAAATACATAAACACTGGACCAGCGGCAACATTAGGGCTGCAACTAATGATTATTTTCATTATCAGTTCATTTGAATTGAGTCGAATATTGTTTTCAATTAATCAATCATTTATTCTACAAAATGTCAGAAAAAGAAAACAATATACATCCCAAGTTCCCAGAGCCCAACATAACGTCTTCAAATTGCTTGTTTTGTCTGACCGACAGTTCAGAAGTCAAAGATATAAAATTTACATGAATGTAAAACAAAGAAAAGCAGCAAATCTTCACATGTAAGAAGCTGATATCAGAGAATGTTTGACATTTTTGCTTGATAAATTCTTAAATACTAACCCAGTTAGGTCTAATTGATTATCAAAACTGTTAAAGGAATAGTTCGACATTGATTGCCTGGCAACTTCACGGCAAGGACAAGACTGCAATATTAACAGTATCATCAACTACACATGATCTAATCTTGTGCTCTTGTGCTTGTTAATCAAATTACTGAGGATCACTCACTTCTTACAAGTAGCTAAAGGCTGTCATACACTGTCCACAACATTTCAAAATCTTGGGAACAAAACAACTACTAAACTCTAGCAAACTGCCGGGAGCACATGTTTTTGATCAAAAACACTGATACACCTCAATATTGTTGGTGTCATGAGGTAGTAAAAAGTCCAAATGGCTTTTTTATAACTGCCTCTCTTGTGTGGCTGTGCAAAATGAGTCCAAGGGGGTGCACGAGAGTACGCGGCTGAGCAACGACAGCTGATGCCTGCTCTGATGTTTTCATGCTACTCACCTTTGGAGCACAAGTCATATGCATGCCAGGTACAGGCAGGGTGGTGATGTACATAGTGACACAGCGGTACAAATACAGGGTGCCAATGAGGAAGAAGAACCGCCTGCTTGCTATTGACCTACAAATGGACAATATTAGAGTCACAATTGAGAGATGAATAAATGTTATGGTCTCATGGATATGCAGTACTACTTATACATTGGTAAACTTCTTAAATCTACTAAATGGTGGAGAACCAGACTACATAATGACAATGGAAATCCTCCAAAATATGCTGTAACAATGTTAAAAATGTTACTGGTGATTTTGTTTGCGTTGCTAAGCCTATTTTGTTGTTATATTTTTGTTTCTATATCTTTATTCTCATTTTAATTAATTTAATTAAACATTTTTCAGGTATCTACATTAAAACCTCAACAGTGAGGGTCTGGTTTTGGTGTCCGCTCTAGAGAGCAAACATGCTTTCTAAACTACTCATGTTGAACAGTCATATAGGGAAAACTCCACTGTAGAAAAGACAGAAATACAATTTCATCACTGGTAGCCTCAACAGACTATAATATGAATCAGTTCCTGAGTAACAGGGAGAGACATGCAGGGCATAGAGTTACAGCACATAACCACAAAATAGTTAACTACCATTGTGCAATACAAAAAGGAATAACTGTAGCCTGAGTAACTTTTTCTGCACCAAAATTATATTTTCTCCCCTCATTTAATTTTCAGGTGTTTTTACATTGACACTACATTAAAAGATGAGGCTGGCATTATTGTAGTGTATTTTTCTTGTCAACAAACCCCATGAAAAATAATAGATACCACAAAAAATATACAGACTTATCCTTGAAAACTATGTGTATCATAGGTAGTACCAAAGGTTCTTACTTATATCTGAAGAAGAACAACTGGATCAACCAAATGGCCAGCAGCACCATGCCATTGATCTCTGTCACTGTAAATGCCCAGTTAACCCTGTCAATATAGTCAAAAAACTTATCAGGAAGAGGCGGGCTGCTTTCTTTGGGCGGGACCCTCTCGTGGACTACAGTGATGACGACTGTGGTCAGGACCAAGTTAAAACCAGCATAAAAGAAGGCGACTGCTGTCTTCCACCACTCCATGGGCAGGCGATTGACCTTGGACTCCGACACAGAGATCTTTACGTAGTCATTATGCCTCCCTATGCCTTTCCGAAAGCCCCTCTTTGTATCCTCTCCGCCTGGGGTGTGGACAGGACAAGTTTTACCACCGCTGGGCACAGCACCACCCTCCATTCCTGGGTTCAGATTATCAGTGGAAGAGTCTCTCGCATCCACAAGCTCCTGTGATGCCATTGGTGCCTGCACTGTCCATCCACAGGCACCGCTTCTCTGGGTTGAGGCTTTTTAGCTGCTGCGAGAGAAAACAAAAGGTTGGAAACTGACAAACGCTTAGGTTTGAGAAGCATACCCAAACCTAAGCATACAAGCATAATATTGTCATTTGAAAGAAAAGCACATAAGTAAACACGTGCTGCTTGGTTGAATTAAGAGTGCCAAATCATCATGATGAGAAACAGGGAGGAGATTAACTTTGATGAAGGTTTACTTTTGTTTCCACTCTTCCTTATCCTAGGGATTAGCAAAGCAAGAGATTGAGCTTTTATTGATGCAACATTCTTGATTCCACTGGCTGCAATGTCCATTTTGGACTGAAAAGTTATTTCTGAGTTTATAGCAGCCAGCTATTCTAGATGTGGCTGTATGAGTTAACGCTGTGTGTTATATTTTCCTTTTCCTGGACATTCACCAAAACCACCATGACAGTTTTCTGTTTGGATGTTCAGTCAGACTCTTATTTTGGGCCTTCCTTTCTGCCAAGCTGCTTTGGTTTTCTGAATTTTGTCCTCAACAAGCAGTTGCTTTGGTCCTTTTTGGTTTTCATGGTCAAACATTATCGGTTGCATGCTCATTATAAAAGTTTCAAGTTGTATGAATGCAAAAGTAACTAAACTAAATGAAACAAAACTTACTGAGATTGACAGTTCATTCTTGACCTTGGAAACAGTACTTGACAAAACAATCTCACCGCCACCATGGTCCATTTAGTGGCTGTTCTGGAGCTTTCTATCGTGTCACGCCATATTTCTCTGCAGATGGAATGATGGAACACATTTTTTCTGAGCACTTTAAAGACTTCTTGGCCACAGTGGCTTAAAAGTCCATGACAACTGTGTAAACTCCATCTACTAAAGAAGATCATGTAATACAATTGAAAGCTCCAGTTATTAAATGGACCTTTTGGTGAGATTGTTTCATCAACAAAACAAAACTAAACTAAATAACACTAAACTAAACTAAACAAAGATAAGCTAAGTTAAGCTAAGCTAAACTAAACTAGAATATGATAAAATAAAATAACAGATGGATTGTTGGGAGCCAGAGGTGAATGATTAGTAATAATAAGACAAACAAAGTTGGAGACAAGCTACTGCAATGTTTGTTGTTGAGCTCTTTTCAGTTAATGACTTGAGAGAGCACTACAGCAATGCCCATTTTCATTCTTTCATGTCTAAAAGCTTTCTAGTCACTAACAGCTCCATTAATGGATTTGAGGATACTGCTATCAGCCCTGAAATGCATCACAATAAATGTCATCTGGAATACATACAGAATGGTATGTTTACTTGGAGACAAACCTGGCACAAGGACAAAAGATGGGCTAGAAATAGAGTATGGCTGGATACAGGAGAGCTACGGAAAGTATCCGTTTTCTCAAAATCAATTTTTGGGAAAATATTATTACAGTGGAGAAAGGCTTATAGTAGAATGCCCTCTGACTAACTCACAGCAGATTCAGCCTCTGTTATGCAACTAATGGATGGCTAGAGAATGCAAAATCTGACAGACTTTAAGGGAGTTAATGGGGTCATAAGGTTTATCAGTACTGACCAAGATGGCAAATAAGATCAACAAGAGCAGACAAACAATATAAGCCAATTACAATGTCATGTCCCTTATGCTATTAGTGAGATTATGTTGCAGCTCTGTGGTAAATTATACTGCAAGTTGTGATCCTATATGTCAAGGACATTTATGTAGTCACTCTGTTACTGGTGTAGCAAAGCGTTTACATCCTTTTTTTGGTTTTTAAATATAAGACAAATCCTGCTGCTGCTCCATAGACTGTGATTAATGAAACCAAACTATGACAGTGCCAGTAGTGATTTAACAGGGACATGTGAACATTTTCTGATTAACAGCCCTGCATTAAAACACAGCTTGGATGTTTTATGAGTCTGTGGTGGCCAGTGCTATCCTGTATGCTGTTGCATGCAGGTTGAGGGTAGCGGACGCTAACAGACTCAACAAACTGATCCGTAAGGCCAGTGACATTGTGGGGGTGGAGCTGGACTCTCTGTCGGTGGTGTCAGAGAGGAGGATGCTGGCCAAACTACATACCATCTTGGACAGTGTCTCCCACCCGCTCCATGACGTGCTGGTCAAACAAAGGAGTACCTTCAGCGGAAGACTCATCCCCCCAAAATGCACCACACAGCGCCACAGGAAGTCATTCCTGCCTGTGGCCATCAAACTCTTTAACTCCTCCCTCTAAGTGTTAGTCTGTATGACTCTAAGTCATTATACTGGACATTGATCATTACATCTCTGCAATACTTAATAATAATTGTGCAATATTCTGTGTTAATACTCCTGTGCAATATACTCTTTTCAGTTTAAAATTTCCTATTTATTGATTTTGATATTTATTCATACCTCTATTACTGCTGTGCAATATCCTCCATCTTATTATAATCTTAATAAGCTACACTTAACTTGACAGTTCATGCACTATTACCTTATACCGTGTTATTATCATCAATCGTATCGGTAAACCCACTTTGTACTTCACACTTATTTTATACTTATACCCACTTGGTACTTAATTTATCTGACCTGTATTATAGTGTATTATATTTTTTGCTTAGTACTTCTATTGCTGTGTGCACTGTGTGCACAACAAAAGAGTTTCCCCTCGGGGATCAATAAAGTATTTCTGATTCTGTTTGAATGTTAAAATTGACTACTGAATTGAGTATCCAACAAGTCCTCCAATCTGAAGGATAAAATAGGTTGTTAGTTATTGCCTTCCAAAACGCCCATGTGACCCATGTGAACATTATCTGGCACCCCTATCGGCATGACAACAACAGTCAGAAATGAATCATGCGATTAACCGCGGTTGTGGTCAGAGATGCAACACACTTGACACTTTCAAAGAGGGCAGGGAAACACTGCGTTCAATTTTTTAATGGTTTGGTTAATTTTAAGCAACTAAAACTACTTGGTTAAGGTTAGGGAAAGATTGTGGTCAGGGTTAAAAAAACTACTTGGTTAAGTTTGACAAAACAGTCCCAACTCAAGGTCCGCTTACTAGCTTTTTATGGACTTTCAATCGTATCACGCGGTCTTCATCGTTGGACAGAGTTTTCTCACTTGTTGGGGAAATGGATCTGTCGTTATATGCTGGATGGATTTATAACTTTATTCTATTATTATCAAACAAAGTGAAGTAAACACACATACTCACATTATGAGTAAACTGATTGCACAGATTGTTTCTTACTATATCTTTTTAAATCATAGCTCAAATCAAAAGCCATTTTACCCCTCCCCTCATACTTCTGTGTCCTCCTGTTGCTGTTGTCCCCCCCCCATATTCTGGATCCCTCTTGAGAGTATATTTCTTAGAGGCCTGATTCATCTCCGGGGGTTATAGCGGCCTGTTCAGCTTCTGGAAGGTTAGCATTCATGTCAATCTTTACAGCTTCATCGTGCACACATGCAAGTTCAGTAGCTGTTATGGTTTCATCCATAGCACTTTAAGGACTTCTTGTCCATGTTGGCTTAGAAGAGAAGCATGAAGAAGCATTTTAAGTCAACACTGACAAGAAGACTGCGTGATAAGGTTGAAAGCTCCAGAAAAGGCTAGTAACACAGCTACATGAAGTCACTTGTTAGGAAAACATAAAAGTATTTTAGGTTGTTCTAAGTGAAGTTTGAACAAATGACCAATGCTGCTGTTTTTGTGGTGGGGACAGTTTCTTTAAATCTTGATGCTCTGAGTTTACAAATTGTTGGAAAGGCACAATACTTTCTGTGTATGGGATGGATTCTTTTCCCGAAAAAAAAAAAATAACTACAAGTTTTTATGTTCTATATTTGCTTGTTTCTTTGCATACTCACTGTGACATTCAATACAAAGGACATGGAAGATATTTATTTTCGAGTGTTCACTGTGAGACTGCACCATGTGTACTGTACATAGAAAGACAGCAGAGTGTCTCCATTAGACTAGTTTTCCAAAGGTCCCCTCCTCCCTAGTGTACAGTAAACAGTGTTTTCCCACCAGCCGGAGCATTCAGCGCTCTAAAGGGATGGGTGGTGATGGAAAACTGGCAGAAAAACCTATTCCACATGGTCACAGTCCATAATGGATAAGTTGGCTGCCTCCACTCACCCAGGCTATTTCAAGAGAAGCCACCCAGTTGCCTTGAAGGCTGTATTTTACTCCAGGGTTACCAGGGCTTTGACTCCATTTTGGGGCCTCCATAATAACATGCTACCATTGCTGTCCACTCATTTTCCTCTTCACATCATGTGAATTGTTTTCATCAAAGGGAGGGTTAAAAATAAGTCACACCAGAGGTGGCTCAGCCCTCTATGAACTGGTGACACTACAGAGAGTAGTTGGCTACATATGTTATAAAATGTACTTGCTGTAAATCAAGCCTTGAAAGTGCATGTTCAGCAGTACATCATGTTTAGATTTTAGTTTAGTTTCCCCTAATGTTTTATTTCATTTCAGTGACAAGATGCTCAAAATGTTAAATGTCTAATTCAAAAGTCTCACTGAAGAGGATGTCATTGAAGTATTTGATGCAAGTTTGTATGACACTTTGGTACTATGTATACTGCTGAGGCTTTCTAATGAAAAATAAAAAGATCTCCTCAATGGCTTTGTGATAAAAATATTATTTATTTTTGCTTTGAGAAATGACAAGATGGGTGTGCTTTAAAAATGTTTTATTATTAGTAGTAGCTGTGGTGTAAGAAGTTAGATCCTTTACATAAGTAAAAGCTGCAGAGCAGCAATGATATGATGTAAAAAACTCCATGTAAAGTAAAAACCCTGATTTGAAAATGTTACTTAAGTAAAGGTACATAAGTAATTGTGAGCAAAATGTATTTAAAGTAACAAAAGTAAAAGTACTGTTTATGTATAAAAATTGCCCTTGGGAATTATTATGAAATATATTTTTGGATTGTTTAAACTGATGCATTAATGCCTAAGAAGTATTTCATTGTTGTAGCTGGTTCAAGTGGAGCTAATTCTAACTACTGTATACTGTAAATGAGCTTAATATATAACAATACATCATATTATATAAGCTTGTCATATGTTATCTACCTAAACTTTTAACCTCCAAAGTATTTATAGCTATCAGCTAAATACACTGGAGTAAATAGTACAGTGGAGTAGAAGAATAAAGCATGGAATGGAAATAAGTAGTAATGTAGTAGTAGTAGTAGTAGCAGTAGTAGGTGGTGATAGCAGAATAGTATTACTAGAAGAAGTATACTTGTGGTAACAGTAGATGTTGGCAACATAGCAACATTACTAAAGTTTGTCATAAATAAACATATTTTATATTCATTTACCAGTGAACATGTCATGACAATAATATGAATGACATTACAATTTGAAATCTTTGGTTTTACCACAGTGATGTTCACTTCTTCTACTGGATCCGTTGACTACTGTATAACACTAGTTCACTGTGCAAAGCTGTTCATCAAAACACACAAATACATATTCTTTGTTGACAGAACAAATAAATTTAGTTGTTTTTTTTCTGAAAAGGCATCCAGTTTTATAGCGTACAAGCCAAAATGGTCACACTGTACATGGAGCCACCACTACTTTTCTGGGTGCCATAACCACATGTGGGGTGGATACTGGCAGTAATGTCAGGTTCAGGACTGGGAGTCTCCCATGCCTTCTATATATTACAGGGCGGCAGTCTGTCACATGTGATGTGTGCGGTGCAGCCGGTTTTGAAGTTTACTTTTGGGGTGTAGCACAGTGGCCCCACACACAGTGTTAAACACCATGTTCCATATGAGGCTACTGGGTGGGGCAACAGGTCATTGCATGTCCTGTAATTAAGCCCTCTCCTTTTCTGTCAAAGCTATTGCAGTTGGAAACTGACAACTGGATTATTAAAATGGAATTAAAGCAGGCACAGCTGTATCACAAGCATGCACAGTCTATGTACTGGATCTACATATTCAGAAATAATGTTTTGGATTTGATGTTTTAGAGCTTCATATTTGACAACTTGCCTATTTATCTGTGCGCCACGTGATGCTACTGATAAACACCCTGATATAATGAAACTGACATCATCCTGCCATAAACACGTAGTCTTCCAGCTCATATCTAATGATGAGCAAACTTTTTGCATGAATTAATGCGAATACATGAGCCCTATACTACAAATGAAAACTCAAAGACTGATTATATCTACTGGAATTCATAACCACAGTGTATTTCCGTATCTGTAAGCAAGGCTGACAAAAAAAAAAGTTGAATGTCATCATGAGTATAAAATCCAATCTATACCATCTTATTATCGATCACACATACAGTAAATGCCACCATGAATCTACACATGAAACCCAACACACGCCAATGAGAAGTATTTGGATTCACATGTTGCACAGTTTATAGCATCCTACCTGCCTTGCTCGGGCCTCTCACTGCCTCTTCCTACAGTTGCAGTTCCTTGAATCCCTGATGCTGCGCCCTGTCTGATCGCTGCTCTGCTCAGGCTGGACTGCTACATTACACGACAGTGCCGCTCGCTTTTGAGACAGCGCTCCTCCCCACATAGCCCATATTCTCACATCCATCCAGCCCCTGTATCCAGCCTCTTGCCTAGCATCCCCTTTAATTCAGAGCAGCTTTCCTGTAATCAGCACAAGCATCGCCCTGTAACTCTGTTCATTTTAAAATAGGTATTCGCATATCAAACCAGTTAGGTGGAGTAGGAGGATATTTTAGCATGTTATTTGTGGGTAATTGTGGATTTATTATTGAGACAAATAATATTCTATTTTTTTTAAGATAAGCATAAGAGAAAATAACCTACCATTAAAATGTAAATGTATTTGCTCAATTAGCCTTGAGTCATTCCCGCTCTTAATTTCACATATATCTAGCCATGTCAGTAAAAATACCGTTTTCACTTTCAAAACATAAATATTAAAAATAATTAAATCTCATATATTTATTTATTTAACTGTATTTATTTGTCCTTGCGACTACGTACCACTTGTTTGGCAAGTACAGGTTGCAGATCAGTTGAGTCATCGAGGCAGTTACAGCGCTGAAGACGATGACGAAACAAAACTGACATCAGATCAGGTTTTTACCGAACCCACCGCTGACTGAGGAAATACGTCGCCGGTGACGTGGCTGTTGAGGAAGCTCTTCCCGGTCGCTGTGCCAGGCTCGTTGGCTCCGGTCTCCTCTATTCACTGGAGATACCTGTGCCAAAAAAAACCCCCCAATAGATACCTGTACTAGCAAACAAAGAGCCCGGCGGTTTGTAGTTTTGTGTGTTTTAAAAGAGGTAGCCGGTTGAATCAGCCGCTGACTGCTGCCAGCCATGGAGACGTATGGCAATTCGCACAAGAAACAGAAGATAACCAACGCTGCTGAGAACTGGGTGAGTTTTCTTTTGCCAAGTTGTTTTAGTTAATTCAACACACCCATTAGTACGTCTACTACTACTACTACTACTACGTCTACTGCTAATGAGCTAACGGGCTACCTGGTCAGACAGCTAGCTAATTAGCATGCTTAACATTATACTGCAATACAGTAATGCTAGCTGTAACGTTACGTTTAAAGCTTTATTTGGTAGTGGCGCCATGACTAAATGTGGCTAATCAGTTATCTGCGCATGGAGAAGGCCATAAACTGTTTGGTTAATGCTCTTGCAGCTGTGATAACATTACCCTTGTTATCAGTTTCAGCCAAATAGTGTTTGCAAAACCTGATTGATTGTTTGATTGATGATTAAAAATACACTGTAATGCTAACTCTGAACTGCAGTATTTACAGTGATCAAGGATAAAGTATAACATCCATACATTGTGGTCCTCCAACATACATCAAACAACACAAACAATAACACCAGATAAACACACAAACACATATAGAGCCAAAACAATTAGTCGATTAACCAATTAGTCAGTGGACAACAGTTTTGTTACTCGATTAATCTTTCAGTAATTCTTTCAAGCAAAAAGCCCTGCATTCTCAAATGTTAGGATTTGAAGCCTTATCACAGTCATATGTATGTCATGGTCAACATCACTGTGATGAACAGTTAAATCAGAATCAGCTTTATTGGCCAAGTATGTCTGTACACATACAAGGAATTTGAGTCCGGTTTTTCGTTGCTCTCAATGTACTTACACAGAAATAGACATACAGCTAAAAACAAGGACAGCGAAGCTGGACAAACATAAACTATTATGTACATAAGTAGGTGAAGAAAGCTATCTATCTATCTATCTATCTATCTATCTATATAACAACAAGATTACACACGCCATCTATTGCATGTCTGTTTGTCCCTCTTCTGTCCCTCTTCTGTGTTCTTCCACCCCCCCCCCCCCTTTAAAGGTTTTTTTTTCTGGAGTTTTTCCTCATCCAAATCGAGGATAGAGGTTACATATGCTATACACATTGTAAACCCCCCTGAGGCAAATTTGTGATTTGTGATATTAGGCTATATAAATAAAAAATTACTTGACTTGGCTTCATAGTGCAAGGGTGTAGAGTGCAAAGAGTGCTGGAATAAATATTGAATGGGTAATGTAACAGGTTCATTTATATACATGAAGTTAGTGCATATGTACAGTATATGGATGTATACATATCTATATACAGCGTGCTTGGATTTATATTTAACAATGATGAGCAGTCATATAGTGTCAGAAAACAACACTAAAACATCCACTGTACCTACAAATTATAAATTATATATATTATAGTTTAAAAACACAGTTTTTTCACATGTACATATCATCATCATCATCATCACCACCACCACCACCTACTTGTATGCACATCATAGTTCTATGTTAACCTTTACCTATCTTTGTTCTGCTTTGTTGTCCTTGTTTTTAGAATTATGTCTATTTCTATCTTCCTGTAAATTGTGCTTAGAATTGTGTATAAGTCAAATTCCTTGTATGTGTGCACATACTTGGCCAATAAAGCTGATTCTAATTTGATTACATCACATTGGGCTGTGGTAAATTATAATGGGTATTTTTCTGACATTCTATAAACAAAATTGAGAAAATAATCAATAGATTAATGGATAATGAAAATAATCATTATTTTCAGCTCTACATACATATTCCGAGCTTTCCTCATAATATAGAACAACCTACACATTTCTGAGAAACCATAAAGCCACTTTGAAGATGCTTTGAACAGATTTTATCTGTTCATGTTAACCTATCTTTTAATTTGGAGTTTTTCATGAACTTGTATAATTGGGATGCAAGTGGGCTGAATTGACAGTAAGTCTGTATCATCATTTCAGGGAATGCAACGTGCAACTAATGTCACCTATCAAGCTCATCATGTCAGCCGAAACAAGCGTGGGCAGGTTGTGGGCACAAGAGGAGGGTTCAGAGGATGCACCGTTTGGCTGAGTGGTAGGTTATGACATGTCAGCAGCTTTGATTTACAAAGCCAAAGTTCAAGGTGTCCTTTCTGTGCCTGTATATCCATCTCTTAGCTGTTTTATAATGCTGTTGTTTTCTTCTGTGCCAAGGTTTGTCTGGTGCAGGGAAGACCACAGTGAGCATGGCTCTGGAGGAGTACCTGGTGTGTCATGGTATCCCCTGCTACACACTGGATGGGGACAACATCCGTCAAGGGCTGAACAAAAACCTAGGCTTCAGCCCAGAGGACCGTGAAGAGAACATTAGGCGCATTGCTGAGGTGGCCAGGCTTTTTGCTGATGCTGGTCTGGTCTGCATCGCCAGCTTCATCTCACCCTACAGCAGGGTGAGTGACTCTCCAAAGAAAGCATCAGCAGTTGAATGAGACAAATGTGGCTGGACCTCACTGATACTCTAGTTCAGGGCTATTCAGTTACAAATCAAATTGGGCCAGATTTTAAAACCAGGAAATGAAGATGGGCCAGACGTTTTCAGCAGCCTATTTAATTTAGTTTTTGGTAATGCAAATTAATTTAGTAAAAAATAGGTGTATGGAGATGGCAGTAAAATAAACAAATACTTGCCAGTCCAGGCAGGGTAAAACTGACGGTTTTCACTGTCAAATTTACTTTTCAGGATTGACAGAGACATATTTTCAGTAGAGCACTTCCCCACTTGTGACTGTCAATAGCCAGATGTTTTGAAAAACTACTAAGCGTGGTCGGAACTCACGTGAGAAAACATTGATTTGTGAAAGATATGATTGGCGGTGTCGCTACATCCGTTAAAAATCCTGCCCGATCGGTACTGCACATGTGCAACTCAACAGAGATGAGAAGGAAGCTAGACGGCTCACTTGTTAGCTACTTCCATACACTATATATGTAGTTTACTTATTTTGTCATATATCAAATTTATGTATGCTGGGCCACTCGGGGGTTGCTTCTAGGCCGTATGTGGCCCGTGGGCCACCAGTTGATTAGGCCTGCATTTGTTAATTTAGCTCTTGTTCTGTTATACAGTCTTTTTTGAACCATTTTTAGATACATTCTGGCCCCTCTGTGAATCGTTTTGTTCTAGGCTCGTTTCGTTCTTTATCAATGTTATTTTTGAATAAAGAAAAAACAAATTAACATAAGATTTAAAACAACCCTACCACAGGTTCTGTATTCAATAATTTGTAGTGCAACAACCATTTATTTTTTTCTAATTACTATGAAGGACTCTGGTGCATGATTAGCAGTGTATTTGTGTTTTCTCTTTTACTTTTACTATCTGTTATCGGAAGTCAATTCTGAGCTGCGTTAATTTACTGTACACTGTGGTGAATGGTGTCCTCCTGCAGCAGAAAACAAAATATTTGTTTGGTAAAAACCAAACCCAATGAGCCTGAATAACATGCTATCTTTCCCTGACTTCTTGGCTAAATCATGTGTGTGCCTCATTGTCTGTTAGGATCGCCTCAATGCCAGGAAGATCCATGAGGCTGCAGGGCTGCCTTTCTTTGAGGTGTTTGTGGATGCTCCACTGGATGTCTGTGAGCAGAGGGATGTGAAGGGGCTGTACAAGAGAGCCCGAGCAGGGGAGATAAGAGGTGGAGTACGGTTTAATACTGTTTATATGCAGTGCATCTGTAGATCCTAGGCCTGGATTCTTGCATGTGTTATGTGATCAAGGTCGTCAGGGTTCATACTTGGACTGACATACAGTAACATCTGTTACATTGTACTCGGTACCTTTTGACCTTAACGAGACTCAGGCAAATTGTACTTCCATATGATACTTTGTTGTTAAACGCAAAACAGAGGACAAATCTACAAGTTCAAAAACAATATTTTTAGAGTGCTCTGTTGCTCAGTAGATACGTGTACAATGCATTCACATTTTCATCAGTGTGACTTCTGCTGTTGTGTGTCACATGTAATTAGCTTAATTTCCCCCACTCTCTGTTTGGGTGATATCTCGGTAATTCTTGATTCTAGAGTATGGATAAAGTAGTTATTAATCATAATTGTGTGATTATTGATTAAAGGTAAGAGGGAAAAAAACATTGTGATAGGATACCTATTCTATACAGTGTTCATTTCAAATCCATACAATAATGGAAATTGAGAAAAATAAGCTTTGCATGTTGATTAGGAGTTGTATCTTTTGTATAGAAGATAAAGCTCAGACTGTGCATTTAATACTCTTTATTTTATCAGGTTTCACTGGAATTGACTCAGAGTATGAGAAGCCAGAGGCTCCAGAGCTGGTGCTGAAGACAGACTCCTGCAGTGTGAATGAGTGCATACAACAGCTTATTGACCTGCTTCAGGAGAGGGTGAGGGGAAGAAATATCCTGCTTTGATATGTTTTAAAGTATGTGTATCATGTTTAGAATCAGCTGCTGTTGTCTTTATTGGTTATGTGCCCTGTAAAGAATATATGTGCGACTGCTACAGAGAGTTCAGACTTGATACATAAAACTGTGCCATCATTCCTCAATTGGCCACTAGGGGGCAGTGAAGCCTCATATTTGTATACATGTTGATGTCACTGCACCTACACTGTATCAAGTAAATCAATATTTCTTTAGTAAATAGTAAACCTTTACCAAAGTCTTTATTATGCAGGATGTTTTCTAATGATTTATTTATGATTATTAATTTCACATTCTTTTGATTCTGCAGGATATAGTTCCTGTTGATGCATCTTATGAAGTGAAAGAGCTGTACGTTCAGGAGAATAAACTGGACCTGGCTAAGGCTGATGCAGAGACTCTGCCTGCCGTACAGATCGGGAAGGTGCCTCTGATTTTCTTTTTTCATTTTGATAAATCTTAATAAATAAATCAAGCTAAATAACTACTGTTAGCCTTTGTATATTAAATTAAATTCAGTTGGGCTTTATTGGCATGGGAAACAGATGTTAGAGAGAGAGAGAGTGCGTGTGTGTGTGTCTAGGTCATTCACTGTCCCTCAGGTTGTGGCATGTTGATATATATTGGGCAGTAAGATCTGCCCTGTCTCCTTCTCCTTGGAGTATTTTTAATTTTGAGAGGTAATTTAGCTCTTTGAAATCTGAGATTACAGAGTTGAACTTGTTAAAGTAAATGTTCCTTATTTCATTGAATGTTTTAAATTATAGGAGGAAGTGCATCTCTGTCTCAACCTCACCTGTCGAACAGTGACCACATATTCTGTTTTCTTTTGGTTGCCAGGATTTTTGTGTCTTCCTTTTTCGATTGCTAGTTTGTGCTGACTGAGCCTGTACTTGTTTAGGACCTGTCTCTGCTTTCTATCTCTGACAGCAGTGAGATAATCTACCAATTCATAATCTCTTTTTAGGGCCAGATAACATTCTGATCTACTTTTAGTTTCTTCTTTCCAATGTTCCAAATAGGTTTCTTTACATTGCGTTATAATTTGGTTTACTCTGATTGGTGTTTAGAAAACAGTGCTGTTGTGAGACTAGTCAGAGTGTGTCTGAGGGGGGGCAGTTAGTCTCAGCAACTGACACAGGGGACTCTTTTTCTGGGCTCAGCTCTTGGGTTTGGAGGGCTTTGGAATGGAGGGTGTCCAGGGGGCTGGATTTAAGGTGATTAAAAAATGTGAGAGCTCTTATTTGAATGTTAGTTATCAGTGGGTATCTGCCTAATTCTGCTCTACATGCATTTGTTGGTGTTTTTCTGTGTACGTGTAAAATGTATCTGCAGAATTCTGCATCTAAAGATTCTGTTGGCTGTTTGTCTCAGTGGGTATAGCTATGATGACTGAGTGGACCCCATACTTCACTATGCATATATGATACGTTGTTGGTCAATATGTAACATACTGGATGTGACTGTGTGTATGATCCTCAGGTGGACATGCAGTGGGTGCAGGTGCTTGCTGAAGGCTGGGCCACTCCTCTGAATGGCTTTATGAGAGAGAGAGAGTATTTGCAATGTCTTCATTTTGACTGTCTGCTGGATGGTAAGATGTCATTTATGTTTTTAAGAAAAATAAAATGTTAATATTTCATTGTAAAATTCAGTGTTGCTGTACTTGAGAAAAGGCACTAGATGGAGATGAGTGCTCACAAAATGGATTACTCAGAAATAGGGGATGGCTCTCTGTCGGGACATCAGTACACATTTCTTACAAGATGTGCTCTCAGTTAACCTGTCCTTTTTAGTTTACCTCTTAGCCAAAGGGTTAATTCACAAGTGTCTATCATTTGACACTTATGAACCTATGAGCTTATTTTGTGTGAATTTTGTCAGTTGAACTTCAAATGTCTATTAGCTCTTTGTGTTTCCCTCTAACATTTTTTCCCTTATTATTAATAAAAACTGAGCACTCTGATTAAATGGGGCGTTAAATTAGATTAACAAATACTCCCTGCATGTGTCCCTGCAAACTGCAATGCATGTTTTGTACTGTTGAATATGTTAAGGGCTTAAATGAGGCTTGCGGGCTGACATGCTGAAGAAGTGCTCCATTATACAGCAGTGATGTACAATTTGGCTAGGTGGCAGAATGACACATTGATGTAATCAGGATTTAAGTTGATTTAGATGCAGAATTTTAAGAATGATGATGTTGTCAATGTCATTGGTGAAGTAAGTCCATTTGCACCCAAGTCTCAGGAATGCCTTGATTGTTTTTTTTTTTTTTGTGGTACTTTTTAGAAAACGAATATCACATTGGGTGTAGACTCTCTTGGTGTAATTACAGCAATTTCTCATGTATTGTTTGAAATTCCAAGAAAAAGTCAATTTACTTTTATTGCCTATACGACCACTCAAACCTCAGTTGTGTGTTGTGATGCCAAAAATTTTGTTACATACATACACACAGTCAAATGAAAAATACATAAAATAAATTGAAAGTTAACATAGCCTGTATTTCATTTTCAGATTCTGACAGGTATATATTACAACTGCTGTCCTCACTGAAGGATAAAACCATCAAATTGTTACAACTTGGATCAAAATCACAGCTGATATAAGTTCTTTCCCCAGAATGAGAGCTAGCCTGAGAAACTGAGCTGTCTGGACAGACAGAGGCAAAAATATATATTGATGTGAAAAGTCTTGATTCCACTTTTCCTGTTTGTCCGGAGGGAGAGGGACACAGAGGAAGAGGTTTCTGTATTGATTGACACCACACACCACCATTTTTTCCAATTTCACTTCCTTCCAGGGAAAAGAATCACAGTGAATGGATTGATTGCCCGCACTATAACACTAAAACTGTTTGGGAAGCAGAGAACTGCACGTTTGACTAATCAGATAGTCTGCAAAAATAAGCAGAGACCCAAATTCAGGCTTGTGTCTCTCTCGCTCGGACATTTGGCAGTCTTGTGTGTGTGTTTTATTGGAACCAGCTGTAAGCTCTACACTGTGACAGAAGGGACGAGAAGAGGGTCCAGACGGAGGGTGGGGGCAGCAACAGTCAGTGTCCCCTCCTGTTTCCACTGCATTTGATCTGATGTGATGTGAAAAGCGTTCTGGTCCAAATTCATCAACCTGGATGGCAAAATGAACCCGCCAACAGAACACTATCACTACACAGCTCAAATCATAAAATGAGAAAGGTCCAGTTTAGCTTAAGAGGGGATTTTTCTCCACTAGCTTCTTAAATTGCAGCCTTTAAAACTCACTGTAGCCTGTGGTTTAGCTGTCTATTCCACATTTAGCCTGAAGGGGTACAGAATGGAAACTTAATTAGAATGGTTGAGCTGTTTTGTTGATACCTAACCATTGAACATTTTAACCTGCCTTTTGTAGGATGTCTGTTCTCGTTGTCCTAGTGCTTTGCATTGGGATCCTTTTACGTAGTTTTTCTTGGATTGTTATCTGATATTAAAGATGCCCTGTGGAGTATTCTTGTAAACAAACAAAAGCTCTGTTACATTCAATGTTTCCCATTAAAACACATTGTGTCCATCCTTGAGGTCTAACAATCATGTTGAATGCCTTTCCTTCCTCGTTAAACATTTGCAACGCCGATTTAAAAAAAAAAATTAATTGCTATATTATTTTTATTATATTATTATATATTTAATATAATATATAGCTTGCAGTTATCTTCTTCACTTCTTGGTGTCTGGTGACTGCCATCAACTGCCAATCAGTGGAATAGTTTGAAAATGGTGGCAGGGCTGTGTATTGTGTTGCCCGTGAGCATTATACAAACAAAGGGGGGGGGGCCCACTTGCAAAAACGTTGCTCCATAGTACTTAGTAGTGATCATAAATCCTATTGAACTGGAGAATTGTGCTGTTTGCATACTCTGTGGAATCAGGATGTTAACTCACCGGATGATATAATAATTACCACGCTTCCATGTATTTTAGAGCTGAAACTATTTAATTCTCAATTTGTTTATTGACAGCAAATTAATCGGCAACAATAATTAATGATTAATGATAATCTTTTATTCATTTTTCAAGCAAAAATGCTAACATTCTCTGTTTTTGCTTCTTAAATGTGAGGATTTTTATTGTCATGCTTATGGTAAATGGATTGCATTTATATAGCCTGATATCCCTGAACTATACTTGATAGTAAACAGAATATCTTTGGGTTTTGAACTGTTAAATATGTCACCTTGGCCTTTAGAAAATAATAGGCATTTTTTCTGACATTTGTTACTCAAAAATGGTGAATTGATTATTCAATCAAATGGCCAGCAGATTTCTTGATAATGAAAAGTAAAGAAAGTAAAATATTTTCTTTCTGCATAAATATGCCTTTTCCCCTCATTTCTTGGTTCTCCATTGTCTTAGGTGGCGTCATCAACCTGTCAGTGCCTGTGGTGCTGCCAGTGTCTACTGCAGATAAAGAGCGTTTAGATGGCGTGACAGCTATAGCTTTGGTCTATGAGGGCAGACGAGCGGCCATCCTTCGCAACCCAGAGTTTTATGAACACCGCAAAGAAGAGCGATGTGCTCGCCAGTGGGGCACCACCTGCAAGGACCACCCCTACATCAAGGTACATTATTGAAATGACACGTTCAGGGTCGCAGTTTTTATTCTCTGAAAACTAAATTTACAATATAGGCTAATATGTTGGAAATGCTACAAAAAACACAAAAGCTCAACCTTGGGCAAAGTACTGAGAAGAGCTGCAGACGGTCTGTCTGTGTGCTATGTGATAAACACTCTGCATGTGAAAGCAAACGGCCTCCCTGGATTCGGCACTGATAGAACACAGATCCGAGCTGGCCTTTTCACTTTGCTTATGGAAAGACTGAATAGGTGGAGGAGTGGAGCTTTTCTCACAGTCTGTCAGGACGCCCAGTGTAATCACTTGATCTTTTTGGTCCACCCTCATTTTGCAGGTGTTATATTTGGATGCTGAGTCTCTCGCTCAGCCTCCACCAAATGCGTTTGAAATTGTGCTGCACAGCCCAACAGGCTGTGGAAT
Organism: Siniperca chuatsi; assembly: GCF_020085105.1. Taxonomy (NCBI): domain Eukaryota; kingdom Metazoa; phylum Chordata; class Actinopteri; order Centrarchiformes; family Sinipercidae; genus Siniperca; species Siniperca chuatsi. Next base: position 12,917,991 of record NC_058044.1, read on the forward strand.
CTCTGCCAGCTTCCACCTTTCCGCTCACCCAACCCTTCTCCAAATATACCCAGGAATTGTTTCCATCTGTATCCTATCGACTACTGTGGGGCTCAGGTAGACTCAGTGACGAGATTACGTTCTGAAATGATCCTGCACACCCTGCGGAAAGTGGCACTGGCTTGTAGCTGGAAAAGAACGGAACTGACTGGCGTTGCAGACAAAGATAGTTGTCACATTGCCTTTTTATAAATCCATCTGTGTGGACTGGGAGTGCAAGGTTACTTTTAAAAGTTGCTTGTCTGGCTAATTTTAGATCCCATTGTTTTCAGGATTAGTGCAGTTGGTTGGCTACTTGTATACTGGCAAAGGTGCAAGACAAAACTAATAGTAACCTACGTGGTATTTGGTGATTTCACTCCCTTGGGTCAGACTTACTGTAAATGTCATTGACTCATTTTAAAGCCCTATGCTGCTAAAAATTTTGGATGGAGATTAACTTGAACACTAGACCACAGTTGTCTCAATATTTCAGCACAGTTAGTAGTCATTTTTAATCCTAGCTGATATGTTTTTTTGTCTCACCTTGTTCATGATGCTTGATAATGTGTTTTAAGATGCAAGAGTCTGCCAGGTTCCATGACTCTCCAGTGTCAACACCTGATGCCTCAGCGCTGGCTTTAAACACACACTGAGTACACTGTATTTCCACAACTGTCATTCTTTATCCACTCTAACCTGTCACAGCTGAACATGTGTGTTCAGCTTGCTGTGATTAAGGTGTCACTCATTAAAAAGAGTGTGTATGTATACACAACTGTATGTTTAACTCCCCTCACCGGAGCCAGTCTGTCAACACACCTCTGCGCTGGTAGCTACAACTTTTTTTTTTAATCGTTCTCTTTCCAACCAGAAACGACTTTCTCCATATTACATGTAGTTAATCCACATTTTCCTGTTTACCTGTCCGTCAGTCAGACAGGAGCCCCCTTCATCGGAAACTATGGTGTAGTGGCTGTTTGTTTGGCTAGGGCCCTTTTCACATATGAAGTCCTGGGGCACTTAAAACGGTTAAACAGAGCACATGTGCACATGTAGGCCTGCTCCTTTGATACATCCACACAGACATTATATTTTCCATTCACTTTATGTTAGGAAAATAAATTGCGACTTGTCTATGCTGTTGATCTCTCCAAAGAATAGGACTGTTAAGCATCTTTCATGACTCTTCTCAGGCCAGCAGCAGACAGGTTGGATTAATTCAAGTGTGGAAAACAAATCGCAACACAATCTTGAAAACTTCTTATGACGGAGCCAAGTTGTTATTGATCACATCACGTAGACATCTTTCCTGCTGACAACTTTCTGATTTTCATGTATAGTTTGCCAGATCAAACTGAAATCCGTATGTTTGTAAAGTAGTGATATCAAAGAGGTTTCACATGATAAATTACATGTCAATGAAATAAGTAACATCTTTTTTTATCAACTTCCAAATCGGCTTTTCGCAATGCCTACAAACTTCAGGTTTCGTTTGTGGTCTTTGTTTGAGTTCTCTCCGTCTCAGTACTGAAGCTGTGCTACTTTTATTACCGGGCCTGTAGAGAATTGTCACTTTGTATCACATTAACATCACACAGGCCAGTGTTTTCAGTAACTCTAGCTACAGCCTCATAAATGCCATAAGAGTCAGGCGAAAGATATTGCCTGAAACAATAGCAGCCTTTGCCTGGATCCTGAGCACTTCTGTGACATCGTTGGATTAATCTCTTGAGGGGAAAATTTCTCTCCATTGTGGTCATGAGCTCATCACCAGGTTTTATTGTGGAATACCATCTGATTTTGTCTCTGCTCTGTTATTGAAATTAAGGTAGTAGATGTGGCAAAGCGCAGATGAGTGGGCATGCCAGAGATGTGTTGACTGTTTAACAACACAGAGTCTTTGATTTATGCTGGTGTGTCCCCATTGCAACTGGGTAATAACTTAAGAAAGTTTTATTAGAATTCACGCTGGCCTGGTTCCAGCACAGTGAAGTTTTTATGGACCACAGTGTCTTAAGTCTGGATTATGTTTAGGTTGTGTTCCCTGTCATGATCAGTGTGACTCCTATTTCAGATGGTGATGGAAAGTGGGGACTGGCTGGTCGGGGGAGACCTGCAGGTTCTGGACAAGATCTGCTGGAAAGATGGACTCGATCAGTACCGACTGACGCCCACTGAGCTCAAACAGAAGTTTAAAGAAATGAATGCAGGTAGGGACCAAGTTCTGTTGGTCCTTGTTTATTTTCTGTCAGAACTAAATTTAAAACGGGGATGAGAACTTGAACCAAGGACTTTTAGAAAGACAATAGTGTCACAATATTTAGAAACTGCTACATTTTTCTTAAAAAGGAGAGACACTGGGTAGTCCACTCACTTTAAAACTTTTGTTCTTTGTTTAGTCTTTGGGAAGGAAGTAAGGGAGACAGAGTAGTCAAGTCATGGGAGAGAAAGTTCTGGTGTGATTCAGTCCTTCACTGTATGTGGTTTCAGTGGTTGGGCACTTAACTGCTTGATTATCTCTGGGTACATTGTGGCCTTTTGTTTGTTTTGTACAGATGTGTTCAGATGTGTTTGGTCGCAGTTCAACAAACCCTTCTCATTCTCCCTCTTTCTCTCTATTTAGATGCTGTATTTGCCTTCCAGCTCCGCAACCCAGTCCACAACGGCCATGCTCTTCTGATGCAGGACACCCACAAGCGCCTCATCGAACGAGGCTACCGCCGGCCTGTTCTGCTGCTACACCCACTGGGAGGTTGGACCAAGGACGATGATGTGCCGCTGCCCTGGCGAATGAAGCAGCATGCCGCAGTGCTGGAGGAGGGCGTCCTGAATCCAGACTCTACCATTGTAGCTATCTTTCCTTCACCCATGATGTATGCCGGGCCAACTGAGGTAATCATTATCAAGAATGTTGTATTTGCAGTTACTTGAGGTTTCTTTAACAAAAAAAAAAAGCCAGAATGTTTTCCTCAAACTTGACAGGGAACAGAAAATGTGACTGCAGCCCTGAGTAATGACAACAGACACAGAGAGGAGGACTTTCATATACTTGCTGTCTGCAAATTTTGGAGAGTGAAAAATGGCAGGAAAGGGGTTTTACAATTGTCTTGAGGTGCTGTGTTTAGTGTTTCCATGCCATACACAAACTCTCTTCGTGTGACTGAGCGTAGCTGTGTAGTTGGGAATCTTTTAATCATTCACTTATGATGATGTGAAAGCTATGGCGCAAATTATTGAGAGCAGATTGTAGGGCTGGAGGATGTAATTTTGAATGGGAAGTTTGGAGAACCAGACTCAGCTCCAGCCTTATTATCATTGTTCTGAACTTGTTTACCCATTAACAACATATACCCTTGGTCTGCCTGCCACTCAAATATTAAAACTACCTCTCCAGTGTTTATCTTGCCAGAATGTTCTTTAGCAACACACTGAAAGCCTGCCACTTCTACGTTGAGCTGAAACCACTTGTTTTGTAAGACTAATCTGAAAACCGTAGATCTTAAAATATTTCAAACTACATGGGCTCGAACCTAATGGCATTAGTTTTAGTAACTGTCAAGGAGTAATGTGGAGATTTAGCAATTATTCATAATGAGACAGAAAAAGAGCCTCAGTGCTTATGGTGAATGCAAATTCCTAAGGGTAATATGTGTTTGAGCTTGCTGGCTGAACTCACGTGGAAGTAGCTTATGTCTGCTATAAAGTGAAATTGGTAAATGTAGCTGTGAGGTTTTTTTTTTTTTTTTTTAAATTGGCTATTTTAAGATTTCAGCTATTCTTATACACATTTACCCTACACAATTTTTTAGATAATATTTTGAGTTGTAATGAGATATTGTAGCACCCACAGCCAGGTAGCCACAGAAAGCAGGTTTCAAACATTATTAAAGGTAAACACATTTGGAATAAACAATTATATTAAACATACCCATTTTTATTGTACAAAAATAAAATATTTCTCCGATAAAATCAGCTACAGCACAAAGGGCTATACACCCACTACAGCAAATACAATGGGGTGGAGGCTAAGCACAAACAAAAATAAAACAAAACATTGCAAAAAGATAAATTTTATCACTAAGAACTACTGTATCTGTATAGATGTCAAGCCATACATTCAAATAGTAATAATTTAATATTAAAAATTGTATTTGTTTCAGTGATTGGAATGATTGTTTCAAAGCAAGGATTAGAGTAATGTTTTGTAAATGTGCAGTAAAATGTAATTTCTCGCCTTACAAAGAAAATGCAAACGTAACGTAAATTCCATACTTATTTTTTCCAAATTTGTCTTTTTAATGTTTCTCCGGTATTTACAGTTTTTCTGTCTTTTTTCCTCGTCCACAGGTTCAGTGGCATTGCAGAGCTCGAATGGTGGCTGGAGCCAACTTCTACATTGTGGGCCGTGACCCTGCAGGCATGCCCCACCCTGACACAGGAAAGGACCTGTACGAGCCCACTCATGGGGCCAAGGTCCTTACCATGGCTCCAGGCCTTATCACACTGGAGATTGTACCCTTTAAGGTCGCTGCTTACAACAAGGTCAAAAGAGCAATGGACTTTTATGATCCAAAAAAGTGAGTACTTGTTTATGTTATAATTTAATTTTTTAAAGCCTCTTTCTTGTTTTGTTTTCTAGTCTTTTATTTTATTAGGGTTGTGGAATACAGAAACAGCTTGAGTCTAAAGTGGCAGTGCTTACTCACATTAAATTAAATAGCTTATTTGTAGATTTAGTCCAGAGTAATACCTCTCATTTAGGCCAATTAGAACCAGCAGCCTAAACAGAAATTACATTCTCATTAGGCTTGACTTGTTTAAAAAAAACCCTTTCATCCATTTTCTTTCCTTCTCCTCTTCTATCTACACTAAAATGCCAAGCCAAAAATAACAGGAATTGTTTTTCTTTTTTATACAGTTAAAAGGTTTTGTGGATTAGTAAGAGCTTTGTCGTTGTTCAAATATTACCTGTCATTAATTAAAGTCTGTATACGGACACATGATGACTAACAAAAATCATGCAGTCTCATTGCCTTTCGTCCGGATTTGATGCAGCCTCCACCATCAGGTTATGCAACTTTAGCTGTGTTTGGCCAGGAATGTTAAAACTAAATATGGCCAGACTAATCAAAAGATTTGCTCTGTTTTCCATGATGCATATTTATGATGTTGAGTCCAATAACGACTTGATCGGGAACATCTAGTACTTTTAATGCTGCTAAAAATGTTATAAAATATGACCAACCATTTGTTTAGCTTTCCATGACTTTGAAATTATGACATGACCAGGTAAGAAAAAAAACATTTTGAGTTTGAAACACTTTAATCAGTTTTTGAGATAAAATTTCTGTTGTCTGTTGAATATCACCTCTTTTCACATTAGGATAAAAAGTTTATTTATCATGTATGTTAAATCGGGGAGGGATAATCCAGACTTTTGGGGGGGGTTATATTCTGTAACAATACCAGTAACTGTCAAGTCTAAATTATTGACTAAAGTAGAGAGGAAACAGTGAAATAAAACGGTTTGTCACTACACAAGTGAAATGTAGTGTGGTATACTTATTAAGACTAGTGTGATGACTAAAGACTAAAGAAATCCAATATGAAGGATACAAATTAAAAGACCAAAAATGATTAATATATGAAAACATTTTAAATGTACATATGTCACAATTATAGGCAAACTATACAATAAAATGTCAAGTGCAAATAACAAGTGTGAATATGCAAGTATATAATATGCTTTGTAGTTGTATCAAAACATGAAAAATGACTTTTTGATCTTGAAAATTAACTTATTTCAGAATGTCATGTAAAATCGGTAAATCACTCACTTCGTTAAATACACTATACTGTATTTTTTATATAATCTCATTGACCCAATGGCTTGCTGTCATTTTAAGGCCTTAGCTAGAGAGCAAATGCAAGATGATAACTGGATTTCCAAAGTCTGTAGTAGTCACTCAGTTAGATTCACGGCATTCCATTCTCTCATGCACGCTGCCGGCGCCAAATTTCAGGAGGAATATGGACGCTTAATCATCAGCAAATCCGCTCAGTCTTTCTCTAAAGTGTAATAGCTCGGATTACAGAAAGCTGTTTCTAATTTGACACTGTATAAAAATGTTCTCGGAAGAATATGCCTGGAGCTCTTTTACCTCTCGCGCCACGTGAACTGCTAGGTCTTAACATGATGTGCTCTGTCATATAATAACAGTTAGAAATTTTACTTCCTAAACAGCAGGACTTTGATCCTCTCTGAATGTTAAGCTCAGTGGAGGTGCATGTAATTGTCTGCTAACAAGATGTCTAAAACTGTCGTGAGTATCCCTGACAGTAATTTATAGACGAGGCTAGTGAAGATGTGATGAAACTTGTGCCAGTACTCTGCTCAGCACCGGTCTAAGATGAAGACTATCTTTGGCTGTTTGTTCATATCTTTTCTGAACAAGGAGAACTTAACATGCAGTGAGAAGCTGTCTCTCATAGAGAGAGGACGGAGTAGACATCACAATGTTTGAAAGTTACAAAAAAAATTTTGGAAAAGGGAAAGCTACAGTCTGATTATCGGAAAGAAGCTTTCTAACAGTATTTGATTTTCCGATCAGTATTTCATTTGAAGCAGCGTGTCAGAGCCACATTCCTTCATGCAGAGACAGTTTGGTGGTGGGGATGTTTGACAGAAGTGTGTAATACCCTAAAGTGATAATACAGGTTTTTTAACTTGTCTAAACTAACAGTCAGGGTTTCGTTAAATAAAGTAGTAACTAATGTTTGTTTGTTTTTAATATATCAGTTTACAGGTATATTAGAATCAGGCAGTATTGCATTGAATAACAATTGGTTAGTAGTACTAATCTACTCAATGTCTGTTGTTGCCTTTCACAAAGAATTAGAAAAGGGATTTTTAAAAAGAAAAAATTTTGAATTCCAGGCACTCAAGTGGATTGTTTAGAAATAAAGAACCTTTTTCCTTTTTAAAATTACTTCTTTCCTCCTGCAAGAGCACCAGTGGATGTAGGGTACACTAGCAGTGCTTCTGTTGTCATTTGTTTCTTCATAATAAATAGTTTGTTGTCAGAGATGTTTGTTGGCTGTATCACCTACTGTAGAGTTCTGGCTACCAGAATTGTTAAAAAAAAAATTCTGGCTTAAATATCAAAAACAAAACTCAAGTAAATCACAGGAATCTTGACTTGTCCTCCTGGCTTAATTGGTACATTTTTAAACATATATAAATTGCAGGTGTATTCACATGTAATATTGAAACATTTTACTAACTGGCAACTCATAGTGGTAGTAACAAAAATGATTCTGTGGCAGACAGCAATGTGTAGTAAAGACCCACAAAGTATCTTAAACACAGGCAAATAAATTGTACATCTAGTCCAACATACTGAATTTGAAGAGTTGCTGGCCTCACTTTACAACCATCATTGCAATGGCATGCTGGTGCTTACTGGATTGTCACAGTATCTCTCCAGCCACAGAGTGATTTGGGAGGAATTACTAATAAAGCGGCTGCCAGAATTGGTCAGCATATGAAATGTAGAATTTAGCGATCAATTATAAATATTCTCTTACACAAACAGTCATTATGTCTCATTTCACTGGGTAGGATGTAGAGATGTCACAAGCCGATCCTAAGTATCTGTATCTGGGGCCGATCCGGGCATATTTTAAAGGATTGGTAACGGCTAAAATAAAGCAGATCTTTTGTTTACTGTACTTTACTGTGTTTTGTCCACCTCAGCCTGCTGGCGTTGCAGCGCTGCTCTCCTTTAGGACAGCCGGCTCTACAGTGCAGAATTTTGCTCGCATATGTGAGTGAAAATTAGTGTGTGTGAATGTGAATGTATTAGTGCACACCAGTGATTGACTCTGAATTCCGACACCTGTATTGGCAAAATAACGTTAACTTACCTGGCTAGCTCTCTCTTTCTCATTAGCAAAGAGCAGTGTTGGAAACATTCAGGTAGCAGCTTCTCATTTTTAGCCAGCACTGACTGTTTATTTAAAGGTCCAGTATATAGGATTTAGTGGCATCTAGCAGTGAAATTGCAGTTTCCAACCATTTGAATACCTCTTGCATCCCCCTCCCCTTCCAAGCGTGTAGGAGAAACTACGGTACTATTGAAACATGGCGGTGCAACATGGTGACCTCTGTGGAAGGGGACCTGCTCTCTATGTAGCTAAACGGCTTATTCTAAGGTAGTGAAAACACAACAATTCTTATTTTCAGGTGATTATACACTAATGAAAACATATAAACATATATATAACATAAATATTATAATCCATTTCTGCCAATAGCTCCTCCTAAATGTTACACACTGGACCTTTTTAATAGCTCATAACTAATCCAACAGAGTGATAAGTCTTCTCTCTAGCTGATAGTGTCATATCAGTTTCAGGAGTCACATTCTCCCAGTTAAACTTTTATTCATGTAATCAGTAATTCAAGCTTATCAAGGACCTTCAGTACTTGGATCACGTAGCTTGTGAAAAATAAGGCGTGCAAAATGTAGTAATCTACAGCTGTTTCAATGTGTCAGATACATATTTAATCAACATTTAGGTAAATATAAGTATTGACTCGGAATTGGCTACCTAATACCTAATGCTAAATGACTTGGATTGGAGACTTTGGATTGTGTTTTTTCAGAAATGCTAACTGGCCTGCTCCTATGCCTTGATGCACTTGATTCCAAAGCAGCAGGCAGTTATTGTTGGCTCATATTCCCTGTCCTGTTGATAAGCATCTTTTCATTGATTGAAATATGTCTGTTACTCAAAACTCCCTTTCTCTCTGTTTTAAAAATCGCAGCCATCAAGATTATGATTTCATCTCAGGCACACGTATGCGCAAGATGGCTCGCGAGGGAGAGAATCCTCCTGATGGCTTCATGGCGCCGAAGGCTTGGGCTGTGCTGAAAGAATACTATAAATCACTGGAGAAGGCCTAAAGGTTGAGTCTCAGATGAAAAAACATGGGAACACATCGGTTTCTACTGATGTTTAAAATGACGAATGTGGGGGACCACTCATCTGCTATCAAAAACCACACTCTGGCTTCTGTCTGTGTCACTTGTACAATCAACCATCAGTCATGAAACTGGTCTCAGTTGTTTTTAGTCTTGTAATAGTTGTTTTAACCGTATGTACTTTTATTTAACTAAAGTTACTCTGACTGTAAAATATAGTAGGAGAGGTCAGTACTGATAGTTGGCATTTCAAAATAACAAACAAAACAGTTTATTCAAAGTAGATGTTTGTGTTTCTCACTAACTTTATAACTCTATATTCTGATGACTGGTTACAAAAATATTGTGTAAAAATTTAAAGATCAAGACTTGTATGGAACGTACTGTTGACCAGTACTTAAATAGGCGCGAATGAATGTTAAGTATTCGTGATGTTCAAACTTAAAAAATTACTGCACCTGCTAGAGTTCACTTAACTCACTACTGAAACCCAACCAAGTTGCTTTGTACTGTATGTTTTTGCAAGTGGTGGTGGGAATTGCTCAGAATTTGGTGTACACAAGTATATGATGTAAAAGTTGAGTGCCTTGGTCTTCAGAAAGTGAATTCACATTGTCTTGTTTGAATTAGGACACACACCTGCTTCTTTTCCCACTTGTCTTAATGTTACACTGAAACAGTCCAGTAGTTCAAGAAATGGTCTGCAAAACAGATCAGCATTAAAGATGTTTTTAATGGAATATGCAACCCTACCCTTCCTTAACTCCTCGGAAAAACTTTTAACATTATTTTTGGTCATATTTAGTGTATTTATTTTGTCCTAACATTGCAATGTTTTCTCTTTTTAACAGTGTTGTGCATGTAGTGTTGGTGCTTAATGGTTGATTCTTAACAGTCTTGATATTTTGTTACATTTTCATCATTTGTATTTTTTTTCCCCTCATGGGTTGCTAATATTTTCCATGTGGTAAAAGTTGGCCCGTATAAACAAATGGTTGATGGTTACCATCAAGGGATCAGATTTGTAATCTTCCTTGTCCAATAAACCATTTTTAGCAAAAAGAACAATTTGTTTACTTTTCCTTTCTGTAATCTTCGGGATTGTTAGACACAGTTCACGGTATGTGTGTGTTTTTTTTTTTTCCTATTCTTTTGCAGCACACCAAAGAGATTTAAATACATAACATATTCTCAACTTAATTTTAAATGACTGCACTGAATTTCATGTATTTTAGAAACTAACTTACATTGATGAGATGTCATCAACTTTTAGCTGCCTGTGACAACTCAATAGCTCTAAATCTCTGTTTCAAGTGTATTTTGTCATCTACATGAACAGTGCACTCTTCAAAGTTTTAATTTCTACGATTTCATAGGCCATGCCTGTTGGGACTTTTGTGACCTCCCAGTCGGTCAATCAGCTGTATATTGAATGAGATAGACCCTCTAGTGACCCTAATCAGACTCAGACACACTCGCACGCTGTATACAAAGTACTGCAGCTGGCTCCCAGATGCAGCGGCGCTGTGAAAGTGGAACATACAGGGTTAAATCCAGACGGAGAAGACTGGCTCTGTCAGAAATACCCTGGATACTTCATCTAACTCCCAAGATGTAATGAAGAGACCTGCCAGCTGCAATTTTTTTCTACCTTTCACCAGATCTTGTTCAATCTCAAATGGTAATCAAGCTGGGTCCTCAGTACAACTTCAAAAGAAGAGCTCTTTTTTTCTCCACAGAAAATGATCAAATGATTTTGGAGCGGTTGCCTTATGATTTTTGTTCTTTTAACTGGAGTAGATCAGTGCTCTCTGGGTAATGCAGGTGTCTGTTACTATGCGTACCCTTAACCTCTTGATATTCTCTTCCTTGCGCAGTGTATTTTAGTTCTGGGTCCTTTTTCTGCTTGTCTGCCCCATAATCAGATCTTGCTTTGAAACTTTTCATCCCTCAGAGGGTGTTACTACAGTGTGGCACCCTGCCAGAGAAAGAGGTTGAAGGTGCCAGAAGAATTTATAGTGTGCTGACTACTGTTTACACGACGTATGCCTTCAGTCACCTGCACCAACTCATTTCAACTTGAATGGCTGTTGGACAGAATAAACGATTGGTCATAAACAACATTCAGTCTTTTAGTCAGTGCACAGCAGGTCAGCTAAACATGCAAAAATGTAAAATTAATTTTACTGCATAGCTGTAAATTACAGAATGTTTAATATATTATTTAAATCTTGGGTTTAAATCTCAATTTTCCCAGTCATTACTTTAGCTGTGCTTTCAAGGAAAATCCTCTATAAATCCTTCTTAAAACTCAAATAAATGAGGTGGTAAATGTGTGTACTTACTCAGAATATTCCCCCTATCTTATGTATAATTTGTACCGAATAACATAGGTCTTCTTGGAAATTATGAAATTTAGAAAAAACGAGATGCATTTAAAAGAGACAGAAATAAAATATTGTCTCTATTGCAATAGCCATTGTAAAGTATGTAAATGTCACCTGTGTAGCTTTTCTCCTCTATACATACTGTTCTACATGCATGTGACATCGTACATGCAATGGCATCATCGCAGTCTCATCCCATACCACCAAAAGGTTCTGCTCTATGGACTCCAGCTGCATTTATCTCCAATTTCCTTCCATCTGGTTTGAGTTCCATTCAAAGCCAGTCATGATAAAAACAGGCTTTTCTTTACTTACTTTTCCTGAATAACTGCATTGCAGGACATGGTTAAAATTCAAGGAAATCTGTGTTCCTTAGTGATGGCTCTGAGGTGTGTGCAGTTCAGAGTCAGTACTCATCAGCAGTAGTGATTTTGTGTGATCATCAGGGACTTCATTATGGCAGTGTAAAGAGCTATCTCACATATTGTTTCATGAGTGTGGGTAAAAAATCATATTGGTTTTTAGGAGGTTCTGACATATGGTTAACATACTGTACTGTTATGCTTTTATGGGGCAGTTTGATGCTGAAATACACTGTTCCTATGAAGAAGAAATTTAGCCACTGAGTATGTTAGATTAAAATATATTAAAAATGCATTGACCAAAAATAATAGTAATATTTACTTTGTTCCCATCTGGTGAATAAGCCCTACACCAGCGTATAACCATAAGGACATTTCACTTGTGGTTTAATTTTACCTTCATCATACCCACACATACTCTTCAGTTTCTGCTTCCAAATTATGAAATATATTGTTTTAGCTGCTTGGAAATATACATGTATTGAGTATGATCATTTCCTGACTTACCATAATATGACGATATGTTGTGCTGCATAACTTAGTGTTTACTGATGATTTTCATTATTATAAAATGGGGTCAAATGTTTTAAGTTTTATGATCTGATATCATTGGCTCATGTTGTAATAGTCAGGCAGCACAGAGGTACAGACAAATAAATGTATGACACTTCATAAGTCCTTTGATGTTTATGTACAGTACATGATGGTAGCCAGAGAATAACCACAAATCATTAGTCATGCCACCATCATATATGTTGTACGTCTTCCTCACACATGCCTTTTATATAGGATTCAAGAGACACTCATTACTAAAAGATTACCATAGCCTGATAAATCCTTCTGCTTTATGATTCTCTTGTCAGTGCACCATGTCAGAATGAGGCTAGACAGCCTCTTGAACATTACCTCAGGAGCCAGAGGCTCAATATAAAGAGATCACAAAGAGGGAGAAAGATCATGCATCAACTGATGGTTCTTGAGTACATCAAAGGAAAGCATCTGTTTTGCAACCTTGAAGGACTCTGGAAAAGAAGAATTCCAGGCTCTTATACAACAGATACACTGTAAACTGGCACAAAAGGTGGGCTGTAAACACATAGCATCTCCTGGATCTTGCATGACCCTCCTCAGTGAGGATCCCACCTACAGTACAGGATGTAACAGCTGAGAAAGAGGAAACAGTATATCTGTACCTGTCACCAACAGAGAGGATAGACAGCTATGTACAATTTTAACAAATATAAATTACAGAGGGCTTGACTGGACATGAGTAAAGAGGATTTTTAACTTTTGTTTTTGTTACCATGAGGAAGTGATAAGTCGATGTTAAAAACAACTGACATAGTGATGTCAACACGCTGTATATGTGAAGTATTACTAAATAAATATTTGGCATCATTTGTGTGTGACCATGAGGCTCTCCACAAGTAACTTATGTTGAAGAAGAGGAGTTTCCTATTGTGATGGAGAATGTCATATACACTTATGAGAGGAATCAGAGACACTAAGTCCTGTGTCTGTTCTCAACTCAGAAATAGAGGAAGCCAATGAAACATGTATGGTTTATAGTATCAGAGGATGCACCAAGGTCTGTGGTGGTAGAAGTATTCAGATTATTTACGTCAGTAAAAGTAACAATACATACAGAAACAATACAATGTACAGTACATACAGAAACAATACATTGTAAGAACACCCTATTAACGAGTGGAAGTCCTGCATTCAAAATATTACTCAAGTAAAATAAAGTATTATCAACAAAATGTAAAGTATCAAAAGTAAAAGTGCTCATTATGCAGAAAAATTCCCATGTCAGAGATATATTATTATATATTACATTGTTGGGTTTTCGGTGCTGATGCATTAATGTATTAGCATTTTATTAATTGAGGTGGAGCAAATCTTAGATAATTTTAAACTATTTTATATAAACTCAAATATAGTTTATATATAGTTTGAAAATCCTAATTTGCTAAGTAACAAGTAACTTTAATAAATGTAGAGGAGTTATAAGGACAATTTCTGAAATGTAGTGGAGTATAAGTATACAAAAAATTAAACACTCAGTACAAGTATCTCAAAATTGTACTTAAGTACAATACTTGATTGAATGTACTTTGTTACGTTTCACCACTGACTAAGGTCTGTAAGGTCTAAAGCTTGGAGAGAGTTCATGGTTGCTTGTTTAGTGAAGACAGTGTTTAATTAATTATGTTTTTTAATGTAAGGGAGTATAGATACAAAAAAGAATCAATTTATTTCATGTGCAAAAATTGACAAAATGGGAAAAATATGACAAAAAGTGAATGTTTTGGACATAAGACCATCGTCAGCCCAATTTACTGACCACATAATTCTAAAGATTTAAATAAGCTATCAGACAAACACCAATGGCCAATCAGGAGAAAGGTTGAAAAAAGCAGAAGAAGTTTTGCGTTAAATCATCTACATGTTGGGTGTGGTCACAAGACCTACTGTACAAGGACACTAGAATGAATGCATAGACCATACAAGTACTATATGAATGCATGTACCCATGTATGAGTATTTATCTATATGTGTACACATATACATATATATATGTAAACAACCAAAATAAGTTGTTGCTATACACATTGTTACCTATTTTGTCAAAATTGATTCATTTTTGTATTTATAGAACCTCCTCTTTAAAAGGAAACATTTGGAAACATCCGACCTGTCTTAGGTTGTTGTAAGCTGTTGTATTATTCTCCACAAGTGTTGGACAGAACAAACATTAAAATGACCATTTTGATTTAGTTTTCCCTGTGGATGGTGAAAAGGGAAAGGCCACAGGTAAGGCCACAAGTAATATCAAATGGTGCATTTCTCAATTTGAGACTGCAAAGTTCTCACATGTTGCCAGAGAATGTAACCCTGACCATTGCCAGGGGTACAAGGTATCAGAGACAAGCCAGAGGTTTAACAGATATCATGCCTTTGTGAAACCACCACATGCCATGTGAGAAATACAGTGAGCCATGTCTCAAATTTGAAAGATGCAGTGCCAAATGAACACAGGGGGGGGGGGTGATGTGGACCACATTATCATTACTTAGTAACCCTCCTGGCATTAAGAAGTTATTCAAAAGTTATATTGATCTGAACTCAACCAACAGAATGCATTATTCAGTATGTATGTAGAGCAGATTTAATTGCTGTGAGTTTTCAACGTGATTAACTTTATTGAATAGTAACTAATTACGCTGTAAGCAATACTAAGTGGATTGAAATATTGCTGTTTACAGATTAGTAAAGCATATTTAACATTACAATTTTAGGATGTTTTACCATAAAGATATGAGTTTTATCAGTTGTTTGTAGTCCCTTAACAATCATATAAAAGCATATTCAATAGATATTCATATTTTTGTGAAAACGTGTGGGGGTCACAGGTGAAGAAAGAGTTTATTCCCCCAATCATTCTAATTATATAACAAGGGATTTTTTCAGTCTTGGTAGAAGCTCCCAGAAGTCATGCTACTCCCTACATATGAATGCACCAAAGTGTTAGGTAGATGTTAGTCAGCTTTGGCCGATAAACACGCAATTACAGTGATCCGGTGTTGGTCACTCAGCAGTTAGAAGCTCAATCAGATGATGCCTCTTCAAAACTCTTTATATGACATTAAGACTCAGATGTAACTGTGAAGGCTATCCTGCTATGTGTTTAGTAGTCAGATTACAGTGAACTTTTGCTTAACATGAGGGGAGTTTGGGTGAACTATTGCTTTACAGTTTCATCTTATGCATCAAAACACTCTTCACATAGCACATAGGCAAACAGCAAAAGTAAAAGTAAAAAAGTTTAATTATAATGTTGAGATAATTTTTTCTGATTCATGTGGGCGATGGCAAACTTAAAATATGTGCCTTATTTTGGGTGGGGACAGATAAAATTTGGAGTGCAGTTGTTTGTCCTTTTGAAAATAAGTGAGATGAGAGTGGATCAGATGTGAGGGAGCTGCTGAGCAGATGAATCACAGTGCACAGTGTTATTCAAATGTACTTCACTACAGCTGAATTAACCCGTGCATGGCAGCATCTGGACATGGAAAGTTTTCCCAAAAGGCTGCAGGGGAGGGCTGCACCTCCTACACAGCAGGACTTACAGAGTATGGGAGATATGACTTCTTTAACTTCTACAGCAGCTTGTACCAAAAGGTTTCTGAACAAATTATAAATAAGTTTGAAGGTTGAGGTTGAATAAAATGAGCCAGGAAAGTACAACCATCAATGTTAAAGGAGGAGAAACTAACAAACAAATTGATCCAAAAAGATATTAAAGTAAATGAACAGAACGTAGGTCAAGGCAGAGGGGCATTTGGAGGTCAGACCACTTGGTAAATTAAAGCTGTGGTGCCCTTAATATAAAGTTATGTCCAATTGTACACCATATAATAAGCTATTTATTTTGGCTACATTTTATTAGCCTACTTTATATGAATCAGCACTAAATAAATGAGTTCTGGCAGGACATAAAGTCAAGCATCACACTGTACTGAGTCAGCTGACAGCAGGCCTACCACACCAATCACATCTCAGGGTGCTGGCAGCCACTTAAAGGTCTTCACATTGTCACTCACTCTGTATACCGATGATTGCTTGTTGCTGTTGCTACTGCTGCTGTTGGCCGAAGCCTTCTTCACTCCAGCCTCCACCTGCTTTTGTTTTCCTCAGTTGCATAAACATTAGACTGTGTTTATTTCTAGATTTACAAGATCCCTGTGTGATGTTTAGGATGTTGTTATGTATTCCACGTTTTTATGCCGTACTGTCACAAAATGGAGCATACCGCCAAATCAAAACATATTGCCATCTCCATTTTGGAAAAATGTTCGTCACTGCCACCAATTATTGATTATATATCCGTCTTTTGCATTAAACTGTTGAATGAAATGTCTCCCTGCTTTTATTTATTTACCATCAAATCATAAAGCTAATGCATTTATCGCCTGTTGATTGAACACCTTTTGTTTTGATTTTTAACCTTATCGCTTGGTATTATGTTGGGATCAGAGTAAATATGGCACAAAGACAAATCTGCTGTCTAAACCAGATAAACATTCAATTTGTTTTTAAGTAGATTTACAAAAATAGTGCTAAAGGCGAGCCAAGTGGCCAGCTGAAACTCAACATGTTATTTGATTTGGTCAGCTAGTAGTGCTGTTGGAGATGTATAACTTACAGTCCAACTGTGCTATAGTGCTGGTAGCAGTTGAATATATAGACACAAAATGAACTAACTTTGATTTAGTTTAACAATATATTTATTTTTAGATTTGAGTGAGGGTTTAAATATCATACAAAATGCCTAATTACATCCCAATCTGTATATTAAAAATGTGTTGAATGATTAATTTAAAAACTGTAAGGTTAAAGTTATTTTACACAATGACAGAGGCACATTTTTTGATTTAACTTTAAAACCATCATCAGGTAAAGGTAGTGCTGGTGGTAATACCAGTTAATCAGCTAATTGATAGCAGGTGTGCCAGCTGATTGCTCAGGAGAATCTGTTAGACTGATGATGTCACAGGCCTGGCCTTAAATAGACTTTTTTCACAGCAGACATTTTGACTTGTCATAGTAGGAAAAGCACAGGTGTTACTAATAACATTAACAATGTCTCTGTTTTATTCAAATATTCCAGTCAGCTATGACAATGTGACAGTGAGCCTGCATGCACAATACCACGACCCTGACACTGAAGCAGCTAAATGGAATTCAACCATTCATTTTATTCCTCACACCTGTGCTGCTCTGGGAAAAAAAAGGTTGTTAATTCCCTCATAACCTAGCTTCATAGCATAAAATGAGTATTGACTTTAACTTTGAAAAGACTGAACACAGATCAGTGCCACAGTTTCTAGTCATATTTTCTCTCTCTATATGCTGCTGACCTCTCTCATATTCTGTTAATCTTAAATCATATGCTGCAGTTCACTCTGAGTTCATGAGGTCGACTCATACATGAAGACATAATGAGTACCTGTGATTGACTTCCAGCCGCTTTTGCCTGCAAAAAAGTGTGGTGATGCGGTTTCAGCCTCTCCCTGGCACAGCTCACTCAGGCGATCTCAAGTTCCCCCATATCATCAGATGTACTGCTATCCGATGCCACGGTTGTATTTGTCTTGGACATTGTTCTAGCTTTGATCATAAATTGCAGTAATTACTCTGGGCCTTATCCTTCCCTCTGGAAACAATGCGTGGAACAGGAGAAGCCAGTGCGTACACAAGAACCGACACAGAGGCCTACAGTATGTGGGAGCGCCGGTGAGAGGATAAATAGCCTGATTAAATGCAGCCTTTATGTTTTCTATCCACAATGCACTTCGCAGCTCAGCTGCCAGTGTGCAGCCACTTAGCAGCGGATCACTTAAGTCCGGATGTGCTAACGAAACAGGGTGTTCTGTAATTGAACCAGATCTCTTTCTGCCTCCTCCTCCGCCTTCCCTTTCCTTTTATCCTTACATCTCTAAGCACAAATAAATAAATGAGCAGAACCTGAGACGTGACTACAGGGAATTGTTCATTATGGACTCTGAAAAACAGCAGCAATCAGGACTAACAACAGGCTGTGTGACTCATTTTGGTCCCTGAATAGTACACTTGCAACATGGCCTTTCATCTACTTCACACAAAAATTATGTCCTTTATAGCCTCCCCTCAACAGGAAACAAACACGTTTGAATTCCAAGTGCATACCGTGATAACATTTTGTAATTAGAATTCCTGTCATACTACACTGTAACTTCCTGGAATATCATGAACCTCTGTCTCTGGGAATTAAACACCAGGCCGCGGTGGAACCTCAGTGTGGTTATCCAAAAATATGACGACAGAAATTCCCAAAATTCTCTATTTATAACCATAAAACCTTTTAATGATGTGAGATCCAACCCTTCCAGTGGTGTTAGGACACGTTTTTTAAAGGCAAAGAGGTTGTGAAAGAGCTGATCATCCACAGCTCTCCAGTTTTCCCTTTGAAAATCAGATATACTGGAGCTGAACGTGTAACATTTAACTTTATCAGAGTATGTATGGTATATTTTTGTCTGTAATGTTTAAAATCACATTTGTTCTCGGGGGCCAGCAACATATGACCTAATATATTACATTGCCTTTGTGAGAATGTTCTCCCTGGAAGAACAACAGCATCAGTCGTTTGAGCAAGCAATTCTCACCAAGTTGTTTTTGTCCCTTAACCTAATCCAACCTTAAGAATTGTCAGATCATAAAGCAGATTTATTTTTGAACAGTGATTTGTAAATGCTGTTGAAGACTCACACAAATGATGCCGTCCTCAGAATCAGATCAGGAAACACTGCTATGTGTCGAGAACATGGACAAATGACTAATTTTGTTGTTTGATTTGGAGGACTTGTTGGCCTTTGTTGAATGTAAGCCATTTTTGGACAAGTGTAATTTTTATAGTAGCAGATCCATTTACTGTTCTGGAACTTTTGATCGTATCACATGGTCCTAATCAGCAGATTGAGCTTCTCACCTCAAAGCAATCTTACTTCAAGGGCAAGACTAAACTGTCAAACTTGACTTTTCAATCAACGTGGATGAGAAGTCGTAAATGCAGCAAACATCAGTAGTGTCATGTAGCGCTGTGTCAACTGACGCCCACCATACAGATAGCACAGCTAGTCAAGGTAAGGGAGTGTTATAAAGTTGCTACTTTTTATGAAGAGACGTTGACGTGTGTCGATGCTGGAAAATAGGACAACATAGAATAGAAAACAATGGGTTGTGGTGCGTGCCACAGGCTGTGGATGTGTGTTGCCCTTTAGAGGTGCTCAGAATCATGGAAAGTTTGAACATCTAAGCAAACTCAGGCTGCTGATGTTTTGTCAACTTGTGTTAACAGGTGATGACAACCTGATAAAAAGTAGATGTTAAAAAGTAGAGGATGATGCCTGCTGAGAACATAATTTTTCACATATTTCTCATTCAGTTACTACAAAGCCACACGCTGAGACATACACTGATTTAATATCAGAAATATGACTGGGATCTGATGATTGTTACTGGGATTTGAGCCAAAAGTTGAGAATGGTAATCTAGGGAATGTCATGCTTCCAAGAATTTAAAACCAAATTCCACATGCATTAGTTTGAGATAAAATGTTCAATGTGTATTCAGGACTAAACAGCACTTTTTTGACTATTCAATACATTTTACGGGAACTCTAAACCCTGACCAGAAGCAGTGCTTCAAAATAAAATGACTATTGACAGAGCAAATCTTTGCCAGTACCTCTAAAAGAGCTTATTTTAACCAAAAACAAGACTGAATGTGATTTAAGAATCAGCCCCAGCCTTGCAGTGAATTGTGTAACACTTGGGCTCTGTTGATTTCCACAACATTTCTTATTGGAAAACATCCTCAGTACACAGCGGGGGAAATATGCACCCACCAACAGTATCAAATGTGTATCCCGAGGGAGGTCATTACTTTATGATGTGGTATGTTCCGATGCCAACGTGTAGTGATCCACCTCAAGACGGTTTGTTCACTGTCTTCTGCAAGTGAACACTGCTGTTCAACATAAATAGTCTTGACATTTCCAGGGCCAGGATTTAACATTGTTCACACAGATCAATTCTGCCTTCGCCTGTTACCACATGAGTACCGAAGAGGAAAATCATGTTCTCATTTCAATGGTGAGCTCAGAGCAGAGTTTTATTTAAAACTTTGAATTTTGTTATCATTTAAAGCATTGCATCTACGCCAGCAGATCACAACTTGTTAAAACACCAGCAATTAGATTAGATTTCTGTCTCCATTTTAGTCACAAAAATGAGTCACTTACAAATAAATTAAATTAAAATATGATAAATACTTTGACATTAGGATAAAAATCCAACTAGCACTGATTTGGTGATGTTAAGTAAAAAGTTGGCATATCCTCTCCTTATATAGTTGACATGGCGAAGGTGTTAGCAGATAGTTGCCTATTTACACATCCAGCAGATAGAGAGCAACATTACCATTCATTTGGAGTCGTGTTTCCAGCCACCTCATGAAAGTAAATCCAATGTTCACACCCCTTTAAGCTCTGGTATGCTCTCCACCAACTCCTGAGGGAGACATATAGCTAACTTTGTCTGCCATTTGGTGCTGGGCAGGTAGTGTACAGTAGTACAGTTTATAAGAGATTTCTTTTTTGCTGTGGCCAAAAATTATGCTGTTGAGAGCGGTGAAAATTAATCAAAACAGTAAAGCTGGAAAACCAAAACAATGAGCTGAAAGACGCTAAAACAGTCAGTTGAGATGAGGGGGGCCACAGGGTCAGAGGATAATTCTCTGTGGGTTTTCCTTTTCATATTACACATAATCATTTGACCCATTGTTGAAATAAAAAAATACTGATTAGATTAAATATGAAACACAGTCACCGAAAGGCTGTTTAAACAATGGTCATATGCAACATACGTCTAAAAAACGTTTCACTGTATGCTAACACAGTAAACTGCTTGGATGAAACTGATCTAAATGGCTCTGTGTTTTTCCATATCCTCTGTGGTTTCTGAAAATCAAACAAACTCTGTAGTAATAAACTGCCCTCAAATTCATTTTGCTGTAGTTCAGGATGAAGTTAATGACTAGAAATTTAATTTTGTTTACTATTCCCTATAAAGTCAAGCATGTATCCAGCTCTGTGTCCTTGGAGTTTTTTGCCTGAGGCTCAGTTTGCTCTTTCAGTCATCAGTTGTGTCACAGTCTGAACCTCAACATTATAATATTATCCTGCATTAGCCTGGGGATAAGGACCTCCAGTAGATAAACACCCTGTCTGCTGGCTTTCATGTACAGTAAGTACACATAAGCAGTAATATCATACAGAGTGTAAACAGATCAAAAAAATCATTCAAAGTTTGTGATTCTTTCCCAGGAACACAGTTTATTTTCTACTGTAACAACCCATTCCAAAAGCTTCTTGTTTCCACTACACTGTTTTCACTACACTTCCATTTGGCCCAATTTCTGGCACAATTCTGACTAAAGCAGTGTTCAGTCTTGTCTCAGATTCAGCTTTAGAAATTCAGGTGAGCCATCATGATATTGTATCTAGGGTAATAAGGGGGTTTAAGTGTAACAGATAATGTTCATGACATACTCTCCAAAATCACTGCATGAGTCATGCATGAGAGCAACACAATGAACTTTCAGTACAGTAAAAGTCATACATCACAATGTTTATATAAAATATGAAAATAGAACGCAAAGGTTAGCGTGAATGTTCATTCTTGACCTTCAGGTCTTTATGCTAAGATAAGCTAACCTGCTGCTGGCTACAGCTTCAAATTTATTGGACAGATATAAATTTTCGCTCTAACTCTCGGCAAGAAAGCAATTAAGCGTATTTCCCAAAATGATGAACTATCACTTTGAGGCTGTACCAGCCATGATCTTAAAGTGCTGAACGGTTTGTTTGTGGTAAATATATTATTTATGTTTGTGGTAAATATTATGGAATACCAACAGAGCAAGCTCCAATTGCTGAGATGTTGTGGAAACTTCTGGAAAAAGCTAATAAGACCTTGAGACTGTTCTTTTATCAAATAACATTTAGTATTATAGACACAGCAGCTCAACCCACTGACTTTCACTGCAAATAATCAAATCTAACCATCCAATACAATCCAAATACAGCCAATGTTTTCTGGTCAAAAAGTAAGATTTCGAGGCTACTCATAAAATACCCAAAGTTGTTTTATGTGTATTTTGTTATTAAAGCAGGGTTAATGTCAAAACCTGCCAATAAACAAATACAGTGACAAAACCACAGGGATTGATTGTGATAAATTATGGGCTCAATGCGAAGACATTCAGTGAGCAGAGTAACCACACACTACTGACGAAATGACAGTGATTCCAATGTTGTTGCTGACAAGTTAAAACACAGATTGTCCACAATGTCAGCTCTTCATAAATTAAGAATAATAGCTTTCTTTTTTAACTTAATGACAATACATATTTGAGTTTACCCAGTGGGTTTTAAAGGGTCTTTTTAAGTACAGGGGCTCAGAATATTTTTCCTACCCAAATGTATAAACCTCCAAATTGATGTGAAAACATGATGAGTTATGAGGTTGTAGCATGGCAACAGCAACATGCAATATCACACACGAAGAAAAGACTCACCAAAACTCAGCTCTTTCATGTCAAGGATTTGATGTGTGGCAAGCTGTTTCTTCATATTCGATTATTTTTCATTGCCTGCATTTGACTAGCAACCGACTGAATTACACTGCTGTGGAGGAAATTTACTTATGGTCACTGATTTAATTATGTCCTCAGAAAGGATCCAAACAAAAACAATTTACAGATTTTTGAACTTATCAGGATTAAACAGGAAAATACATTTTGCTTCCTTGTTTACAGTTACTTAAAACCTTTATTATAAATAATTCAAAGTTCATCTTTAAATAACAGCAGCTTAGTCAATTTGAGTCCAGTCAGTTAAATAAACAAATCCAACAGAGGGACCCTACTTGCATTACAGATGTGTGGAGGGAAGATGGGTGCTACAATTCAACCCCGGATTGAACCACATTAGTATTTTGATGGCATAAGCATTATTTAAATGTCATATTTTACATTCTTGTTTGTATGATTTGAGTCAATCTCATCGTAGTTGTTCACTAGCTTGTTTGATTGTCTGACAGACTGAAAACTAGTCAAGCAGTTGGCAGTGTGGGATTCCTCTCGGTTACACAAAACATTTCTTGAAAAAGGTATTTCATATACTGCAGTCACTGTTCACAAGAAATCAAACTCCGGTGCTGTCACTGGCTCTTGAGTTGACCTCTCTGTAACATCCTCAGCACAACACTGACACATCATCTCCTCTTGTGCTGACATTGTAATGTTTACAGTATATCAGACCTGTAATCTGCTTCTACCTGCAAGCTTTGTAGGTTCAGTTAATATCAAAATCTGTCTCAATAACACGGGACTTGGGGATTCTCAATGGTACTTTCTAATATAAATTTGACCTGCTTCAATTCAATTCAGCTGTGAGATATATGGTACCAAGTAGTTTCTAATTGTTTCTTTACTAATTTCTTATTCAACGTTATTTTTTAAAGTTTTCCATTTTATACTCACAATCCGAGATGATTTTTGCTGGAGGGTTTAATGTAATAGGTGAAAGGTTCCAGTTTCACATGGCCTGGAGCTATTATGTTATAAAGAAATTTCTGGGAAATGTTTTGAGAATCATTTACATGCAAGAAAGGGGACATTTTGTTCCTCACTGTCGCCTGAGGAATGGATCTTCTTTTTTTGCTGTGGTTTTCCCCACTGACCACAGACACTTTGTTCACTTTCTCAAGGCAGAATTCCAACCAACGTCCACTGCATCTGCACGGTGACTGAGGAACAAAACATGCCCAATATGCATCACATCTTCCCCCAACAACTCCCTGGGGAGGCGATGGGTCAACATGCCTCTCAGAAATTCCCAAGACCCCTTTAGCATTTGAGTGTTGTCAAAACCACCATGACAAATGTGGTTCTGCACCAAAATTAGGGCCAACTGAAATTTTACCAAATATTGCAGAAGACTAAAGTGCGTTCATGACATGCTCTCTAAAAACGAGAATTTAAATTGACTTTTCTTTGGGTTGTGTTGCTCTCACTGCCAACCCAACCAATACCGTTTAATTTGGTTTGACTCAGTGCTTTTTAGAGTCTTTCTAATGTTTTTGAGACAGTCAGTGTAAATCAATGGTCTTTTCAAGTAGCAGACCTCCACGAAGTCTAACATCTGCTATGTAAATATGCTTGCCCCACACGGCTCTGCTTCACATCACTCATCATGTTGTGGTGTCATCTCATGCAGTCACAGAAGCTGTCTTATATAATTTTAACCAACCTGGCATACTGCAGCATCGCTAGTCCAATGCCAGCATATTTTCACGTCGAGGTCAACTTTCAGGTCTTTTACACTTTATTGCTCTTCTACATGAGAGTGGCTGAGCGCCTGGCATCTATTACAGCACATATTGGATTCACCCTCGTACCAAGACACAGAGGTAAACACACATGAATCGCAGAGTTTGTGTAGTCATAGTTGTCATACCTTCCCTGCTTGCGCGTGGATCTTATTTGTAAAGCTGGAGTCAACAGCCCTTTTCATCTTTAGTCGTGGGTTTAATTTTTATGTTAGGCCTTTTTGCCAGTGACACATTGTTTGAAACCAGTGGCGTTGCTGGAAGCAACAAGTGCTTTGGCTTTGACTTTCACAAGTGAAAACAGAAACCTCATTGCACACAGTTCACACACAGTTTACACACAGAGTATGTAAGAAACCTAAAGGAATATCCCTGTATTTTTCAACCTAGGTCTTATTCTCATAATTGTAGCCATTCTGACTATGGGTCTTGCTAACTTTGCACTACCTACTTCCGTTGTAGAGATTCAGAAAAAAGTGAAACAACTGTTCCAAGAAAAGGAGTCTGTCAAAACAATGTATATCATGAGGGCACCAGAACCGGGTGAGCAGGCAACAGTACCGAACTAAACAGCCTCCCAGGGAATACAGCACGGAGGTGATTTACAGCGGCTCCGACCAGGACCAGGCAGGTTCAGGCAGGGACAGGAGAGGTGTCAAGTGGGAGAGGAGCGAGAGGGAGTGACAGCTGTGGAGCTAGAATATTTTTCACATCTAACGCGGTAAATTTAAGATTTATTTTGACCAAACCAGAGTTGGTGATTGTTGAAACAATGGAAAGACTAACCAAGATGTTTTTGGTGAGTTTTATTTTGTTTCTGTCGAGTTTGAAAGAAGTGTGTTTTACGATGAGTTATCAAGGCAATTAAGCTGGTCTTAGTTTGGTGAAAGAGAGAAACTTGAATTCAGAAGGTGTACGGTTCTATTTTTCTGTTTAATAAGGAAAATAGGAGTAAGAATATTTCCTTTTTTGACATTTTGTGAGTTTATTTTGTTTATTTCTTAGACTAAAAAAGCTAAGAGAGCTTGTGTAATGTAGTGAACTCGCCGCTCGCACACATCTCCCAGCTGAAACTACGGGGTGAGGCCTGAGCTATACTATCGGACTATTGCCTCTTGAGGTACTAAGTGGTATTACGAGAGAGGACATGCAGGGGCTAGCAGGTTAGCATGCTAACTTTAGTAGGTATCTCTGCAACACAATACATAGACGTCTTTGACATAACGTCAAAACTATTATTTCTTCACATTCTGTTGATAATTTTAGTAAATTTTTTATGTTTTAAACTCTTAAGTTCTTACACATTGCACCTTTAAGTAGACACAGATATTTGCCCTGTGGATTAGCTATTGTAGCTAACTGCATAGGGATTTACCTCTGGGGGAACTTGCTAACCACACTAACTGCACACAACATTTTTTTTTTTTTTTACATGTGTGAGGCTGTTGGTCGATGTGGATTTAGCATGTGTCCCAGCTGCAGAAGTAGTAGCAAACGAGAGAATGTTTGTTACATTATTATTTTATAAGGAAATTCAAGAAAACTAAGTGCTATGGCTGGTTATCCAGTTTTAAGTATGCTTGTTAGTCTTTACCTTTTTATAATACCATATTTATTACAACCACGTCTCCTATAAATGGCCGTTCTATGCTAATTTGTTTTCCCAATTACATTGTGGTGACAAATGTTTTTTTGAGTGTATAAAGCGCTTCATGTATGTACTGTACCGGCGTCATAGAGAGGACTTTGGTTAAGGTTAGTGAAAGATTGTGTTTTTGGTTAAATGTTAATAAAGTAAACATGTCATGTCTCGTGCTTCAAGTCATTGCAGAATTATTCTGTAACAAACCAAGACTTGATATTTCCCTAATCTTAACCAAGTGCTATGTGTGCCTAAACGTAACCATAAAAAGGCTTAATAATGCTGTAGTTGCTATGAGCGACTATTGTATTGCAAGACTGGATATTTTGTTGGAAAATAAATGAAATATGCTGTCACTAAACATTCTACTCCAAATCTAAGCTGGTGCCGTAAAATTTCCTCCAAAACATATTTGCTGTCGCAAATTAGCAGTAATTTATGTCATTTATATGATTTTTTTCAAACCAAAGTATACAGATAAGGAGCTAAATCAAATGGAAGCAGAAAGACAAAGAAACTGGTGGTGTTCCTGTGGTCACTGCTCTCCACAGCTGACTGAGGAGGAAAGCGTTGGTGTAAAGAGTAAGACTTGAATATTTTGTAGAAACAGCGGCGGTTGTTCCTGCAAATCATATTGCACAGTTGGAGACAACAAAAGGGGAAAAATGTAAGAAAACATTACTAAATGAAATGAGTGTAAACCCTCAACAACAAGCAAACAATGTCAGAATCATATAAAAGCAGCTTCCATCATTCATAAAAGCCTGTAATTTTTATTCATACCAGCAGTTGAGCAGCTGAGCACATGAACGTCTGTGAATGTTGTTTGATCAGCGATGGCTGATCTGAATCTGAGTGATGATCTGATCTGAGTGCTGGTTGTTGGAGGGTGAGCAGAGGAAAAGGATGCAATATGCTTAAGATGTACTGTAAACAGCCAAATTTGTCAGTCCGGCACAAAGGAGCCAGTGATTATATATTGTAAGTGGAGAGGGTACCTCGCCACATGGTCATAAAGCATCATTTCTGAGTGATGAGATCATGCACTGCCAAGATAAGCCCTCAGCTAATTGAATGGGTGGCTCAGAAACAAGACTTCTGTCCCTTATTTTCTTGTCATCCCGGAAATGTCTTAGTGCTTAGTGTACAGAAATTGGCCGAGGAGCGGACACATGAAAGGAAGCTTTCCTTGAAAGATGCTCTTTCAAAAGTTGCCAGGTTTGACTTATCACTGTTAGCGCATACAAATTGCTTCAGTTTAACTTTGCTGTAGAGAAATTGGAAACATACCACAGGAATGTACTTCATCTTTGCTTTACCTTTAAAGGGTTTTTTTGTAGGACAAAGACAAAACAAGTTTTACCAGGTCAAAGTTAACATCTAGAG
Organism: Siniperca chuatsi; assembly: GCF_020085105.1. Lineage (NCBI taxonomy): Eukaryota > Metazoa > Chordata > Actinopteri > Centrarchiformes > Sinipercidae > Siniperca > Siniperca chuatsi. The sequence continues at coordinate 12,945,774 of NC_058044.1, forward strand.
ACATCTGGTCTCATCACATCAAACCAATAAAAACACCAAGGACCAGGACAGATGACAGTAATAAAAAACACCCAGACATTTTTTTCTCAGTTGTTCTGTGATGTATGGATGTTTGACATGCCGCTGCAGTTTAGAAGGCGTCCAGAGGTTGTCTAGGGGGTTAAGCCCTGTGCCTCTGGGATATTGCTGATGTTAGAAGGGTGAAAGGTTGTGACAATTTGAGAGGCCCACTGCTGGAGAAAAATTCCAGTAGGATTATTTTATGAAGAGAACTGGGTGTACAGAGAAATAATAGTCCTTTGGGGGGGCCATAATTCATAGCTACGCCACTGCACATTCAGTATGCGGCTCCACTCACCAGGCTCGGAAACCCACAGACCACAGATTTGTCTCCTTCTTTCTCACCTGCGCGATTTTGTTACATCCAAAATGAAAACCACAAAAGCAAGCAGACTTTTCACTTTGCTTATTTTGAAATTAATATTTGACATTTGGAGGGAAACAATCCTGTTTTGCAAAACCATTCCTACTTTCAACATTTTACTTTCAATTCTAATTTACTAAAACTTCTTATTTTCATAGTTTTGGCCATCACTTCTATTGCTATTGTAAACATTGTACTCTCCAAGTTAATTGCTGGGATCTCGGAACGCAGCAATATTTCGCTAAAAAGAAAGTTATACAGGGCAAGACACACGAGCAGTCAGACGATCATACAGAATTTAAACAAATTCAAAGGTTATCTGCACTTATTTGGAAGAAAAAACAAAGGCTCACTTTTGGTTTATCTCCAAATGAAGTGGTTACAGGCCCTTAGACATTGTGCTATAACAATAATCTTACAAGTTAATTGCATGTCTTACAGTCAAATCGTGGTCAAAATCTCTGTCAGACTACGATATTAATTTTGAGGCATGTCAGATTGTGCGGTGAAAGTCCAGTGAATTGTAATGTTTTGAAAAACTATCCAAGCAGAGACATGCCATCAATTTGCACAAATACATTTGCGCCATTCTCATGTGCAGCAACAACAAACTTGGGCAATACCACTGGTGCTTCTTTTCTAACTTTATTACAATATGGTGCCTGTAATGTTTATTTATACATCGATGCGGAATATATCTGTATACATATTTATGGATGCTTAAGATGTTGCATCAGTCACTGTATTTTGTGTAATTTCTTGCTGTATTCCAACTGGTTGATCTGTAGACATCCAGGTCACATTGTGAGAATTTGGTCCTAAATTTCGGTCACTTTCAGAAATCAAGTCTCTGAATCGGCTGTTGGTGGATGTGTCTCGGAGTGTGACCACTGTTATGATTGAGGACCAAAGATTTCACCATGTTTCTCTCTTGATTGTCATTTATTGTCAGGGACATTCCAAAATTGCATTGTATATGGGACTTGGGATACACTTTTGAGAATGGGTACCTTAAAGTGTTATAATCATCTGGCTGCTTCTTTGCCCCATCAGATTTTGTTGTAGTAATGTTGCTGTGTTCCCGGATCTCAGTAATTACTGTTATCGTAACTAAAAGAAAAGATGGCCAAAACTACATTGTCATTTTTCCTAAGTTGTAATAAGCTGGAATTATCCTTTAACAGTGTTTGGTAACATGTCTGTGAAAATTACATCTTCCAGCTGCCCTGAGTGGGAATATTTTCAAGGTCCATAGCATGTCAGGACTTCAGTGATTTTGGATTTATGCACCTAAAACATGCATGTGTATGTGTGTGTCATTGAGAAAGCAGGATGCTGCGGCCAGAATAAATGTGTGTTAAACTATTTTCCGCTGTGGATGAGTGGTTGTTTGTGTTGACTGAATGCTGGCAGATAGTTTGTCCATCTCTGACCAAGAAGTCTGGATGTCCAGAGATGAGTGATCTCTTTACGATGGAAAGGTCAGAGAGTTTGGGCTCTAACTTAACAATATCTTCACACTTGTCCAAACCAGAAACATTCCAACACTGACCCACACATCTGAGTGGCCTATGACTGAACCGGAAAATGTTTGAAATTAAATGGAGAAGTCACAGATGTTTGTGGTAACGTTTGAATATTGATTTGAAATGTTTCTATAGATTTTTTCTCCTGAAAGAGCACTTGCCCCTCCCCTATTACTGTAGCATTGTTGTGGAGCCATTGAGCAAGGGTCTCAACCTCCACCTGCTTCACAAGAGCTTCTGAGTGGCCAACAAATGGGACTGTGTGTACTGGTCAGCTTCCAGGTAGATGACCATGGATCTCATTTAAATTAGAAATGGATCATGACAAAGCTCCTCGGACCCCACATTCATAAAAAGATAGCTGACAGTCAGACTTGTTCTAAATAGACTTAGGGATTATTAAGGTGGCGGTATGCTTGAAGATAACTAGTTTGTACGACAAAAAAAGAACATGGGGATAATGCAGAGTTCATGTCATATGGGATGGAAGGTAAAGATGGGAAAGATTCCTATGTTGACGACTTGCGATTGTTCGTGTCATCAAGATGGTTGTATGATTACAGAGTTGATCATGTGAGGATTAAAATATTGTACATTGACAATATAACATTACATCCATTAAATGTGGGTTTAATTACAGTGAACAATGGACTTTGGCTGATGTGCGGCGTCCATATTTGTTTGGTTTTCAAGCACTTCCATATTAGTAAGTGCCAAGTTGGATACATCAGAGCTTTTAGAAAAATTCACAGTTACACAGGGTCTGCTCTGACTGAATATAAAGTTGGGTTGGGTCTTTGATACAGACCTTCAACCTGCAGATGAAAATGTGCATATGTGTGTGAACAGGGCATGTCTGAGGTTAAATGTTCACTGTGATGGATTACGCAACTCAAGCAAGTTTCATGAATCTGTTGATAGATTTTCTTACTGTGGAGAAAACGATAACTGTATGGAACAGGGAAAATTACATCCAAAAATCTAAAAACGTAAAGTATATATGATTTGTGGTGAAGGAGCTAATTGCTAACACACTGTTATGGTCCTTTAACATCCAACACCTCTGCCATGTAAAGCTATTATCTCCAGTGAGTGCATACAGATTTAGCTTGGTAGCTATTAAATACTAAATAAGAACCAATATAGCACTTCCATAAGTATGGTATGCATTAAGTAAATCTATAGTCTATTAAAAACAAACCAGGCAGGGAATGCCCTGGATTTTCATAGGTATACAGTGCTGGACGGACTGAGTGGTTACAAATGTGCAGGGATAAAAAGATCTGAGAGGGAATTACAGTGATAGAAGCCTACGCTTGAAATGTACAAAGAGGTCCACCTCTGTGACTTTCCTGTGCACCGACATCACAGGTTTGGGGACAATGAAGCATTGTGTGGCAGTCATTCAATCCAGTACTATGCAGTAACACTGATAGCGAGTGATCACAGAAAAATGATGTCACCACAGCTGCTTGCACGAACAACAAAGAAGTACCTTTTAGGACAGACAGATCTGAAGTCAGATTAAAGCCAGAAGGGGACTCAGAGTTTGAGGAGCCCCAAATATCATACACAGAGACATTGATTAAATGGCACTGTTCTGTGAATTTCTCAGAAGATGTGAACTGTAACCTGGGTCAGGGTTCAAAAGCATTTTGAGCATTCAAATCTGATTGCAGTTTTAAATCTGCTTGTTAAATTAGAATCCTTCTGAATCTCTCATCGAATTGTTTATTTAAATTTTTAGGTTTAGCTTCCAACAATTTAAAGTAAAGAATAATGTAATAGGATGTAATGTAATGTAATAAGCTGGAATTATCATTGAATTGTTTATTTAAATATTTAATTAATTTTAACTTAACTTGAACTAAACCTCAAACCTGCATTAATTAATGTTTTGGCCACCTAGGGGCAGCAGAGACAAGCTCTGAACAAACATTGACATTCCATTACCTTATAAAGTTGATATAGTGAACTTGTTGGCAAACATATGCTTATGTGCCCTACACATCAAGCAGAGAAGAAATGTTAGCATTCATTTGGAGTCATGTTTGTGTCCACCTGATGACTATAAATCCAATATTTACTTTAATTTTAGCTCTGCTTTGGTCTCCACTAACTACTGAAGAAAATATCTGGCTCTTAAGCTGTTAAATGCTCTGCCGTCTGATGCTGGGCAGGTAGCGTTCAGTGGTTTTATCAGAGCTTTTTTGCTGAACACGGCTGCTTGTTCGACTGAAAATGATGCCATTGATGGTAAAGATGCGGTAAATGAGCGTAAATGAGCCGTTGCTTAAGTAAAATAAAAAGATTTTTGCAGCTTTATGTTTTGCTAGATAGATCGTTTAATGAATGTATCACCTGTATGTTTTGTATATTGCTCTTTGTTGATTAAAAAAAATAGGAGAAAAAAGATTCAATACAAGATTTGATAAGACTCTGATATCAGGTATTTCAGCAACTTACAAATGGATCCAAAATGGAACCCAACTGACAGTTTTCTGGTTGTGTTCCTATATGGCACTGACACAACTTTTATGTTTTTACATTTATGAGATTCAGAATTAGTTCCACTTGTCTTTTAATCTATTAGTCATCTACCTATGTGGCAGAGAAAAATATTGCTCATTAGTTTTGAAATGTATGACAGTAAAGTCACATTAAGTACAAGAAGTTCAAATTATACCTGAGTGGAATTGCTCAGATTCTTTATAAACCTGGCTAAAGCATGTCTCTGTACAGCTTTTTAACCTATACAGCACATTTTATAACTCTTGGTATAAAATTAGTTTACTTGCTGATACAACTATTACCTACAAAACCTGAAAACACTGTTATTGGACGTACACAGACAGATCTGTGAGTTACAGACAAAATTGTACGCTATTGTAAATACTGCAGACATTTTAAAGCAGCACTGTGGGGTAAACTGCCGAGTACAAGCGTGAGTCATACATAGTATGTATACCACCAGGCTCACATGCATTTGGCCAGGGCTGGCTTCAATTAAAACACTATTACTGTCAAAACTAATCAACACTCTGCATGGGGACCTCAACAGAAATAATTAAACTTACATTTATCTGTGCTGTCCATGCAGTGCTGGGCTCTAAGTATGCCATTAAAATCCCACAGATAGTATTATCTAATTTTCTGGTTTACCATATTGATTCAGTGGAATATTTTGAAAATCACAGCTTATCATGAGAACATGGTATTTATAGCCTACATTGGTCAGGCACATCATAAATCTCCTTTGGAGAGTTGGCCACAAGCTGCCAGAGTCTGGCCCCAGTGCATATTGCTCTGCTGAATATGTACCTGGTGCCTGTTATTCATGGTTCATGCTAGTCCGAACCACAGGCTGAAATTCTTTTTTTAAAATATGTCAACCTCAGCATAGACAGCTATTTTTAATCTTCCCTCCTCTCATGTAATATTGCAGTGGCCTTAGTGTTAAAGAATAAACAAAAGCCCAGTATGTATGCATACCATTGTTCTGCGTGATACCTGTCCTCTAATGTCTTTTGGTATACATATTTGTAATACTAGACATGATTGTGGAATGTCAAAGCTGCCTTTTCTCTCATATCAGTTGTCTATAGTGAAACTTCAGGAGGACAGGCAGCCGCATCTTTAAAGAAGACTTCAAATAACAGGGGCAGCAGTGACAGTGCTCCTCTGTGTGTCACAACTTCCCACAGCCCAAGGCAAAGGGAGCATCGTTTGATTTAGCGGCAGGAATGGCCTTTTGGGCCCTTGATTACCAGAACCCTGCATGCTTTCATGTGGTCAGCATTCTGCCAGAGAAGGGTCACTGTTATCGATTAAATAATCTGAGTCAGTTAAAGGCAGAAACAGGGTGCATTCATGTTCCCAACTGAAGGCCCGACTCTTCGGAAATGGCCTAATCCATCTTCCTGGGAAATGAGAGGATAGGAACAATTATCTGCCAAGCAACATGTCCTCTTTTAAACAGATGCCCACGGCTCACTCCAGCCTCCAGTTCATCTTCCTGGAATGTGCGGGTGAAAAAAGTTATGAAAGCAGTGTTGGACTTTTGATTAAAGTGATGTTGTTAACGATTCAGATCAGAGCTGCAGGACGTGTACTGTACATAGACTGGGCATTGCTGAGACAATAAATCATTTGATTTCAGAGGAAGGTGTTCAGTGGCTTTAGTTCCACTGGCTCAAAACTACCATAGTCGCAATAGTGAACATCTAGAGCTATTCTATGCTCCTGTATGTTGGGTTAAGTCTTACAAATGACTTTCATTCATTGACTAATGAACATGCACATATGGCAGTGATTACCTAATCAGAATTTATACTACACTAATGACACAATAATTACCTTTGCCCAAGTACCATTGATGTAATCAAGTGCATTCAAAGTTTTTTGTGTAATTGACATTACGGTTGTAAGGAAAACATCATACATTGTGTCTGATACATTTTATGTGTGTATATATTCTACTAACAATCTTTAAAGCACTTAATGGTTTGGCTTCCCAGTACATTTCTGACCTGCTCACTGACTACAATCCAGTCAGACCTCTCAGGTTATCAGGAGGTGGTTTTCTGTATGTAGATCTGGTGAGGATGCTTTTGTGCTCTCTTACTAAAAAAACAAAAAACTGCTTGATGACACAGCCAAAGTTATCCAGTCACAACGGTGTCCACATTCAAAAGCAAACTGACTTATAATTAGTTATTGTGTATGTGTGTGTGTGTGTTTTAATGGGCAGCTGTTATTTTTGCATTTTCTTGCATTCTGTTATTCTGTACATGCTACTGTACATGTGTTGTTTATTGTTTACCTAATGAAATGTGGTATATAAATAAAAGTGACTAAAGACACTGAATCCCGTACTTAAAGGATAGATTCACAGTTCTTCAAGTCTATCTTAAAACAATACTCACATGCTCGTATGTACATTGAAAAAGTTATTGGTCGCTGCAATTGTTCAAAAGTCCAGAATTATAGCCATTTTAGTATGAATTGTCCTCTTTGTGTTACTACCACTCTGCTGCAGCTCAGCAAGGCAACACAGTCTAGGAAACAGGGAATTTCATACTGAAAGAACAATAACTTAGGAAAATACCAACCTGATTTGTGTAAATCAGACTTTTAAAGACTCAGACTAGCTTAAACTGAGCTTAAGAAGGAATTTGTACACATAAATGTATCCTACTTTTCTCTGTAAAACACAAGTGTTTCTCTCCTAGTACAGTCAAGTTTGAACAAAACCCTTTGATCCCAAATTTCTTAATTTCTGGCTAGTTCGTGTATCTGTCACAAAGCTCGCCCTTTATTATAAACATATGCATAGGATGTTTTTTTTTTTTTTGTTTTTTTGGAAAGACCCGAAAAGACTTTTGAAAGTGTTGAAAGAAAACTGTCCAGATATGTACTCATCTCTACAACTGATAGTTCTTATCTAGGATTTTGTTGGAAAAAACAGTTAACCAATGAAATAAGCAAACCAAAATCCTGTTCGGAAACAACTCTTAATGAGAAGAGATTTCCAGATAATCCATCATCAATGTCATCCTGAAAAATGCTGGTAATAAAAATAAGAACAGTCATCTGCATTTAAAATCAGAACAACTCCCAACAAATGTGTTTTTCTTGTGACGTCCAAACGCTTCATTTTCTGGAACCAGACCTGCTTCCTCTTGGCGCTTCGAACTAATGGTTAGCCACCTGCCGTATGACCTGCGTCATCAGGCCGCCAGCTCACATCTGCAGGCCATGGAGGTAGTGATGATTTGTTTATCATCTAGTGTGGGTGTAGTCCATATGCATGTTCTGTGTGAGTCATATCAAAGTCAGCACGACAGCCTTTCACTGAGCTCCACTGCACTAACAAAGCATGATTTACAGACATGTTGCTGGGTCTCAACTGTGGGGAACCCCATATTCTGCACAGAACATAAACACCCACATTTTTGAACAACCCCGAATCAAAGGCAGACTCAGGGTGGGCTGACTGATGTGTTGTACTGATGCGTGGCTGCGGGTGGTCAACCAGGAGGGTGAAACCAGTCCTGGACTGTGTGATCCATTAACAAGAACCATTCTCACTGTGCCAGTGAAACTGGTTTACACTGTTTTCAGTTACATGAAAGGATCAACCCACAAACACTTTAACCCCAATCCATTTCAACCTGAAATAGGGACTTCACACAGCATGTAAGATGTTGTGTCTACAGACTACTGCTTGAACTCATGAATGTCACATTATTTGGTTTATACATTTTTATTGTATATTACATGGTAAATGGACTGTACTTATATAGCGCCTTTCTAGTCTTTCTGACTACTCAAAGCGCTGCAACTACATATCACATTCACCCCATTCACACACATTCATACACTGATGGCAAAACTGCTCATCAAAGTAACTAGTTATTTACACACATTCACACAATGTGAACTCAATTAGCAGATATCAAGGACAAGAAAACCAAGAGCAAGGTGCATGAAGACAAACCTTAGACTTGAATCTAACTTAAGTTAGAGTTGCTGTAGACACTGAACTTAACCTGCAGTATAAACCTCATGTAGTCAGTTTGTTTTTAAATGTTCTAATGCATTCTCTGCCTTATGTAAAGTGCTTTGAATTGCCTCTGTGTTTGATGCATACAAATAAACCTTTCTTGTATTGCCTAGTGGCCAGAGTGACTTGACTTAGAGAGCCAAGTGGACAATGCATTTTAAGTAAAATAAGACACAAGAGAAAAAAATGGATGACAAAACAGATTCAACCTAGTGGAACAGCACTTTTCTCCAGCTGAACATTTTTGTCTGTTGACATAAGTTTTTAGCTGGAATGGCAATGCATCACTAAAAACTGATAATTGAAGTGACCAAAAAATGGTCAAAAGTCAAAAACATGCTACGGTTAGGGTTTAGATTTTAAAAAGTAAGTTTTAGTTAATAAAGATTACTGTTTGATATGTCAAACTTGACCTATCTCTCAGTTACTATCGGACAACTTCACAGACATCTTGCTATAGCAACAAGTAGGTCCTGACCAGTCTTGTGGTTCCTTCAGTGGGGTTGTGCTTCCCATGTTCATGAAAAGTGGCTATTTGAACGACACACTGATGTTGTATTCAGGACCTCAATGGTGGACTTTTTCGGAAAGCTCTGAGTTTGCAAGTTTAGACAAAAATGTATGTTTTCAAATATATTTGCTCCCATGGAACTAAATTTTTCTTTAATTAATTGTCTAATTGGCTCTATACCAGTTTCATAGTGTGAATTACATTAATAGTCTTCCCATGTCGGAAATATGACCTTACAAGTTCCAATTTTACGCTGCATTAAACCTGCATTAATTTATTTTTTGGCTACTGCTGGGCAGCGCAACAAGCTGTAAACACAAAATTGACTCAGGGTGGGCTGACTGATGTGTTGTACTGATGCGTGGCTGCGCATAAAGTTGTTTGGTTAGCAAACAGTTGCCTATTTACACATCCAACATATACTGAGCAACATTATCATTCATTATCATTCAGCTCTGTTCGAACTCCACAAACTCTCTCAATTTCTGGCTCTTTAGCTCCTAAATGCTTCACTATGTTCAGCTAGTCGCAACTTTGTCTGTCATTGGTTGCTGAGCAGGTAACATACAGTAGGAGCTTTTTTGCTGAAAACAGCTGCCTGTCGCATTTGGAGACGATGGTGACGAGAACTGTGAGACTGAATCAGAACATTAAAGTTGCAGGCTGTAAAAACCAAAACAATGAGCTGAAAGATGCTAAAACACTTTGTGTAGCTCAGGGGAACTGCAGAGTGATAATTGTCTTAGATTTTGTCACTATGAGAAAGCCCTCTCACATTTTACATAGTCATTTCGTCCATTGTTAACACAAAAAATATTGATTAAAGCAGCTTTAACTAAGACAATACAAGTAAAAGTAATAATATTTTAAGTTAAATATTTATTCAATAAACTGTCTTACTCTCTCTATTCTAACTCAACCATCTAAGACCAGTCTAAGGCTTTGACCAGTCTTAAACTATATGCTACTAGCACTAAACATTCAGCCTTGTCAGCCAAAGATTGAGACTGTGCCACCTGGCAGATGACCACCTGCGTCACACGACTGTCTCTGTGAGCATTAACATTACTATTACTGGACTGGAAAAGACCTTTTCCAGTTATGATTCAGCTGCAAGTGATGCCAGAGTAATCCAGTCTGGCGTCAAGGGAGTCTACCTTTCATGATACGACTTTAATTTTCCTTCAAAACAGATTGCAAATCAGCAGTGCTTTCCTCCATTGTCAGGTGAACTGATATTGATACATTCTCAGATATTATTTTACAGATGTTTTGGATTTTTCAACATCTGAGACTCAGCAACGGTTGTGTCGTCGGAGCATTAACGCTGCAAAATAGTAAAATATATAATATATTTCACATATATAATGTGATGACCGTGTGGAGGCCAGGGTGATGATAGCATGTCAGAACACAAGATAATCCCACAGTAAACTCTTTCCAACTGTATGAGCCAAGAAAACAATCACAGATCTTGGCCCAGGTGCTCCTCTCTATAGTTCTGTGAAGCCAAACTGTGAAGAAACGGAGCCTGTTTCCTCTCTTTTTTTTTTAAAGATCACATTTTTGACACTAATTGGTGACATCCTCAAAGCACTTTGTTAGTCTGCAGTGTTGAAAACAGTGACAAAGCACCAGGGTTGTACTCACACCATCATCCCTAAAAACTTCTGCCACATGCAGAACCTTTATCTAAGGCACCAGAAGCTTCCCTGTCCAAAACATTCACATCACCTTCCCTCCATCGGGATACTTTATCATCTGTTACTCAGGCCTGCCACATCTCATCTGCTGTGGTTCCTCAGGACATCACCATGCTTATCAGCACCAGAGCATCAACATGCTGCTTTTTGTCCTCCAGAGTTTCAGCAATATGTCATTTTAAGTGTCCCCTCTTTTCTGCTTGCATTTATTAAAATGATGAATGTGTTTGAAATGCCATAGATACTTCAAACCAGCCCCATCCCTCTTTGCTCTGGTCCTCTGGTGCATTTTAAGCCACTTTCACCCTCTCTTCAGGGACTTCTTCAGCTGTTTAATCAGCAGCATTGAAGGCATACAAAATCCAGCTGGGCATCACTCGGCGTTTATAGACTAAATCAAAGTTCATGCTGTGAGGCATTGTTTTTGTTTTGCTTTGTTATTTGAGCATAATCTTTCATTTATTCCACAGAAGATGTTAGTGAAATCTTCACAATGGCAGCGGTACTTATTCAGTTGAAGTTTATTTTCTGAAATATCAAAACTTTATGTCCAGCAGGTAACTTTTCCTCTGATGGATGATTTCGTGTATAAATGAATTTCTGTGAAAAGCAACTGTCTGATGTATTTCAAGGTAAATCACTGTGTCACTCGGGTGACAAAGGTGGCTAAAATAGTATCACCTCTAAGCATCTACAGTTACATCAAACAAGTCCAATACTTCCTCCCACTCCCCAGTTCAGTTGGTTGTCCATTGTCTTCAACAAAAGAACTTGACACTTCGAATTGGAGCCTGTGATGGATCGCTTTTGAGGTCAAAAGCCTTTACCGGTATACTGGTTTCATCCCAGCCCAGCCGAGCTTCCAGCCTTGAATAGATAGTTCCAACTTGTGTGAAGACTAAAGCATTATTAGGCGTAGAGTCATAGAGCAATTGTGGGAAAGATGGTTTTGGTGACTGGCCGCTAATTTTTTTTTAAATTGATAAGATTGGCTTTTGTGCTTGATTTACATGCACTGTGATTTCTATTTGTGCATCGTATTTACCATTAGGATAGGAGTATAAAGGAGGATAGGAGTCGTGGGGTTAATGCACTGAGAAGATGATTTGTTGGATGTTTCTGAAAAATGAAAATTTGAAATAGCACCTATCACAACAATATGCATATACAAGAAAGGCAGTAAAAGGCATCCATTTACAAACTGTTGGCGTTTAAAAACTTATAACATCACCAAAATTAATTATTTCCAGGCAGAACTTGTGTGCCTGCACTAAATGCATTATTCTTCCAAAATCATAAGCTTTACCTGCCTGAAACTGAAAGAGTTCATTGTACCTCCACATGAATTATCTAACCAACATGAATATGACTTGTCCTGATACAAGGCTCTAAGAATCAAACAAAGGAGCCTCTATAATACTTATATCACTAACTTTATCGCCATTGGCATTCCTTGCATCATGAGGGATGCCTTTCCCACAGAGGGAAAACAATGGTTATCAGATAGTTTTTTATTCTAAGTTATTCCGGAATGCTGGTTAAATGGACCCTGAACTGCCTCATGCTTATTTACATTTCACATTGGTCAGGACATGATTTCAATGACAAACGTAATCCCAGTCACAAGTGTAAATATTGAGGCTTTTTGCTTTTGAGATGGGCTGAATGTGAATGGATTTTTGAAAATACAGGTAACACTTTCCTAGAAACACAAATTCATTCTTGTGATTATGGAAAATGTTCCACGTTGCCTACAAACCCTCTTTCTGGCAGCCTAATCTTGACTTTTTCCCCATTTCCTACGCGCCCAACCGCCTCGCAGTAAAAAGGGTCAAGCGACCAATTAAAATACACAGTGTATAATTTTATAGCTTTCTCCCAACGGGGCTCCTGGTGCCGATGTCGAGACGACAATGCGCAAGCAGCAGTGCCGCACACAGATCAGTTTCATTCTTTGTCAGTGGTGAATAGGGGCGGAGGAAGCAAACTCATTAGACTCCTATAAAAAGAAAGCATCCGAGATCATAAAATACCCGGCTGCAGGACTAAGTGCTCACTCACAGCCAGACAGACACAGGGTCGAAACCTCTTGTCAAATTTCTTTCTGACCCTCAGAGCATAATTTTAACAGATTCTCTTCTTCATTGTTTCCCTTCTACACTGGGCTCTCTGTGTTTTTCAGATAAGTGTGTAGATGGCAGTCATTCTTTTGAATATCCTCATCACTACTCTCTGTATTACAGTCGGGTAAGCGTGACGCACGGACACCGAGGGCGCACACTTCTCATTGAGAAACTTCATTTTTGCGGCACAAAGTTAAGGTTATTCAAGTGATTCAGTTTTTTTGTTTTTTTTTTGGTATTTCAGTATTTTTTTCAAGGATGCTCGTCTTAACTTGGAATAGATGCTGTGTTGTGATGTTTCTCGTCGTTACACTGAAGACTGGGACATCCCAGGTATCAGAGGCGCGCCCAAAGGCGAACTCCATCAAGCCAGCTCTGTTGGAAGAGACACCTACACCCGCTACAAACCGCTCCGCCACTGTCCACAGCGGGATCACCAAGAAATATAACATCCTTGCGCAGGTAATTTGAATTAGTGATTTGTCTGAGGACTTATAAATGGATATGCCAGCCCTACATTTACGCACAGCCTGAAATTGGGTATAAGCATTAGAGCCAGTGGAATAATGTATTATTAGTGGTAATAATAACTTGACGATTCCAAAAGTAGTTTTAACCTATTCTAATAAGCATGACAAGGAAGAAGAACAGTTTTTTCATTTTAATTAAATTATGAGTGTACCGTTGATACAGATAAGCGTGCGTAATTGTGCGGGACGTCTCCAAAACTGTGCCTATGGAGTATCTTGAGGTGTACAAGTGAAATAGCCCTATGCTTAAAAAAGACTCTCTCACGTGTGAATCGTTATTGGAAATTGCAGGGATTGGACCCCTCATAAACCATAATTGCCTTTCAGACCTGACGCCACAGTCGGGTGCAGCGCACTTCCACAGTAAATCATTAATGCCAGCAGAAATGTGAGAAAAAGTTAACACTTGGTAATTTTCTGTCTGGGTCTTAGTGTCATTAAAGTGGTCCAGACGCTTGCTGGGATTATGAGATTCTTACTGTGGGGCCTCTGAGGGATAGTTTACCGACCACTTAATACCCACTCAAAGAGTTATCAATTCCTGCTGTTTCAACAAAGTTCCATATTGCTGTAGTTTGACAAGGAACGTGGGATCAACAATGTTAAAGATTTGTCAGGTTTCATTCTGTCAAACATAAAAAAGTTGTGAACATTATGAGTGATTTTTATCAAGTGAGGAAATAGAGCTGTACATTTGCTGTTTGGCTGGGAAAGCAAAGTTCTCCATATATCAAATAATTTCTTACAAGAGGATATTTTAGTTAATTTTTTGTCCATTCTGAGGAAGGTTTGGAAAATGTATATCAATGTGGAAAAGAAACATGACATATCTGTCAAAAAAACCCTGACAAATGCCAACAGCCTTCATCTCCTAGAAATGTCAATCAGCTGTAAAACCACTAACTGTAACATTTAATTAAACATGTAGGAGTCTGATTATGTGGAGCTCAGAGTTGCTGTTGACGTCTCACAGTATCTTTTTGAGCAGCAGATGGCACTACCACATCTCCATCACATAGACAGAGTCTGTACATCAGCTCACTGAAACAGCTGATTACTCTTGTTCTTATGTTTTAAGCAGTTTTTTGTCTGATGGTCTCACCCACTAGATTTAACGCTAGTTTATGTTTACATTTGGCCCTTTCAACTGTCTGTGATATCACTTGAAGTAGTGATAGTGTTGGATATCTGTGAAGTGCATATTGCTGAGAGAAGCGCTCTGACATCCAGCTCAGACAGAAGAAATTATGGAAAAGCCACTTTCTCTGCTCTGCGGAGTGTGGAGATCCAACCTCAAGCAACCCTGCCAGACCTCAATTTGAACGCCTGCTTACATCTTTTGCAATAATCTGGAGCGGTTTGGAAGAGTGGACTGAGGGGAAACAATATGGGTGTGCAGAGACCACCATACTGTTACAAAAGTAAAATGTCATGGTGCAGGGTGTAGTGTGTCCAAATGAATAGCATTTATGGCAGGGGGGGTATATATATATATATATATATGTGTGTGTGTGTGTGTTCTGGCTGCCAGGAGGTTTTCCAGCGTTGAAAAATTAACAGCCGCAGCTCAGCCATAGCGGCATACATGGCTTGACGCTGGCAACCAAACTGCACTGACCTTTTGCATCTCATCATACAGTGGCCATTTATGAGCAGAATAAAATCAAAGATAACAAGTCTGCTCTCTTCATGAGGCTGTAAGTGCAGCATATATTTAGGTGTGATCACAGGAAGTGTACAACTGCAATTACTCTACCCTAGATTTTTAAATTATGATAAATGCCTTGAAACATGGTGCATAGCACAAAACAGCACATTACTGAGTCATTTTCTTTCTAAAGTGGTTCACAGTAGGCACCCCAAAACATTTTCATCTCCATCTGCATTTGTGAAGTGAATTACTGCTGATTAAGGCTTGGGTGTAAGTTTGGAAAATGGGCATGCATCAACTCAAATTTCTCCTCTGGCATCTGCATTGTGGGAAACCTCACTGCAGATATCGTACAAGTAGATTTATGGTCAAGTTGTCATGCTGCTGAGTTTGTTAGAATATGTGAGGAATAGTTGGCAGATTATTACACCTCTGGAGAATTCACAGTGGGTTCAGGATGTGAGTGATTGTGAGCTTGGCAGAAATGTGAGTGAGAATCTCAATAATTCACCACCATGGCCATTCTTTAAAACTCTTACTCATTTTTTTTTAACCTACTTTAGTCCACAGTCAAACACAAGAATAGACAACATTTTTACATGGCGTGAGGTAGCTCTTTGGGGGCCTGAAAATCTCTCACAGTTTGAGAAAATTTAGAAAATTACAAGAAATCTCCCCCAGAATTGCCCTCATTGACTTACTTTGAAATGAAGGAAATTATCGAGGGAGAGAGTCCAGCCACCCCGTGGAGACGAGCCTCTGCAGCAGGAAACAAGGGTGTAATTTGGTGTTTTATCCATCAGATTAGAAATGCTGCTCAGAGCGTTTGGTTATAGGAAGCATTTGACAGCTTAATGTGCTTTTATTTCCTGTAGCTGCTGACACTGTTTGGCGATAAGAGTTACATTAATCACATACAAACCAAGGTCAGGTTTTGGCTATCCCTTGGCGTTCGGTCGGGGCAAACTGCTGAATGTTTTCCCGTTGTAACACTCTTTTCACATCAGCCTGACTGGAGTAAAACCGACAAAACCAAAATGTTCGCCTCTTAGACCTTGACAGCCAGCGCACGTGGGTGGCACTGTTGGCTCCTTGGAAGGGAACCAGCAGAAATGGATAGCACGGGCAGGCAGTGCTCACCACCGTAACCTCTGATCCCACAAGGGAACCGACAGCGTGGCGGCATTCATGCAGTATGTGTCTGTAAAACATCAGCAGCCGGTCAGTCAGCCTTAACTAGTTGCTTTATTTAATTCAAGACAGACAGTACTTTAACAAGTGATCTCTGAGGCCTCTGCCTATAAAAGTAGAGCCACGTCCTTTCTCTCTCTCTCAGCCTTATGCCACCCCCCCACCCTCATTTAAACCTAAAATGACTGTTAAGTGATCCTAATGAGCTGAAAAAGAGAGAGAAAAGGCAAGGAGAGGTGTGAGTGCTTGTTAGCGCTTGGCTCAGTTTGTGCTTCAGTCTCCTGTCCTGTGGCCTTTCCAGTCTGTGGGTCCCTTGGGCACTGTGAGGGCCCTACACTGGAGCCATTAGGGGCCTCCTTTGGAAACCTCCATTACTGTAATTGGACCTGTTAATGAGAGAGGAGACCCATGCACCTCTCATTTCACAGGATTACACCTTTTAGAGCAGCACACCTCCTAGATTACCATAAAGAGCTTTTCCCCTTTCCTTTGATAGTCTTTGAAGAGAGCAGTCATGTACGCTGACTGCGTGCCTCACCTCATGTCCGATGAATAAGATCAACTCAGAATGTATACTTAACTTAAGGAGAGTCTAGTTTTTGGAGACTTTGGATTCTAGCACTCAAAGGCACATGCCCATAAACACATGTGTTTTGAGTGATGAAAGACGCCAAGCTGTGTTTGAAGACATGGATTCTACGAGTGACTTGTGCGCAGCCATCCCTATGTTATCTGATACGGGCTGTCTGTGCTTTCAGGGCATATGAAGTTTGTTTATTCAGTGACATCGTTTATTTGACTCTGTAGCGCCCCTGCCACTCATTAACACCATTCACAGTTTCATGTTACGTGCCTGATCTCTGAAGGTCAAATGCAATCACGACACAGAGCTCAAAAAGTGTGGATGTGTACTAAGCATGTGAAGAAGTTGTTTACTTAAGCTTCATTGTAGATTTTTGTGCTTTTGTCTCAAACAAAAACAATGGAAGTAGCCTACAGCGTGTATGAACTTCTCTTATTACTCAGGCAGTGCAGTTTTTAGAAAACATTAATAACATTGGGAAAGGGCCTTTCTTTTTTACAAAGTGAAACATAAGATTCAACCCCCCTCACCTTCCCCATCATTTTTATACTGTCCCTAAATTTTAAACCTTCAGACTCGAACTAAGCAGAAGAAACATACCTTGTGTTATTTCAATGCATTACAGAGCACTTCCATCGAATTATGTCAGCACTTTGGAATGACTCTGCAGAGGAAAATAAGGGACCCGGGGGGTTAGTTCAAAGCTCTGTATATCCTGCAGTAAATCCCTTGTAGATTGTTGCTCCCGCACATTTAAGGTTCCTCTTCAAAGCTACAGTGCTTTACCAGCACGAGAGCAGCACGAGACAGGGCCGGGGGCTTCCCTTATGGCTCTCTGTCTGTCTCTTCCTTTATCGTCTCACCAGCATACCAAGAGAGGCTGCAGAGTACACAATATTCAACCCACTTCCTGTGCAGGTTCCAAGGCAGTGCTTTTATGTGTGAAGGCTGTCTAGGAAAAAATAAGGGAGCAACAGAAAAAGGATGCGATATGAATAAGATCCATTCAAATGAAGCGCCGTCCCTCAGAAGTTTCGAATGAGGCGTTTTAAAGCATGACAAGATAAGGCGAGATTATCAACCGTGATTTGGGGGTCAGCCTTGTATCATTCGGTTTCAAAGGGCTGTCTTGCGGTTTGAATCATGATCGAAGAGGTGCATATGCAGTATGCACTGTAATCGATCCAACCCTGCTGACCAGAAAAACAGATAGGAATCAGAGCAGGTAGTATGAAGTGCTATTGCACGTGGCCGAGCCCATTTGTCTTCATATTTAGATAACAGCACATTTTTCATGTCAGGGAAAAAATTCCCACTGCATTTTCTTGAACTTCTTTACAGACCATATTTCCAGCATATTTCCCTTATCAGCTGTGATTATACCAGTACTCCATGGTGATGTACATGTTTCTCTGAATGAGCAATTGAGACAACAACAGAAAATCCCAGATGGGGTTGAAAGTTCAATCTTGACCTTGGAAAAAACACCATGACTTATGAATCTTAAAGGTCTTTCTCAGTGGAGCAAACTCCATCTGCTGAGGAAGACCATGAGATATGGTTTAAATTTCTCGTCGAGAGTGGGACGAGAAGATTATTGACGCTCTAATGTCTGTGTGTTAAAAACAGAGCTAGAGCCAGGAGGCGATTAACTTAGCTTAGCATAAAGAGCTAGCATAGCTTTTCCAAAGTTCAGAAATACACCAACCACAGCTCCCACAATTAATTACATGTTGTATCTTGTTTGTTTACTTTGTACACAAAAACAGAAATGTAAAAATTTAAAATTTTGGTTTTAGAGGGAGCTAGAAGATGCTGCACAGAAGTACCCAGCAATGGTTTATCCGTGTGCCAAGTACTTCTGTGCAGCGAAGACACTGCTGGGTTTTTCCGTTTTTGTGTCAACTGCTCGACTGTTGTTTGTTAAGAAATAGTTACACAACGTAACTCCATCTAAAACCACAAATTGACGTTTTTACATTTCTGTTATTTACGGATTAAATAAAAGAGAAACATTAAGTTAATTAGTAAGCTTTAGAGGTGCTGGTGGGCATATAAGAGAGAGCCAGACTAGCTGGGGCTAGCCCCATGCTTCTAATATTTATGCTAAGCTAGGCTAATTGCCTCTTGGCTCTAGCTCCATATTTAATGCACAAACATATCGGTGGTATCAATTTTCTCATCCAACTCTCTGCAAGAAAGCCAAAATGTCAAACAATTCCTGTAAAATATTATTATTATTATTTTTATTATTATTTATTTTTGTTTTTTTCTGAAAGAGAACCTCAGATTTTAATGGCAACTCCAGTGATTTCATATTACATTATAATGCAACTTGATGGCGTTTATATTAAACCCTACCTGCCTTTGAATATAACGTTCTTAAGACAGTAGTAATTAAGAAATATTTAGAATCTATCAAACACCAGGGCTTTGGTACTTTCATCAACACATTAAGCAAATGCAATAATGGGAATCTGTCATAATGATGGATGATCATTCAGTTTAATATTCCTGCTCATTTTTCTGTGCCTGTATCATTGCCTCCATGTGTTTCCAGCCTGAGAAAGTCAGTATGGCATCCATCCAACAAGTCTAATCTTGAGACTGCACTTTCTGAAGCACAAGCACATCGAGTAACAACTTCTAATGTGCTGAAATACTGATATTGTTGAGAGCTGATTTTAACATGTGGTGTACATTCATGTTTGCCTCTTCTTTTGGGCATGACAGCCCCTCTCAGCTGACCTTTATACCCCTATTTATTGTGGCTATAATGATTTTCCTCTGATTTAAACTTCTTCCTTATTCATTCTCATGTTTATTGTTCCATGTTTGTCAGTGGTTAAGCCACACTAAATCAGATCTGTCAGTGCAGTGCCAGCTAAATGTGGTTGTGGTACCGGTGGTGGTGTGCCAGCCAAACATGTTGTTCTAATGTCAGTCTACACTGGACATAATTTACACAGTCAGAATCCATATCCTGCTCATTTTTTACTGATCTGAATATTTGAATAGGTGTTGTGCAAATGTGTGACAACTCAGTCCTTCCGTTGTAATAACAATACCTTAAAATCAAACTGAATGGCTTAAAATAAGATAAAGATGTGCAGCAACTGAAGAAACACAGTGGCCTGACCTTTATTGTGTCTCGCCCAACGGATGTGGACTTGAGCCAGAGCACTGCTTCCCTGCAGCTGTTCAAAATGTCCTTCTCCCTTGATGAGTTCAGTGCGAATTGTTTCATTTGTTGTATTTGTGATAGAATTTATGTCAAACTCCTTTGCTCCTGTTCCAAGTCTAACAGCGACAGGACTTGCATGTGTAAGGAATTATATCAAGACAGCAGTTCCAGTAAAACTTCCCATTGGTGCACACACTTGTTATGGAAAAAGTGAAGTTGGCTTTAATTGTACTTCTTGCTGCTGTGGACAGTGGATGTTATGTTTGTTAAGGTGGTGGTTTTTCTAGCATGGTCATTTCAGTGCACTTACAGAAAAAAGTTAAAGGTTCTTCGTGTGCTTTGCTGGACAACAGAATATGTCTCAATCTTTTGATGTCAAAACAAAAAATACTAAAGCAAAAATGATTCCAAATTGACTATAAAGGAGTATGATTAGCTACAGTAATTACCCCTCAATTATGCCTGTAGACTCATTAAGCCTCTGAACAATTTGAGAGAAATTGAGAGAAACTGAAGTGGTTTTTCTTGATTTGGAAATTCTAATAGCTCTATTGTCTTGGACCTGAAAAAAAATGACCACACCAGTGAGAGACATGTTAATCCCTACAATATGTTGTCCACTAAAATTGGGTGCAGAGGGACCAGAGCCTGTAGTCAGTTCACCCAAAACAAACAACCAACATATTTTCCCACTTACCCACTTATGGTATCTAGCCATACAGATAGTTTTGGCTTAATTTGCCAAGATTTTAGATCTCTGCATGCTGCTGAGACTTCTGCCACCACCTCAATACAGTAAGGGTGAGTGGCATTTGGTTTTGATAATCAAAACATCAAAAATTACGTTTGTAAAACTTAACAGCAATGTCTCTTTCTAATACCAATGATACTTGTAGTTCTTAAACTGTAAACAATGAGTAACCAGCCAGGAAACCTTTGATTAAATACAAAGTGACTCTTACAGTAACTGAAACATATAAAGCTAGCATTACCTGGTTTCCCTCAGTATAGGATCTAACATTTCTCTCCTGAAATAGTGACATTTATTTATATACATTAAGTGCACACAAATAAAATAACATTAGATTTTCTTGGATCGACTGCGTCCTTGCAAGTAAAATGTGCAATTTTCTAACACAATAAATTGCACATCAGGAATTTAGGAACTGATGTGGACTAGAGGGTGTGGACCTACCATGACCCTGTTTCTGTTGGGTTGGGCCCTCTGATTTTCTAACCTGAACATAACAAGGGTTTTATTTGGCTTGTTAACTGCTACAATTTAAATTTTGCGACCTGAGGTGCATGGTGCAACTGTGGTGCATGGAATGGAATTAGAAGGAATGCAGTTATTTTGTTAGGTCTGTGTAAGTACGGGTTTGCTGGGTTGTGACCAACAAAATCCACTACATTCTTTCTCTTTAACAATGTTGCCCTCTGCAACACAGCACTGAAAATGTGGGCGAAATTTTGTGGACATACAGTAGCTGATGTCCTTGTGTGGAAGATACAGAATCACTGTCAAATATATGCCCCATTTAATTAAATTGATTTGGGAGGAGATAACACATTGGTTTACCATCACAAGAAGATACAATGTCCAATAAAAAGGGACTTTTACATGACATTAGATGTTTAACAGCGTTTGACAGGATCAATGTGGCTTTGGGAGGGGTGTTTCCACCAGCCAGCCCATGACATCTTTCGAGAAACTGGCCTCCTGATGTGTGCCATTCTGAAAGATGTAATAATGGGAATATGGCACAGCCATGTGCATGTGTGTGTTTCATATTGTTTTATCATCCTTAGGCAAATATATAAAAGTCAAATATCAAAGGCAACATTTTCTGCATCATTCACAAAAAGGGTAGTTGAGCTTTTGAATAAGACCTGCACTTGGCATTGTAAATCCACAAAAATGTAACACAACATGACTGCCACTTTGACATAATCAGAGCAGGTGGGTGATGCAACTGCAACTACATTGGCACCAATATTGCACTACAGTGCTTGATTCTTATTGACAAACTTGCACCACATAGCACATGCAGTCAAGTGTCTCCCTTGGGTTAGAACTTTGTGCAGCCCATTGAAAATGCCACCTTGTCAACGCAAAGTTATGTCAGTCACCATACAGTACATTCCTATGAAGTGTAACCAGGAAGAGCTGTTCATTCAGTTGATTTAAAAGTCTGATATCACTGAAGTTATGCACCTAAACCACACCTTTGTTAAGATAAATGCGTGCGAATATATGTTTTCACAGACTGAGTAAATTTATCTTTTACCTCAGCAGATGTATCCATGCAGCAGTGATAAGGAGTGCAGTGTGGGAAGCTACTGCCATAGCCCTCAACAAGCTCCCTCTCGCTGCCTCACCTGCCGCAGGAGGAAGAAGCGCTGCCATCGAGATGCCATGTGCTGTCCTGGGAACCGCTGCAGTAACTGTACGTACCTGACAGACAAACACAATTTCAGTGCATGTCAGTTTCAGTTATATTGTGACTGCAGGGTACGAGTCAGAAATTAGATTTCTTGTCTTATGCAGATATTCTGGAAAAAGTGACTTGTTTCAGGTCACTGAACAAACAGTACCACAGTATCTAGCCCAGAGACTTAGTGAATGAGCCAATACATTTAAATAATGTTGAACACATGGTTTCAGACAGATTCCTGAACTATAGTTGAACTGTAGTAAATTGATGCCCAGAGGTTAGAAATCAATGGTCACATTTTGGAAGGCATTGTTTCATCAATGAACAGTATGCATGGCATGAATGTGTGTTCTTTGTTTTTAATTGACATAGCTGACCAACACACACAGGAGGTCACCTGCCTTCATGGTTGCAGTTAGTTCTCCTAATAAAGCCTCATTTAGCAATCACTAACATAAGCTGCTAACACATTGATCTGATCTTTTAACTAGCCAAGTTGGCCATCAGGTTGAACAATCTGTTACATAGCTTCCTGACAAAGTACGCAGGGTTGGTATTGTTTTCTGTCATGTTTGACCTTCATATTTTTCTGTCTGCAGATATTTGTGTCCCTATCTCTGAGAGTGTGCTCTCACCTCACATCTCAGCTTTAGATGAGCATAACAAACTCTCCACCAAAGACCACAACTGGAGGAAAAGTGGGAAGGCACATGCTAAGATTTCACTTAAAGGTAAGATTTGATTGCATATTATGTTTAAAACATGTCCGCTGGTAACCCTTCCATCTCTAAACACTATCACTGTTGTTGTTTTCTTTCATCTTTTCTGCTGTCATCCTCACTGAATCTGGTCTGGGTGGCTGAATCTTTCTGTTGTTCACTGTCTGCATGTCCTACAGAATTCATGGGCGACGCCAGTCCACAAACTATGTTGATAATTACCCTTCTACTCATATGTCAGTGTCTGTGAGCCCAAAGCACAGCATGGGGAGTCTAGAAGAAACCACAATGCCCCTGCTGTTTCTGCACCTACATAAAGCCATACAAACACTTTCATTGACAGCACACATTGTATGATACACAAGTGAAAACCACAGAATACAGGTCTGGCTCGATTATAGCTAATAACTCACTGAGCCCCCTGCTTAGCGTTCATGTCACCTTATTTAAGTTAATGTAAGGGCCTGTCCATAAAGATATATGTTTAATGAGACACTTAAATTACTCAACTCTAAATGCACCCTGAAGACAGCAGGCTGCAATGCTAAAATCAATGTGAAAATAGCAGCACTACTTAAAGTTGCTATAAATAAGGCCATTTACTTTTATTTGTGCTCGACTCACTCCCTCTCCTAAACATTATTGCATTATAATGGCCTTATGCAAGTTGCTGCTTGAGAAAAATCCATCAAGAGAATCAGTGGTGTTAAAGCAATGAACAAGCAGTCAGGCTTAGCAGTCCATCATGCTGATGGTTGGAACTTCATAGTGAAATAACTAATCAGCAAAATGTGGTTTTGTCAGTGATACAGGACGACTCTGTTTGAATGGTGAAGCAGCTTTTGGCAAGAGGTGATACACATTTAAAAGTGTTTCTGATAAAAAATCTGCATGACTAAATTACACAAATTATGCATTCATAAGAGTAATGCTAACCTCCTGCCAAGAATATCAGACTCAGACCAGATGGGTCGATATGGTCAATATACAGAATAAGCAAATTGTTTGCTTGATTTATATTGAAAGCTTCATGCATTTCTTTTGTGTCTGAAATGGCCACACATAATGCAATCTGAATTGAAACGTGAAGAAAGGGTTGCATAAACTTATCCGTATGGAAAACATAACAGCTTAATGAGCAATAATTGTACACTTCCTTTGCTTTATTTAACTAAAGCACTACAACTGCAAGATGCTGCATGATTTATAATTTCATGCAGGTCTCTGATGAAGCATTTGTTTCTGTTTTTCTAAGCAGACATATGCCAACTTGATATACTGATTGGAGATGTATTGCCTTCTGGTTCACCACTGATCAGTCCTATTTCTTGTCTTCCTCTGTTAGGGCATGAGGGCGACCCTTGCCTGCGTTCATCCGATTGCTCGGAGGGCTATTGCTGCGCCCGCCACTTCTGGACCAAAATCTGCAAGCCGGTGCTGAGGCAGGGAGAGGTGTGCACCAAGCAGAGGAAGAAAGGCTCTCATGGCTTAGAAATCTTCCAGCGCTGTGACTGTGCCAAGGGCCTTTCCTGCAAGGTGTGGAAAGACGCCACCTCTTCGTCCAAATCTAGGCTCCACATGTGCCAGAAGATCTGAAGCGGAGGCAGCTGCTGTCGGCGTAGAGGCCTCTGTCTCCATCTGCCAGGGAAAGATTTTAAAGGATGGGTTGTGGCTGTATTGAAAGCAGCAAAAGACAGAGACTAACAAGAGACAGAACAGACTGTGTGGGTTCAAGCTCACTATTCGGCAAGTGGAGAGCGAATGGGATTGCTTTAATGTGTTTGCTGTGAGTGGTCCATCCCTGCACCCACATACAAACACGCACCCTCACACACACAAGCACACATACACCTCATGGGTTGTGAGATCACTGAGCTCATGGTGTGCTTGCTCACAAATACAACAAACTTTTTACACATTCTCATGACATTCAGGGAGCCACAAAGTTAGCCAGTAGATGCTGTGATAGGTGTGAACCTTTTCTAGATGGAGGTAACAGACGTAGCAGTCTTTCATCAAGCTTCAACTTATAATAATAAGACAGATAGACTATTTACAGACAAGCCATATTTTTACTGCAAAGTACATTCTTTACCAAACTCCAAAGTCGAAGATTAGATGTGTAATATCCTGTGTTTCATTAGCTGGATCTTGATATTTTGTCAAGTTTCAATATCTCACTCTTCATGTTGTTTGTTTTAAGTCTTCAGATATTGCTATGCAAGACATTTACAATCAGTAACAATGTCCAGACCTACCAAATACCAGTCATATCATATGAGGAACTAATTGCAAACAATGTTTACTCTAGGGCTTGACTTGTGTTCTCTAATAGCATCCTGAGACTTCAATGCAATGCATAATACTCTTAAACCAAAGAATGAAAGAACATTTACATCAGAGTGATGAGTTTCATCTGGGACATTAGCTCCTTGCCCGCTTTTTAGCCACAAGAAGAGAGATAAAGTATTGTGTCTGTTGTGGAAACCTTGTTTGATCTGTCAGATCCAGCTGCAGTCTATTGTGATACAACTGTGTGGGTTAAAACTGTTTGCACTGAGGTAGTGCTCTGCCGCAGACTTAGTGGTTCCGATACCAGACAGAGAATGGTTCTGCTTTTCCAATCACATGAACAGGATTCAAGGATACGATGGAAGTGCAATTTTTTCCATTTGCAAAGCCAGTAGGAATGGAGATGTGAGGAGATTGATTAGAGTTACAAAAACGCTCCATAAACCTCATGTTTTCAAAGAGAATTGCAGTTTGAATCAATATTTTGTTGATGGCACACAGCCCTGTTTATTTTTCTGTTTTTCAAATATGACTGCATACTTTCTTCTCATGAAATACTGTGCAGTTTTGTTGCACTGGAGGTGAAGCAAAGCCTTTTTCCAGTACAACTTTAAACAACCACTTGTTACCTACATAGTCAGTATAATATCACATTTGCCTCTTTTTGCTTTAACGTTTTTAGAGCATCAACTACACATATTTTGTAACCATTTAAAATATCAATAAGCTCTTATATTGTAAATAGATTGGAAACAATGAAAATGTATTTAAGAATCAATGTATATCATGTACATATAATAAAAATATGAATCATAAACGTTACAGCAAAATGATCTAGGTGAGAAGAGTAATGAGGGACAAAATAGGATGAGCACAGTTGGATAGATTCAAAGTAATGTAGTTGAAATAATAAAAGCTGTGTGTGTAGGCAAAGGGAAAAGGCATAGATAGCTTTGACTGATATTACAGACTGGATGCATCAAAAGGGTGATTCCAAAAAGAGATACAAGCACATTAATTTCCAAAATAGTTTGTGTAAATGGTGTGTAAATGGTGTCAAGATTTATATCCCATTAAATATTTTTTGTGTTAATACTTTGCATTGATTTGTTTTGTGTATTTACAATGATGAATGAATAAAAGAATGTATTTTGTATCATTGGTTACACAGGACTGGTTATTACTTGTTGTGTTTCTTTTTATATTGTAAGACAGGAGGTAAAACCAAGTTAAGATGAAAAATGCTTACATTATGCATTATGTTATCATTTAGAATAATAAAATGAAATTGACAAAAAAGAGGACTGATTAAAAGGACAGTGTGGCTTGTTTCAGACATGCAGAACAACGTCACTTAACAAGCTGCAAATTTAAAAAGTATCAGCTGATTCACCTGTTTCTTTGTATAACATTAAAGCCCCTGAAAACTAGGTTTCAGATCTTAAAGGTGCCCTGTGAAGTTTTCTTGTAAACAAAGTTATGTTTACATTCAGTGTTACGCAGCAAATGCATTGTGTGCATCCTTGAGGTCTAAGAAAGGTGTTGAATGTATTTCCTTCTATAGAAAACATTTTTGCAGTTTTAAAAGTGCATTGTTTACATCCATGTTTACTTGCTAGCTAGTCTTCTTTATCCTTGTGTTTTGTTGGCGCATTGCTACATTTCTTGCCATGTTACCACCACTTATACAGTAGATCTTCGGAATAATGAGAAACCATTGGCAGGAATATGTATTTATGTGGTTATGTCAAACAAAACAGGGACCCACTCATATAAACAGTGCTCCATAGCTCTACGAGTGGTCAAAAACTCCACAGGGTACCTTTAAGTTTTTCTCAATAACATTAATATGGAATAAAGAACAATCAAAATTAAAGTTTTGAAAAAAAGATTGTTATCAAGAATTTAATGCTCTTTTAAAGCTCAGCTAATTTGCTTTTCACAACTATGTGGGTGTCGATTGATCACATTTAAGTGACAGTGACTGGCAGCATAAGCAAACAAATCAAAAATTGTCATTGGATTTTGATCCAATATTGCCAGATCCTTGATACATGCAAATACATCACTTTTTTCCAACTGAGTCCCACCCACAACAACAAAAAAAAACATAATACATACATCTCTCATGTGAAATAATCACTGTTGCAACTTTGTCTGAAAATATTATATTCACATAGGACCCCTTCACTCAGAGTAAGCCAAATGAGAAAATATGGGCCTTTAATAAACATTATTAGTCAGCTGACTACAGTGACTACACCTCCAGCATAATGATAATGAACCTATACCATAAATAATACAAAAATAATCTTTCTTAATTTAAACCATATCCATAAATCATCACAAGCATCTTGCAGTGCTTAAGCATGATGAACAGAAAAGAAAATATTGGTGAGATTATGGTAGTACCATGTCAACTGACCATATAATCCAAGTTGAAATAATCATAATTTAAAATGTATTTTGGAGACGGATTGATGCGGCAAATCCTGAAACAGTTCAAGGGTCACTGAAATCACCAACCGACTGTGTCTGCATTTGAGATTTTTTCATGGGTACAAATAAGACTTCATAAGACCCATTATAGGCTGATGCTTTGCAGATGTGATCTATAGACAAAATGCTTTGATGTGCTCCTTTCATAGTAAAAATGTGCAGGATATGTTCGGTTAGGTAGAGACCACTCATTCTTAGAATATGATTAAATAGAAATTTGTGAATTCTTAATGACATCTTTGAATGTGATCACTGTCCTCACCACTTCAGACAAGTGTGCTGAAAGTTCTTCGAGAGGCCACTTTGTAAACAAAACTCACAATTTTTAGAACATTATTGTACAACTTCACTGGGCCCTGTTTTGACTGTTCCCAAGAGAGTAAAATATTTTTTCCTTCATCTCTAACAGGAGACGTACATTTTGCAAAAACATCAAATGCAACAGCATGGCTGTGGGGCTGCTATTGTTCTCCTCACTATGCCTCATTATGTTCAAAATAAATTTTTATTTATTGGCCATGGGACTTGTTCTTTCATATTTAAGCTTAACTTCTCATGCCCCTTACTGCAAATGACCAAAAATGTTAAATAAAATGAAAGCTGTTGAAAACTCTCTTAGCCATAATGCCACGCCGCTACTTTGAGGCTTTTGTTCAGGTCGTTGTAAATGCAGTTTGAACCAGATGTTAGGTTCACGTGGGCCTAGAAACTGCTACAGTGCTACAATATATCTAAATTATTTGTGATTTACAAGCATTGTGTGGTAAATTTTCCAGCCTTACTGTCAGTATACATTTACAGTGTAGCCAGCATGCCAAGATAAGCTCTACTCATTGTGATCAATAAGTAAAAATTCTTTAGCTTAAACATCTGGTGCTACTATAAAACAACCATAGCACATTAGTAAGATAGTTTCTGTCTTTTGTACAAGAGTCTTGTTGTAAAATAGCTGCTGTAAATTATTTAATAATATATATTCAATTTTTCCTTTCGTCATTAGCTTATTTTACAGACTATGTGGAAAAGTCTGGGAGTGACCTCTTATGTAAATGTGTTCACCAGATGTTCAATATTTGTTTTTCAAAAAAGGTGTGAAAAAAGGTGCAGACTCCTAAAGGTATACCCATTTACATTTACTTCTTATAATAACAATACAAGCTATATCATCTACAAGAAAAAAAGAATATTTCTACTTTATGCACTCAGCTTTGATGGATATTTTATTACCTTTTTTCAATTTAAGGTGGTGAGAGACGCAATAAATCATTTTCTCACATTCCTTGACATTAAAAAGCAGAAACCTGCAATAATTATTCAGCACCAAACTCTGCTCTCCGCATCTAACACGGTTGTGTTTTCAATCCAGAAAGTGTCCAGTCCGTTTTTTTCACATGTGCTTTTGATTGAAAGTAATGACTCTACCCTACCTTTGTTTGGATAAGGTTTCTATTTGCTGAAATTTTGGATGCCTTTTTATCTCCACAGACACTGGAAAGGGTACATTCAGGGTGACTGGAGACTTCAGGTCTCCATGGAAAGAAGAGGTAGATACAGACAGAAAGCGCATTTCTCCAGCTCCAGGCCACCCACAGGCTCTGGAGTCTCCACCAAAAACCTGCTAATGAGAGAGTGACTGTCACTGGCTCTGCACTTTCCAGCATGTGTCAGCAGAAAATACAAATGAAGGAGTTCACACAGACAGGTTTGACTGCCCATGAAGTTGCCAGCTAAATAAATATGCTAAATGATTCAGTGGAAGGCTTTGATTTTGTGCCCGTGTTGGCAAAGTGTAAATCATAAATGTAATTTGGGTTTGCATGGCTCATATCATTCACTGTGGCAGAGAAGGAAAGTCTTCTCAAGCAAGCAGGCCTCATGACTTTGGACATGGACTTCTGCATCTGCGTATGATGTCTTGGGTTAAACTTACACTTATTGTAAACTGATGAAAATGATGATGGTCATCAGTTTTATGATGATTATGGCACAAAGATGGCTTTTATTTGTCTCATGCTTTTATCAATCTGTATGTCTTCATTTAGCAAGAAAATAAATTTACATCCTAAGCAATTCAGACTAATATAAAGTCCTGAGGGAAAATTCTTAAACATTTGAAGAAAGTCGGTTTGACCGCAGGAAACATGTGGTTGGATGCTTGGCGATATTTTACCCTTCTGTCACGGGGTCTGTTGGTCATTCTCAAATTTTTCTTCAGCCTGCATGGGACCCGAAGTTCAGGAATGTATTGCCCTGCGATTATATGGGAATTACAGCAGTAATATTGTTCTGGTTGTGTCAGGTTGTGTTGATGAGGTCTAGTTGACAAGGTCTCTCTTTGTTAGCTCACATTTTAATAAATCAGTTGTATTTTTCCAGTGGTGGAAGATGTACTCAGTACTTCATTACAAGTAAAAGTCCTGCATTCAATATATTACGTCCAGATGTATTATCAGCAACATGTACTAAAAGTATCAAAGTTAAAGTACTTGTTCCACAGAAAAATGGCCTGACTGTGACATATTATTATACATTACATTATTATTGTTAATACTGATGCATCAATGTGTAAGCAGTATTTTAGTGTTGTAGCTGGTCGGGGTAGTTATTATTTAGGTATTAGTATTGTTAGGTAGTTTAGTCCAGTGATTTCCAACATGGGGGTCGGACCTCCAAAGCATCACAACATGAATCTGAGGGGTCATGAGAAAACTAATGGGGTAGGAAAGAAGCAAAAACAAAGTTCTGCAACAGAAACTTATAATTACATATTACACTACTTTTCTATAATATTTGCTTTTTTGGTGGAATAATGGATAATTTTATTTCTTGGGCCTCAAAACTTTTTAAAAATGAAACCTAAGAACTATAGAGGGGAAATTGCTCTTTGGTGGAAATGCTAACAAGGGACCCCAGGTGGATACTGCTTTTTTGTAAGGGATCACAAACCAAAATCACTGATTTAATAATTAACATTTTATTGTATTTTATAAGCTTATCATATGTTTTCATGTAAAATCTTAATCTGAAACTATGTATGTCAAATAAATGTAGTGGAATAAAAATATTTCCCTCTGAAATGTAGTGGAGTATAAGTATAAAGTAGCATAAAATGTAAATACTCAATGGATAAATATGTTTCAGGATTAAATGAAATGTCACAGAGTAAAGGCTCCCTTAAAATGGAAATATGAGTAAAAAAATATCCACTTGTGTTACTTTTCTAGAAGCCAATTTGGATCATGACCCATTGTTACCATCCAGACAGAGCACACATTTACTGAAGGCTATTATAAATATATAGAATCAGCCAAAGCTATATCAGATATAGAATAATGTCTCAGCCTGGAGGCTTCTTGTTGTGTGCTTATCTTCTCTTCATCTAAATCTGCAGTCTGCTCTGAGTGAAGCAATAATTACAACTGGCAAAGGTTTGGTTTTATCATTGTAGCAAGGTTCACGGTTATTATTTTCCATGACCTTTCTTTGTGGCAGTATATGGTCCAAGAAAATAATCTTTTTTACATCAAAGGTTATCCAAATAAATGAAATCTCTCTGCCAACTCAATCCCTGGACCCCTGCCTGGTCAACCACTGCTTTTTGTCAGTTCTCAGTATCTCTGCTCCACTGTTATTAAACAGTTGCATTAGTCCTTAATGGAAATACCACAGTGTGTGTAACAGCAGTCCAATAACCCCAAGAGACACTAAACTAAGTGTCTTATAGAGAAATTGTGTCATGTCATGACAGATTAAATATGATTGATAAGCAAATCATGTCCTATCTTCTGAAAACCATGGTGTTCCGTCCAACTACAACACTTATGCAACACTCAATTTATATTTGGGCATTTTAATTCCCACTGTGACTTTCTTTCTCTGTTAACCAACATATTAATTCAATACTTTTGGTCAGTGGACCTTGGACATTTATCCTCGCACATCACATGGTGCAACATGAACACGGGTTTGTTTGATCTATGAGTCACTAGCAAAAGCAGATGATGGTGCTGGGATGCTTTTCACTGTGGGCTGGGTTTCAACCATTCATAAACCATTTATATGACCATTTCATTCTTTTTCTTTCTGCACTCAGTCTATCAAATTACTGCTAAACAGTGCAGTAGTAGACAATCAGTTGATATGTGATTAGTTGCTGACCAACTGGGTTTCTTAATTAACAACCAAAGACATGCAATTTTTCAGAGTCATGATAAGGTCAACTTAACTACATCTTCAGCATAAACCACTTTAAAAACCTACTGTATTAGGGGTGCCCCGGTAGCTCGCCTGGTACAGAGCCTGCACCATGTAAGTCCTTACTGCAGTGGCCCAAGTTCGAGTCTGGCCCAGGCCCTTTGCTGCATCATCTTTCCTGTCTCTGTTCAGCTGTTCCTATCTAATAAAGGAAAAAAAAACAAAAACCGAAGCAATAAAACTGAAGCTGCACTCACATGTTTCACACTGGGTGAAACACTTTGTAATCATTGACAAGAAACTTTCAACAAAACATGACAAGAATTAAAATAGTCATTAAATTATTTAAATGACTTTTCAAATACATCCAAAGAAAACTCCTGTCAGCTACAATCACTTCCTTATTGTATTTGTCTGCATCTAAGTATCTAAGTATGGTATGTGCTGGTGCTTGATTACAGAGCTGTGACAGCGACAGAAATTTATTTTTCTGGAGCACAGCTGCTACATGGACCACCACTTTCATCTTATTGCTTTTTGTCTCATATTTAGAATAATTACATTGTCTGATGTAGACAGAATGAAGTAAATATTTGATTAAAAAGAAATGTAAAGATCCCCTACAGACATTTTTTAGACATAAAAAATCACTCTGCTTTGAATAATAATCTGATGATATGGAAGTTCAATAAACTATTTACACATTTACTCCCTCTTCCTCACTTGAAAGTCCAGAATCTATAAATATAAAAATGTGTTTCGCTTTTAAAAGTTTAACTGCCAGATGCAAGATGTCTCCTACTTCACTGAAAAGTCCATTCTCAGTATATGTGAACTGGATGTTTCAAGTTTCCACATCACGCTTGTGTCACTTGTATATTGGACAATTATTGGCTTCCCACTAGATGTGGCGTCACATATCATGCTCTTTCGCGCACTTGCTAAACTCAGATTTAAGGTGAGCACAGAGAAACGTCTCTGTGAAAACAACCTTCTAGTGTGAAACTCTGCATATGCATCATTCTGCAGTGAAGCAACAATAAGCAGAACACATTTTTGAGAGGAGGGGGACTTTAAATTCTAAACAAATAAATTGGCTTTGCCAATAATTCCATAAAGGTGAGTCATGTTAGGTTTGATGCCAGTTAATAGAACTTTTCAAGCCCTCATGTATGTCCGTCCTGGTTTGTTGGTGCAGTGTGTCTTTGTGTTTGTGTGTTTAACACATGTTCTCATAATTCTCCAGACGGTTTCCCATGGCTTACCAAATAATTCTGGAATTTGGTCACACACAATTTAACATCTTTGAAGCTGTGTTATTTGTCTCGTGTTGTTTTGAAAACTTTCACATTAAAGTGCTAATTGCCGGACCTCTTTAATGGCTAAAAATGCTGTTAAGTGGCATTCAACTTCCTATGACCCAAGAGGTTTTTTTTACATTATTTTATCTGCCAGCGCTGTGTATCTGTGAGGACATGTTGAGTACCAGTCAACATCAAGGGAGAAAGAAAGAGACAAGTTTTCCATCATTGGCAGGTTGAGATGCAGTGAAAAGGAATGCTGGTTGACATGCCAAACCTCAAGCATTTCCTTTCTGTCCATATTGTCTGTATTTATATTTATTGATTTCTGTTTTTATACTTGTGAAGTTTAGATTTTGTAAACTCCCTTTTTTATACAACAGGGCAGGGAAACATTAGAAGACAGTCCAAAACAAGTGAACAATTCCACATGGCGGACTGCCAAAGAGTTTTGTCCGTATACTTCTACTGAGAAGTTTCAGATGGACAGTTCATCTGGACATTAAGCAGGACATCCAAATAATAGATCCAATTACTTCATGCAAAAGTTATGAATCAGACAACATGTGCTCGTACAATTTCTGTTTTCCAAGGCCTCGCATCTGCATAACAGCCTGCATACATGATCTCTTGTGGGTGATGTCTGTATATGTATACATCCAGATATGTACATAACCTCATGTATATTTATATGTGTACAGTATCACAACCTTGTCATAGCTGAAGTGCTTTCATTTGGTTTATCCCTTAATGGTCTAAAATCAGGTGATATACTGTAATTGATTGACTCTGTTATTGTAAATAGGCTGTATATCCAGCATCACCTGAGTACAGAAGAGTTTTTGAGCTGACACTGTACCTCATGACAGCATTTCCATCAATATATAAAACTCATATACACCTGCTTGAGGCTGATCTCCAACATTCTTTGAGGGTCATGACTCTTTTCTCACTTTTTCAATCTTGGAACATCTGTTTTGACTTCCTCGAGCTTTGCTTCTGCCAGATTATGGAGTGTTAAAATTTATGAGAACCCCAGAGGGAACTAGTTATTTGTTGGTATACACATTGATTTTCTTTTCAGGAAACAGCATGAGGACTAAAGCCAATTGAAAGAGTGAGTAATTACGAGAGAAAGGCCACCCTGGCAAGTGCAGATCTGAACACTGGAAGTTAAGTAAGACAACATAAAAAAAACATGTCAGGTCAGTTTGATTTAGGTACAACAAAATTAACATTAGAATGTTCTCCCCAGCTTGATGTCTGCTGTTAGTTAGTAATCATGGCAAATTTTCATGCCAAACATATGTTTATGCGTGACTAATTGGGTTTCTGTTACATTTCGCAATAAAGCACAACAGGCTTTTATGAGCTAACAACAGAAGACCTGCTATTATTCTCACTCTAAGGTCAGCGTCACTATATCTTTAGTGAAAACCATAAAAACCTACACTATAAAATATACATTTTGCGAAAATGTAATGCTTTTATCTAATGTGGTGCTGCCTGAAAGGTAAGCTGACTTGCCACACTGCAAACTCTTAAAAATCAGAAGGTTGGAATCGCCTCTTCTGTTGAGCCGCGGTGTTCAGCTTGTGTACGTCTAGGGCTTATGGGACACAGTGTTCGTTAAAGGCAGCTAAAAAGCACAAGTATTTAATGAACGACGATATTATTTTTCAAAAAACGATCATCCGGAACTAAACATATGAAGCGAGCCACACAACATACTGTTGAGAAAGGCTCTGTTCCAAGGCTGGATTTTTAGTTATTAGCATTGTTACAAACGTCAGTGGGATTTTGAAAGAGGTTTTCTTACTTCTGGAACAAAACCCGGAAGTTGTGGTTTGACTTCGGCTCTCTAGACACCGCTCCAACATGTGGAGAAATCCAAAGCTTGGCAGACCTGCCATGTCTAGTTACGGTTGATAAACTATGATTGGACAATTGCTGTTCGGGGGAAGGTTTTATTGAATGGTCAGTTGTTTTGAGTTAATTAGATTAATTCTGTAATTCTGTCTTTGTTTGGTAATACAAAGCACAATATCAACTGAAATCATAAAGGCCGTAAGTGGGTCTTGCTCTTGGTAGAGGTGATGAAGCAACGGCTCCAAACTATGTCAGTAAGGCCAAAAGTCTCTAGCAGTGGTCTGATTTATTTGCTCGTAACAAGGACAGAACAATATGTCACAAATGCTTAAATTTAGCTGAAATATACTACTGCAGTTGGTCAGCTTCGTCCAACATTTTCCAAACTGTTGTCTCAGCAAGTGATGGTTAAAAACAAAATCTGATTAAAAAAAACACACAGTATCAAAAGTGTGACCAATCTTCCTGTTTGTGCTGAGAACGAGCTTCATGCTGTTCATTCCTGAGAATGGTCAGATGAATTCAGCTTCAAATAAAATGAACGCTCAGTGCTTGAAATGGATATGGGGTCAACAAACAAGAGCTATGCTTTTGAGTGCTGCATGTGAATGTGTTTAGCATGGAATGCAGGATATGCCATGTAAGATTCACAGCCCCGCTTTGATCAGCGCTCCCCCTGATTTACAGGGCCTGGATCGAAGATTTGTGTGTGGTTTTATTGGCGGGAGTAAGTCGAGGATAGCAGTCTCTCAGTTCAAAGGCTATTTTTTTTGTACATAGGTGAGGGCTTTACTGACTTCAAGGCCAGATATGTCATAACAGGTTAGGTATTAGGTATGAAAATGTGTGCCTGTGTGTGGCGAGGGGCTGTCTTGTACTCATGCTCATGTAGTTTGTTGATGTAGACCTCCTTAAATCACTCTTTAGTGCCTGTGTGTGTTTCTTATCACTTCCCCGGAATAAAAACTGAAGCAAACACAATGTGAGTTCTAATGTGCTGGACTATACATCCCATCCCAGTAAGCATGGTTTTGGGGGGTTGCAGGTGAAAAGACGTCTATCTGTGACTAAATTTGTACTGAACTGGACATGATTAGACTTTGCAAAAATGTTACTTTTTTTTAAGCATTTAAATGACTACATTTCAGCACATAGCAAGTTTATTTTTGGACCTTTTTCATGTTATAGGACATGTTAGATCGCTAAAAAAGTTTACATTTTTAACCAAGTTTGGCCCAGTTTGAACCTAGATGCTTATACGTCTTTTTTTACCTGCTATTCATCAAAACTGTGCTTACTGGGTTTCTACATTTGCAAAATGCAGCAATTCATGTCATTAACATGAGTCATTAATTTTCAGGGAATGACAACAGCCTGTGTTTCCTTGTTGTGTAACATCTCCACTTTTTGGGGCATCAAATGTGACAAACTGCAAACAAACACAGCCTGTGTTTATTTTGCCATGGCCCCTTGGAAGTCAAGAGTAATGAGGATTTTGTTTTTTGGGGGCGAGTTGTTTTGTTCCTCAGTCAACATTACCATAGGGGAGTGGTTGGTTTATGCGGTAGCACCTCGGTGCAACTAACACTTCACTCCCTCATTGGGTGACTTTGCACATAATATTTCAAGGTATAATGAGGGACAACTGCTGGATTTTGCACCAACGGTTTCATTCAAGAATTTTTTAGCAACTTGAGTGGCAGTGTTATTCAAACACCAATAGAAATTATTTTTCCTTCGTAACTTCACATGCTGTAAGAATACTTGTTTACATGCTTGCTTGTAACAACATTTAATAAGATGCTCCATATTTATCTCCATCCTCTGTTGTTAACAGATAGGGCTCTTGCACTTGCCACGATCACAGCAGGAGATCCATTTGTCAAACAGGCAAACCCGATACAGGGCGTCATTGTGCTCCTTTCAACAACTCCAAATGGTGACACTGCCCCTCCTACTCCCAGGGGACAAGCTTTAACCCCCACCCCATCCCCATCTCACTGTCATCCCTCATCTCTAAAAGGAGGCTTTGTCACAATGTCTCACTTTGGCAGTTTAACTTGATAGTTACCATTGAGTGCTTGTGGGTGGCAAAGGGTACAATTTCCTCTGGCTAGATAATAAACTCCAACAATTACTGGAACCTTCCCATGGTGGATCCACAGTCCTTCTGTCCTTGATTTCTTGGTTTTCTGTCCATCTGTCTTTCTATTATTCAAAACCTATACCAATCAATCTTTGGTTCCCTCCCACTGCTCAGTGGTGCAGATAGTGGAATATTCCAAGCAGCTCTACCAGTTATGCTTTAGCTCCACAGCTCTGCAACAAGTGGGAGCCAACCGACTCTGTAAGCAATCAAGACAATGAGACAAACACATGCAGAGTCCTAAAGTCATGCAAGCTCATTCTTGCTATTTATTTACACCATGAGATGACCTGGCCTTTGCTAAACATCTTCTTCACGCCATGTACCCCTAATTGAGCAGACTGTTGACATTACTTTTCAGTCCCTGCTGTAAAGCAGTAATGGAAGCTTCCCTGAGGTAATTTCTGTTGCACAAATTGGACAGGGCAGATGAGAATGTTGTTGAATGTTACTGAAATTGTTTCAGATTCCTCCTGGAGAGCTTGTCCACAGCGGCCAAGGCTGTACTGCATTTACTGAAGGTTGCTTGATGGGTGGTTTGGATCCCAACACGTTCCTTTGCTTCTGGCTGGACCAAATTCATTAAAAAAGCATGACTTCATGTACCATGGGGAGATTCAAATCCACACTTGTGCCTGATCATGTATTACTGCTAATGTATGTATGTAGAGCTAAACTCCTGCCAGGTAATTCTTCTTTCTTTTACTTGAGTGGTCACTCAGGTGTTTCTGCACAAGCAGTGAATGTGTTTGGATTCAATTTAAATTTCTGCAGCATCATTAATCAAGCTTAGAAGTTTCTTGTAAAATAGCAGCAAGCTGTGGGTGTTTAAAAGAGAGGAAATGGCAGCTCATGAACAGGGAGCACCAAAAGGGCAAGACCACACAACAATATAATGCAATACATTAATTATTACCTTGTGAATGTTATGATCATTTTTTGTTAAGACAGTGAGAGAGCTCTACAACCAATAACAAAGGCATTGACTGGCTGATCCCTGCCACCCAATCGAGTGACTACTATAATACACAAATGAACAAGTACTTCATCACATTAATGGTTCCATAAATATGGTGACAAGAAAGAGAGAAAGTGGACATCCTAATCTCACACTCGCACACTGTGTAAAATGAAACTTAGGATGTGATGGTGGCCATAGATGATAGTGATTTAATCAGTTTAAGTAATGACTCACCAAATCCAATTTAATGAGTTGTGAAAAAGAATGACCAGTTAACTCTGCCACATAGTTTTTTGAGTCGAGAAACAATATTCAAGTATTTAATTTTTGAGTGAATGAAAGCTGCAAAGTTGGTCAGAAAGCTTTTGTCTAAACTTTATGGTAGTTTTTAATACTGTATAAAATAACTGATGACAAAATAGAAACCTGAGATACTGAATAAAAGTTTAAATAAAAGTCTGAAAATATTGAATCACAATTTAAATTTCAAATCTGTCGAACTATTTTAAAATGGACTGAGCAAGATATCCAGATGTACACTAAAGTAATGCCTTGTAACCTGTCTCCGTTTCCAAAAGCCACAAAAACTGCAGCAGTGATCCAAACTCAAAAGGGCAGACAAGACCATGAACCTGACATACATGAAGTGAGTGTGATGCACATTGGAGCCCTTTATATTAGAGTTTTCTTTCACCAATCATGTGCCTCCTCTCCTTTTTCCCTCCACCTGCAAGCTTCCCGCCTCCCCCAGTGCACGCGCAATCACACACACACACACACACACACACAAACTCACACACTCTCCCTTGAGGGCGATCCTTTACCAGGCTTCCCTCACTCTCTCTGAGCAGTGTGCTCAGTAGGGACCAGGGCATGAATGAACGACCTGGAAATCTCACTGTTTCAAATGACAGGTGTGCGGAAGTGGAGCTGCGAGCCTGGCCCATTATGCTTCCCAAGATTCATTCACTAAAAAAAAAAAGAAAAAAAAAGAGACGCACATGGGAAGAGGGAGGACAGCGGTATGGCCCCACCCAGCCTGCTCATCCTCCCACCCCCACACCAGGGACTCCACTAACGTGACATCATGTCTCTGTCACAGAGCAGACTGCATTGTTGTCAGTGACTGGCTCTAACTTTCTGCTTTCCCTCTCCCTCCCTCTATCCCTCCCCCCTCTTCTCTTCCGCTCCCTCATGCTCTTTTTTCTTTTTTTTTCTCGCTCACTCCCCTTGTCCTCCTCTCTTTTTGTTTTGTTTTCACAAACAACAAAGGGACGCCAGAGTCAAGGCTGGAGACATCCTTCCTCTCTCTGGCTATTTAAAAAGACAGCACCCCCTCTCACCCATCCCTCCACTTGAATAGACAACACACACACACATATATGCACAGAAACCTGCACACACACACACACACACACACACACACACACACACACACACACACACACACAGGACCTTTGGCTGCGCCCACAGCTTTACATTGGCTTCTAATTTCCTTTTACAGCAATGTCCATGTGCATACTGTGAAGCAGCCCGCCATGAATCCCTCCTCTCTCATACACACAAACACATGCACAAAAAACATGCACATACAGACACACTCACAACCGCAAAACTGGCTGCCAACCCATCATTTATCAACAGCTCACTGGGAGGTTTTCTCACAGACACTGGAGGTGACGTCCCACTCGATTCTTGATTAACTGCTACCACCCAGATTCATTTACCATAACTGATAGGGAGTGAGGTCTTGTGTGGGCTAGTTCACTTGTGGAAAACGTTACCTAAAATGTTCAGGTTACTATTTCCATGTTACATTACATAAAACATTTGGTTTTTATTTATCATTGCCACAATGGTTTCAACAGCCAATTGGAAAAAAAGTTAAAATTCAAGCATCAAAAGTAGTATGGAGCTAAGATTAATGGCAGGACATGCACTGCAGATATAACTGTACCAAAGGCACCATGCTGTATTTATGATTTGGTCCATTATGTATATTTCATTACTCTTCTTAGTGCTTTTTATGTGCTGTATATTTCTTCTTTTGTTCTCTATCTGTCTGGAGTCACAGCGTCATCATGTATCATCCTAGGTCAGTGCACTTGTCAGACGGAGTGATTTATATTAATCTGAAATGCTTATCTCTGTAGGGGTCTGACTGTGTTTGAACTCATCACAAAACACATTTAGTCGCCTGATATGCCTGAGTGGTTGCATAAAGGAAGTCTGTTTGAAGTATTTAGGCTTCATTCATAGTGTGACATATTGCTTCAATCAGCTGCAGTGCATGATCACTATGGTACTCTTAATCGAGTAGCTGAAGTTAAGCGCTTCTCTGCTTTAGCACAGTTTTTCTCAGTCAAGAAGGCTCTTGCCTCTGTTTTCACTTTTGGAAATACTGAGAGACGTTAAGTGGGCTGATTATGACTCTTGAGCTCACATGGGTCATTTACTCTCTTTTTGAAATGCACCTTTTCGGTTTCAAAATAAATAAAGGTCCATTTAGAGGTATTATTGACACCCTGTGGTACAGAACCAGAAATAACACAATCTGTTTATCCAGCGCAGCCAAGCAAGAGGTCTGTGCTCTGCTGCAGAAATGTAGTCCTTGGCAGGTAAACTGATCTTTTATCAGAAACTATATCCTACACTGTCATAACAAATTAACAATTTTTTTTCCCTCAAGGCATTTTACGAGATATAAACATATATATAAAACGTGGTATCTATAAATGTTAATGGTACACCATGTTGAGTTTCTATGGTGATTGAAGCAAGATTTTCTGGAACAAATTGATGCATAAGCAGAGCTGTGCATCTGCTGGGTCATTAAGAATACTCCTCATATGTGGCATTAAAAAAGAGATTCACAGACTTAACACTTTGCCATGCATTGATTTAAATGAGTAATGAGACCTGAACAATTCATTTGATAGAGTCCTTCTATGTTTTGTTTGGGAAAAAAGGTGCAATAAAGTGTTTCTCATATGCACGGATCTCTGCATATGCTTTGGTGTTTTCCTCTAGTAACTCTACCCATGCATAACCATGCAGAATGATTGCTTTCCTTTCCTTTGGCACAGTATACCTGACAGACTTGATTACTCGTGAGTCAGATGTTGCAAGATTATACTGTACATGTGTTCAGATATCTGTTTCACAGTGTCCTGATAAAGGCCCGATGGGGATTAAAAGTCAGACTTCATGTTAAATTAATTCATTTTGGTACAGTTAAAAGTACTCCGGTGTACAACAAATGTCTTGGCTTTTGTTGCAGCCTTTGTTCGCTAAAGAGAAAATCAAACCTGACAAATCACACTGTGGCTGTCA
Organism: Siniperca chuatsi; assembly: GCF_020085105.1. Lineage (NCBI taxonomy): Eukaryota > Metazoa > Chordata > Actinopteri > Centrarchiformes > Sinipercidae > Siniperca > Siniperca chuatsi. Next base: position 12,987,514 of record NC_058044.1, read on the forward strand.
GAATGTCTGCATATTTGGGGTCTTTTCATTGTCATCATCAGCACTCATCAGTAACCAATCATAGTTTGGGTTATGTTTCAGGTTTCTTTTGTTTGTTTTGGTATTTTTTAACTGGATCACATAAAAAGCAATGTATAATACAGTGTTGAAGATCATATGATAAACACATTTGAACTGCAACAATTTCCACTTACTTGTAATGTTAATTATTATACCAATTTGAGTACCACATACAGTATATCCTTGGCATGATAGATTTCAGAAATCAAAGTTGTTGTCAGTGTTTTTGGAAAACGTGTCATTGAGGCAAAAATCGTACTGTTCTGAAAAGCCTGATGTTATACCATACTTTGCTTATTGTTTTTTTCACAATACTCATCACATACGGGTGAATATCAAATGAGTCGTTTCTATCGAAGTGTTGACCTTCAGCACATTCATTGTTTCATTGTTGTGTATCACTTGATTGGGGAATCAAAACATCTGCATAAAAAATCCTGTGATCACACACTTGTATATTTGCAAGTGTTACTGCTTTGATTATATTTGTGCTCTCTATTTTTGCTTCCCAAATGATGTCACTCCCTTTCCAAACATCTCTGGTAGAGGATAAAAAAGAAATAAATCTTTAACAACAGCCTGAATAGTTTTGAGGTTCAAAACAATGAAATGTACATGTCAGGCCCACCAAAACCCTTTGACAAAGTTATTGGTAGCTTGACTCTGGTTTCCAAATACTAGTGGGTGATTCAGAAGGGGAATTTCACTTTGGGCCTGGGTGTTTTCAAAAGGCTTTTATATTAATACATAAGGTGGAGCCCAATCAAAAGCATTTTGCTTCTTGCATCCCCACTTTTGTCTTGTTTAACAACTCAGAAACACAATAGATAATTCTTGGGTAAATCAAAGTCTGCGTGGCAGTTATTTGGCAGTCAGCTAAAAAAACACAGCCCAGATGTAAAATGTTGAAAAGCAGAGCTGCTCAGTGATTCAAACAGTGATTCAACCATTAGTCAGTGGCAGTCTCACCATCCACTGAGTCCTCGGGCAAAATGGGTAATGCTAAGTGATGACAATTGTTGTAAGTGACCCCTACCTTTTCATAGTTTCTTTTTCATGTCATGACCCTATTGACCATTAACTGATACACTTGGCCAAAGGCCCCATCCAAAAGCCTCCTCAGTCCAACTGTCTCCTCAGGCCATAACTGACTCCTGAGACAAACTCGCTATACTCACCCAACTCCAATTATTATATCAGGTCTCCAGGCCTTTGTTTTGAGGCTTTAAAGGATATTTTTTGTGTTTGTTTGAGAAATTATGGGTGTCTGGTCTGCAAAGAGGGGAATTTTTTTTTTTTACCTGGGATAGAAAATAGAGCGACCACAATGCTTTCACAATGCTTTTTGCTTCTCCTTTCTCTTACCAATACCTCATGGTGCAACCTGACTCCCCTTCTATTTTAGCTGTGTGTTTATCTAAGCGTCTCAATGGGACAGGCTGATGTGATTCTTTAGTGGACATCCTTTCAGTGTTCCACTATGAGAAAAAAGCAGGAGTCCCATGCAATCTATTCTTCTCACACAGCCAACAACTGGCCTATACACACATAGTACACTCACTCACACACAAAAAAATATATATATAGATGCTACCTATGTCCTACCATAAACCTTTCTTTAAGGAGTGATAAAGTAATTAAAAAAGAGGTGAATATGTGATCATACAAACAAACAGAAATAAATAGATAAATCAAATATTTGATAATTAAATACTTAAAACCCAAAAACAGCCAGTTTAGCAGAGTTGTACATAAAAGCAACCTGTGATTATATTTGTTATCTTTACAAAGGTTGTGTGATGGCATTCTGTACATTTTGGTCTCCTGTATCATCTTTCTCTTTGGATTCAGCACATTGGACAGCTCAGTTTTTGAGTGCCTGGCTTTACCTCAGTGAAATAATCCTAAACATTTCTTCACACATGCACAGGCTTTACATCATATGCAAATAATTTCCCCTCAAAGTGGCACAGATTCTGTCTTTAAAGATCCTTTAAAAAGCACTGAAGGATAATAACCATGAAAACTGTTCCCTATTCTGTCTCCAGGCAAATAAGCTACAGCTCAAGTGTAATTGGTTCAGAATTGATTTTATAAGCATATTTTATCTACATCTGATGGAAGGAGCCAGTAATAGTCTGTTTATCAGGGGAAATGATTTGCATGTCTATGTCATTATGTGGAGGAATGAGCCTGTATGGAGCTCCATTTATCCCTGTGACTTTTTTTGTTTACTCCTGTAACATAATCTGAGGCCTCCTGTGAGATACGATCAGTGGAAGGGGATGGCTTTATACTCCTACGTGACACTGAGCATATCTCTCAATCAACTGCTGGATGATAAGACAGACCTGACTGACAGGGTTTAAACTATACTGGATTCAGGGCATGAGATTTATCATGGTAAACCCTAAATTACATGGTTGCACTTTAGACTGTGAGGCTGACTGAGGCACTGTGGTAGTTTGGCATGCCACTTGTGGGCTTCATTGTGGATAAACAAGACTAAGAGTCTGTAGCCATGTTAGCAGCTCTGTGAGGCTGTACTTTAGCACAGTGGTGCTTGAGGTAAATGCTAACATCAGCATGCTAACATGCTCACAATGACAATGATAGCATGCTGATGTTTAGCAGGTATAATGTTTAACATGTTCACCAACTTAGTCTATGCTAACATTTGCTAATTAGCACTGAACACAAAGTACAGCTGAGGCTGATGGTAATATCACTCGTTTAGCAGGTTTTTGGTCATAAACCAAATATTGGAGAGATAAAAATTTTGACCTCACAGTGGCGCTAGATGAAAAGTCAGGGGGTCGCCAAAGTTGTTACGATTCATCCTGGCGGGAACATGAATGTGTGTACCAAATTGCATGACAATCCATCCAATAGTTAGTAAGGAGATTTCACTCAAAACCATAAATATTAACTTAATAGTGGCACTAGAGGAAAGGTCAGAGGATCACCAAAGTCATCAGGATTCATCTTCTGGTAACCATTAATGTCTGTACAAAATTTCATGGCAATCCTTTAAACAGATATTGAGATATTTCAGTCTGAGAGTAGTGGACCAACTGACAGACGGTTGACATTACCGTCCTCCAGGCTGCTAGCGTGTCTAAAAACAAATTCAAGACACTGAACATCCAACAGATGTAACTGTTTATATTAGTGATAAAAGGACTGCAGGGCAGCAAGTGAAGAGAGAATTCCTAAAAAGTAAGTGTTGCTTCACTACTGAGCGAGAGATCTTTCAGGCACAGTCATTGCTTATGTGTTTTTCCACTCAGGGGTGTCATCAGAGCCCACCATGCCCCTTTTGGCTGCTGAGTGGCATTTGTAACCAGGACACGCACACACACACACACACACACGCACACACACACACACATTTATACATGTTTGTTTCATTATCCCTGTGGGGGACAGTCATTGGTATAATACTTGCCCTAGCCCCTTACCCTAACCTTGACCATCACAACATAACCTTTACCCTAACTCTAACCTTAACCTAATTGTAACCTGTACCCTAAAACCAAGTCTTAACCCTCAAAAAGCAGTCTCTACCCATGGGGACCATGGGTAGGACTGGGATATAAGCACATGAAACACACACACACACACACACTCACAGAGTGGTGAGTCAGCAGCATGGTTCAGGTGTGATTTTTGGGGGTCTGGAGTTCAGCCCTTTGGTCTGACTATTAGGAGACACTGAAGTCATAACACTCAGTATTTCCATTGTCTGATGTTGTGTTAGTGGAGGGATACAGAGCTTGTGTGAGTGGTCCCCCAAATACTTTGGCAGAGCTCGTTTGCATTAGTCACCGCTGCTGAGCTCTACGTGGTTTAAAAATGGAATCACCTGCTCCACATCTGAACAGATTAATGGTGTAATAATATTAATAATGGAATACCTTATGGGCTAATTAAGCTATAATTTTCACGTGACAATATGAAATCCACATCCTTTTCACAATGTCAAAAATATCCAGTTTGTCGAACATGCCGGCATATTTCAAGGATATAAAAGGTTAGCCTGGTCTCAGTCTAGTTTGATTGTGTGCATATGTGGTTATTTAGTGATTCAATGCCAGGATGTCAAAACCCTACATCAGCACTTCCCCTCCTGTCCATGAACCAGGGGTTTTCCCCCAAATCAACAAGCATTAAAACAGGAACATTATATCCAATGTGGCAACTACAGTAAGGACTGTGGGCACCAATAATGTCTGCCTTCGTTGTTTATACCTAAAACAGCTGCTCTGCTGAGTGCACCGCATGTTATTCAAGACAAAGCTGGATTACATGGTGCTTTTGACTAATATCACAATATCACTTGTCCACATATGGTAATTGACTGCATGTACACTCCATCTGCTTTCATGTGAGTTGGACTTCGTCCTCAAACAAAATCCCTGACAGAGCTTAGAAAGGTAAACTGATCTCATTCTCTGAATAATAATACATTACAAGACAACAACCACAGCGAAACAAGAGCTCCTTGTCCAACTCTCACTCTGTAAATCAAATAATTGTGTTCACCAATTCACTAGGTATAAAATTACCCTTACCCTACACTTCTGATTGCCATCTGCCATCATACCTAAGAACCCATCACCCAGGCCACAACTGGTGGCATACAAATCAGTCATGATGTTATAAGTAGGCCCTTTAACAGGCACGAAGCCACAAACCAAAACAGGTAAAGGGTCTCAACTTCAAGTCTTAATTTGTTCAAAAAGCTCCTATTCACGTCTCCCTTCCTTGTTATCTTGGGTTTCACCTGTGGATGCAGGGGACAGTGGTGTCCTTGTTTGATTCTAATCATGGTCCTCACCTCAAAAGTTTCCCCCTGGGAACTTCCCTCCTCCCTCTCCAAGGGGCCTAAAGACACACTCAGACTGACTCATTAAGTGTCAAGGAAAATTAAGACAAGCCAGAGCTGTCTGAGAGAGTAAAGCTATGCTGGAGTCTCAATGGAGGCTCTCTCTGTCAATTGTCTTATCTTCTTTAGCAAGTGGAAGTGTCTCTGCGGGCCTGTTGACTGTTGAAAGATGAATGAGCACATCAAGACGCTACACCCTGAGCAGGGTTTTAGTGTTGTTGCCCCAGACATTAGCTTAGGTTTTCTTAGGTCAGTTTTGTGTGAGGTGTTTTATTTTTAGCCTAGAATGGGTTACCATGCTGATACATGATCTGTACTGACAAATATAGCCCTTGCAAAATGTTTCGAGTTATACTGTTTCTCAGCCATCTCCTAAGACAAATGAGGTTATAAGAGTGAAGGGTGCAATTCAAAACACATGTCTCAGCAGCCTTTCCCTTTTTCATTCTCTGGCAACAGGTCCAGTAATTAGGGAGGCTAACCACATCCTTATTTACTCTTATAGATTTATTTAAAACTCAGATTTCTGTTTCCAATATAGCCTTTCGTCACTTTGCTCATTGATAAGAAATGGATGGCTAGATGTACCAGCCCGATATGGATCAGTATCACAAATGGATCAGATAAGCACAAACAAAGCATTTTCCTCAGAAGGATAATTATACAGTCATATAATACTTCCTCCTCTGCATCCTCTCACATATTGCTGTAGCAATGAATAATTCTGTATGAGTAGGACTTTCCTTCTGCCACTTTAAATTGGCTTAAATGTCAACAGAGGAAACAAAGGCAATTCACCATACTAAAGGTCAGCTCAATCAAGCACGTTTAACTCTTCAATGAAACACACAAAGCCAATTCTTTGTGTGCTGGGGATGGTAATTTAGTGGTGGGGTTCTGCCCTCCTGTGGTCAGCACAGCAACTCTCAAGGTGTCCCAGATGTACAATGATTTTTCCTGTCCAGTGGTTTCTGTTCTTGTACACTGCGACAATAATCTCTGGAGACAAAGACCCTTTGGTTGAATTTGGTTTAAAATTTTCCCTTTGTTTTGAGTTATTCAGTTGGTCAGCACAAATAGCACAGGTGTAAATAATACAATAAATGATGGCTGAATTCCATTTAGCTGTTTCAGTCTCAGGGTCCTGGTATTGTACATGATGGCTTATTGTCACTCTGTCATGGCTTGCTGGGACAGTTGAATAGAAAGAGCCATCCTTAATGTTATTAGTAACACCTGTGCTTTTCTTACTATGACAAGTTAAAATGCCTGCTGTGAAAAGGCCCATGTTGCAGTGGAGTAAACATGTAGCCAGTATGATATTTGTACATTTAAGAGCACATATTCAAAAGACTGGTGGAAATAGTCACAAGACAAGGAATGAGAAGATGAGTAAGTAACCATGGAAATAAACAAATGATATTACAAAATATCAATTATTTACAAATACAGTATTTGTCTATTGTATAAATGGCTCTAACGTGTTTATTTGAGCACTGAAGTTTATTCTTGACCATTGGGAGTATATGTAACAAAATCTATCTAATCTCAAAAGTTCACTTACTGGCTTTCTGAGCTTTCAACCACATCTCATGGTCCTCATTCAGCAAATGGAGCTGGCGCAAGTGCTATCATGCGACCTAAGTATGGAACTTTGGTCACATGATAAGAGCTCCATTCCATGAAAGAAAACTGTAAGATAAGGTTGAAAGCTCTGAGAGCCAGTAAGTGCACCTTTATCAGCTGTATTTTTATACCACATAATTTTGATGCATTATGTTCTTTTACAGTAATCTGTTTTACCATTAATTTTTCCCTCTTGTTTTTCATCGGTTTGCTATGTTTACAGAATAACTGGTATGGATTTCTTGCTTCAAGTTGGATCTGTCAGACAAGCTGACACAGACGGAGGATAGCCTGCAGCTGTTTCCTTTGGAATTAAGTATTATATTTGTCTGTGCTCAGGAATTTATATATTCGGTAATTCCTGTGGTTGCCTTATTGTTGCCTGATGAATTGAGGTCCTATGACAGAAAAGTCACAGCAATTAGGTAACAAGTGAAGACAGTGTGCAGGAGTTTGTTCACCAATGCTACCAGCTGAAATTGCATTGGCTCTTCAAATTTCTATCAAAATACTCACTTCACTCAGATGAGATACAGAAATGTTGGCTTGTATGTAAGCAGTGCTTGAAACAGTCTTACAGGGCCCATAATATGGATAATAGATTTCTTCCAGCTTAAAGAGAAGCTTGGATAATTTTGTTCATTGTGATCACTGGCGAAGCATGAAACCACACACAGAGGAGCATGCAAGAGCTGCTCTTTCAACTACAGCCAAAATATGTCCATGGAGGTTTGTCTTTCCCTTAGCACTCTCTACAGTTCTTTCCACCCAAAACATGCTTCTGCCCATCTTCTTCTATTATTGAAACAAAGCTGTTGATTATTTTAATTTGTAGGTTGTTTGTTTATACATGATCAGATCCAAATTCTGATTGGTCACATTTAACAATTTTCTTTACTATGTAATAACCACCTACACCATGATGAGTGTGGAAGGATTTTGAGGATATTATGTTGCACTGTCTATCACAGAAAAGTTTATTTGCCAATACGTTCATTTCATAAACACTATCTTTCTGAATTAACATTTTAGACTTGGTATTAATAAAGCTGTGTGGTGTTACAATCAATAAAATTAATTCATTAAAAGTGATAAATCACTTCCATGGTTTATGGTGGTTGTTCAGAGAGTCCTGGATCTCAATGAGGCTTTTACCCAGGAGTTTAAGTGCAGAATTAAACAAGAGAGTGGCTTTTAAGATGAGGATAGAGTATACATAGACTGATGCAGAATGTTCACACACATTCACTCAGATCTGAACAGAAAATACAGCACAACACAGTTGACACAGTAGGATCACCAGCAGGTTAAGCTCATGGAAGGCTCCATCTTGCCATTTACACTCCATCAGCTGTATTGTTAACAATAGAAAACACAGAGGGTAATCACTTAAATTCCACTAATCAGTATTTTTCTATAAACAAAAATAACGCCAAAAAAGAGGTCACTCACAGTGATGAACACACAAAAACATTCTCACCCAACTCTGCAGATCTACTTGGCTTTTCAACCTATTTTAGCTCATTGTTTTGGTTTTACTACCACAATTTGACTGTATAGTTAAGTCTTACCTGCTCTCACTGGCTGTTTCCAGCTAAAAAAAAAGTTCAGACAAACCTACTGTATGCTACCTGCTCAGCACCGAAAAACAGACATACAAAGATACAGAGTGGCTAGTGAAAAATATCGAACATCTAGCAAGCTTAATACCTAGATACTTTTAGCTGTTGAAGTCCAAACCAGAGTTACAAGAAGAGAGAATAGTGGACTTACATTCATGCTTTGACCAGTAACATGACTCCAAGTGAATGTTGCTACATGTCTACTAGATGTGTAAATGAGCAGTTGTCTGCTAACAAGTTAGCTGTAACAACTTGTAATCTAATAATGCAGCTTTAATCACTAAATTGTAAAATGAGTGAGGGAATTGTTATTCTGGGATAAAAAAAGAAGATTATAGCCATGATCTTGGCTTGGAAGATATTTATGAGGATTTGGAAATAACAATATTGTATGCCATCATTATTAGTTATAGATGTAAACACAATAGAAAGTCCTGCCAATGAACATGGTAAAATCGATTAGCTTTCTTTTATGGATCATGCACATTATCGGCACCGGGTGAAACTGAAAAGCCTGGCTTGGTTCTCTGTTACAGCCACAAAACATTACTAAACAGTGATGGTGATAAACAGATGATGGTTAGGTTGGTATCTGTTAAGATATATTTCAAAATATTATTTGTCCTAAATGCCACACAATCCATTCAAAGAACAAAAACTGTGTAGAAAGCATCTGACAAGGCTACAGCAAACAGCTACTGTACACTCAAATATATTTAAACTAAAACTGTATATCTGTTATAGTATTGCATGTACTAAAGATATGAGATATATATGAGAAAGATATGATCAAATCATCTTGCATGGGGGGGATTTTATTGCTACACAACAAACATGAAATGCATCAGCAGCTAATACATCATTTTTTAAAATAAGGTTGGGGAAAATGTTGTAAAAAAACAATAACACATTTATCAATTTGACAGGACCCTACACAAGTCCAAAAGGTCTTGAAGTAATCAAAAAACACACAATGTCTTGATTAACACAAATCAGATCTGCAATATTGAAATACAAATCATACTGTCGAATATGAATCAGGACTTTTATCCCAGAGGTTTGCATTCCTTCATAAAGACCTGTCATAGTTTGACTTTCACGCCTTGCTGCAAACTACTTGGCTTCAGAAATGAGAAATATATTCCTCATGGCTTCTGCTGTTTCATGATGTTCTGGCTGTTAGGTCACTCTTTATGGAACTTCGAACCCAACCTTTAGAGAAAAATAATATTACATTTCTTAGTCATAGTTACCAATACACCACATCCTGTTTTCAGATGGGTGAGTTAAGCTCCATTACATCAAAAGAGTTGTTTGGGTTTTTCCAAAATCCTTTTCTTCATATTCAGTCATGTCTGAAGGTGTTGCATTTGTATGTGTACACCTCCACAAAGGCCTGCTAGAAGAATTATGTTTTCTTTGCCAAGGTTATGCTGAAGAATAATAACCTGGAGGATAAATGAGGTGGAAATAATAAAGCAGCAACACCTACAGCTCTTCTTTATTTTAGTTTTTGGCATTGAAAACCAAACATCAAAAATGTCTGGAGCATAGAGGAGTTGCAGTTGGACAAGAAAAGTGTATGGCTTATCACTGAGCATATGCAATGCGTGAACCAACCATTTGTGAAATCAGTAATGCCCACGCTAGAGTCAACACTTATGATGCTAGATCTTAATAGAGAAATATGGATGTACTGATCAGGAAAACTCTACAGTCAGATATGGATAACATGTGAGCAGATATTCTGTTAGGACAAATAGGTAACTGCTTTTCATATGTACACCAGTTGCAGCTGAAAATTCAATTAGGAAACGTGTGGTCTGCAAACGTCTGACTCAAAATATCCTGGAGTGAGTTTTCTCTCAGGTTGCAACACTCCTTGTGGTCACAGAAATCCCAGAAAGAAAACTGTGGTTTAGGTGAGAATACGCTTTAGCGGAGGTCACTTACTAGAGCTGTCTATGTCATCTAAACCAAAATGAGAGGTTTTCCTCATTGAGGATCTCTAAACAGTTATTTTTACTTGTGGTGTATAGGGGTCCTGAAAAGGACAGATTAAGTCATTTAAAAGCATATATAACTGCCATAGAACACTGTTTCATGGACAGTCAGGCAGGTGTTTAAGCACTAGTTGGAGACTATTTGTGTACTGCAACAGACGTGTGTTTATATCCTCAATCTACATCAGAAGAATAATGACACAGTGTCACTGATGTGAGGCACAAAGTAAACCAGCCAAAATATTATTTTTGCAGAAGGGTGATGCCAGCAGTTTCAGAACTGCAGTTCATATCCATTCTGTGCCATCCATCAGCAACAAAGGTAACAGCAGCAGCAGTTTATAGCTGCAGATGTAGGCATGTTGGTATGCACCATGTACAGGTAAGGAGAGTAATGGCTTCTGAAGAGTTTAAGAGTTCTGTCATTGTGTGTGTATAGAGATAGGGGGCAGAGACCAAAAGAAAATTAGAAATATGGGTTGACTCAATTCTGCATTTGGTGCTAAATATTGGGAAGATTGGAAAACTTCTGTTATTCATATAATTTACATTTCCTTTATCTGTGGTCTGTTGCTGGAAGAGTTCTCTCTGCACAGGTGACTACCTCGCCAGAGAATACCCGCACCCTTTGTTTCCTATGTAAGCCCACACATTAGCGACATCTTGATGTGCATCAACTTGATAGGATGTACCACTATCCTTTTTCTCAGCATCGACACGTCATCTCTCACATCCCGGCTACTGTACTTTGACTACTGATGCAACATGGCTGGTGTATGCTGCACTTATTTACTACTCGTTTCACACAAATTGTATTTTCCATTTTAAGGATTTAATTTTCACTGGACATTAGTGTGACACAACAATGTTCCACACTTATTTCAAGTTTTACTAACAAGTGGTAAAGGTGTTGCACTGCCGATGCTGTTGCATTACTTTCATGTAGGTGTCACAGTTTGAAACTGATCTGACAATGACTGATCTGCTCCCCCTTGTGGAGATTGTGTAGCCTGCTAAAGCTAAATGTGTGAGTTTGAGAGTTACAGCCTGTGCTATGAGGCACTTCTTAATCAAAAAACTAACTACTGGTATGCAAATGTTTTTGATTTCGGATCCTAGACAATAAACTATTGTTTTTTTTCCTCCATCACACTTAGTAACCTCACAGCAAAACAGATCTAAGAAAAATGTGCAGTTGAATGTGAGCACAAGAGAATAAACTAAGGTTTCTGAGTACTTTAGAATAGGACTCAAACAGTAAGCACAAGTTGCGCGTGATCGTCGGCTTTGACCCATGGCAGATGTTTTTGTTGAGTGGATGGCCTTAATTACAGTTGATGTAACATTAGAGGCTCTGGTGCACAGCTCTATGTCTGTTTCTTTTGTGTAGTCTGATACTTCCGGAGGTGGGTATACTTTTTCTTTCAAGGGGACAATAAAACAAAGCACATGGCACTGGCATCACAGAGCCAAGATTGAGATACTGACAGTGGGCCAGGAGATTGGAGAGCTGGGACTGAGTACCATCTAAATAGCCCCTGCAAAGAGCTTCAGAACCCGATCTGTTTTTGTTGGGCTTTGTAGTATAACATCCCTATTTCATCTCCTGCTCATTAAAATGCCCAAGACTAGATGAAGTGGAAACCAATGGTGCTCACTCAAGTCCAGCACAGTGCGTTATATCCTTAAAATCAAAGCACAATCATGCTAACGTGCCTCAGGAGAAGAGACAAAGTTGGTGAATTAAAGCAGAAACAGTTATACTGATTAACTTCATGACTGTGTATATTTTAGAGGTAAAAAAAAAAAAAACGGATTGTCACAGGACAGATTCTTAAGACACACTTTAGAAGAATATATCATTTTCAAATCCCTTTATTGAACATCTTCAAAGCATTTTCTTCCCTTCATCACCATGATGTTTCTCAACACCAACATCGTCATCACTGTAGATGATTGCCAAGTAAACACTGAGCTATTTCAAGCAACTCTGTTATTTTATTTGATTTCACTGTTGCCCATGGTTTGGGCTTTGCACACTCCCTTGCCGGCGACTTCAAAGGCAGCTCCCTTGTAGGTTGCAACACACTGGCCATCCGTGCGTAGGTCTGGCTGAATTTGCTCCCACACCTTCTTTTTGGGGTTGAGCTCTTTGTCCGGTTCACCTGCAATCAAAAAGTCAGTTTGATACATTGGAAAATCCTCTGTTGCCTGCTCATCCATCACACATGCAGGATTTATGGATCCAGGACTGATGTTTTATGAACTTTTTATGATATGTTCATGTTCTTGCATAACCTACTGAAACACTGTTTTAATATTTTCATGCTAACACACACTGATAGATGACTTTCAACTTTCCTTCATGGATTTTTCATATTTAGCATACACTGACATGATCTGTATATAAGCTGAAGACAATTCAAATTCATGAAAGCCTCAGATGAATATAATGACCAACCATTATATTCACGATTTATCAGGCCAATTCTAATTTTATTTCTCCCACTTGAATTGTGAATAGTCTGACTTTCTATTAGAGCCATCAGCTTTTTAAAGCTGCCATTTGTTCTTTTTCAAAACATCTAAACTGAACTTCTCAGAATCAAAATATGCATCCAGGGAAAACAATTAAGGGAGGTTCTCATTTCACAATGCCTTTGTTTTTGATGCTGCTTGGCATTTGTGAAGAATCAAAGCCGGTACTGGCTGGCTTCTGTCTGGTGTCAACTTTTTCCTCTCTACACAACCATCTCAGGGTATGAGGACACAAATGTGTTTTCATTTCTCAAGGCTGCCATTTCTCCTGGTTTACAACCCAAGAGTGGCAACAATCAGTTTTGATCAGAAGCGTGAAAGAGGTTTTGATGAGCAACTTGCGCACATTCTTAACTTCAAGCAGAAATGCTGGGCCCCATTAGTTGGGGAAATGTGGGCAATTACAACCATGTACTCACACCAGCAGCGGATTAGCTGTAATTGAATCTATACTATGGCGCTTTGGTGGGAGAAAAGAGGGAAACTAGGAAAATGACAAACTTCTTTCACCTCTTATTTTCCATTATATGTACTACAGAGAACAGCCTCCGTTTTTACTGTACAACGAACCATCAACCAATCCCGTCTTTGCTCTATCCTCCACTCCTGTTCTCGGTGAACCATGTTTTCAGGGGTTGGTTTGAACAGTACTCTTTTAATATAAAAATTATTCTGGCCAAAGAGATCCCTCGTGAATCAAAAAGCTTTTAGAGTGGCTGGCACATGTGTACTGCAGGGAAGAATGCAGCTGGGCTGTGGGTACTTGGACCACAGACCCACCTACGTCATATCCCCCTCTTCACTTTTTTCACAGGGAACTCCCATGTTGGTTATTGTTCTCAAAAGACTAGATGAATAACAAGACCACTACTCTTCTCACCACCAATATTCAGCTTTGCAAAGTTTCATTATAAATTTGAGTTTTAGAATCAGAAACTTAAATCACAACCACACTTGCCTGGCGGTCTCGTGATTTTTTACCACATACATTAGCGATTGTGTTTGGAATACTTCACCGGGTGGACCTTGACTTTTGTATGGTCTAGTTGATTTGTTAATTAATTCATCAATTGGGACTAGGATTCACATGTTCTTTCCCCAAACTCATTTACATTAGTTGACACTTATCTTTTCAACTGACTATAAAAAAAAAAGAGTAGGTTACGTTCCTAGCAATGAGCTTTGATTAGTCCGTCAAATCAGCAGTCACAGGCCATTTAGCCACCACCAAACAGAACTGAGGAGTCCTCTAATGAGAGCTTTCAGTGGGGTCTGAGAACACATCGTGATTGGTGTCTTCAGAAGAATAAATGATGAAACTGCTGTGTTGTTTCTGGCAGTGAGAAGGTTCAACAACACCCTTCATTTCCTAAAGTCAGAGGCATTTTGTGGAAACTTGGGGAAATTGTGGGAAATTCTTTCAGTTGGTTTCATTCAAAGACAATCGTTGACAGTCACTCATTGGAGAGGAAGCATCCCCAGTATCTGTTTGGTTGGATATGATTGTAACATTTAAGCTTTATGTTAATGAGTAATCTGTTTTTTGAGGGTACAGTAATCGGGTGATGGTACCTGGGAAGCCCTGGAAAGTAACTCTGTCCCCTGGTATTGCTCCGCTCGGAGGATCAAGGATTTCAACCTTGTCTGGTGAGCTGGCACACATAACCATAGCCTGGGACACCACTCCTCTCATCTTGGCTGGCTTCAGGTTACACATCAAGACTGCCATGCGGTTCTGCATCTGCACGGGGGACAGAAGATTAAAACAGATTTTTACAGCCCATATGCTCTAGACAATAGAGAAGAAAAACAAATTACACCCAATTTACTTAAGTAAAAAAACACCTTCAACTGATGCGGTCTGTTTGGGTACAGGACAGAGAATTTCATAATCTAATATAAACAATATTGCCAATTCCAATCTCTTAATTTAAAATTACTGTATCTGAGGTTTATGGGTTTTTTTTGCCTCATTTCATAAGCCAAAGGAAGCAAACAGGAAAACTTTAAACTTGAGCCTAGAGACCTCTGCGGCTTACCAAAAATTTAAAAGACCAGAGGCAGTTTCTGCCAAAAGCTGAGAAAAAGAGAAATCCAGCATTCCATGAGTTGATGAATACCAGAGCTCAGAAAATAATCATACCTTTTTTTGGAGGGACATCCTTTAAGAAATTGCTACATAAATCTAAAATCACTCAAGTTGCTTTGACAGGGATTTGGTGGTAGTTTTCAGTTTTCATCTCTAGGCAGTTTTGGCAAGTTAGGGATAGTATGTGAATGTTCTGTAACAGTATTTACAAAGCAAACTGTTTGACTTAAGCAATATTTTAATGCGCACTGTAGACACTTAACAGTTATTTTATGATTAGCCTGTCTCCGACTTGTATTTCTGAATGATACCTATTATTCACTCTTGCTTGCTTGACATGGCAATGGTTCAAATAAATAAGACCGTTGACAAGAAATTAAAGTGAAAACTTGATTTTAGATGTAATGCCTCTGTGAGTAATAGACTGATACATACACACAAAAGACAGCAGTAATTTGACTTTTCTAACTGCAGTCAGAGAGCACTTAAGGCTGTGCCACAAAATGCCATTGCTGCAACAGTGTCAACCGTTTTAAGAAGCTAATGTCTGGTATTTGTCTGAGTGCATGGAAAAACTGTTGTAACTTAACCAATAGATTTTCTTAGGTATAATAGCTTTTTGTTTGACAAAGTCAAAGTGTTTGTTACACATGATTTTAGCAAGCATATGGTTCCATTTAAATGATATACACTGTCTACAGTACATACAGTATAATGCAGAAGTGTAATGCACAAAGGCTCCCTGGTCAAGAAATATGACACAAACTCAGAAATACTGATGACCATAAAAATAACTAATGGTTTTCATTTAGATGATCTACATACAAATGAGTTTGCTCTGGGAGCAAATCATAAATCCACGTGAAAGCAAAATTAGCACCAATATTCAATGGAGATCCTGAATCACCAATATAAAATGCTGAGTTTCTAAGCAGAACCATCAGCACAGTGTTTACCTAAGAAGTAACTTGAAATGGACTAATAAATCCTTTAGGACCCTAGCGAGCCATTAATGTATACATACAGTACATATACAGCACTGCTTGTGTGTCAAGTGATAACAACTCTCAAAACAGAGTAATAGTATAGTACTTGTATGTACTATACATAATATGAAAATCTAAATTTGTACTGAAGTCTACATCTTCCTCACTCATAAGCAGACACTGTAGTAGGACAGCCTACAGGCCCAGGTGTTGATTTGGACATCTACAGGCCTTTTTTAGTTTCTACCTTATGAAGACAATCTAAATCAGTAATGTGTGTGGTCTCTACATATAATCTGGGAGATTGTTGTGCAGTGGCCAATTCATCATATGACAAAGTTCCCTGACCCAACCTCTGTTAATTACACTATATATTAACATCACATGATATTCCAGAAATGTCTTTAACCCGCTCTGCAAATTGCACTCTGCATGAAGGTAGGAATTATTGCATGGCCTTTGCATTAGATTGTTTTAGCTAGGTGTATATAATACACTAGCAACTGAGTGTATATTATACTATATTGAGAGTTTTTATCGTGTGTGTGTGTGTGTGTGTGTGTGTATATGCATATATGTACTGTATGTATGTATTTATTTGTAAATGTATATACGTTTGTATGCATATATTTCATTATTTACCTCTTGCAATTGTCCCTACTGTTGCTTATGTTTTGACTTTCCTCACCTTGGACAGCACTTTGTGCTTATTGCTTGAAAAATGCTCTATAAATAAAATAATTATTATATATTATATACTCTGTACCTGGTCCAGAGGTATGTGCTTGACCAGCCCGCTGACCACTGTCCTTGGAGAAGCCTCTCCCACATCGACCTGCTCCACATAGAGACTGTCGGCATCCGGGTGCTTCTCGGCTGTGATTATCCGTCCAACACGCATGTCCAGACGAGACACGTCCACCTTGGCATCTTCTTGGCTGGGGGCTGCCTGCTTCTTCTCCGCTTTCTCCCCTGCTGGCATAAAAGAAAAGCATATACTGTTAGACTACATGCTATGCACTGAAATTTGATATTATTTTAGCATTTCTTTGCCCTTAATTTGTGCTATTTCAATGAA
This sequence comes from Siniperca chuatsi, assembly GCF_020085105.1. Taxonomy (NCBI): domain Eukaryota; kingdom Metazoa; phylum Chordata; class Actinopteri; order Centrarchiformes; family Sinipercidae; genus Siniperca; species Siniperca chuatsi. Next base: position 13,004,404 of record NC_058044.1, read on the forward strand.
AGGCTAACATAACTATTTGGTTGGGTGAATTTTCAGTACCAAAAGTCAGACAGTAGCTATCCATGATGTAGGGTAGGGTAGGTTTGCTGAAGAGAGGCATCTGTGAGAGTTTTCATGCTATTATACTAAATGTGCATGATATTATAGGAAATGGTTGTTTAAAAGCACTGAGAATATTTCAGCCAACTGGTATCTTTCCAAGGGAAATTATAAAAAACAAATCATAGTTGAAACAATACTGGGCATCTGTCTGGAATCTGATTTAATTTCCTCCTATAAATGAAAACAAAGCCCACCAATGACAGGCCTCAGGGTTGCATGCAGGGGCATGCGTTTCAAGTGATCCATAAGTAAATAAAAAATTAAGGAAAAGACAATTACTTTTTACCTCTTCCCAGAAATGTGGGGTAAACACTTTGATTAAATGACGATGCCAATACCCACTTTTGGCTGAAGGTGAGTGCTACATGATCCAATGACATAGCAGATGCTTCCTCCCAAGAGGAAGAGTACCTTTCACTCGCTTGGTTTGCTTACACATTTATCCCAGGGGATTGCACTGATTAAATGATCGCACAGTCTTTAATCATTCCTCTGAGCCCACACCAGCTCTTAAGAATATGAATTCCAACCCCTGCCTTTGATATTCAACATTTCTCCCCTGTGTAATCAATGCTCTGCTGTGATGACAGCGTAACATTAACAGGACTACACTAAGGTTCCACATATGTTTGTAGACTAACAAGTGATGACTGTTTGGATGAGGTGAGAACACATCTACATTAAAGCCTGAAATAAAGAATTTAACATGTACAACAGCTTATCGAGAGGAAGAAGTATCTCTCATTAACATCTCACTAACATCTGGATGTAAGAAATGACAAACACGCCAATGAATTGATCAGTGTCTTAAAGCTTGTTTCTTCCTCTTCCTAAATTATAACCCCATAAACACATTCGGTGCTAATTATTTCCCATCATAGTTCTTCTAATTAGTCCAGACAGCTTATTGCTGAAACAAAACTAAATATTTGGGTGATTTACTGCAAATTGATTGAAATTCTGTGGCAGGGATTTTCCTGTTTTGTATTCTAAACTTATCATAAATATAAAACGGTTTAATGCCATTATATTTGATACCTATGGATACTTTGATTTTATGATGGGATCCTAGAATGTTGCACATCCACTAAACATTAACATTAAAATCATTCTCAAATTGGATTCAATTACTGGTGACTTTAGACAAGGACACCTTGTCTCAAATGTAGCTTATAAAATCATAAAACTTTATAACAAATGAAGCTGAAACTGTTTTATTGGATGTGAAAACTTCAAAGGATTCATAATAAAACCCTGCAATGTGCCATACTTTTTTCTCCAGATGTTACCTTTTTTCTCTGGCTTCTTCTTTTTACTCTCATCTTTGGGAGGAGCACACTGGACAGCAGCAGCAGGGGAGGCAGAGGGTCCAGAGGGTTTGGGTGGAGTGGGCTTCGAAATGCACTTAACATTGGTGTCACCTGATGGCATGGCCACCTCCCGCACTACAGGAGGGACACAGGCAGAAGGTCAGTAGAAATAAATTATTAAATAGCGGATAGTTACTATCTGAAAGACTATCTCTGACAACTGATATTCTCTGCACATAGTTTCCCAAATGTCGTGTGAAAGCATGAAAAGACATGAACATAGCAGCACTGCTGTGAAAAAGAGCATTTACATTACAAACACACAAGGCACACTGCTTCTTAGTTGCCCCTCTTCATGCACAGAGCTGGTTGCATCAACACACTACAATGAAATGATAGAGGGAGCTTTATTTACACACCCAGTGGGAAGACTGCTCTCCTGATGCAAACAGTGTTGATGGGAAAATGACACAGTGTCCAAGTTGATGGAAACAAGGAAATGGGGCCATGAAGCAGGGAACAATGTCCTACAATAACTCTCCAGAGACAAATAACCCCTCATTTAAGGCGCCTGATGTTTGAATTCCTAAAAAATCTAGTGTCTGTGTCTGACAAACATCGGTCTGCAGGCACACCACAGTCACCATAACGCTTTTAATTACCTTAATTCTATGTTAGGACCTAAGATCAGGACCTTTCCGGTTTACCTTGGAATTACAGGCACTAACCTCTTAAACTCTTGACATTTCCTTTAAGTTTAGGCTTTTAGTTTTTGACATTGAGAACCAACTTTTTACAACCTATCTGACAATATCACATACCGTATAATACTTACAGTGAGGTTTTATGGATGCACCATTATATCAAATGAAATTATTGTAGATGTCAATCAGCAGAGAGACAAAGTAAGCAACTAGCTGGTGAACAAAGTGAAGCATTTAGCAGCTAAAGAGCCTGATATTTCAATCAAGGGTTGGTAGAGACCAAAACAGAGCTCAAAGGAGAGCAAATATTGGACTTCAATTCATCACATGGCCAGAAACATGATATCAAATTAATGCGCGTGTTGTTCCATGTCTGCTGGATGTGTAAATAGACAACTATTTGCAATCATATTTACCATAACAACTTGATGAGGTCATAATATGACAACCAAAGTGGACCCAAAAAATGAATGGGTTTAAACAATGCTCGTCTGCACAATACAATTTAAAGGAGCCACAGGGTCCAGCAGAGTTTAAGATTTTCAACTTTAAAATGGTGTTGAAGCAAATTTGACACTGAACTGTTTTTATTTCTTGGCTGCAGAAATGATTTTCTCAAGGCACTATTACAGTCGGGTTCAATAGTTCATCTCAATAACAAATCAGCAAAACCAACTGAAATTTCTTTCAAAAAGGTTCATATTTATCCATGTTTTGATTAAGCTATTTTATGCCACCTTAAGCCATTGAAATGAAACCCCCAAAATAAACATCGCAATTAGATACAATGTGTGGAAAAACAACATGGAAGAACGCATTCCTTCAACGTTCAAACACTAACATATTGAGTTATTTTAAATAAGGTTAAATTGCTTATTTCTTCCAGTCCTCATTTATTCCTGGAGCTTCTTTCTGGAAAACATTAAATGTGTGTTAATGATCTGAGCTGTTGAATATCGTTGAATGTCAAAGTATGTCAAATGCACAATAGCTGACAGACATGTTGTCCCCATCACTCTCATGGGTATTCTTGCTTATGATAAAAACAAAAAAAGATCTGGTTATAATGGGCTGAGGCGAGAATGCACAAGATGTTATCATGGATAGTATAAACCAAACAATGCTCTAATGAACAACAACTGACATCAAATGTTCCTCCGTCAGGCACACACAACCACTTCTATAACTAGATGTAAAGGATAACAACATCAAGGTCTTTTTAAAGACAAACAAACATTTGATCTGCGATGGAAGTCTTTGCTGGGAACCAAACTCAACATACCTCCCCTCTTCTTCTCTTTTTCCAGCAGCTGTTTTTTTAGTTCCTCGATGTCATTCTTCAGTTTGGCATTCTCCACCATCAGTTTCTTCTCTTCTCTGACACTGGCCTGGATGACTGCAGCAAGGCAAAGTCTTGTTACCTATCAGCACTGGAATGAAATTTCACTATCCACATGACATTTTAAGAATTTCTTTTGAACTAGTACAAACGTACTATCATCTCAAATATGTTGACTTCAAATCAATAGTGTGCCTCTTTTGGAGTTAAAGAAGCCATGGCATTGTCCACTAATCCAGTTTTTGGATTTAGAAATAGTCCCAAGTGGTCATAAATTGCAGTAAAACATACCCCTTTGGAATAATTCATATGTCTCGCATTGTGCAGTTGAAGAATGCTATTATACGAGATTATTCAAAGTAGAGATATATCATTTACACAATTGCAATAGAAACTTGTGCTCACTCATATTTTGTGAAAATACCTCGGTGTCTTTGTTAAATTCTCAACAATAACAGAGAAAGTTAAAAAACAAACAAAAAAAACAAACATGTATATAACATTTATTTATCAATAAATTGATTTATTTCAAGTGGATGGTAATGTGAATTCCACACCTAAAGTGTATGAGATCTTAAACTTAAGATACCATGGGAAATTATATTCAGAATGACTTAAATTTAAGTACACTTTCCCATAACTGAGGCCTCAGGTTTCATTAAACTGCTAGTAGTCCTACAGGGATTTGTCTCACTTATTTTTATAATCATGAGACTGTGAATCATGTATGTAAGCAGCTTGTCAGCCAAAAATGAGGTCACTCCTACAGCCAATACAGAAATTCATTATATACTACACCTGAACACAGCATAAAGACTATTTCATTTGAAACGTAGCCTATCAAGAAAAATTTAGAAACTTAAAAAAAAGCTAAATATACTTTTGTAAGACTTTATCATAATGAATTGGCCTGCCAGCTGACAAATACGCATTTCAGTGTCTGGGGTGTGTGCATCTCTTACTGGCTTTCTCCTTCAGCAGCTGGACTTGTTGTTTCAGGTACTCGATGATCTGGTCAGCTTCTGCCGCCCGCTGCTCCAGCCTCATCAAAGGATTGTGACTTGACATCTTGAACAAGGAGCGAGCTAAAAACCTAACAGACAAAAAAAAAAAGAAAAAAACATATCTCAAAAACAACAAAATGCTAGATATTCAGGCTGTACAATATATTGAACTGATCATGAAATACAATCAGTAGGGGCTTAGACAGCAAATTCTGCAATATCTTTTTTGGGTTTTGTAGATGGAGAATCTTTGCTTTTGTTTTAATCAGGGCAAAGGTTCATGCATCAAGCTTGCATGTACAGTGAATACTTATAAAGTTACCCTATTCCATGTTATTTCAAGTTTACCCAAGTGACACTGGCAACGTAAAAAGAGAAGGTACTCTAAAGTACTATGCTGAACATCTACAAAGATACATGTTTGTAGTTACAAGGTTTGCATTCCAGTACAACGCCACCACAAACTACAGCCTCTAAAATGACAACAGAGTTAAGTCAACTCCTCTCTGACAGTCTCAACAAGTCTTCCACAAATGTGGTATGGGTTGCAGGGCTGTTCTGTAGGACTGCATTACATTGCACAGCGGATTCCTATTTTTTTTTGTAACATATAATATAGTGTAGTGAGTTTCAACTGCTTCATTAGTAAACACTGTACATTCCTAAATCAAACTTTAGGCACTGTGGATGCTATATTGCAATATGTCTGACAGTGCAACCATAATCTGACATGTTTTCCATAATGTGCCGGCACAGTATGTATAAACTATATCCTAATGGGATTTTCATGACTGAAAGGCCTATATTCTGACCTCTGTCAACAAGGCATGTTGAGAGATAATCACAAGAACATGTGTTGATTTTCATAATCTTGATTTCAAACTCATTACATTTGAAAGCTTGATGCAACATTTCAGTGTATAAAAACCTCATAAGTTCCAAGTCAGCTCGGGCAAGACAAATTCTTTGATGAATTCTGTCTTTCATAGTAACCACTGGTAAGAAATAAGAAGTGACATTCAAATAATGTATCCTTTAAACCATACTTAGCATCACCACTGTATGCATTCAGTTTTGGAGATTAAGTTCAAAAGGGATCAGCCACTCTTGGGCCACTCAACTAAAATACAACTGGACAGCAGTTTGGGTTTGGGGTAACGTTCCTTTAACATGTTGACCTCTGCAAATTACTTCTTGAAGAAAGAGGAAAAGAAGGATTTTTACAATGCTGAGGCATGGAGAAGAAAACTTCTTACACATATTACAGGGAGGCGCTGGAAAACAACAGCTGGCCTGAGATGAAAACAAAATGTTGGGGGATGAGGAAATTAGAAACACAAAAGAGCTGGAGTTGATAAAATCAAGGATCAAAGCATTGTTTTTGGAGAAACTGAATTGATTTAAACAGGACCAGTGGTGGAGTAATAACAATAGCCACAAAAAGGCTGATCTCATTTGGATAACCTCTGAAAATGGGTCCTGGGGCCGATGTATGGTCTGCAGCATAAAGAAATGAAGAGGTCATTTCAGCTTTGGATTTCAGATGCAAATAGCCAAATGTGTTAACAATGTTAAAATGAAGTGGGCTTTCGCCATCCTTCGGGGTGCCTAATTTACCTGTCTTCATTATATGGAAATCACAATATATTTGATTCATTTTCTGATTTGCAACTGTATAAATTTAGCAGGTTGACTGTGCTATACAGGGGACAGCTGGTGCTCAACTGCAGAAGGCATCTGACTACATCAATCTCCTAAAAATAGGTTTTAGTTTAGTTAGTCATACAGTTCTCAATAGTCCACGCAAGCATTTTATGTGTACACCCATTTTCAAATTAAAATATCAAAGATAATACTGCATAGCTATACACAGGCTACACTAGTGGTTTGAATCAAATCTGTAAATCTGTTACATTAAACCACCAGCTTTCTCTGCTATGGTGGTGGTGGTGTGTGAGCAGACCCACCACGATACAAGTGTTTCCTCTTTTCATGCTTCATTCCCACGGTAAAAATATACTGTAGGAGGATACTTCGCTACCTGTCTGCCAACCAGACCATTATAAATGAAAAGAGAGTGCAGTATGCCAGCACCACCTGAAGGCATTAGAAGGACATACACATTGTATTTTTAAAGAAACTATGAGATCTGTAGCCTTTGGCAGCAGATGTGGTCACTGGGTTTCTTTCTCATATTTGCCCTTCAATTATTTTTTTAGAATGCACATGCAAAAAGAAAAATACATATAACTGAGACGACAAAAAACAAACAAAAAAACAAAAACTGACAAAAAAACAAAAAAACGCAGTAATAACTGAGACACTCCTGCAGTGTTTAACAACACGGTGGTAAATTTGATTACAAATCTAACATGCCGGCAACTATTTATAAGCTATACTGATTTGATATTTCATGACATTAGTTTAAATGTGATGCATTGCCAAGAATAAATGACCTGAGGTTCAGAAATGACAACAATATAACCCCCAAAACACCAATTACTGTCTGTGACTGCATAGAAAACAGAAACAGGTGGGAAATAGTGAGAGACTCTCGTGATTTGGGCTGCATTTATCACTTGTCTTCATTATCTGCTGATGTATCAGTTCTTTCTTTAAAACCCTGATTAAAGTGTTTAGAGTATAAAATGTCATTATGATGTCAAGTGCTGATCTCACGTGCCAAAAGTGAAGTATTAAGTAATTATTTAATATAATTAAGTATTTTCTAATTCCATATTTGTTTAGATGAGCAGTTATTACATAAACTTATTGAATTTAGAAGAGTGCTGAAGGGATGGGATTGAATCACAGAAAAAATAATTAAATTGAAAATAATTACTTGTTTAAGCTACATTCAGGTTACAGTATTAATGAATATTTGTAACTGATTTATATATAATGACTTATAAATTATTTTCTCCTCAAATGTGAGGATTTGCTTGATTTGTTCTGTTTTACACAACCAAATTAGTTTTTTGGGGTTGGGATGCTGGCAACAGAAAATAAACAAATATAAATATTTTTGTGACATACTGGGCAGATTAATCAAGTCAAAATCATTATTGGCTGCAGCCCAGTTACTACCTATAGTTAGACAATAAAACAAGGACCAAATCATGGAATCATTTGCAAATTACAGTAATCAAACAGCAATAATCGTATTTCATACTGAGGTAGTTAGTGTTAATCAGTCACACAATTTATCTGCTTATTGTGGAGAACGGATTGCTCAGCAACGTGCACTGAAAATTAGTTAACGTTGTCAGTTAAATCAGGAAGCTATTAGCCGGTTCGGCTGATATGGAGCTGGTATCTTCAACTACACTGCGATAAGGAAAATCAACTTGACTTTATGCTAACTCTCATGTAACTAGCACTGGTAAGCTAACGTTACTACCTAGACGGATGGTTAGAGGTTATTGACGAGTTACGATTTGTTAGTTTAAGCAGTAAAATACACAATAAAAACACTGAGGTTTTTGAAACTCACATGGACTCTGAGCAGCAACCCCAACAAGTATCAGAGAGCGCTGGGGGCTTGACAGCTGCTAGTCCTGCTAACGTTAGATCAGCTAAATTAGCTGACAGACAGGCAGCGAGCAGCTAGCCGCAGAGACGCTGATTCAGGCCCCAGCGGCAGATCTCAGTAGTATCCGGATATGTAGTAGGCCTGTAAATTTGCGTTTGCGTTAGCTAACCATACGTACCATAGATCGGATACTGTCACGAAATGCAAGGAGGCAACGGATATTGCCTGTGTGTAATTACTATATTTAGAAACTAACTCGAAAAATCAATTCAAGAACGACTTTGTTGAGGATTTTAAATAGCTTTGTTTGATTTAAGTTCACCAACCGTAATTGTTCATAGTAAGTGTCTTCTGTGCACTACTTTCTTCTTTGTTTTACTGGCGGGCTACAAACCAACGTTAAAAGGTGCATGCCGACACCTACTGTATCGGAGTCATCATAACATCGTTTGTCATCAACAAACGGGGGTAAAAACAACAGCAAAACACTTTATAGATTTTATATTCTAGTTATTATACCTGTTTATTTTAAATATTTGAATAAAGCCCTTTGAACCTGTAACTGTTTATCCCCTGTCTCTAACAGACCTTTGATGCTCCACTCCTAGCTAGTCTTAGCCTAGAAAGATAATATCTTTTTTCCTACATTTACCTTAATTATTTCTGACTCTGACATATTTTTGGATTTTATAGTATTCTCTACCCTTACTGCCATTATTCCCTGATGAGTTAGTGATTTTGCTTCTGATCTCCCAAAACACATTTCTAAAATGTCATCATCATTTTTGCTTAGTGCATTTTTAGCAACTGATGATTACTGCTGTCATTTCTGCTGTGTATACTGATAACCTGTTTGAGATTCTCTTAACAATTCCTTGGTCAGATTCTGGGATGTATATACCCACCCCTACTTGTTCGTTATTTGGGTGTTTTGATCTATCTGTAAAAATATTAAGATAATTATAGTAACCACACACCTCATTAAATTTAACACCTTTTTACATTTGGTCTCAATATTTTCAATATGATTCTTCCATGTGTATTTTTCATCAACCCATAGACCAAGATATTTAAACACTCTGACTCTTTCCATGGGCTTGCTATATAGTGTTAACCCCTGCTCATTACCTATCTTCTTTTTAGTGACCAGCATATAGCATGATTTTCTACTGAAATTTTTAATCCCCAATCATAAGACCATCTCTCTACACTGGCTGTTGCTTTCTGTATACTTTTCAATACATGAGGAATTTTTTCCCCTTTTCCAGATTGCTCCATCGTCTGCGTACAGTGCTGACTGTATACCTGTTCCTGTATTTCCAAAGATATCATTAATCATGATATTAAATAGAACTGGACTGATGACGCTACCTTGTGCTATCTCATTTTTAATAACAAAACTATCTGAGATTTCTGATCCTACTTGAACTTGAAAGGTTCTGTTTGATAGAAAATCCAATTTCAATTTAATTAACAGACCTTCTTTCCACATGGAATCATACGCTTTCTCAATGTCAAAGAAAACTATAGCCATCCATCATTTCCTTCATATTAAGGGTCTTTTCAATTTCATTAAATACTTTAATTAGAGCATCTGCTGTGGTTCTTCCTTTCCTAAATCCACTCTGATACTCATTTAACAGTCTTCCTTTTTCTAAAAAGCATGATAGCCTATAGACAATCATTTTTTCGATCCATTTACATAAGTGTGAGGTTAGTGCTATTGGTCTGTAGTTTTCAGCATTTGATGTATCTTTTCCTGGTTTAGCAAATGGTAAAATTAATGCCATCTTCCACTTCACAGGTTGTCTTCCCTCTGTCCATATCTTATTGAAAAATTTCAACACTATTTCTAACGCTCCCTCTGGTAATTGACTGAACATAGCATAACTCAGCTGATCTTGTCCCGGAGCAGAATATCTGCTGCCCTTCTCATTTCCCTCAAGGTGAATTCCATATCCAGAGCTGAGCTGATTTCTACCTTTTTACCAAGCACCTTTTCATTATCTTTTAGGACTTCTTCTTTCCTTTGTTTATGTCTCTCAGTAACGTGATTTCCACTGTGAACACTGGCAAATACTCTTCCTAGGAGGTTGGCTTTTTCCATATATGTTATTGCTAATTGGTCTCCATCTGCAAGTACTGATATTTTATTGTTTAATCTTCTCCCACTCATCTTTTTAGCCATATTCCACACATGACCCACATCTCTCTCTCTTCCAATAGAAGAACCAGTCTCCAGGTATTCCTTTTAGCTGTTTTAATTATTTTGCATGCTATGGCTCTTTTCCTTTTATATTCTGTCAAATTGTCAACATTCATGTTGTTACTGAAAGCACTATTTCTTTCTTTAATAGCCAAGCTACACTCATAATTCCACCATGGCACAATTATCTTATTCCCTGTTATCACTGTTTTAGGTATACTTTTTGAGGCAGCTTCAGTTATCATACATGTAATTTCACTTGCACATTCAACTACGTTTCCATTCATTTTAATGTTACTAGCTAATTCCCTGCAGAATTCTTTAAAATTTGTCCCATTGAGCCTTTTAAAGCACTGCTTATACATCTTTCCCACACTTAGCATGATTACCTTCACATCTTGCACATCTTTCTTTTCCTTTGCACTGGCTGGCAGTATGACCCATTCTTTGACATTTAAAGCATCTTAATGCCAGAGGAATGAACTCTCTTACTGCATAGCTGAAGAAGCCTAGCATAACTTTTCTTGGGAGGTTGTTTTCAAAGTCGATGGTTACTGACATTGTTTCTGCTTTCTCAATTTCTTTTAGTATTAATACATTTAGCATCAAGCACTTTCCCTCCTTTCAGTTCTGTTTTGATATCCTCTATTGAGCCAGATGGTGGTATTCCAGATATAATTCCCCTGTATCTAGCAGCCAGGTTCATGGGTTTTTACTTTTTTACCATCCAGTGTAGTCATTTTCAGAGGAGCGTTTTGTTGTTCTTGACTCACTGCATGTACAAGTATACGCTTATTTTTCAAGTACTTTGCAAACTTTACTTTGCCTACATCCTTTTCCAGAGCTTTATCCACCGATATGAGATGGAAATACTCAACAAACTCATTTATGACTTTCCACTCCTTGTTTTGGTTTTCAGGCCTCGGGCTTAGATATGCCCTAGCTCTTTTTGTAATTTAATCACTCTGCCCCTGAACTGCTTAAATTACCACTATTTCCATTTTTCTTCCTTTTGAACGCCACCTTCTGCCACTCCATACCTCCATGATCCCATCCTTCGTCCTCACTCCCAAAGTTCATGATTACATTCACGATACAGTTGTTTGTATTTACCCGCTACTCCTGCTCCTTGACCGACTCTAGGATCAAGTCTCCAATCATCGTGCACTACTTTCTGCTTCTTCTTCTTCTTTTATTTTGATTGGCGGTTGGCACCAGCTTACAGTGCATTACCGCCCCCTACCGGACTACCGGAGCAGTAGCTTGGCAGACAAATAAAAGGCAAAAAATAGAACAAAAAACAAACAAACAAAAAAACTTAAATCCTCTCTATTAACCCTGTTTCCTTCAGGTATTTAATTGGGTGATTGTATATTCCCCGTGCCGCATCTCCAACTATGTTCCCTACAGTGAAACTTAGCTTAGCTTTCTTTAATACTGATGTCAGTTCCCTCCTTTCTTCCCCCTACACTCCAGCAGCACATGCTGGACAGATTCAGAATGACCACAGTGTGTGCATCTACCAATTGGGTGTTTACCTGTTTATGAAGTGTCTTATTAAGTCCAGTATGTCCTATCCTCTATAAGACGGGTAATGGCTTCCTCGTCCTTTCGGTTCCTGCCCAGCCTTCTTCCAACCCAACCTGTTTCTGGATATTCTAAAAATATCTTCCTGTATCATTTATGACCCTGTATACTTTCCATACTTTTCTGTGCACTGCCTTGTCGCACAAAAATGACGTCGTTGATCACGTTCACTCAGCTGTTCCCATCACACCGCCGAGGCAGGAAAGGAATTCATTTAAACATAATTCATCAATAACTTCAAGTTTATTTTGTCGACATGGCAATACAGTCTTTCCATTAAGCGTGAGTAGACACATTTATCGGATGTTAAGTGCACATTTCATCGTTGGTTTCCCCGGCGCCAATAAGGCAGTTATTTTCATAACTTAGCTACATACACACACTTTTATACAGTCTATGTACACACAGTTGGTTTAACTGCAGCATCACTATGCACACTAACAGTGTGTCTTTTTTGTTTTCCGAAGTTAATGTACAATTATATGGTGTAAATATACCGTGCTTACAATGACAGTGTTAACCTGTCATGTGCTCTAATGGTGGTCTTTGCTTCAGCCTGCGTTAACATAAACATTTACAACTGTGGCTAAGCAGTTAACATTTAATTAGTTCATGTTTTTAATCCCCTGGCTAACACTGAACGAATGAATGAATGAGAAATTAGCTGTTAATACACCATACTGATGATTAGAACGTTCCTTTCATTCATAGTTGTATATTATCACGTATTAATGCATATATTATATTATAGACTCTTTCCCATCGTCAGTGCTTCAAGCCAGTGGTAAGATGAGGCCCCTCAAAGACGCCCAGCTGGGGGCCTTCACCTTCTTTGCTTCAGCTCTCCCTCATGATGTCTGTGGGAGCAATGGCCTCCCTCTTACCCCCAACTCTATCAAAATCCTTGGACGTTTCCAGATCCTCAAGACCATCACTCATCCCAGACTCTGCCAATATGTGGACATCTCCAGAGGGAAACATGGTATGACCTTCTGTCCGTTGTATGGGGTCTAATCATATTGCATATCCTGTCTTCCCATTTTGTCACATTTCCTTTGATTTAATTTTCACTTAGTAATATTCTGTCCTTGATGTGTACTCTCACTGAGCTTATCCAGAACATACCTGGCATTTTATGTGGGCAATCAAGAAAGAGCTTTATTCCTGGATATTTATTAACTTTCTAAGCTGGTGACAGTCATCTTGTTTCATCCTGTTGTTCTGTGTGGAGTGCATGTTTGCTGTGATTTGTATGTGAGTCTGTTGTTAATAGATTTAATAAAGCTTTGTATTTACCAGTGGTGAACACAATAACATTGTGTAGGACTGCATTTTATTGTAGTACAACACAACAACACTACAAACTACAGTCTGTAAAGTCAGTGAGGGTCAGCCCTGCAGAGTCCACCACCAAAGTTCCTGAACCTTCAGAAAATACTACCCCAGCAGTAAGGGATTTTTTTGCCACCTGGAACTATCGCACAGGAACTATATTTAGTCCCTGGTTCCTCCGGTCAAAACACAGGTTTAGTTCCTGTGTTCCTCCAAAGGTTCTTGGTCCCCTGGTAGAAACTCCCTAATATAGTCTAATCCACTCCTCTACAACACACTGTCAAAAAACTGCCTCAGACAGCTATTGTTTTTGTTTACTGTATATCATAGAGGTGCAACCCCCCCCCCAAAAAAATGTAAATACATTGTTTATAATAAATTTTAATGTCTGTTAGATTTAGATTAGAACCAGGTGTGCGTTTTCACCTCACTCTTTATTTTACAAGTGTAGAATCAATATATGCTTACTCATTATAAATTTGGATCAATAAATCTTTGCTTACTCAGTTGCACATTTAATATTTTGGTTTCTTCTTCTTCTTGCGCTGTAGAACGGCTGATTGTTGTTGCTGAACACTATGAAAGCAGTTTAAGTGATTTCCAAAAACAGGGGAAAACAGCCAGGTGAGATTATCATTAAAAATCATGAACTATTCAGAAGTAATTAGAATATATTTGATGAACCCATTGTTTTCTCCCTTCACTTTCACTGGTGAGCAGTTATTGTTAAACCTTGTACTGTTGATAAATTATATTGTATATGATGGGCAGGGAAATAGTATGCATTAACCTTGCCATGTACTGGCTAAGATTAGGTTTGCATAATAACAACAGTGTACTGGAATTTCTTTTAATAATACTAGTGTTGAAAATGTAGATACATTCTTTTAACATGTCTTTTCTCTGACCCAGTCACCACTTGATCTTCAAAAAGGCTTGACACACTGTCGTGTTTTTGTTTATGTTAGCCCAGAGAAGGTGCTGCATATAGCCTATGAGGTCCTTGAAGGTCTGAAGTTTATGAACAAACATGGTATGGTGCACAGAGCCCTCAGCGCACACAATGTGCTCATGGACTGCAAGGTAAAATTGAGCTGTTTTATGTATGTCTATCTTTTACTGACTGAAAGTCTGTCCACATACAAGTCAATGAAATGATTGCTTAAATGTAATACTGTCACTCTAAGATATATTTTTTCTTTACAGGGGAATGTCAAGCTGGCAAAGTTTGGCCTTTATCACATGACTGATCATGGGGCAGATGTAGATTTTCCTATTGGGTACGTCTTTTTCTCCTCATCACAGAAAAAGGTCCTTTAGTGCTTCTCTAGAACTCTTAAACTGGTGGGACTGAGCTATGTGAGCTGTCTGTTCAGGGCCAAAGGTTCACTTGTATCTGTTTGCTGTTAGTCAAATCATAAAAAGGCAATTGACCATAACATCGATGAATAATGGCCCATCCTTTTTCATAGAAACCAAGTTTTGGGGCATCAGACTAGCTTCCTGGTTCAGGAACTGTAACGGATCGTTGGACTTTTATACTAATCCAGAGGCCTTTTGTGTTCTACCAAGTATCTCTGTGTAATATCCTTTTGCAGATTGAAAAGAGGAATGATGGCACATGCCCATGACTTTCAATAAAACATGTGGATGGAAAATGTAATGAATGTAACTGTCAAACAGCTATGCAGGTCGTTCACAGGAGCAACTCAATATACATCAGTTAATGACAAAAATTTGAGCAATATCGTCACTTTACATTCATTTTGTAGTTTAGAGAATATCATGTATTAATTTCTCCTATTAGACATAAAATGGAAGAGACATAGTATAACAGAAATTCATCAAAGCTCACTAATGAATGAAAACCTATGATGGGATGTTTCTGCACTGAGCTGGTTTAATTATATGGAGAATACTGTGTGTCTACAACAAATGTTATTTAGAGGCTGACAAAGAAATGTGCTTATCTGCTCTGTGATCATTACCTCAGGTACCCATCATACCTTTCTCCAGAGGTGATCGCTCAGGGCTCCTTCCACCCCAGTGACTCTTCCCATGACGAAGGTCCTCTGCCCTCAGGACCCAAGACTGATGTCTGGTCGCTTGGGGTTTTGCTCTTTGAATTGTGTGCAGTAAGAATCTTTTATACACCTCTTCATACAAGAATAAGACATTCATATTGTTTTGGTGCTGTTTGGGCTTTGCCTGAATTCATGCTGTATGGATCATTTTCACCTTAAATTCTAATGTGATCAATTACAGGGTAGACGACTGCTGCAGAATATTGATATAAGTGAGAGATTGAAATTCATTCTAACCTTGGGTAAGTGAGAAGGACGTAATTATTTTAAGTACTGAGCAATACGCTCTTAAGCTCAATTAGGCTTACGCCAGGATATTATTTGTCATTCTCAGGTTGCATGGACGACATTGTCACTGTTCTTGCTGAGGAACATGGTTGCTTGGATAACATTAAGGTAGAGTGAAAATCATTGACTGCCTTGATATTAACCAATAAGATACTAATATATGAAGATA
The DNA here is from genome assembly GCF_020085105.1 of Siniperca chuatsi. Taxonomy (NCBI): domain Eukaryota; kingdom Metazoa; phylum Chordata; class Actinopteri; order Centrarchiformes; family Sinipercidae; genus Siniperca; species Siniperca chuatsi. Next base: position 13,020,061 of record NC_058044.1, read on the forward strand.
TTTTTAATTGATAGTCATTTTTAATGGTGTTTTTTTAAGGACAGAGCTATAATTATGTCACATTATTGGCATCACAATATTATATTAAAAAAAACACATTAGTCTTACTAAAACACGAGGGATTTGTATGTGTGTATATGTTTAAATGTGTTGAATCACACACATCTAGCCCCACTAGTAGTTTGTAGAAGCATTTTCATAAAATTTCTTGACTTTTTTGTGAGATTATTAGAAGTTTAAATGGGACCTGTCTGTATTGTGTGTACTGCAGTTAATGTTGTAATTTTTTACAGGAGCTGCCTGAGAATGTTCTCGAGTTATTAAGGAAATGCCTGACCTTTCTTCCATCCAAAAGGTAAATGCAACCTCTGTTGGACATCAAATCTTGTTGGAGGACATCAGCCATTTAGTTTCCGAAACACTTTGGTCACACAGGTTATGAAATACTTGCTGCGTGTATGTCAGACAGGAAAGCACGCTAAAATAACAAGTGAAATGTTACCAAAATAAACAGATGCAAGTTATTGCCTGACACTGCGATAATCAACTTTTATGACTTTATAAAACTAAATGTTTAATATAATAAATTCTTAGTTCTTACAAAATTACAATGTAAAAGCACACTCCATGCTTGTGGGTATTTTGCTGTTATGACCATTATGTCTTTGAATGTGTCCTCCAGGCCGACCCCTGCAGAGCTGCTGGGAGACCCTTTGTTTAATGGCGTCTCCTGCCTCTATACGCCCTTCCAGAAGCCTGTTAGCCTGTTCTCTTCTTCCCTGCGCTGTGCACATCTGGAGCTCCCAGAGGACATCAGTGACCTTTGCAAAGGTCTGCCCCAAGTACACACAAGTTTACATACTGCCTTAAACTCACACTTACACACCACATACACACCAATCATCTGTCAAACCTTCTTTGTCGTGACTAACAACTTTTCACACAATTTCTTAAAGCCTAATCGATTATCTTGAAGTAGCTTTAATTAGATGTGCCGGCATCAGTATTAATAATAGTAGCACATAGATAGAAGTATTCAGTGTTAAGAAGAGAGTCAAATGATCTAATTGGCCAGTCCTGTGGGAATGTTTTTTATATTTAAGAAGTTTTACATTTGATATCTCAAATAAACTTTTATCTAATCATCTTTTTCGTGGTGTTGAAGGTATAGATCTGTCCTTTTTTTATTTAAAGCAAAAGACAACGGGACTAAAAGATAGTTGCACTAAATTTCAATACCAGTCAGTTCCTTGCTGCAGCTTAATTTGTATTCTTGTACATTTGGTCCTACCTCTTATTTCCAGAAATCGCACATACTTTAATTTGTTTGATTCTAAATTCTGTGAAATAGGACTAAATACAAAAGGTGACTGAAAGACACAAGGGGGACTTCTTTGTTGATAGGGATAAATGTTTTCAGTTCAACAAGATCTTTGCTCCCCTGTTTCGCATACCGTCCTGTGTTTAATTCCACAGACTTGTTCAGTGACTCCACAAAGACGAGCTCCACATTTAACATCATGTTAACAGCACAAATGAGAGGTTTTCTTAGATTTAGTTTGTTTGAACTGTTGTAGGCCAGATGAAATCACACATGTAGAATTTATATATGGTATTTCTTTGAAGTTGTATCCAAACAATATTCCATTGCCATATGAGTAAACATGATGTAAGGAGATGATATTAAACTTGCTAATAAAGCAAACATTCGACTGCACGTGCTGCAGCTCCATCTGTGCCTATGGGGAGGTGGTTACTGTTCTGTGTGTGTGTGTGTGTGTGTGTGTGTGTGTGTTATTAGACGATGACGAAGACTACCTGTCAGAGCGGGCCATAGATGAGGTGTACCATCTGTGGTGTCTGGCAGGGGGAGACCTGGAGAAGGAGCTGACCAACAAGGAGATCATACAGTCCAAACCTCCAATCTGCACACTGCCCAAGTACATTACACACACACGCACATACACTGGTGAAGGCATTGCTAGTTTTAGATGATATTCAGACTTGGTAAAATGTCTCCATCTCTCTCTCTGTTTTTTTTTTTTAGTTTTGTCCTGGAAGACGGGGAGTCATTTGGCCAGGGAAGGGATCGGAGTTTCTTGCTTGACGATACCACAGTGACACTGTCTCTGTGCCAGCTCAGAAATGTAAGACAAAGGAACTTGTCCACAGACATGTAAAGTATTGTGTAAATGAATGTACTATACATAGGGTTGGGGTTTGAGGGTACTTTTTCAAATATGTTTCAAGTATTGAAACTAATTATCAAATCTAAATTCTGTCCATGCCCCTTGTTGAGCTATTTTATTATTTGTTACAAAGGGAAGAAAACATTTCAACAACATAGCACTCATTAACGTTTATATTATTTGTATTGATAAGTGCTTGTTCATCGCACTAGCTGACAGAACTGTGCCATAAACAATGCATCGCTGTATTATTTAATTTTGTTAAATGTGCCCTTGCCTTTGAACACTGTTGATCCTCGATGGTGACAAACACACTTGGGTTTCAAAATGCGCCTTTGAATAGAATTAAACCTTAATTGTGAATCCATTTTATGTTTTTAATCTTCTCTCTTCCTTTTTCAGAGACTGAAGGATGTAGCAGGAGAAGCCTATTACCCTCTACTGGAAGACGAGTAAGAAATATTCATCCTAAACTTGCCTCGCTTTCGTCCTCTCCTCCCCTTTCACTATTTTTCACATCACCCAATCATTTATTTTGGCTTGGGTAGTGTCATATTTCGTTTACTTCTCTCTCCTTCAGACAGTCGAGTCTGCCCCAGTCCAACAGCAGCAATGAGCTTTCGGCTACTGTCACGCTACCGCTCATCATCCGCGAGAGAGACACAGAGTACCAACTCATCCGCATCATCCTCTTTGACAGGCTGCTCAAGGTCCTTGCTCCATACAAATTCATACAAGTCTTTCCCAATTAGACAGAGTGCCGAAATATGTCAGAGCCTGGTGATTGTTTCAGCTCAAATATTATTTCCTGTATTTGTAATAATTCTCACTTTAACACGTTATTGTTGAATTGAAGTTGGTTAATATATTCTCTGTTTAATGTTTTGTCTTCAGGCCTATCCTTACAAGAAGAACCTTGTGTGGAAAGAGGCCAGAGTGGATATCCCCCCTCTTGTTCGAGGCCTGGTGTGGGCAGCACTGCTGGGCATTGAGGTAAAAAAGAAATTCTAGTCCTGTGTTGAGAAAAGGTGCAGTTTTAATATTGTTTTGCGCAGACATTTATCTTTATATATTTTTTTTAACTCAGGGAGACATTCAAGCCAAATATGAGAGCATAGACAAGGATACTCCCATACCAACTGACAGACAGGTAACTTCTTTCTTTAAAACTAGACAGCAGTAAAATGTTGAGTGTAACCCTTTTAAAGTGAATTAAGCTGCATTCTTTTGTTGGTTGTTTTTTTGTGCTTGTGTACAGATTGAGGTGGACATCCCACGCTGCCACCAGTACGATGAGCTGCTGTCATCTCCTCAGGGCCACATCAAGTTTAGGCGTGTGTTGAAAGCCTGGGTGGTCTCCCACCCTGACCTGGTCTACTGGCAGGGTCAGTCACTCCCCTGTCAATTGCTTTTACTGTCTCACTGGATGTTTCTTTTGTGTTTCATTCTCCTTTTTTGTTTGTTATTCTCTCTCTCCTTCATTTGCACTATTCATTATTGTACTATACATGACTGGACACTAGATGGCGCTCATGTCACATCTTGTAAACTCCCTATCTTGCCCTCTGTTGCAACTATGTGACCATATACAGCAAATTTGTATTATGAACTTTTTTTTTTTTTTTTTCATTATTTCAGGTTTGGATTCACTTTGTGCCCCATTCCTCTACTTGAATTTCAATAACGAAGGCAAGAATTTCAATTCTAACCTCTTAAATAACCTACTACTATCACTGCTGAGTGTTTTATTTCTACCTTCCTTTTTTCTTTTTGGCTTCTTTTCACACTTATGTCATACTCTTCACAGCCCTGGCATATGCCTGCATGTCTGCCTTCATCCCCAAATACTTGTACAACTTCTTCCTGAAGGACAACTCTCATGTCATTCAAGGTGAGATATGCTAGAATACGCACTTGTTGTGTGTGGAGAAGTTATACTGCTCTGCTGTGTTTTGCACAATAATACATTATTGTGATCTCAAAGCTAAGTTTTTGTTTCTCCTGATTGTAATATATATTACACACTCTGCTTCATTTTTCTGTATTACTTGTTTCCACTTCAGCCATCCAATGTTTTTGAGCTAATGTAGTCAACTGCCACTGCAAGTTAAGTAATAAGTATTAAACATGGTCAGAGCATTCAGCTAAGTTCAAAAACAAATTATCATCGGCTGGCACAGAGCATCAGGCCGTCAGCTCAGTGTTGATTAAATCTTGACTCCATGTTGTTCTTAAGCTGTGAAAACTAATTTCAGTTCTTTCTTAATGGAGTTTGCAGCTGAGCCACATCATTTAGAGATAGAGAAACAAATGAAACTGCAAAAGCCTGCAGAGAAATGACACAAGCAATTCCTACGTGACTGATAAACAGCTACACCATACACCTCTTGAACTCTGTGGGGAATGTGGCTATTATCCTTTCTTTCCCCTGCTAGATGGCCTGGAGAGCTAGCTAATGTTTATCTGTCTGTCAGAGCTCCTTTGCTGACTTACAGCGTGAAGAATGGTGGTAGCACAGCATTACACTGCGTGAGTTTCCATTCGACATGTACAGACGTTAGTTTCCAAGGTTGCACAGTGGATCAGCAGGTTACCTGCAACATTTGGGCTTTCTGTCTCTTTTTGATCATTCAAAGAAAAGAAAAATCAGTCACAAAATGTCCACTCTGCCTCACAGTCTCTTTATTATAAGGTAACAAATAGTTTACAAAAAAGTGTCATTGCTTAAAGACTGATTTACTAAATCCAATCATTTATTAGGTAAGTTTGTGTATGTTTATGTGTTGTGGACACCTCTTGCGTTCTTACTGTTGACTGTAAAGTCTTGTTCGTCGAGCACCCTTTCTTTCAGGTTTTTAGCACTTAAGTTACACAATAGATTACGTATAGACCTTGCACCCTTTTGCCTGTGTTTCAGAGTACTTGACTGTCTTCTCCCAAATGATTGCCTTCCATGACCCAGAGCTAAGCAACCATCTAAATGAGATTGGCTTCATCCCAGATGTAAGTTACCAAGAGTGCAAGTGCCCTGACACATTGATGACAATAGACAGCAGTAATAGGATAACAGCATTGTCTTCTATTGCAAGTTTACCTTTGATGGGAAGTCAAAGATAGTAAGAAATTATTCCAGTTTCTGGCTCAGCACCAGGGGTAAAGGAAATGACCACCCGTAGATCACTGTGTATATCTTTTCATTGTCATTGACATTTTTTGTTCCATATCCCCTTTTCAGAATTTGTGGTGAGGGTCAAGTTCTCCCTATAGTCCACTGGTGATGATTTATACAGCGACTAATGTCTTCTAGGCACACTTAATGACTGTCCCCTGCCAGGCTTACCTTATTTCTCTTACTCTGTGCCACCTCTTCCTGCCCTTCGCTTTCCTCTTAACAGCTCTGCTCAGACAGTGACAAGGTTAAAGTCTCCACCGTCTCTCTGGGGTTTCAGTTAGTGTGCTGATGAATGTGTGTCACCTGTGGACCGGCCTCTGAAAATGAAAAGTGGGGTCTTTATCATAGAGCAGTCAGTGATTTAAGCGTCCTCCTCCTCCTTGCAGTTTCTGACGCTGCAGCTCCTTTTCTGCAGTACGGAGTCCCCCCTGGGGTCAGCTGAGGGGGGGAAAAAAAGAAGGCATTTGTAAATCTGTACTCTTGGTTAACAAATCCATGTGCACAGTTTATAAACCGTGCTCTCAGATTCATAATCTGTGCCCACAAATTTGCAATCCGTGCCCACAGATTTGTAAACCGTGTGCATGAATTGGCAAATGATTTCTTTCTTCAGAGAACAAGGATAGAATGGAGTATTTCAATGGCAATAAATACAACATTACACAATGAAAGCTGTGAAACGTCCAAAGCAAAACACAATATAGCATTAAATCTACCCTTAAATCTAGATAATTTGGATTTATTTGGCGGATTTTAATTTTGCTTTATTTCTAAATAATCAGTTATGCACATAATGCCTTTATGCTTATATTTGTACACATACTTTACTGTACAAATAATTTTTCACTTTAACATTGCGAGATACAGTTGGGTGACAAATTAAAGGAAAAACCAACATGAAGTATCTTAGTATGCAGTCAGTCCACCACGAGCCTCCAGAACAGCTTTAGTGCTTCTTGCCAAGTCTGTGAAACTCTACTGGAGGGATGAACACCATTCCTCCACAAGATATTCCCTAATTTATATATAGAGCCTTTATTTAATCAAGTAATTTCACTGAGATTAAAATCGCTTTTGCAAGAGAGACCTGAGTACAGCAGATAGAAAGAAAAACACACATAGCCAGACATAACAAAAGGACATATAGCAAGTAAGCAAGGAAAGTTTATTTATATGCACCTTTCACAGACACCAGTCACAAAGTGCTTCACAGTCAAAGAAATAAAATATAATCAAATAAATAAAACAAAAATAAAACACCAGATTAAATATACAAGGGGAACAGACATAATGCAAAAGTTAAGATAAAGTACCCCATGCTACCTAAATGCCTGTCTGAACAGTTATGTTTTTAGCTGCTTTTTAAGAGTCCACAGAGTCCAAAGACCTCAAGCTTATTGGGAGACTTCAAAGCTTAGGAGCTGCTGACTGGAAAGCACGATCTCCTGAGTCTCAAAACGTGTCCGAGGTACACTTAGAAAACCCTGGGTAGATGACCTAAGAGGTCGGCTCGTGGTGTGGGGGAGCAGAAGGTCCATTATATACTGTGGAGCCTGGCCATGTAGGGCTCTATAAGTGAGCACCAAAATTTTAAAATGAATTCTAAAATTAACAGGAAGCCAGTGCAGCGAGGTTAAAATAGGTGTAATATGTGACCATCTGTTGGATCGTGTTAGGAGCCTAGCAGCAGCATTTGGATGGTTTGTAATATAATAATAATAATGATAATAAAATTTTATTTATAGAGCACTTATCAAAACAAAGTACAAAGTGCTTCACAACAAGAGACCGGCTTTGTAAGCCGGTATAAGGAAGATTTATTAAGGTAGGTAAAAAGAGAATTACAGTAGTCCAAACGTGATGAGATAAAAGCATGCATTAGCATCTCCATTTCATTTCTTGACACAACAGACCTAAGTTTGGTTATGTTTCTTAGGTGAAAGAAACATTATCAAGTCAGCGTCCTAATGTGATTATCGAAACTCATGAATTGGTCAAAAATCACACCAAAGAAAAAAGAAAGTTAGGAAAGGTGGCACAAATTTTGCCTGTAGTTTGTGCTACAAATTGTGCTATTTTTAGAAACAAAGCTTTACCTTGAACAGATGTCCCATTGTTTCAATATCTTGCTCATCCGTTGTTCAGACATGGCGCTTCAAAGAAAATGCATGACTTGACACTTACTGCATGTACAGTACTCCCAGCATTGACTTGCCTTTCAAAGGAGACTTTGAATGCTTGTTTTCATTGTTAGGCAAGGATAAAATTGGAACAAACTCTGTTGATACAGCTTTCATACTTGATGTGAATCCCAGTAATTGGACTTTATAGACCATAAATCCCCTTTTTCTCTGTGAACTTCAGAGAACACTCTGAACTGTTGTTTTACTGAGGCAATAAATCCATCTGCCCTAAAAGACCAAATGTCACTGCATTATAAAATGGATTTGATTATGCATACCAAAACAAACTTAATACAGTTTGTCTTTCAGTAAAAGACAAATCTTGTGCAAGCATGCAGAAACCACAAGGGAAATGTTGTGGTGTTCAAGGACTCCATCCGCGTCAGATTGCATGTGGCCAGTGGGTTAATTCAGGCCATTCTCAATTTGGCCACATCTTCTCTGCAAGGTCCACCATTTACACCTACACTAATCCAATCTGGCTAGACTCGCAGTCCTGCCGCCGAGCTGTTGAAATTAAGGCTGAGACTCAGGAGTGCAGTGGCTCTCTCTCCTGCTCATCACTCCTGGGCATAGAAGAGGTCTACTGAACAGTCGCCAGCTCCCCCGCAATTAGCTATCAATTAACTGGCTGAGATAAGTTCCAGTATTCCTGCGCACTCTGCCCCAGACCCTTTGCTACTGAATATTACAGAGCCTCGCCAACAGTGGCCAGCGATTGGCAGGTGTTATAACAGGTGGCTAATGGTGGAGTGTATATGTGTGTGTTTGTATGTGAGTGTGTGTGCAGTCTTTAATTTAAATTTTATGCATTTCCTCCGAGGAAAGTGTTGAATGGAGAGAGTGAAGTAGGAGAGAAAAAGGATGGATGACAAGATTTGTATAATGAGATTCATTGTTAGCTTTCTCCCCATTGACTAATAACCAAACTCAGCAGTTTGCTCTTTATTGCCATTTCTGTTTCTCAGAGGCCATAGAGATGTGCAGCCATGTGTGCTGCTTTTCTTAAAGACAGAAGTCTCTTTAGTGAGAAAGCAGTTCATTCATTTCATTTGAGCTCTCAGCAATTTGTTTTGACATACTGAGTATTACATACAAATGACTGCTAGAGTAAAATGTGCTTATATCTTATGTCTCTTTTTTTTTTCTTACCACACAGCTTTATGCTATTCCATGGTTCCTGACTATGTTTACACGTAAGTAGCCTTTCTTTGTACTCACAGTGTGGATTTGATGTGGTACTGAGCAAAATCCAAAACTTTCGGAAGGTATTCTGAGTCTGCTTCAATTAGAGTATCAATAAAAGAGAGGAAAGGTCAGGTCCTACATTCTGTAGGCTTTTGTGTGTTTTTTTTCTCTTGGTGACCTTTATTCCAGCTGCTAATTAATTCAAGTCCTAAAGGGAAAGGACTCAACCACTCAGTCCTACACTACCTCAAACTTTCACCAGCACATCTTTATCTTTATTTTGTATTTATCTGAATACATTTCAAAATCCCAACATAAAGCTGATAAGACAGCTGCTTGCAGCAATGTTTCTCCTCCATGTGGGGAAAGGTCAGAAAGCAAGTACCAGTCACAAACATCACAAATATTATGACCGAAAAAAACTTAACTCAAGGTCCACTTACTAGCTTTTTTTCTGAGCTTTCAACTACATCTTACAGTCTACATCAGTGGATGGAGTTAATCAGTTGTCATTGATGACCTAAAACAGGATTCATGACAACTGACACAAATGACAAATTCATGTTTCAGATTCAGTTGATTGACTGAGTTGACTTTGCAACTAAAAGGCTTTAAACTAATTACATTTAATCAAGTACCGTACTTACATGAAATTTGGAGGTACTTTATTTATTTCCATTCTCTGCTACTTCATATTTCTACTTTACTACATTTCTGAAGCAGTATTGCACTTTTTACTCCATTACATTTCCATCTACAGCTGTAGTACTAATTACATTTCAGCGATGTTACGTATAAAAATCTGATCATATTGTAACATATGATGCTTTGTCATAGATTATACTACCCAAAAGTACTGTCTATAAAGCAGTTAAAATTTGCTCCTCCTCAACTAATACTTACATGTTAATGCATCAGTAATAATGATCCAAATAAAATAACACTGACAGGGGGCCATTCCTAAGTACATTTTGTAGCCAATACTTCTATACTGTAAAATGTTAAATGCAGGACTTGTACTTGTACTTAATTGAGTATTTTATAGTGTGGTACTTTTACTTAAGTAAATTATCTGAATACTTCTTCCACTACTGTTTAAAACTAACATGCTGATAAAATGGTCTCTTTTGAGACAGCCTTTAAATCAAATTAAGTAAAATAATTCCCCATGTAATGCACCTGTGATTTGCTGACCAGTGGTGTGTAACACTGTTTTAAAAGATTTTTCCCAAAATCCAGAATGCCAGCCAAAAATGGATGGTGGACATTATACTGTAGTTTTTAAAAGACACAGGTCTTTTGTATGCAGATACATGTCTGTACCAAATGTCACATCTCTGTGACTCTGTGACAAAACAGAGTGGCAGAACTGAGCTGTAGACTTTACAGGATTATTATAGCGCTCCCTGTGGGCCAGATTGCACCATTTTTAAGTAGTGAGTCACCAAGACTCTTAATGCACCAAATTAGAAATGTAACACCCAATTGTGCCTGAAATATTTTATGAAATACAGTATATAAGCCATTGCGGCTGTTGGGATGTTTGTTATCACACAGCTATTTTCAGAGAATTGATTACATTGTTATGATTTTACAGTCAGCTGAAAATGCACAATTAATGTATTCTAACCTGCAGTTCATGAAAAGATTTTTGAGGTAATAATTAAAAGGAAAACATATGTCTAGATCCATGGGTAGGATGTGGCAGACAAAATCAATTCCGGGATGGTAAAAATAAAAAGCCTTTAAGAAATATGGATTTGATACATTATAAAAATACATCAACACTTTCCTTCCTCAGGAGAACCTTGAGGAGAGCATGATGTATTTTTATAACGTGTTGTGCCCATATTTATTAAAAACTTCTACTAGACTTTTATTATGTTGAGTGCCCTGAATTTGATTTTGTATACCACATCCTACCCATGAATCTTTTCCCTGTTTAATGTAACTTCAACAGCACCTTTGGATATAGGGGTCACAATAAACACCCCTGTTGCTAGTTTTTTCTCAAGATTTTAAAAGCTTTTTAAAAAAAATCAAAAATGGCAGAAAAGAATATCAGAGGAGCTTATGAGAAAGTGTTGATTCAATTGGGGACATTTTTAATAGTGTAGTTTATGTTAAATTGTTGTGTTATATTGTATGGTGTTTATAATGTTTTGTCATCCCCCAGTATGTACAGGGAAATTAAATAGTTTAATCAAGTTAGCATTAGTTTAGGTGTCACTAAGTGAACAAATGATTGGAGTGCCTGCAGTTTGGTGATCACTTTTAGATGTTGATGATTGATTGAAGATTGGATCGTCATTCTGTTACATTTCAGATTGTATATTACTGGGCAAAATATAAATTTGCCAAATGTAAAATTACTTGCGCAGTTTTAGCAAAACTAATGAATAAGAGTCTCACCAAAAAGTTTCCAGCACTACTGTACTTAGACCTCTACTGAGAAATGTTACAGATTCCAGCAATAATTGCAGGTTTCCTTGCCTAATAGTGGAAATCTAAATATGCTTGTTGATTTAAATTAGCATCACCTTCTGTGCAGCAGCAGGGGTACATAAAGGTTTTATTTTGGCTGGTTCTCAGCATGTAATTTGTCAGTTGATGGCAGCAATACTCTTTTATCTTCCCAGAGAGTGCAGTTGGAGCTCTGAAATATGAGCACATTAGCAGGGGTCACAGATCATAGTTACAAATTAAATGATATGCAATTAACCTCTGTGTCTTATAGGTACAGCCCCATCATACAGTACAACTGTTTGAACAACCTTTTGCCTTCTTTATATAATTTTAGATAGTTGCATTAGAACTTTGCTAGTCTGCAAACACACACGCACACACACACACAGAGGCAACTGCTGGGGTGGAGAGTGTGAGGTGTGACCCTTTTACCCCTTATCCTCCCCCTGAGGCAGTGTGTAAGTCCAGTATTCAGGAGATGTGCCCCTCTGACTGCTAATGTCCCCAATCCAATATGAGACAAGGTTGGAGGGTCATCTTCCGTTCACACACACACACACACTCTCTCAGACACACTACCTGTCACTCACATGCACCAGTCTGCTTAGCTGACTGCTAATGTGGCGTGGACCCTCTGAGCCATTTTCTCACCACTCTTGCTCTCTCAGCCTCACCACAGTCACACTTGGCCCACACACACACACACACATCTACTGCCTTGCATCCACCTTAACCAACCCCGGGATGATATAAACAGGTGGACAGTACTGGCTCTCATGTGTAAATCTCAACAGGGAGGAAACATACAATTTTCAAATAGTGAAAATAATATGACTGAAGTAATAACTGCAATGGGACGCATTATCAGGATGTGGTTTTATTTGGCTTAAAACAACCTGTGCAGGTTCCTTGCTACAAAGCTCCTCAGCCCCCTGATGTTCTTCCTGTCATTTTTCCACAACAACACAAAACATTTTCCCAGCTGCCTCCCCCACATCAAATATTCCTCCAGGCAACCTTACCAATGCACAATATTGCTTAGTGAGCTTCCCATTTTAAAGCCATAGAGCTATGTTAAGTAAATGCGCCATGCACATGCAAATCATACTCATTATATACAAACAGATTTCCCATTTCTCACTGTGTGCATGTTGCTTGCTATTGTCCCGCTTGCAGAATCCTATTGTGCCTCCCTCGAGGGATTTGTCTCTTCAGGCACTCTTGTATTCAGTCATTTTGTAAAATCTCCCTTTTTGTTGTGTTTATTTCTGTACCCGCTATACAGATGTGTTTCCACTGCACAAGATCTTCCACCTGTGGGACACACTGCTGCTGGGTAACTCCTCTTTCCCCTTCTGTATCGGCGTGGCCATATTGCAGCAGCTCAGGGACCGTCTCTTAGCAAATGGCTTCAATGAGTGCATCCTACTCTTCTCTGACCTGCCAGGTGAGAATATGAGCTGGTATTTACATCTTTGTCAATACTATGTCTTCCCTTTATCCCTCTTTTCAGGTGCATTCCATACTCAGGCTTGGCCAACAGCAACTATTATTATTTATTTTCTGCATGCCGTAGTGCCTCTGCAGTTCTAAACAAGTCAAAATCACACAAATACTTTTTTCCGCCCTCTCCCGAAACCTGGCTCGAAGGCTGTCCATCTGTTTCAGTAACTGGCATTTGCAGGAGGCTGTTTTTCATTCCTCAGAGTACTAATGTTTGCTGATGTGTCTGAGTTAATGATATCCTCAAAGCAGGCAGCTCTGCGCTCCTACACAGACATACTCCCTCCTTGATGTACTCTAGGCGTGCCATGCTCTGCTCTGCATCTGTCGAACAGTCAACCGCTGCCCCTGGGAATTATATATTAACAAATATGCCACAAAAATCACAACCTCTATGGTTCTCCAGCATTCCCATCACTTCTCATCTTCATTCAGAGCTTTAAGACTATGTTAAGTCTATGTAGACTATTAAGCCAGTTGCTGATATCATTTAAGTAAGGTTCTTCAGTGCTATCCGACATGAACCAGAGAGACTAAGTGGTGCTTTTTTAGCTCTGAACCACAAATGCAGGGTTACTCATACAAGAATAGGAGATAGACACAAATACATAAAGCCAAGGGTTAGCATGGGAATGTGAGGCTATCAGGCTGCCTAAAGCAACTATCTGACACAGAGATTTGTATTAAAAATGCACAAGTTGAAGGTATGGTGGTGGGAAATGGCACTTGCAGGAAAAAAATAAGAGTAGGAAATGGGTGTACTCCAGCATAAGAAACATCACATGCAAACACCTGCATCTGTTTTATTTATTTATTTTTTCCACACTCATTACAAACAATGATGCACATGGCAAATTACAGTTCTTTAACCTCTCATTACACCACCTAAGCGACATGTCACTGTAGTGCAAAAATGAGGTGTAGGAGGGGGGAGAGGTGTGGTGGCAAATATTGAAATTGAGTCTTTTAACTCAGCACTATGGTTGTTAATCCCTGCAGGTTTCAGTGCATTACAGGCAAGAAGAGAAATTCTGCCACCTTTCTTGAATAAAACACAGAAGGAGGGCTGACAAATCAAGGAGGAATTCAGTGGGTTGATTATAATCATACAAGCTTGATGGAAATGCATACTTAATAGCTTTGCTCTGTTGGTTATATGTAAGTACTTTTAACAAACTCCCAGTCCAAAGGGTTTTAACATGTTATATGCAGACGCTGACACATTGCCCCAGGGACTTTGATGTTTTTGTCGACTGTATATGCCACACAGAGTGAAGACTCCTAACAGTGTCTCTTAATATGAGCCCTCTTTACTGCTCCTTTTCAGTTGCCCAAAGCGATTACTTCAGCAAAGTATCGGTGACATAAAATCCGAGAGCGGCATTCATAATGTATGTCTTCAGAATGTTCCTCTCCCCTGGGGGATAGCTCAAACAATTTCCTTTAAAACTCTATTTCCAAATGCTGCTTAGCCCTCTTTTTTCTAGCTGAAAGGCAGAATGACATTGGCGTTTTAAAACCAACAGAGACAGGGACGATTTGTCCATAAGGGATGCTGGAGCACTTTGTAAACTAAGGCCAGCAGCCTCCCCTTCTTCCTAAATTCAGAGTTGCCATACTTCACTGTTTAACTCCCCAAGTCCAACAGATTCATGTGATGAGGTGGAAAGGAAGAGGAGAGCCAGTTCTCCTTATAAAGGTAAAATATGTTGGCCTAGAGCTGCAGTCAGCTTCTTTGGCAAGATTTCCTGAGAGCAGCTACAGCTGCCAGCTCATTTCTGTATATCACTGCCAGCCTCATTATCGCAGCTTGTGTATACCTGGGTAGTTACAGTGTAGTATCTGGCACTCTCTTTAAACTATATTAGGAATGAATTTTGGGCTTTAGACTGACCTCAAACAGGACTTGTTTACTTAAGCTTCCAGCTATGTTCTGGTCCACACTCAAGTTTTATATAACTTGTTACAGACACAGACTGCTACATCCAGTCCAATACCAAACAGCACAATATTTATCACTTCTACTAAACAGTAGAGGTCTTACTACTTTAGGCTTATTGACCTGGATTGTGCAGAATTTGTTTTTCTAGCCATGCTAGCAGAATGGCTCAGTGTCGGTCTGTCTGTCGTTTGTTCCACCACAATGGTCCAGACTGTAATATATTCAGTGCATGTGGATGGATTGCCATGAAAGTTTGTACAATCATTCATGGTTCCCAAAGGATGAAGCCCACTGACTTTGGTGATCCCCTGACTTTTTTATTCGCAGCTGCTCAGCTATACTTTGTGTAAGGCTAATTAACAGATGTTACTAAAACTAATATTGGTTCCATGTTACCCATTATATCTGCTAAACATCAGCATGTTAGCATTGTCTACAGTACAGCTTTGCACAGCTGCTAGCATGGCTGTAGACTCTTAGCCTAGTTCCCTATTTAACCAGTAACAGTTAAATGCTAAATATTTTGACAATGCATGAGATGCAATGCATAGGACTTGAAAGAACACATAATTTGGGCCTTGTTACATAGTTAAGTTATATAAGTTTCTAATAGACCTTGTCAACCTTTGTTGGAAGCAAGGTTTGGAGGTCAGTCTGTATATGCTCTGCCTCACCACATTCATGTAGTTATGAGTACGTACCCCCCCCCCCCCACACACACACACGGACTGTGAGTTATTGGAGATATCCTGTGATTTGGGGCCCGCACCTGCTCCTTTCTGCCATCAGATGTGCAGAATTGATGTCCTCATACAACTGAGTCTTACATTCATTTGTTTCAGAGTAGACTCAGACACATACTCCACATGCTTGTAACTACAGGAACTGCATGTGGGAAGCCAGAAAAACATACCCCGATGCTGGCTGGACATCATAAAATAAGAAAAATAGACTCAATCTAGCTTATGCAGCACAAAAGGAAAGAGAAATCAAAGAGAATGTTTTTTTTTTGAAGAAGAAGAATGTTTTTCTCAAAAAAATGTAGGATATAGCTCATTTAATGTGCTGTTTGTCTTGTTCAGGAAAGAATGACACATTTAATACAGCAAACATATTATCACTGTATTTACATTATAAACTAGCAGTTGCAATTTTAAACTGAGTCATCATGCAGTTCAGTGACTACCTAAACCTGCTTCTGTAGAAGCACGTAATTTCCCACTTCGTACCATTCACAAGTACACATAATCATTGACATTTTAGTTAATTTTAGCTGTACATGATGGAAGCCTATATTTAGTTTTGAAGACTTTGTCAGTGGTAAAAAGGTAAAGGACCCCGTATTGTACATTTTTAATCTAAGGTTCCGAGAAATGGATGAACTTTGAAAGACGCATAAGCAGGCTTGACATTTAGTTGTGAAATTTAAAAAAAAATTGTACTCTCTTTCTATTTCTGTCTGCAACTGTCGAAATAAAAGTTAACGGTCAAGATAACGTTACAGGACAGTGGCCCCTAAATGATTCAGACACACTTCTCTCTTTCCATCCTTCTAGGCAGTAAATGGGGCTAGTAACAATAATTCTCAGTGACAAGCCTATTACACATAACACTGTGAAGTCTATAGTTGCCAATATTCCAACGAAGAGAAGAGGTCCAGATTCAAGGCAAGTGAAATGGATTATGAGCTCATGTTCAACCACTGGTTCCCTAAACTGTCACTGTGTTAGTTGAGTCATGTATAAATGTTAAACAAATGTTACTTAAGAAACTCTCCAGACTATCATGAAACACCATATTTTTGCTGAATTATTTTCAATTAAGTTTTGTGAATGATACCACACTCAGTATATCAGAGTCTGAAATAAAATGAATTGTGAAATAGGTAAGACCTGTGCTGCAACATTTTGCCTTAGAGCCAGCAATACATCTCAGCCTGCCATTTGTTAGCAGTTAATCTCATTTTGTGATTCCCATTTGCTTAGTCTTGTAGCCTCGGGTGATCTATAACTTTCTCTTGTTTGGAGATTTCATTGATTCACAATGGACCAGAAAGGCTCTCCAGCTGACAGGAACCGTGTGTTTACTGATGATGCAGCGGCATTTGCCTTCACGGGACATTAACATCTGTTTCAATGAGCAGAGCTAGGCACAGAACTGATGAGCTCTAGTTATAAACGTTTAGTTCTGAGAAAAACAACCAGGAGCTGCTGAAAGTGCTCAAGGCAACACTGCACACAGGGACACCCAGAGAACACTAGCAGAAGGAGAAGTAGAACATTGATGTTGAAAGTTTGGTGTTGGGAGTGCATGACAAATTTGGCATGACACATTTGCATTTACATTTAGGGATTTGGCTGATAGTCTGGTCCGGAGCTTTTTGAAATGAATGTACAAATTAAATAAGCTTCAATCCTATTATAGGCAACCAACATTAAGGAGGACCTCTGTAATATCCATAGGGTCCTGACAATATTGATCTGGGGCCAAATGTATTAATCATCTCCAATTTACTTCAGGAATTGTGCTGAAAGTTAAACTATGTCTAAAAATACTCCAACCTTAGAGAACCTGAGAGTTATTTGTGAGCTTCTTACACTCACTCTTAGCAAGGAGTAGATGTTCTCGTTGAGTGTTTTATGACATTCAGAACTGTAAAAAATAAATTAATAATGTCATCTTGTAGATTTTCTGTGTGTTTCTGGTGTGCAATCAGCACATTCAGAAGACTGACAGGCTGCTCAGTTAACAAAATAGCATCACTTGTATGATAAACTACTTGAAAATATATTTGACCTAAACTGATAAAAGTGACACAGATTTAATTTTGAACAGCCAAAATGAGTTGATTTCAATGTAATGCAGCATCTTACACATTTCATTCAGTGACTGTTTATTTTTATTTGCTGTACACATTTAGTATATATATAATCCTTTGATTTGTGAACATGCCTCTGCGACAATAATAATTTAGACATGTTTAGCACAGTCGCTGGTCCCCTCTCTTGTTTCTGGTGCATCTGTGCGTCACGTGTGACTGGATCATTTGGCCGCAACATCAAGGATCAAGCTGTTTTTTTTTCTTTTAATCTTGTAATGCAAGTTCAACAAAAGCAAACACAGTTGTGGCTTCCCAAAGCATTTTCTTTGTTTTCAGTCTGTTTGTCTCAGTTTAGGTTACATGGACTTGTTTCCTGCAGATCAGGCACAGTATTGTAGATGAGACCATTTTCCCAGACAAATTCAGCCACAAGAAGTTTCAATACAATCTATATACAGTGGTGTGCAAAAGTGTTTGCCCCCTTCCTGATTTCTTTTTTTTTTTTTTTGCATGTTTGTCACACTTAAATGTTTCAGATCATCAAACAAATTTAAATATTAGTCAAAGATAACACAAGTAAACACCAAATGCAGTTTTTAAATGAAGGTTGTTATTATTAAGGGAAAACTAAATCCAAACCTACATGGCCCCTGTGTGAAAAAGTGATTGCCCCCTAAACCTAATAACTGGTTGGGCCACCCTTAGCAGCAAAAACTGCAATCAAGCATTTGCGATAACTTGCAACAAGTCTTTTACAGCGCTGTGGAGGAATTTTGGTCCCCTCATCTTTGCAGAATTGTTGTAATTCAGCCACATTGGAGCGTTTTCGAGCATGGACTGCCTTTTTAAGGTCATGCCACAGCACCTCAATAGGATTCAGGTCAGGACTTTGACTAGGCCACTCCAAAGTCTTCATTTTGTTCTTCTTCTTCGTCTGTCAGCCTCACTAGAATGCTGTATCAAATTCACATCTGAATCCATATAAGGTTTGGCTTAAGTCTTCATTTTGTTTGGCTTAAGTCTTCATTTTGTTCTTCTTCAGCCATTCAGAGACCCCACAACAACATCCAAAGAACTGCAGGCCTCACTTGCCTCAGTTAAGGTCAGTGTTCATGACTCCACCATAAGAAAGAGACTGGGCAAAAATGGCCTGCATGGCAGAGTTCCAAGACGAAAACCACTGTTGAGCAAAAAGAACATTAAGGCTCATCTCATTTTTGCTAGAAAAGATCTTGATGATCCCCAAGACTTTTGGGAAAATAAGACGGTGTAGTCCCTCATTCGTCCAGGAGTGTTCTATCGTAGAAAAGGTTTCAGTCGTAGTCATCTGGACACTGTTTTCAGAATCAAGACGTTTCGGCTCCCATCCGCATTGAGAATGACTTCCGGATGGGAGCCGAAACGTCTTGATTCTGAAAACAGTGTCCAGATGACTACGACTGAAACCTTTTCTACGATTTTGGGAAAATACTAATAAAGTTGAACTTTTTGCAAGGTGTGTGTCCCATTACATCTGAAGGAGAATGTCCGGCCATCTGTTCGTGACCTTAAGCTGAAGCGAACTTTGGTTCTGCAGCAGGACAATGATCCAAAACACACCAGCAAGTCCACCTCTGAATGGCTGAAGAAGAACAAAATGAAGACTTTGGAGTGGCCTATTCAAAGTCCTGACCTGAATCCTATTGAGATGCTGTGGCATGACCTTAAAAAGGCAGTCCATGCTCGAAAACCCTCCAATGTGGCTGAATTACAACAATTCTGCAAAGATGAGTGGGCCAAAATTCCTCCAGTTGCTGCTGAGGGTGGACCAACCAGTTTTTAGGTTTAGGGGGCAATCACTTTTTCACACAGGGGCCATGTAGGTTTGGATTTAGTTTTCCCTTAATAATAACAACCTTCATTTAAAAACTGCATTTTGTGTTTACTTGTGTTATCTTTGACTAATATTTAAATTTGTTTGATGATCTGAAACATTTAAGTGTGACAAACATGCAAAAAAAAAAAAAAGAAATCAGGAAGGGGGCAAACACTTTTGCACACCACTATATTTAAAGAAGCATTTTGTTATATTCAAGCAATCATTATGGTTTACGTATATATTCTGTTCATACCTCTTGGTATAAGCAGGCATGTTTGTGCTCTGGTATTATTTTCCATACTGGTAAGTCCTATCAGGTTAGGCACCGCTACAGCGCTCCTAAATCCTGTGTAAGATAAAAATGGTGATGAAATGCTTTTACTCCTAAGCCTAAAATTAGGACCTAATACGATCTCACTGACAACCTTACATTAGTTAGGACTGACTTCTTAGTGTGAGATAGTGGATGAATGAGAGCCCTGAACATTGATTGATCACTGAGATTAGAGCATTGCTAAGTAAATACATAATTATGACAGCTTTAGTGTTGTCTACCAAGAATAATACATGCACCCCTTAAAGCCATACACACACACAATGCAATCATCCATTTCAGTTTCATCAAAACAAACAACCATTGGAATACCCTCTCATGTTTGTAACAGCATGCATCATTCACTAAAGTTTTGTCGAAATATAATTGGTGGTATACAGTATTACTATGAACATGGATGGACAAACCCCTGGACAATAGATAGTCACTTTCCACACTCCCACCTTTTATATTATCAATGCCATCATGGATCACAATTAAAGAGCTATTCAAAAAGTGAGAAGGGAATTGTCACAAGTACCAATGGTTGGCTTTATAATCTATGAACTGATGTTAAGAGTAATTTTTATGGTGTGTTTGTTATAATATCAAGGGTTGGAACATAATAATGCAGCAGATTTTCTCTATTTATTTTAATTCACTAAATTCTCTCATCTCCATTATTGTCAGGTCTGTCTTCCTTTGCAACACAATCCAATTCCACAAAGCTCCTGAATTGCTCTTAACTAATCACACTATTTGTGGCAACAAGTCACAGCCCACAATCAACATCTATACATAATTACTAAAATGTAATTTTGTCTGACTAAAAAGGAAAATTGCTCCTTAACGAAATTGGCTGCCTTGGAATGCCCAGCTGAGCCCAGGGCTTGTTAAAACCGCTACCAATCTCCTCTTCCTCATTCCTGGCTCTTTTAGCAGGAGGAGTGATTGCATGCAGCATTTGTCGCCCTAGGGAGGGAAAATGTGTTTCCCTGAACTGCCTGTGAGCCTGTCTGTGAGGAATCTGAGACCACCAGTGTGTTTTTCACTGGAATGAACCTTGTAACTGAATCTGTGAGGTCCTAGCCCATGAGAGCTGACAACCCCCTAACCTTAACACCGCTGTGGGACAGAGTGGGGGAAAGATACATCTTCTGTATAATTTCTCTTGAGCTTGGGTGCAGGTCATACCAAGGAGCATTCATTAACCAGACTTGCTTATTATACAACGAAAAAGGGGAGTGAAAGAGAGAGGTTGTCTGTGTGAAAGAGTGTGAAGGAAATAATTCCTAATTTACCCAAATCCTCGGCTAATCCAGTGAGTCCCAGTTCCCTAATCCTCTCTATTCTCAATGTGAGAAGCAGGAGAAAGATGGATACTGCTGGAGAGGCATTAGGGGGAAGAGGAGAAATTTTGCTTTGCGCTAAAAACCTATTTTGGGGCAAGAGCTTAGATGAGGGACAGCAGCTAAACGATGGCCACTTATTATCTTAAAGAGCCACTGGCACTGCTGGATGACTACTTAAGATTATTAATGGCAGCAAAATGCCAAGGTCAAGCTGCTCACTTCTGCAACCAAACCTCCCACACTACATTTACATAATCTCTTACGATTTATGTCTGTTTTAAGGGAAGGAATCACATTTGTTTTTATTCTCAGGCTTTACAGCAGTTAAATAATTTGTTAAAGTAAAATGTTGTCAGTGGTAATTGAAAATTCAGAGATTAGCCGAAGGTTTTAAGTGAAATGTCTTGACAACTATTGAATGGATCACCATTAAATTTAATACAGACGGTTATGTCCCCTTCAGGATAAATTGCAATAACTTTAGTGATCCTCTGAGTTTATAA
This sequence comes from Siniperca chuatsi, assembly GCF_020085105.1. Taxonomy (NCBI): domain Eukaryota; kingdom Metazoa; phylum Chordata; class Actinopteri; order Centrarchiformes; family Sinipercidae; genus Siniperca; species Siniperca chuatsi. Next base: position 13,041,551 of record NC_058044.1, read on the forward strand.
AATATCCATGTTTGCTAGTTTAGTTGGGTAAACATAAAAAAATCCTTTGTTTTTTCATGATTTCTTTAATTGGGTGTAGGTTAATGTTTGTTGGCTTACTATTTTCTACCTTTTTAAAAGCAGTTTATGAAAAAAGCGATATTAAGGCTACTCTGTTGTTCGTGCCGTTGCTCATAGGTTCTCCAACTCCAACACTGGCAAGTAACATTTTCAAATTTTTTTCCTGTTCCTTTTTGTTGCACAGAAATTGACATTGAGCGCTGTGTTCGTGAATCCATCATACTTTTCTGCTGGACTCCAAAGAGCGCTACATACCGACAACATGCTCAGCCACCAAAGGCCGCTGGTGACAATGGCTTTGGGAAAACAGCAACATACTACTCGTCTGACTACCAGGATATGCCCAAGACAGACCTGGTGAGTTTTTCTCACCACACACAGTCACAAATATAAACTTTACAAAAATGCCATAAATTTGAAGTGAAGTGAAGCCACCTTTGCTTTACAAATTTGTGAACTGATATGCATTATTATCTACTTAATACTTAGTTTTACTGAGTCAGCGACTGTTGAGGTTAAGCCACAGTGACCAAGAGGAAAGTTTTATTTTATTAATTCTTTCCTGGTGTTACGTTTTCTGTGATTTGTATTTATGCTGTATTTATTTGTTTATATATTGCTGCCTTAATTCTGTACAGTAGAAGGCTTTGCTCCTGGTATCTGAGGTAATGAGTTGTCAGCTCAGACTGTTCAAGGCCTCAACATGACACAACACAGGTTTCAATGAAAATATACTGTATCTTAGAGACAGATTGAGACAGGACTTTTTATAGGAACTAAATTCACCATAACCTATATGTGTGCTGATATGCTGCAGGAAAATCTATATCTTAGCAAACAAGTGAAATAAGTGTAATAATTGTAATTGTAAATAATTCTTATATTGGTAAGAACAATGAGAATATCTTGGTAATATTGTATTTTAATTTTGTAATAGAATACTAATAATAAAAACAGATTAGTAATAGGTAATATTGAGGTGAGGCTCTTTTTTTGATGAAAAAGAAGGTAATAGTGGGGTAATAACAGGGTAAAATCCTTGTTAATATTAGGGTAAAGTTTATTAATATATTCAAAGGGTAATATCAGTGTATCTTCACAATCACAAGAAATCATCTATAATTATCACTATTATCTATTGAATGAAATTCTATTCCAATTTTATTGTAAGGTAATGCTGTCAAAATTCAATTTCAAATGCAGTGATCAATGATTTGAAATATGAACATCAGCCTATAACTAATTGTTCTAATATATGCTTTTTTTCTTTCTATTCAATAATAAATAGCATGTATCATTTGTTTATATAGTCAGTATGAGCAATCTGCAAAATAAGACTGCAGGATCTTTTCTACAGACTGGTACTGTACAGACATGATGGGTGATTTTGCCTGTTGCTTCATTAAAGGCTTATTAAATGTGTACTATCAGCAGCTGATTTTAAATTGTGAGGTAGATTTTACATGTGAGATATTTGTCAGCTTTCACACTGTTTTTCTTTGTGAAATAATTCCCAAACTTGAATAGCTTCAGACTGTTGCCATCCATTTGTTCTATTTTTGCAGTTTTGCTGCTTACACCCTCTTTCTGATTTGCACAACGAGTAACTCACTGCACATTACCCAACACCTGTTCTTTTTACTAATCAACACCTGATTGTAGAGCAGCGGAGTGACTCCAGTAGGCCTGTTAAGCTGTATTGATTTTTCATGTTAGAATGAGTTCCTCAGGAATCAAAAGTTACAGTTTAAAGCTCAATACAGTACATGGCAACCTCAGTCTTTAATTTCCAAAGTGGCCAGATATTGATGAGTTTTAAAATAAATTCTCTACAAATACAAACAATCACCCAATTCAAATTATCTCAGCATAAATATAGTAAAACTTTATTTATATTGCACTTTAAAATACTGTTACAAATTGATTTGCAGTAAACAACATACATTAAGTTAGATTCATTTTACTGACGCTTTTCTCCAAACCAAAGTTCATTCAACTTCCATAGGAGTGCAAGATGTCACCAAACATTTTAAGTCCACTTTCTTAAGATACAGAAATACAGATATATGTGCAATTAAAAAATAAACACATAGCAAACATGTATTCAACCAGACCAGCATAAAAAGTGTTTATACTTAGTTTTGAGAAGTGTTTATTGATGTGATGCTGATCATCACACAGGCCTTTTGTCTTTGTTTAGTTTTTGTGGCGCAACCCTGTTTGCCTTTCACACCTGAATGCATCGTGTCCAGAAAGCTCACAAACACTCTTGTCAGCCCAATCTGCTGTGTGCCCAAGTGATTGCTGTAATCTTTCTCATTCAGCCAAGGCTCATTTGTATGGGTGGTGGCATTGATCCATGGCCGCATCTATCTGCACCCCACCTCTTACTCAGAAAACATTCAGGCAGGAGTGAAATGTCACTCTCATCACTGGACTGACCACAGACACACACACATACAGTACACACAGTACAGTATGACTACAGAGAGGAAATTCATAAAATAGGAAGTTGAATGTTGATCTAGAGATTGCTTTGCTCACTAATCATTATTACACATGTCAGCACAGACTTTCCTCTGACCTGAAGACTGCTTACTCATTTAATTATTTTTACACATTTTACTTTCTCAGTTAAAACCTGGTAAAGTTTGTATAGTGTGTGAAGTGCTATAAGAGTAAAACTGAGGACTGTGGCAACAGCAAATGAAGGTTTATGGGAAGTCACATCTGACAACATTCAGTCTCTTACAAAATCCCTTTTCAGTTGCCCCTATAAGATCAATCAAAAATAACAACTCATGTAAACACCTTGATCAGAATAAACTGGCTCGTTCTACTCCATTTGAAAGGGCTGATTTAAGGCTTTTTACCAGATTAAAATGTGCCATGTGAACAAACAGTTATATATGTTATATTCAGTTGGGCTTTATTGGCATGGGAAACAGATGTTAACATTGCCAAAGCATGAACATAAACAGAAAAATGTGCTATTAGAATATATACAGATAAGTAAGATAATGTAGTAGTAGTAGTAGTAGTGATGATAATAATAATTATAATAATAAATTAATTAATTAATATTGACTGGCAGTTAAAATACAAATCCAAGTAAGTGAAAACTACATTACTTTTATTTTTTATGAATATGTGTGTGTGTGTGTGTAGGTCATTCACTGTCCCTCAGGTTGTGGCATGTTGATATATATTGGGCAGTAATAAGTGCCCTTTCTCCTTCTCCTTGGAGTAATTAATTTTAATTTTGAGAGGTCATTTAGCTCTTTAAAATTACAGAGTTTACAGAGATGATTGTGTCTTCCTTTTTCGATTGCTAGTTTGTGCTGACTGAGCCTGTACTTGTTTAGGACCTGTCTCTGCTTTCTATCTCTGACAGCAGTGAGATAATCTACCAATTCATAATCTCTTTTTAGGGCCAGATAACATTCTGATCTACTTTTAGTTTCTTTTTTCCAATGTTCCAAATAGGTTACATTGCGTTATAATTTGGTTTACTCTGATTGGTGTTTAGAAAACAGTGCTGTTGTGAGACTGGTCAGAGTGTGTCTGAGGGGGGGCAGTTAGTCTCAGCAACTGACACAGGGGACTCTTTTCTTGGCTCAGCTCTTGGGTTTGGAGGGCTTTAGAATGGAGGGTGTCCAGGGGGCTGGATTTAAGGTGATTAAAAATTTGAGCACTCTCTTTTGAATGTTAATAATCAGTGGGTATCTGCCTAATTCTGCTCTACATGCATTTGTTGGTGTTTTTCTGTGTACGTGTAAAATGTATCTCCAGAATTCTGCATCTAAAGATTCTGTTGGCTGTTTGTCCCAACGGTTATAGCTATGATGATTGAGTGGACCCCATACTTCACTACCATATAGTGCAATAGGCTGGATGACACTATCAAATATTTTAAGTCGAATTTTAATTGGAATTTGGAAATTATAAAATATTCCCTTAATTGCATTTAGAGCTCTTCGTGCTTTTTCTTTTAGTGCATTCACTGCCATGTTGAAACTTCCTGATGCTGTTATGGTTAAAGGTAGGTATGACTCATACTGTGTTCAATGATATGATTATTAATGGTATACAAACTGTTATTTCTTCTCCTGACATCTGGGGCATTTTGAAAAATCATGACAGTTTATTTCATATTTACTGCCAGGGCCCAGTTCTGACAGTACTGTTCTACTATGTCCAGCTGTTGCTGTAGTCTTTGTTCAGTAGGAGACAGTAGAACAAGGTCATCAGCATAAAACAGACTTCATCTCTCTATCTAGGAGGGAGAGGCCAGGAGCAGCACATTGATCCAACTGTACAGCAAGTTCATTTATATACAGATTAAATAAAGTTGGGCTTAAATTGCAGCCCTGACAAACACCTCTTCTCTGGGTGAAGGATTCGGTTTGTTCGTCTCCAATTTTTACAGCACACCTATTTTCCAAATAAACTGATTTAATCAGATCATACATTTTGCCCCCTATACCGCAATGTAGAAGTCTGTAATAGAGCCCTTCATGCCAAATAGAGTCGAAAGCTTTCTTGAAGTCAATAAAACAAGTAAATATCTTACCATTTTTTGTTTGGTGTACATGTTTGTTGATTTTAAGTGTGAAGGGTGTATACATGGTCAGTTGTGTGGTGTTTTGGGAGAAAGCCCAAAACAAGATGGAGTGCTCTTCAAGGAAATGTAGTATTCTTTTAGGACTACGGTCATAGTAAGTTCTGCCATTTTCTGTGGTTGTCCACAATGTCTTGCCTCCCCAAAAATACTGTAAAAAGTGGTGTGGCTGATACTCTACTGCATGTTTGTTACATGCTTCACTATTGCCTAGAGCAGAAGACTCAGCAGATTGTCAGCCCTTGTAGTGAACAGACATCCATCTTACTGGACAGCTGCTGTCCAGTCAGCTTGGTCTGAGTAAGTGAATAGGAGTAAACAAGCTCTCCTTTCTCTGAGCCACTAATAAGAGAATCTAAACATAGCAAAACAAATGCGAAATTGCTCCACACTTGTACCATTAATTAAATTGCCTCTGTTTCATCAATCTTTGACATGAATTTAGTTTGTCTCCAGTTAGTTGATCAAGTTAGGTGGTCTTCTTCTTTCTCAAATTGTTTGTTGATAATGACATTTACTTGCAAATTTGTGCATGACTGCTGGCAAGTGAGTGACACATAGTACAGCAGCTTTTGGGCAACAATAGCTGTAAACAGCTATTTCCAGATGTATACGTTGTCCATCTCAACAGAACTGAACATGCATGATAAATGTGTGTATTTGCTAGTTAGTATTGGCTGGAAAGTTATCCTTAACAGTAGGAGTGGAGGTACAGTGCACAGGAGGCTAGTGCCATTCCCTATGGATGAGAAGATGTTTTGCTCACTGTCATCTAACAGCTGGCAGAGCTCGTATTTCAATTATTGAGAATGGATGTCCATGAAGAAACTGGAATGCTTCCTGGTTCCCACGAACATGTAAAACTGTGAGCAAATGGAGCATTCCCAATTAGGTAGGGGTAATGTATACACGATTTGAAGTGAATGGGTAAAACCAATATATTAAGTCTTGTCTTACTAAGATATTGCACAGGGCTTAGACACAATCACATGTATAATATACAGTAAATGATTCAATCTAATACAAAACCTCAGCAATAAATTGTAGCATTTTGAAGCTTATTATATACAATTTTGTTGACAATATGTTTTTTCATCTATTAGAAACATCTCTCAAGAAACATCTCTCACTATTATACAATCCAATACAACACCATGAATGAATACCTCTCACACACTGTCAACAGAAACTGAACCATATAAGCTTCACAAAGATAGGATTTATTTCAGGACTGTAGTAAAGTTTTGGATTGCATTACATGTTCAGGAGTTCGTTTTACTGTTTTGTACGTTTTATTTCCAATTAGAAAAGCTTAATCATATGTAATGTCTATAACATATTCCAGTGATAAATAACTGACTAAAATTATGAAAAACAGTTGTCTTAGGCTCTTGTCTCCAAGTGTTCACTCATCAAACTTAAGTGCAAAGCAAGTTGCTTATGCGACACTAAAGCAGCATTATGTTTCAGCCACTGTAACTCAGTTGTCAAAGTCCATGTCTGGACTCAAATTTTGTCTTTTGTCAGCAAAAACAGAGCTTTCATTAGAGGAGGCTGCTTTTTCTGCCCTTTCCCAAGAAAAATCATTCCTGTTAGAGCAATATTGGTAACTGCTAGGTGGCAAGAATTAAAACAGGAAGTATATGAAAAGCTGGGAGGATTCTTTGCTCTTAAAATCCTCCACGTGGAAATTGGCATGTGTGTGTGGCCTCAGTGAGGGGTATTTGTTGTCAGCATTTTTCTCAGATCATGGCCTCAATTATGCTCTTCTTCTCTTTGTCTGACTGTAGACTTGGCAGATAAAATGTGTTTTTGTTTTAGAAATGATGCTCGAACATCACAGACTGTGTTGTTTGATATGTGAAAATCTCAGCACAGTTACAATCACGCAGTGTGAAGGCACTTTAAATGAGTCATTGACCTTGTCATCAAGCTTTATCCAAGCTGTACAACACCATTGTTTCCAGTTCAACATGTTAAGTGATTGGTGTTTTTTGGCAACTGTGTACCATGAGCATTTATGCGTAGATGCACACACAAACACAAACCACTGCAGAGGATTTGTGTCTGCTTATCAGCAGCTCCAGTTTAGCCTCATCACTGTCAGGCCAGTGAACTGCAGAAGTGTCATTAAGCCATTCTCAGCTGGCACACACTGCTCATCATGACATTTAAGTCACCACACAGTGCTCCATCAGCCCCAGGCAATGACAGGCTGCATATTTTGCCTATTCCTGTCAGTATATTCTATGTGTATAGGATACATTTATGTGCATGTGTTATTTAGTTTTACTGAAGTAGATCAATAGGTGTTGCCATTCATCTTTGCTGATCATCACACTGAAAATGTGCTTATATATGAGCTCAACCAAGCAAATGAACCCGTTCAACTCTATGGAGATGTCCGAAATCCTCATCCACTTTCCTTCAGACTCTCACTAAAAAACAGAACAACCCAGTTGGGTACAGCGGTCCACAGTTTAACACTGTTAGCTGTGCCAAACCCAAAACAAGCCAGATCGCTGTGTCGTCAGATAATTTGCACCTTCAGAGTGACTCTGGACATCAGAGTAGAACTCGCTGCACCTACACACTAAATCAGCCGACAGTTTTCTTCCATCTACCTAACCCATGGGTCTTTTGGTATGATTAGTCAGAATCAGCTAAATTTTGTGATGAAAGATCGTTACCTAGCTCATGACCTTCCACAGAAATGTTCTAAAAATGTCCTGTTACCAAACACATGTTGGCTGAACACCCATCTAACACTTATCAACAGTTATTTTTAAATGATGTGTACAAAAAAGATTAGCTTTGGTGGGTTGTCATAACAACTGCTTATCCATGATCTTATGTTAAGTGTATACCCTATGCTTGAAAAGCATTTTTTAATCCAGTAAGTAATCTTTCAAAAGCATTCCTTAAAGGCAGACTGATTGACCCACTCTGCTATTTTCACCACTTTTTGTATGTTTGGTGTTTTAGACAAATGCTGAAAAATGTATACACGTCCCAAGGACCGTTGAGCAATAAACTGGAGTAAGCATGTATTTATCAGTAAATACCTGTTCTTCTTCTTTACATGTAGTACACTATATATATGACCCAACCTATTTATGCATACACACATGAAAACAGCCACATGCACCACTGCTTCAGTGATAAACTAGCATGTGGTAGTCAGCAGGCCTTGCTGTAATCGTGGCTCATCACAGTGAAAAGCCCTGCCAGCTCAGGAGGTTAAGACCCAGCTGAACACACTCCAAAACCAAAATATCGTTTCACATTTGATGGAGAGATTTGTGCAACTGTGTTCCCTTTGGATTTGGATTTTATTTAATCTTGTTGAAGTTTTAATAACCAAGTACAAGCTACATTTGAAATGAATAAACTCTGCTTCCCAGTAGTAAGGTTTTAGTGCTATCTGGGAAGCTTAGGTGACTTTGAAGGGAGCTCAGTTGTCCCTGGTTCCCATGTAATTCAACCATGATCTTCTCATCTCTAGGTTACTGTTAGGTTAGGTTAACTAACCTAAAAAGCAGCAAGACCAAGATGAGAGAATCTGAAGATTCTCAATCTGTAAGTCAAAGCTGGTGTCCTTAATGTTTTAGTAGATACCATATGTGTAACATATTAGTCTCAATGGGTATTACAAAACACAAAAACAGGCCCATTTACTCTGAGTGTAGATACAGCTTGTCAGTTTGTTCTGCTTCTGGAGAGGGCATCAGCATGCAGAAAATTACAAATTCTAGCCGTTTAGAGTGACAGTATGTAAATCGCACTTACATGATGTTGACAAAATAAATATGTATCCAAATTGAACTGATCTCTTAAATTGTTTATCAAGATTTATGAAGCTGCAAAAAAATTCATCCTTTAACGTAATTAGATTTTTTTGTGCCGTGTAAAGTAGTTAAAGTGTTTTAAAAAGATGTAGAGAGCCCAACAGAGAGCCCACCCTTCCACTTTAGCTCTTGCATTGCAGTGAAAGATGCTTAAAGTGGTCATATTATGCTTTTTGGCTTTTTCCCTTTCCTTTTTTGTGTTATATATCTTTTTTGTGCATGTAATAGGTTTGCGAAGTGAAAAAGCCCAAAGTCCACCCCAAAGGGAGTTACCCTTTCCCACAGAAAACACTGCTCCTGAACTGCTTAAAAACGATTGTAGTCCAGCCGTTACTGCCGTAACGTATCTGCATCACTATGTAACACGCTTCATAATTGAGAATTGAGCAGTTTCCACACGTACACCTAAATATGAAATTGAAAAAACGTTAGATACCCTCCATGCAGTCAATGGACATAATGTTATTACTGTGATGTAGAGACAGTGCACAGTTAAAACGTTACCTATGAAAGATAAATTAGTTACAAATTAATAACTTACCACTCTGAAACTCTCCAGTCTAGATTGTGAAGCTGGTTCGGGTTGTTGGAACATGTACGGCTGAACCGTAATGGCTGAACCGAAGCCATAGTTACGGCTGAAGCAGCTTTGTTTTGGATCACCTACCTTGCTCGTCAGAACCCGCCCTACTCTGCTTCTGATTGGCTAGTAGTCCTTACCTGGCTACTGTGCATGTGCAACTCCCAACAAAGATCGAATAGAAGTGAGATGCCTCACTCGATAGCTAAAATGGAGCGTTCAAGACACAGGGTGAAAAGAGGTGCTGCAGCAATGTGCAGTAAGAGTGCACATTGAAAATGTTTTTTGAAAATTATACCATGTCAACCTATTCTACACTTTAAAAGACAGATTTCTGTGTAAATGAAGGTAACCGATCACTTTACAGTTGGTTTTCATTTGTAAGCTCAGTGTACACAGGCAGGTTTTACTGAGCAGGTGTGTTCAGTCACACCCTAGTTTACTCTCAAGTTGAACATACTGGACTCCCATTTTTCTTTTGCCTGTTGTGTTTGAAACGTACCATAGTACTGATTCAAAACACAAACAACTTAAGTGGTGGCTCAACAAAAACTGAACATTATGTGAATGGTAGTATTTCTTGCAGGGCTGATGTGTGGTATTGCATCACATAGGTACAGGTGTTTCTATTTTTCTGTTCACTCAGTATACATTTCCTTGTCAGTGGTTGTTAGACATCAGATTGAAAGTTGAAAAAGAAATCCAAAAGGTGAGTGACTTTCTTTGCAACAAACCAAATTGTTGGTCATGGCAATAAGACATCATGAATATGTAGCTTCTAGCTCTGCTTGTGCGCTCATGTTGCCTAGAATAGCTATCGTCAATCTCTCTCTGTTGATAATTCAAGAGAGCAGAATAAAGTTGTTTGTTGAAAACAATGCACCACTCCGCCAGTCTCTTCCCTTTTCCCATCCTGTGTTGATGCAGCAGAGTGAAGCTGCACCCTTTAGACATACCAATCCATACAAATTACTACTATAGAGAATGGAGACAGGAATTTTGCTACATTCACAGTTGAAATCAGATACCTATTTAAATAATCAGGCTATGAATACTTATTAGAAGCAGAAACAAAACCCCTATTGTTGAAAATTTGAAAGAGAAAATTTAACAGCTTTACATGTTTCTAGTCAAAGCCTACAGGCAAGCAGAAGGGTTAGGACATACTCAGAATTAGGCCTTAGTAAAACTCTGCAGTTAGAGGGGCGAATTCAGAAAAGGATTGCGTGGCTTTTGCTGCCGCTAAACCTGCAGTATACAGTAAGTCAAATTACCACCAGTGTATGATTTTGGCTATAGGGACAAAAACTTTCTTTATGCCTGGTTACACTTTATTGAATGGGATTGTTGCAAAGATGTTTATAGAGTGTATTTTGGTTGATATGATAATCTGGACTAAATTACTTATAGCCTTTTTGGGTGAATGTTTTGCTAATGTCATATTATACATTAGAATGAAAGAGTACAGACCAATTAGTTTGTTTAATTTATTCCTGAAACCTGCATAGAGTCAGTGGTGGACCAAGTATTCAGATCATTTTCTTAAGTAAAAGTAGCAATACCATACTATAAAAAATACTCCATTATAAGTAAAAGTCCTGCATTCAAATTTGACTTAAGTAGAAGTACAGAAGTATAAGCAACAAAATGTATTTAAGCTTAAAAGTGAAAGTACTCATTATGCAGAATGGCCTCTGTCAGTCTTATATTATTGGATCATTATATTTGATGCAATAACAGTGTATAAACTTCTTTACACAATTTTAAGTAGTTTAATCTATTGCAATGCATCACATTTTATAAACTGATCAAATGTTTTGGATGTAAAATCTTGGTCTGCAAAGTAATCACTAACTATAGATGTCAGATAAATGTAGTGGAGTAAAAAGTACAACATTTCTGTCTGAAAAGTAGTGGAGTAGAATTATAGAGCATAAAATGGTAATACTCAAGTAAAGTACACGTACCTCAAAATTGTACTGAAGTACAGTACTTGAGAAAATGTACTTTCCACCACTGTGTACAATATTGTAACTTCTTACTTCTTTAGAACCTTTTTTGGAGAGCCAAATATTTATTATATGGGAAAAGAATGTGTAAAATAGCAACACTCTTATATAGCAGCACTTAATGCTTTAATAATACCTGGATTTTAAGGTAGTAGCTCAGAATTGTTACATTAAATCCTTTTCCCATAAAAAAAAAAAGAAATCTTTAAAATCCTCCATGGGCTCACAGATGTCACTGACTTCTTCACTGTTGGGTTGGCAGAAGATTGTTCAGCTAGCCAATGGAGTTAGCTGCTTTCAAACATTTTATTTCATGGATGGCAAAGTTTTGGCACTTAAACTACTGAACGTGCAGTTGGCCCTTCTCTGATCTGAAAATGGCTTTCACACACTGTGCTGAAATTCATAGATAATTCTGTTTGTATTTCTCCCCTATTCATTTGCATATCAGTGAATAGTGTAGAAGTACCAGACTCCTTAATGACCACTCAATTTTCACAATACATTTGTTTGTTAGTTTTTTGTAAGGGACTTGGGGGGGAAAACTGTCAGCATCCTCAGTTTTTTTTTTCACATTTTATGCTTAAAATGATTTTAGGGCATCTGGGAATCATAGAGGTGTAACATTTGCTTACCATTGCAGAGACCAGGGTTCAGTCCCCTGCAGCCATGCCTCTGGTTCGCTGCTTTAATGAACCCATTTGGCAGCGCAGGTGGAAACTGGCAAAGGACCATGTTCTGGTCACTGCTGCTGGTCGTCTGTGGTGCTCTCTGAGTTGTAATACTTTTTTTTATGGTAATACATAATGTAATTCTATTCTTAAGTTAGCGGGATGAACAGTTTAAAAGGACAGTGTAAGATATTTAATTAATACAGAGGAGATTTAGTTAACATAGAAGGCATTCAGCCAAAGCACTGTTTTCCTGGTTTTAAAGAAACCATAATATCCAACCTGACACTATTCTTTCTGTCTCTCTTGTATTATTACTACAATTACTACTTGTCCAAACTCCATTATTCAAATTATATTCAGAAATTCACTGAAAGGCTGTACTACAATTTTCTCCCTCTTCATCTGATCTCCTGTGACTTCCTTTCTTGTAGTCTCGGGAGCCTCTGGCACTGTGTGACTTGAAAGCTGAAGTATCCCCTAGGATCTCAGCCGAGGACTTAATCGACCTCTGTGAGCTGTCATTGGCCGGGCCCACCAAAAGGACCAAAGCTGGCAAGCCCAAAATCGTCGCTGTCGATATCCGCAATGTAGAGGAGTATCCTTACCATTTCTGTGTTGCTATGAAATATACCTGTCAGTTCCTCACCTGTCTCAACAGTTATACATTGCTCAATTTTTCTCTGCTAAGGCACATCTGGAAATGGTGAACACAGATGGGAGCTTGTTTGCACAACCTTGGATTGTGTCCAACAAAGCAAAAGCAACAAACTTTCTGCTGACATTTGTGTTCACATAACTGAGATATGCAGTATAGCTAGTTTTCAGTAGAAAACAACCTTATCTTCATTTTTCAATTTTTTTTCCCATGAAAGCAGAATTGACTTGGAGAGGGGTTTTAAACTTTAATGTCTGTTATGTCTGAGATACGACTCAGCTGAGAGCTGTTTTAAAAGTGATGCTGACTTCTGATGCCACCGCTTTAAGGACCAGGTAGGAACCACTAGAAAAGAAGTGGTTCCTATGATGGGTTGTCCAATCAATAGTGTTCATAGCTGTTACGAACGGCCACACTAGACTCCTCTGCTTTTGAGATTTCTCTCTGATGAGCGTGTCTCTGTTCAGTCTCAGAGGTTAACCAAACTGGTTCTTGTAAGGTCATGGTCCAAATCCTTGAGTGTATGCCAGGTCTCTGTAAAAGCTGTGATTTATGCATCCCTGAATTTATGCCGGCTGTTTTTATATCATGTCTGCACCTGTTTGGCACGAATATGTCGTGCCTGTGCCATATCTATGCTGGTCTGATGAGTGAAACTTTGTTCTCTTTTAATTGCAGATAAAGACAAATGTTCTCATTTGCTCATGAATTATTTGCTCAAGGTTAAAGGGTCTTGACACACACAGAAACAAAGTTTGTACACACTTCACAGCGTGCTTGCATGCAAGAAGCCTTTCTTTTTATTGCGCGGTGCATCTGATCTCTTGCTTACCTCTTGTACTGGTGCCAGTGCTTTGCAGAGTTTTGAAATTGAACCTTAGGCACGGAGGGTAAAACAAATTCCCATCAAAGGCAAGTAGGGGCAGATTGAGGGTGGATGATCTACTTCAGTTATGTGCTGCCAGACTCTGCAACATTCAGTTAGGCCCTTCATATCCACCCAGGCTGCCCCAGCACTTCCTGCAGTCTGAGAGACAGGGGCATAAAGCAGTGGAGATTACCCTGTGAAACCAAGCAAAATGCATTGGCTTTGTGGGTATACCATAGTTTCCTCTTTTTCATGAGAGAATTTTGGTTATTGTTGTAACAATCGGCTGATAATCATGACCAAGACATTTTAATGGGTAAACAGCTGCGTTCAAAGAATGCTCTTTTGTTAAGCTAAACTGTACGATAGTATATCAAGTGAAGAATTTCTTTGCAACAGCTGATGACCCTGGGTATACAGTATGTGTGGGTATGTCTGTGTGTTTGCTGTCCCAAGAAAACTATGTATCTCCAGAAGTGGCCATTTTGAATTTTTCAGACAAACTGAAAGATTAAGTTTATGGTTTGATAGAATTCTCCTGCTTCTTAAGCCAAATAAACAATTTCAAAACCCACTGGTTAAGCTGAAATTGTTAAAAAGCTGAAAACAATGCTGTTTTTCTTAGCTTATGAAACGTTTTGGAGATATATGGTTTTCACAGGACAGCAACAATATACATGAGTTGATATGCATACTCAAAAAAATGTAGGTCTCCCATACAAACAAATTCCCTGTAAGTCCCTTAGATTAAAAATTGTAATTTCTACTGCTTGCCACATTCAGAAGCCTCTTTATCCATCTTTTTCGTAGCTCTTCACAAAATTACAATACTGCATAAAGAAATAAATTTAGCTCTTGCCGATGGGTAGTTTTTATTTATTACTAGGAGTATAGTGGCCCAGAAAACGCTGCCTATAAGAAATGCAGAGGACCCGAAGGAGGGAGCCTCACACTTAATATCATCAGTGGAAAGGTAATTGTCTAAGGGGTTTAAAGAGCCATTAATCAATAAGGATTAGTGAATAGAGCAAGGATTTTGAAATGGCCATTTCTCTAGTCAAATTCCTACACTGGAGCCTCCTGATAGACAGAGGCTCCTCAGGCTAACTCACATGGACAAAAGGGATTTGACCACTTTCACAGGATTTGGCAACCCTTGTTCACCTTTATTGTGATCTTAGGCAAAGCTCTGTTGTGGGTGTCCACGGTCACTAAAAGTGGATTAAATTAAGACCTCTGTGGAGTAAATCAGAACAATCTAGATTTATATGTCTAGGTACCTGGTGGTGAATCTCTGATGTAAAACAACTGTCATGTGCCTCTTGTAATTCCACGGCTAAATGTACCACAGTAGGATTTGACAGCTAGTGGATTATACACTGCGTTATGTAACATACTGACTCTACATGTTCTTGTGGCAGCTGGTATGATTTAGTGAACATAGTAATTTGACTGAGAGAGTTGAACACCACTTGTGTTAAAATATGTAGCAATAATGTCAATAGCTACACTTTCAGAAATAGGACAATCTCCTTTTCTCAGTTAATTATTCAATTATATGCCACTCTGGGGTTGTTCACTGTCCCTGTGCTGATACTCCCTATGTTTTTCCAGCAAATCCCTCACTAAGACCTACTGTAGTCTTTTCTGTCCTTTTTTTCTTTTCTTTTCTCCTCCTGACTCCCTTATTATATCTCCTACTGTATATCTCTTATTCTTCTTTCTCATTCCCTCCCTTCAGTTAAGAGAGCTAGTTTTCCCCACACTGCTATCTTGAAGCTTGTCTTACATACTTTTTGTATTGGAAGTCAGTCTGATAAGCAGTATAACAAGCACTCTAATTGTGTACCATTGAACTGACTTGATATTGTTTCCTACTGTCTATTCATGTCGTCCAGGGATAGTATGGTTCATAGTATGAAATTTATTGTGTAACTGTAACTTGGTCGCACGCAGGCTTCGTACCTGTTTAAACCTGTGCTCCTTAACCACACTGCTTCCAGCTTCAGCAGAGGCCATATTTCTGGCAGCATCAACATTCCCTTCAGCTCAGCGTTCAGCCCTGACGGTGAGCTGGTGCAGTGTCCTGCAACAGGAATCCTCCAGAACTACAGAGGACGTGTCATTGTGGTCATTAGCCACGCCATAAAGAGTGCTGCTATGGTGAGAAAGCAGTCCCACACACACCTGTGTACAGCACATCAGTCTAGACACTATTTAGAGTGAAAGTGTTGACTCTGATATATATTCCCAAGATGTGCATTATATAACTTACCATGGAGATGTCATATGCATACACTTTAATTTTTAGCCATGGAAGTGGGAGTGCTTTAGGGATGGCAATGTCAGTCTGTTGGCCGCTCCATTACTTTGGTTCAGACTGAAATATCTCTATAACTGTTGGATGGATTGCCATGAAATTTGATACAGACATTCATGTCACCCTTAAGATGAATTTTATAAATTTTTTTGAACCCTTTTCATCTAGCACGATTATCAGGTCAACAGTTGAATTTTTTACAATAAACATGAACAATAAAGACATTGATTGGATGTTGGCT
The DNA here is from genome assembly GCF_020085105.1 of Siniperca chuatsi. Lineage (NCBI taxonomy): Eukaryota > Metazoa > Chordata > Actinopteri > Centrarchiformes > Sinipercidae > Siniperca > Siniperca chuatsi. The sequence continues at coordinate 13,057,427 of NC_058044.1, forward strand.
GCTATCTACCAAAAGCAAGAAGTACAGTATGGGTACAGCAATCTTAACAAATAACAGCACAGGAATATTTTTTAAACTATAGAAACTGGCTCTAAATTGAATGTGACATCCCTTTAGTGTCCTGGTTAAGAGAGCATTATTGTGTTATTTCTGTGCATTTGCTCCAAGTATTTAGTTTGCTGTTGTTAACAAATTGACGTAGCGGCAGAAACAGACGTGGTTCTGAGATGTCTATTTTCAACGCAAAGTCTAAGATAAGATTTTCTACCAAAACTCACTTTGCGCTGCCTCATTTGAATGAGCCTCCTACATTTTTGTGCCTCTGCTTTCACCTGTGCCTGATGAGCTCTGTGCTGGGCACTAAAATACAGCGAATTTCAAGGTCAGGAAAATACCAAAATGTCCGAGCGCTGCTTACACTGGTCATTGCCCTGCCTCTAAAATAGGGCCTCTAGTCTTGTTAACATAAAAGATTTTGCTAAGACACTAATCCCCTATATCCAGACCAATGTCTTGTCAAATCCACAGTCTGATAATCCTGAGGTAGCCATGCATCTTTGTGCATTTGAAATGACTTGCCTCAGGGAACAGCTACTCTGGTTGAGTTTTGGTTGGGTACAAAAATACTGTTCAAATTTCTCAGTAGTGTTAATCATTCTGATGTACAGTATAGTAAAAGCCTACTGTGTCTTTGTCTCTAAAAGACACTAGCACATTAGCCGAGGCTGAAACCATATTTTCCATTTGACATTTCAGTGCACAAAAATAACTTTGCTCACTTCAGCATAACATAAGAGAGAACTATATTGATCATTATAAATTCTCCTTTTGTGCTCTCTTTAGAATAAATTAGCCAAACTTAAATTTTAAAACTCAGGCAGGGATATTGCTTCAGGCAACATCCCAATTTAGAAAAGATGTCCTCCTTCCATATGTTGGAAAGTAAAAGAGGAAAATAAGTAGTTCTTCATTACTGAAGAGACAGTCCTGCATTTTTTAGGAAGCAGCAGCAAGATCTCAGTTTCTAACCTGGTTGCAAGAACCGTTACAGAGTAATGGAAGAATTCATCTGCAGAGAGACTGGAGTGTAAATAGAGCTGTCTGTGAACTGTTTATGGCTCATGTAATCAGCACGTGGTCATAGCTCTACTACAAATTGTGGCTGAAATATACGTACGAAATCAGTGTTGTTACAGTTCACTTCAATTTTATTTATATAGTGCCAATTCATAACAGAAGTTATCTCATTGCACTTTTCCTGTAGAGCAGGTCTAGACTGTACTCTTTATAATATTATTTACAGAGACCCGACAATTCCCAACATGAGCAAGTACTTGGCAACAGTGGCAAGGAAAACCTTTCTTTTAAGAGGCAGAAACCTCGAGCAGAACCAGACTCAGGGTGGGCAGCCATTTGCCGCTGCCGGCATTAGTATAATGATTTTTCATCATATAGGTATTAAGAATAACGATTGATTATCGTCTCGATGACTATTCATCATACTTATGATCTGATCAACTGAATTTCATAATTGCGAGGTTTTAAAATGTGGTGTTTTGCAAGGAGCTTATTTGTTGATTTAAGGTAAGAGAGACACCACCCCACCGTGACCAACCCACACTTGAAATTCCCCATCTGAGTTTTATGATAAACCTCAGTAATTCATCAGACCTTTCAGTCATGCAGGTCATGAAATTAAAGGTCGATAAAGGGACCCACTTGTGCTTAAATGCCATACACATCATGTGCACCACACCAGTGGCATTATCATTAGCTTTGGGACAAAGCAATGAGTCCACTCACTGTGTGGTCAGAGTTTACTGTAAACCTTTAACATTTTAACCCTATTGGCATTCAAAAGTAAGCCTTATTCTTCATGCTTTTGGACATTTCAGCTGATTGAATCTGAAATTTTTAAACTGTACTCCAACACAGCTCACACAGAGTGTGTGACCAACAACACAAGCACACAAAATGTTTTGTTTTGTTGCTTTCTGACACACAATGCATGAAATGAAATGAATGAATCAGTCAATTAATCAATGCAGTTGTTCAGAAAAATTATTTTTGCACATAAATTGTTGCTGTTTCACTCCTTATTTTAATTTATTTTTCTATTTTCTTTATTTCTATTTTTCTATCTATCTATTTTATTATTTTTCTTTGTGTTTGCACAGAGGTATTCTGTAAAGTGACTTTGTTTAAATACTTGCAGTTTTCATTATTATAATTTTTTTTGGACGGTGGTGTACAATTGAAATAAGTATTATAAACAGTGTAAACTGTAGTATAGAAACTCTGAATATCTTGAACTAAGGCAGCTTTGTATTGCAAAAAAGAAAAAAAGATAGGAGTTATCTGGAGATTGAGATATATATATATATATAACAATTTTGCAAATAAATGCAAAATCACAAGTAAAATAATCAAGCCCTTGTTCAGTCCAATTAATTGAGTCCCTCTTTGTAAAGCAATACCATATGATTGTATCACAATACAATTCCACTTATAGTCATTAAGCGTTAATACTGAATGCCCAGACATATCTGTAGACTGTGAATAAAGATAAATTACCAGGCAGGTGAGGTGTTAATTTTTCCCCTAACAGATTGAATCCCAACTCTTGGTCATACATTTCATGCCATGAACTGAAGTTCATTCATCTGGCAATTTCAGGTTTCGAAATAACTGTTGTGTATGATGAAATCTTACAATCACCTTCAGATTTCCCAACATTGCTGTAATGAAACCACACTTAGTGTCACCATCTAAGAACACGCAAGGGTTCACATTACACAATACAAGTCAAATGAGAGGCCACAACAAAAATATAATAATTTTGATATCTGGATTTTTTATATTTAATTTTATTACTATTATTTTTTATAGTATGTAGTTATGATAATTTTATATTATGAGTCAAATGTATTCTTCTAATTATGTCATAAATCATACCTCAAAAAGTCACACACACCCTTTTCCCTATGGTATTGGTTTCTTCCAAAAGTCGCAAGCAACAGCAGGTACACGTGCAGGAGATGTAGGCTACAGCTTCAGTGTTGCTGAAGTGATTAGTAGAGCATAATCCCTTTTTTAAACGTGTGAAAATGAAATGCAATTAGGAAGTGAACTTGGAGAGCATTAGGGATTCCTTTTGGAGTCTTGCAGACACACATAAAATATTGTGGATATACAGTAGTCTTTTATGTGAATTTATACCCTTTAAAAGTTTTGGGTGAAGCAGACAAGATTTAGCTCTTTTTAAGTGAGTGTCATTTTCAATAACCATAAAAGCACGAATAATTGACTTGAAAATCTCTAAATAAATATACAGTATTTACCTTTAATATAAAGTTTTTGAATATATATATTTAAAATTGCAGAAAATTGCATCATTATTTTCTTTTCTGGGGAAGGACCCTATACCTCCCACTCTAATTGTGCCCCCCCAGAATTTTGGCTTGCATGACACCCCTGGTTAATGGTGTTATTGGATTGCAGTGCATTTTATTGGAAGGTGTATCTACAGTAATTACAGAGGGACAAAATATTAAGTAGCACTAATACTATCTCTGAAGTACCTAGAGGCAGGATCAGTTCAGACCTGTTCTTTTTTTAATGAAAATTAATTTGCTCTCTCTTTAATTTTAAGTTTACTTCTTCAAAGTCATACTCAGTATCTGGCTTGTGTCAACTCTGACACTGATATACCTTACACATTATGTAATGCATTACCTATATTACATCAAGTTGTTTCCTAATTGTTGGAGAGCTGTTATTGTGTAAAGATGTTATTTCTCATGTACAGCAACTGCAGGAGTTCTGAGTATTAACTCAAGGAAACCACATAACAATGTTAGTCATGTGAGGTGATGTGTACTTGCAATTCCTGGAGTGAGGTAAAATAATTGCTTTTTTCTTTGTTTGTTTTTTCATTTCTTCCCAGTTTGCAGCACACCTGGTCAAGGTAAATTTCCCACGAGTTTGTATCCTGGATGGAGGGATCAACAAGCTGAAGCCCACTGGACTCCTGACTGTCCCCTCCCCTCAGATCTGACCTCGTATCTCAGCTTCACATTAACAAAAGGGACGAGTGGAAATACTGTATATTGTGTTTTGAGATAAAAAAACAACGTCATCATTGTATTTAGACTTTTTTTTACACATTCTAATTAAACTGTGGTGCAAAATGAAAAACTGCATAGAAATAATCTCCTTCTAAACCCAGTTTGATTTCATCACGAAATATACTTACTTATTTTATTATTTTCTGTCTCAAAACAAGAATGATTGGATCAATAATTTCTTTCTGGAACAACTGCTATGTGTTGTAGTAGCTTTGCTTTGCAATTGAGCTGTCTGTGACAAATAGAAATATCTTGATGTACAGTATGTCAGCCTGTCTGTTCTGAGCCAGTTGATCTAGGGAACTCAGTGGCCACTTTATAAGGTACACCTGTATGATCTAATGCGCTCCTACACAACTGTTCTGGCATGAAGTCTACTTTTATGACTGACACTAATGACACTGTCAGAGAGGAGTTAATTCAATTAAATGTTTTAGCATTTCAAGGTCATAGTTAGTGGTGGTGTTGTACCCAACTGCATTACATTCTAATATTCTTCCCCCCTCTTATGGAGGACAAATATTTGAAACATCTCTCAATATAATGCAGTCCAGTACAACGTCACCTCAGTACAGTGCTAAACCTACAGTACAGTGTAGAGATAGGTCCGGCTATTTGTGACAATGTCAACAAAAATGGAACATTATAAACTTTGTAAAGGTAGAATTTATGGCAGAGCTGTTGTATTGAATTGCAGTAGATTGTACAGGTGCATCTAATAAAGTGGCCACTGAGTGTATGATTGTGTGAGAAACAATAAAAATGCCAGAGTGATTTGTGCATTTGGTGATTTCATAACTAGTATTTGCATTTACCTTGTTTACATGTCACTGAATTGTCTCTAATGTATAGTCTACTGTATGTATTTGCCACGTTATAGAAATTGGTTACTATCATGTTACAGTGGTTTATAATAAAACTATCTGATAAATCTGGATAAACTGTGTAGGTGAACATTTTTGTCGTTGTAGCATTTAATCAAAATGATAAAATAATAAAACTCGTATTTTTAGTTGACTGTAATGGTCTCACATTTAATGGTGGAAAAGTTTTTATCTTTATTAAATCAACTAGCGCTGCCTTAAGACGTTATTATTTGCATTATCTTCCTGTGGTTTAATTATATATGTCATATATGTCCAACACTCCCATCACCAGAGCTGCTACAGACTGGACACTCCCACATGTATAAAAAGAGGAATCAGTGGTGATTATTTTTATCACATCAGAGGAACTTCTTGGCCACATTAACAGGTAAGAGATACTTTATGAAATGATTTCAATAGCAATAATTAGACTGTAATAGATAAGTGAGAAAAGATATTAGATAGTTGTTATAATACCTTTTGCCAATGCCCTTTTCATTGTGATACCAGTATTTTTTTTTAAAATTTGCACTCAGGTTCATCTAGTTAATCTAGTCAGTGCTGAGAATGGTTATTATTATTCTCTCCCCACCAGGATTATTCTGTTTTCCTGAGTGACAATGGTGAAATATGAAGTGACTGTATCCACTGGCAATCTCATCGGTGCCACCACTTTTAACAACGTCTTCATTAAGCTGGTGGGCACAGATGGGGAGAGTGAACACAAGATGCTCATGAGCTTCAAAGGGGCTTCATCCTTCACCCGAGGAACAGTAAGTCTGAAATATCCCTCTCTATGTTTAAATGTACAACATGCTTCCTCAACTTTGCCTATATGAGATTATTAAATACCAATTTAGTGAAGCTGATGTAAACCGTGGCCAACTCAGGCTCATATGTGCAGCAACAGGATATGTGCTGCATTGCGACCTATGGCCACAAAGGTGACCAAAGCAACAACAAATCCCCACAATGCATAGAGCTTCATAAAATTGGTATTTTATTTTACAGTAATTGTATGCAAATTATTGGGATGCTACAGCTCAGTTCTTGGTTATTAAATACAATTTTTATATCTTGTATAAATGTTTTCAAACCATTCTCTCATTACTCCAGGTGTCTAGTTTTACCGTGTCCTGCCCTGTCTCCATTGGAAAGCTGGTTCTGATAGAGCTAAACAAAAAGCCTCTTCTGCTGTTCCCTGAGGACTCCTGGTTCCCTGCCAAGGTGGAAGTGAAATCCCCCGAGGGAGACACGTATAACTTTCCCATCTACCGCTGGATCACTGACAGCGAGGTGCACCGTTTCAGAGAGGGAACAGGTTTGTGCAGTTCACTGACCACAGAAGACATTAACGAAAGACAAGTTCTGAAAGTTAGATTATAAGGAGCCTGGACTAAATTCATGCCAGCAGACTGATATCAACAATTTCAGCTCTTATTGTGATTCTTTCTTTAAGCTCTGAGAGTCTTTGAAGACAACCATCATCTTGGCAGGTACAGTCGGGAGAAGGAGCTGAAGCAGCGAGGGAAAGACTATCGGTGAGAGCTCAGAGCTTATACACATTTTAGCTTTAAGCACACCAAAACTAACATGCATCCAAACCTCCTCCACCTTTGGTTGAATATATTCATGATATATAATGATAAATTAACCACCATATGACATATGATTGTTACACCTGCCAGGGTTTATTAAAATGTATTATACTATAACATATGTTACAAAACTGCAATATTGAATACATGTCATGCTTGCATACTCTAAATTAAAACTGCAGATACACTGGTATCTAGACTGTACAAAGTTTCTCACCACTCTGCTCTTCTCTATTTTTCCCAGCTGGGATGTGTATGTAGAGGGAATACCTCACTCCATAAAGGCAGAAAACCCTCTTTCTCTGCCCTCTGAGGTCCGCTTCTCCTTCACCAAGACTACAGAGTTTTTCTTCACCGCAGTCAATGGGTGAAGTCTTTAAATTCTGTCACATATCTATCTATCTATGTAACTATGTACCTGCCTACCTAAGTGTTTATCAGAACAAGGCATCAAGTTACTCCTTGCTTTTATTTTCTAGGCTGACTGAGCTGCAACTGAAGGGACTGGCTGATTGCAAGAAGAACTGGACTGATATTGAAGATATCAATCGGGCGTTCAGCTGCAAACGGACTGACATATCAGGTACTGTACTATCATGGTAGTTTAATAGAATACTTGATTCAACTGTAGTCTTTCAGATATTCAGCTGTATTTCATTATGCTCGCTAAAAAATATCACAATTGTTTTTATTCCTGAGACAAGCCATTAGATTTTACTGAATACTGAATAGTCTTTTGGCTTCTTTACTTGGCCCATTAAATGGAGGAAAATGTGACAGAAGGAAATGTGTATGTATCTAAACATTGTGATGTCATGAGAGGTAGTGTCATACAGGGGAGATACATTCCCTCTTGGCGGCTGTAACAAGGACTACAACCCATCATGGCCATCATCTCCAAGAGAAAAGCTCCCGACCTCTCAAGACATCACAACATGTAGAAGTTTACATGCAGAAGTTTAGGCCTTGCTCATGATGTATTTAATTGCATATAATCTAGACTCTGACACACAACTGACTCTGAAACAACTAGAATTCTGTGAAACACATTGTTTCAGATTTTCCTGTTTCACATGCAGTGTTCAAGCTAAAGCTAATAACAGTGGTAGAGCAAGATTTTCTCGGCCAAAGTTTGAAAGTCAATGAAGTTAATCCGGTTCTTCTTTTCCCAGACTATGTCCACAAACATTGGAAGGAGGACGCTTTTTTCGGCTACCAGTATCTAAATGGTGTCAACCCCATGTCGATCTGCCGTTGTACGGCCCTGCCGAATAACTTTCCTGTCACTGATGGCATGGTCTCCCTCCATGGTCAGCTTAGCTTGGCAGATGAAATGAAGGTGATTGTCTTGACCTTGATTGAGCTTGGAATTGCATGTTGCACTTACATGTTCCCTTAATATATGAAATATCCACACTGTATGCATGTGAGTCAAATAATTTCTCATCCTCACTAAAATTAAACTAATGTTACTAAATTAAATTTCAAACAGAAGGGAAACATATTCCTGTGTGACTACAAGCGTTTGGATGGACTGGAATCAAACACCATCAATGGAAAGAAGCAGTATTTGATGGCTCCGCTCGTCCTTTTCCACAAGACACCTGATGATAAGCTGATGCCAATTGCTATTCAGGTGAGATTAGCACCTATAGCTAATAGTAAAGCTGTAAACTATGAATGTTCTCTGCTCAGAAAGGCTATTCATTTCTTTCTGCTTGAGCCCGAGCAATGTAAAAAAGTTTCTCCCACATCCATATGTAAGTTTGACGGGCTGACTGTTGAGTCTGACACAAACACAAGTCAATTTTATTTATGAAGCCCAAAATCACAAATTTGCCTAAAAGGACTTTACAAAACACCCACTATCCTTAGGCCCTTCATCTGGATAAGGAGGAACAGAGGAGGATTCAATGAAAATATGTAAAGAAAATAAATGAAGTATCAGAGTATCACAATGAAAAGACAAACCTGCCAAGCAGAACAAACCTGTAGTAAATAGTCTTAACATACAATAATTACAGAAAATTCTTAAACATTATTGACGAGTACTGGTAATTGAATGCATTGAATGAACCACATCCCCCTTCCTTCTCCTGCAGCTGAAGCAGACTCCTGCAGTGGACAATCCCATCTTTTTTCCCACTGATTCTGAGTACGACTGGCTGATGGCCAAGATCTTTGTGAGAAGTGCAGATTTCAGCGAGCATCAACTCAACGCTCACCTGCTGCGCACTCATCTGCTGGCTGAAGTTTTTGCCGTGTCACTGCTGAGCAACGTGCCCATGGTGCATCCACTGTACAAGGTAACTGCAAGGGAGAATACTGAACTTACTGTTGTTATAGCTTTTTAAACTTGCTGATTTTTGTATCTTCCAAAGTTGATGAACCATAATGTTTAAGGGCGTATATATCTGCTAAATGGTAGAGAAGCATCAAAATTTCTGACTTTGTAATAGTAATAGTAACAAGTAATAGTGTTACTAACAGAGTTCCCTCTTTCCTTCAGCTCCTCACACCTCACACTCGCTACACTCTGCAGATCAACTACTTGGCTCGACGACTTCTAATATCTGAGACTGGTGTTTTCACACAGGTACAAATAGACCAACACGCTCAGTAGACCATTACTTGTGGTCAATGTTACAATGTTTCTTTTTTTCCAATATCATGTACAGTATTTGTCTCTAACTATATTCCTTACATATTTGACTGTTCCCTAGTTTGCAGCTTCTGGTGGAAAGGCTATGATCACAATCCTGAAGAGATCACTGTCCTCAATGACCTACAGCTCCCTCTGTATACCAGACGACATTGCTGAGCGTGGGCTGGAGGCTGTGCCGAACTTCTACTACAGGGATGATGGACTCAAGCTTTGGGATATCATCCACAGGTATTATAGGCAGCTTCCATTCGTCATTATGTTTATAATTTGTATGATATTGGTGTAAAATCATGGATGCTTTAGTGGTGTGTAGTTGCCATATTATACAATATAAAGACTTACACCATATTAGGGTTAGTTAGAATGCATTTACAGGCCATGAAGTACACTCAAGTGAAAAAACATGCTTTGAACAGTGTGTGTCTCAGATGAGGGTTAGGGGCAACATCAGAGAGTTCAGTACAGGATTTGTTTTCCATTTACACTTGTAGGGAAAAAAGTCATGAAATATAACTAGTGTAGTTTAATGCCAGAAACCAAGCAAACAACTGAATCACATGCTTTCCTCAACTGAAGTGATGGTAAGGAAGACAGGACAGATCAGCTGGCCAGCACAAAGGCTACACATCTGTGATAATGAGATTACTCCAGCAGGGAGAACCAATCCCCCGCAGGAAAGCAACCTGAAAATACAAATGTAGGATTAGAGGGTAAATTTTACTCCATTGAGTTAATCCATAAATTGTGCTCCACTCTCTGGTAAATGATGCCTGGTCCGGGAATCCTACTTCACAACGAAAGCCAAGCCTGATATTCAGACTGATTAGCCATTTCGTTACCAATCTTTTACTTAGACTTAGACTTTCTGTGGAGTGAGGGTTTAATTTTTCCACTACTGATCACTAGTGACCAAAGTATCTGGCTGGTCTGCCATAATTTACAGTTGCTGCTTGAGGCTGAGGCTGTATTAGCCAGTGTGCTGTAAACTTAAGTCAAGCAATTTACTGTACAGAGAATGGCAGCCAATATTGGAGATATATGTTGTTATATTTGCCGTTTAAATAAGTGATCATGCACAGCAAGGTGTCCCGACATAGAGAAATTAAAGAGCCCAAATCCTGCCCTCTCTATTAGCTAGCTTGTGTAACTTAGTTGGTTTTCTCAAAAAGGATTTCTTTCATCAGTCTTTCTGAAATGCTGCAACATGTGTGTAGGGTTTTCTGTCCATAATCTAAAGGTATCAACAACTAAACTTCTGCTCTTTACCAACATTTTTTTTTGCATCAATTCTTTCCGTTAGTCCGGCTTAATGCAATCTCCTCTGAACAGTTTATGGTGAAACACATGCTCTTCTTTCACTGTCACCAGAGGTGCTGCTGGAAGTTTTGTGGCCCCTAATGATAGCTCACTGGGTCCTGAGACACTCAGTTGCCAGTGTATTAAGTACACCTAGCTAAAAAATAATGTAGTCTAATACAACCGCCCTGTAATAAATCCTACCTTCATGAAAGTTATAATGTTCAGTTTTGTTATAGCTGTTTTAAAGAGGCCTCCATAATCATTTTGCAGGCTGCAGTTTGTGGTGCTGTTGAATTGTATTGTGTTAAACTGAGAGGTGGTTCTAATATTAACAGTGGCCTACCCCTCGCTGATGTAAATGCTGTGGACAAAATATTAGAAACACTTCTCAGTATAACACAACACAATGTCAAAGGCCAGGTTTTAAGTAGTCAAACTTCTGAATGTCAAAACATCTACTTTGACATCACCAATGGGGTGTTACCTCAGCTTTAATATGCTCAGAGTCTCAACCCATTAAGAGCATTTTCAGCTGTGTTTGATTTATTGTTGATTTGCCCTTTAAATGCCAAGTTGCCCAGGTATTAAATTAACAATGCCTTAAAGAGATGACAGTACAGAAAATGTGTGCTCTAAACCTTAGCTACTTAGGCCCTTGATTGACTAGACTCTGACAGTTGGCTATGAAATTGTTTAAATGTTCCTGCCTGAAGTACTTTGATAGAGAACTTAGGCATGGTGAGTGGAGGGGCATCCAAAAACTCAAGAATTGAAGGTGTCCTGTAGCTCGGACAGGTGATGTCCGAATATAATAATTTGTATTATGGCAGAGACTGTATTGGAACCAGAGAATATGAAATATCAATTTCTTTAGGACTTAAATAAATAATTCACTCACAGAAATACAATTATTCGCTTTCTTGCCAAGAGATAGGTGAGAAGATCATTACCACTCTCATATCTGTGCTTTAAGTATGGAGCTACAAACCAGAGGTGATTAAGTTTAGCATAAAAACTGGAAGCTCTCTCAAAAATATGCCTAGGGGTTGCCAGGGAACCATGAGATTCCAGGAAGTCACTGCGCCTGGTAACTAGCTTCAATTAGCTTAGCTTAGCATAAAGACTGAAGCAGGGGGAAAACAGCTAGCCTGGCTTGCTTCAAACTTCAAATATCAAATAACACCAGTTGACACATTGTATGTCTTTTGTTTAAGCCAAACTTGTCTTTTTTACATTTGTTTGTGTTAGGCTTAAACAAAAGACATACTTGAACAGACATATTCAGACATATTTGAATTTTGAAGCATGCCAGACTAGCTGTTTTCCCCCTGCTTCAGTCTTTATGTTAAGCTAAGCTAATTGCCACCAGCTCCATACTTAAGGCACAGATATGAGAGTTGTTTCGATCTTCTTCTCATCTAACTCTCAGCAAGAAGGTGAATAGACATGCTTCCGAAAATGTCAAACTGTGTCAAATATTGCACCAAAGTCTTGGCCATTAAATTGTCTTAGAAAAGTGTGTATTACTAATATAGTATGTATAATTAACTAGGAACTTATCCACATTTTTTAAAGGTTTGTGCAGGGAGTGCTCAGCTACTACTACAAGAATGACGCTGAGGTCCAGCAAGACTCCGAACTGCAGAAGTGGATTTTGGACATTTTTGAATATGGGTTCCTTTCCCAAGCATCCACAGGTGGGCTTCAAAGAAAAGCTCTATCTTAATCATGATATTTGCATTTTTATTTTTACCATTATATAATCATAATGTAAACGCAATTCAAACTTTAATTTAGTCATCTAGACCTCTTCAAGTAATGCAGTTTATTCTCTCTAATTCGTAGGAATTCCACAGAGATTTACCACCGTGGTAGAGTTGGTCAAGTTTGTCACCATGGTGATCTTCACTTGCTCAGCACAGCATGCGGCCGTAAATTCTGGACAGGTGAATCCTTTTACATTACCGGATCATTACCTGATTACCTGATCAATTATAATGTTGATGTTGGTTGATGAGGTTTTTCAATTTTCTCTGAACTGGAGGGAGATGGATGAATTCTGGTAAAAAATAAAATAAAATTACATTTGAATTTGAGGATTGTTAGCTAGCCTTTAACATAAACAAGAGTCTACAGCCATGCTAGCAGGTCTGTGAGGCTGTACTTAGGCACAGTGGTGCTTTGAGCTAAATGCAACAAATGCTAACATACTCACAATGAGGATGCTAACGTGCTGATTTTTAGCAGGTATAATGTTTACTAAGACCACACTCTTAGTTTACCACGCTAGCATGCAAATATTTGCTAATTAGCACAAAACACAAAGTACAGCTGAGGCTGATGTCATTAGTTTTGCAGGTATTTGGTCATAAACCAAAGTATTGGACAAGAAAACATTTTGAACTGATGATGGCGCTAGATGAAAAGTCAGGGCATCACCAAAGTTATTACAGTTCATCCTGAGGGGAACATGAATGTCGGAACCAAATTTAATGGCAATCCAACGGAATGGTGTCGAGACTCTCAAAACCACAAATGTGAACTACATGGTAGTGCCAGAGGAAAAGTCAGGGGCCCTAAGGTATTAGGATTCATCCTCTGTGGACCATGAATGTATATACATATTGTTGTTCCAATTCATATTTTGTGGCAATACATCTAATATTTGTTAAATATTTCAGTGTGGACCAAAGTAGTGGACCAACTCACCAACAGATTGACATGGCATGGTTTCAAAAGCATTAATCAGTCTGTCAATCATTCATTGCAGTATGACTATGGTGGCTGGATGCCCAACACTCCCATCTCCCTGCAACTTCCTCCACCGACCACAAAGGGGACAACAAGCGAGGCCACGATGCTGCAGACATTCCCTGATGTCAACACGACAGTTCAGGAATGGCCACCATGTGGCTACTCAGCCAGCAGTCCTCTGACTTTGTAAGTGCCCAAGACTTCATGAAAAATTACATAAATAACATTTCTGTTCAAGTCTCTTTGAGCCACTGAAAAAAATCCTGCCCACTTGCTACAACTGTACATTATATTTCCAGTAGTTTATGTTTGATAAACATATTTTAAATGTGTCATTGATCTCATCAGGTCCCACTTGGCCACTACCCAGAGGACCATTTCAGTGAGAAGATTCCCTTCAAGCTGATAAAGGATTTTCAAGGAGAGCTTGAAGTGTTAAGTGTAGCCATTAAAGTCAGAAACAAGAGCCTGGAAGTCCCATACACGTACCTGGATCCAACAGCGGTAGAAAATAGTGTGGCCATTTGAGTATCAGAAGATGTGACCTCCTCAGTTGTTGGCCAAATTCAGCTTCATATTGACAAAAGTGAGAAAGTGAAGAGAAAGGAACTGCATGCTCTGTTTTTAACTGATTCTATAGTACAAGGAAATTACTGCATGTGATCATTGTATGCTGATATGTGACTTTTATACAGCCTACTTGGTTTAACTGTGGTTAAAATGTACTGTTTTAAATCATATTCCGCATCATTAAATACAAAGGGCATCCTATCAAAAGAAATTACAAATGTAAAATTCAAAATGTGAAGCTGCAGCATTGAGAAGTTTCTCATAAACACATGTATCTTTCATGAACAATGAACATGTGACAATTTGCTCTAGTCTGATGTCATTGGACTATATTTTATTTTCTGTCTCAACATAAGAATGAATGAATCAGTTACGTTTTTCTGGGACAACTATACAGTATGTGTGTTGCATAGCAGTTTTGCACTGATAAATTGCGCTACAGCTCAATCTGTATGTGTGTTTGTTCTGTGCCAGTGCAGAACAGAACAGTATTATATATTTTTGTGACAAACTGAAAATGATTTCATTGCATTGAATTGCATTGTTTTATTGTTTTAATTTTCTTTACATGTTACTGATGAAAAACATTCAATCAAGCATTTGTCAATGAACTTCATGTGCTATAGAAATGAAAACAAACTTGCATACTGTATGAATATAAAATTAATGTGGCTGATTTGTCATTTAATAATCACAGCAAAGCCCTCAATAAACACAGTGCCAAACAAATCTGAGCATATTCTTCATAATGATTGAAAATGACTTTAAGTGTGTAGTGTTTAATACTTTCTGTGTGGTAGTCATTTTTGATCACTGCACTCTACTGTCACTATGGTCAACTTTAAACTGTGACCAAAATACATTACATCAAATAGTGTTTGAATTTTTGATTTTGTTGTTGTTGGTGGTAATGGTGGCTTGATCGTCAAAGCAAGACATAACAGAACATACAGACACTGAGACAAGCACTGAATTACTTTCAGACAGACTGTTTGGTAGTTGTGTGTTTTTTAGGGGTCCAAGCAGCGAAGCTCATTGCTGGAGCCCTATTGTTTTTGTTCTCATTATGCATCTATTAATTTTTTTTTTTTTCTCCGCTAAAAGTGTTTCGTGCAGCAAAAACCGTGAGACCAGAAGTCACCAGAATTGACAGATGGATTGCAAATTCCACCCACTACTCAGGCACATATAATGACACTCATTGACCTCAAGGTGACGCTGTAATAATCAGGTTTACATTTTTGCAATTATGTAGAAAACAGCTCAGCCTAGAGTCAAAATGATTTCATCATTTTAATCTCTCAAGTCATCTGCATCTGGTCTTCTGCTCTAAAAATGTCAAATATTGCGATTTATTTCCTCAGTTTTCTCAAAATCTTATTTTCGACATCTCATTAGAAACCGCTGGACCAATAGTCCCAAAATTTAGTCAGGATCATCTACAGACTTCACTGATCTTAAGTGGTTAAAGAAAGTTCGATACGTCAATCCATTTCAGTTATACAAGCCAATCGATTTTTAGCAAAATAGCAACAAATGTAGTCATGTGAAACACATCTTCACTGAGGGTCATAAGCTACATCAAATGTTTTTGTTTCAGCTGCCTGAACCTACCAACCTGCATTTAGTGATTTTTGCATTTTATTGTAAAGACTTTGTTGACTTGATTTACAGTATTTACATCATATATTGTCATCTTTCATTAATGTTGGAGATACATTTCAGCATCATAAATGAGCTGCTATTTGAGTCATTTCTTCAACCTCTTACCTTTGAAGTTATGGTAAATGTTCTACAGATGGACATCCATCATTAACACACCCCAAAACCTGCACTGGATGTATAAAAGGAAAGGCAACCACTGCAGACAACTGTGTTTTGAAGATCGTCTGTAAGGTAAGAGGGTTGGGGATCTCAAAAGTTAGCATTTGGACAAATAATTGTTTAATCTGTGTTAAGATTAATACATAATTAACTGCACATTGTCCTAATTGTAACATGTTTTCCTTATTTTCTATTTCACTTTTTATGTAATTGACTGTTATTATCTCTAAGCCAAAATGGTGAAATATGAAGTGATTGTAACCACTGCAAACTACAAATAATGTCTTCATTAAACTAGTGGGCACAGTTGGGGAGAGTCCTGGCATGTGGCTCACAAGCATGGAGGGGACTGCCAACTTCTACCTGGGAGCAGTGAGTCTGGATTATCCCTAGATGTCACACTTAATACTGAAATGTGCAGCATATGTCCTTAACTTGCATACTACAGGCAATGTTTTAGCACAAATAGTCCATTATATTGCTGTGTGGCGATCAGGTCATTAGCCTAAATGAGATTATAACACATTAGAACTATAATATATAGCATATTAACACCTACACATGTTAGTGGATTGACCTCACTCACAAATTTTTTTTTTTTTTCATATTTGTTTTGTTTTTAAATTCCTTAAAAAAGACATGGCATGGGATCAGTCAGACAGCCTTTTGAATGTTTTAAATCCATCATGCCAAATTGTCCAGACAACTTTAAAATGTATTTCTAGACGAATACTGAAAAGCTTGAAAGAGTTTCCAACAGCTGCTCATATAATAATTGGTCATCTTTCTCGGTTACACTTTTTGCTTTTGAATCTTCAAAAAACTTTCTCAAAAAATTTGGGAAAAAGGTTAAAAAAAAAATACTGCCGGAAGAGTTTCTTACTGATTCTGAGTATGACTGGTTGATGGCCAAGATTTTTGTGAGAAGTGCAGATTTCAGCGAGCATCAACTCAATGCTCACCTGCTGCGCACTCATCTGCTGGCTGAAGTTTTTGCCGTGTCACTGCTGCGCAACGTGCCCATGGTGCATCCACTGTACAAGGTAACTGCAAGGGAGAATACTGAACTTACTGTTGTTATAGATTTTTAAACTTGCTGATTTTTGTAACTTCCAAAGTTGATGATATTTCACACTGCTAAATGGTAGAGAAGCATCACAATTTCTGACTTTGTAATAGTAACAAGTAATAGTGTTACTAACAGAGTTCCCTCTTTCCTTCAGCTCCTCACACCTCACACTCGCTACACTCTGCAGATCAACTTCTAATATAGTAATACAATAATATCTAAACAATGTTTCTTTTTTTCCAATATCATGTACAGTATTTGTCTCTAACTATATTCCTTACATATTTGACTGTTCCCTAGTTTGCAGCTTCTGGTGGAAAGGCTATGATCACAATCCTGAAGAGATCACTGTCCTCAATGACCTACAGCTCCCTCTGTATACCAGACGACATTGCTGAGCGTGGGCTGGAGGCTGTGCCGAACTTCTACTACAGGGATGATGGACTCAAGCTTTGGGATATCATCCACAGGTATTATAGGCAGCTTCCATTCGTCATTATGTTTATAATTTGTATGATATTGGTGTAAAATCATGGATGCTTTAGTGGTGTGTAGTTGCCATATTATACAATATAAAGACTTACACCATATTAGGGTTAGTTAGAATGCATTTACAGGCCATGAAGTACACTCAAGTGAAAAAACATGCTTTGAACAGTGTGTGTCTCAGATGAGGGTTAGGGGCAACATCAGAGAGTTCAGTACAGGATTTGTTTTCCATTTACACTTGTAGGGAAAAAAGTCATGAAATATAACTAGTGTAGTTTAATGCCAGAAACCAAGCAAACAACTGAATCACAT
Source organism: Siniperca chuatsi (assembly GCF_020085105.1). Taxonomy (NCBI): domain Eukaryota; kingdom Metazoa; phylum Chordata; class Actinopteri; order Centrarchiformes; family Sinipercidae; genus Siniperca; species Siniperca chuatsi. The sequence continues at coordinate 13,075,000 of NC_058044.1, forward strand.
GCTTTCCTCAACTGAAGTGATGGTAAGGAAGACAGGACAGATCAGCTGGCCAGCACAAAGGCTACACATCTGTGATAATGAGATTACTCCAGCAGGGAGAACCAATCCCCGCAGGAAAGCAACCTGAAAATACAAATGTAGGATTAGAGGGTAAATTTTACTCCATTGAGTTAATCCATAAATTGTGCTCCACTCTCTGGTAAATGATGCCTGGCCCGGGGAATCCTACTTCACAACGAAAGCCAAGCCTGATATTCAGACTGATTAGCCATTTCGTTACCAATCTTTTACTTAGATTTAGACTTTCTGTGGAGTGAGGGTTTAATTTTTCCACTACTGATCACTAGTGACCAAAGTATCTGGCTGGTCTGCCATAATTTACAGTTGCTGCTTGAGGCTGAGGCTGTATTAGCCAGTGTGCTGTAAACTTAAGTCAAGCAATTTACTGTACAGAGAATGGCAGCCAATATTGGAGATATATGTTGTTATATTTGCCGTTTAAATAAGTGATCATGCACAGCAAGGTGTCCCGACATAGAGAAATTAAAGAGCCCAAATCCTGCCCTCTCTATTAGCTAGCTTGTGTAACTTAGTTGGTTTTCTCAAAAGGATTTCTTTCATCAGTCTTTCTGAAATGCTGCAACATGTGTGTAGGGTTTTCTGTCCATAATCTAAAGGTATCAACAACTAAACTTCTGCTCTTTACCAACATTTTTTTTTGCATCAATTCTTTCCGTTAGTCCGGCTTAATGCAATCTCCTCTGAACAGTTTATGGTGAAACACATGCTCTTCTTTCACTGTCACCAGAGGTGCTGCTGGAAGTTTTGTGGCCCCTAATGATAGCTCACTGGGTCCTGAGACACTCAGTTGCCAGTGTATTAAGTACACCTAGCTAAAAAATAATGTAGTCTAATACAACCGCCCTGTAATAAATCCTACCTTCATGAAAGTTATAATGTTCAGTTTTTGTTATAGCTGTTTTAAAGAGGCCTCCATAATCATTTTGCAGGCTGCAGTTTGTGGTGCTGTTGAATTGTATTGTGTTAAACTGAGAGGTGGTTCTAATATTAACAGTGGCCTACCCCTCGCTGATGTAAATGCTGTGGACAAAATATTAGAAACACTTCTCAGTATAACACAACACAATGTCAAAGGCCAGGTTTTAAGTAGTCAAACTTCTGAATGTCAAAACATCTACTTTGACATCACCAATGGGGTGTTACCTCAGCTTTAATATGCTCAGAGTCTCAACCCATTAAGAGCATTTTCAGCTGTGTTTGATTTATTGTTGATTTGCCCTTTAAATGCCAAGTTGCCCAGGTATTAAATTAACAATGCCTTAAAGAGATGACAGTACAGAAAATGTGTGCTCTAAACCTTAGCTACTTAGGCCCTTGATTGACTAGACTCTGACAGTTGGCTATGAAATTGTTTAAATGTTCCTGCCTGAAGTACTTTGATAGAGAACTTAGGCATGGTGAGTGGAGGGCATCCAAAAACTCAAGAATTGAAGGTGTCCTGTAGCTCGGACAGGTGATGTCCGAATATAATAATTTGTATTATGGCAGAGACTGTATTGGAACCAGAGAATATGAAATATCAATTTCTTTAGGACTTAAATAAATAATTCACTCACAGAAATACAATTATTCGCTTTCTTGCCAAGAGATAGGTGAGAAGATCATTACCACTCTCATATCTGTGCTTTAAGTATGGAGCTACAAACCAGAGGTGATTAAGTTTAGCATAAAAACTGGAAGCTCTCTCAAAAATATGCCTAGGGGTTGCCAGGGAACCATGAGATTCCAGGAAGTCACTGCGCCTGGTAACTAGCTTCAATTAGCTTAGCTTAGCATAAAGACTGAAGCAGGGGGAAAACAGCTAGCCTGGCTTGCTTCAAACTTCAAATATCAAATAACACCAGTTGACACATTGTATGTCTTTTGTTTAAGCCAAACTTGTCTTTTTACATTTGTTTGTGTTAGGCTTAAACAAAAGACATACTTGAACAGACATATTCAGACATATTTGAATTTTGAAGCATGCCAGACTAGCTGTTTTCCCCTGCTTCAGTCTTTATGTTAAGCTAAGCTAATTGCCACCAGCTCCATACTTAAGGCACAGATATGAGAGTTGTTTCGATCTTCTTCTCATCTAACTCTCAGCAAGAAGGTGAATAGACATGCTTCGAAAATGTCAAACTGTGTCAAATATTGCACCAAAGTCTTGGCCATTAAATTGTCTTAGAAAAGTGTGTATTACTAATATAGTATGTATAATTAACTAGGAACTTATCCACATTTTTTAAAGGTTTGTGCAGGGAGTGCTCAGCTACTACTACAAGAATGACGCTGAGGTCCAGCAAGACTCCGAACTGCAGAAGTGGATTTTGGACATTTTTGAATATGGGTTCCTTTCCCAAGCATCCACAGGTGGGCTTCAAAGAAAAGCTCTATCTTAATCATGATATTTGCATTTTTATTTTTACCATTATATAATCATAATGTAAACGCAATTCAAACTTTAATTTAGTCATCTAGACCTCTTCAAGTAATGCAGTTTATTCTCTCTAATTCGTAGGAATTCCACAGAGATTTACCACCGTGGTAGAGTTGGTCAAGTTTGTCACCATGGTGATCTTCACTTGCTCAGCACAGCATGCGGCCGTAAATTCTGGACAGGTGAATCCTTTTACATTACCGGATCATTACCTGATTACCTGATCAATTATAATGTTGATGTTGGTTGATGAGGTTTTTCAATTTTCTCTGAACTGGAGGGAGATGGATGAATTCTGGTAAAAAATAAAATAAAATTACATTTGAATTTGAGGATTGTTAGCTAGCCTTTAACATAAACAAGAGTCTACAGCCATGCTAGCAGGTCTGTGAGGCTGTACTTAGGCACAGTGGTGCTTTGAGCTAAATGCAACAAATGCTAACATACTCACAATGAGGATGCTAACGTGCTGATTTTTAGCAGGTATAATGTTTACTAAGACCACACTCTTAGTTTACCACGCTAGCATGCAAATATTTGCTAATTAGCACAAAACACAAAGTACAGCTGAGGCTGATGTCATTAGTTTTGCAGGTATTTGGTCATAAACCAAAGTATTGGACAAGAAAACATTTTGAACTGATGATGGCGCTAGATGAAAAGTCAGGGCATCACCAAAGTTATTACAGTTCATCCTGAGGGGAACATGAATGTCGGAACCAAATTTAATGGCAATCCAACGGAATGGTGTCGAGACTCTCAAAACCACAAATGTGAACTACATGGTAGTGCCAGAGGAAAAGTCAGGGGCCCTAAGGTATTAGGATTCATCCTCTGTGGACCATGAATGTATATACATATTGTTGTTCCAATTCATATTTTGTGGCAATACATCTAATATTTGTTAAATATTTCAGTGTGGACCAAAGTAGTGGACCAACTCACCAACAGATTGACATGGCATGGTTTCAAAAAGCATTAATCAGTCTGTCAATCATTCATTGCAGTATGACTATGGTGGCTGGATGCCCAACACTCCCATCTCCCTGCAACTTCCTCCACCGACCACAAAGGGGACAACAAGCGAGGCCACGATGCTGCAGACATTCCCTGATGTCAACACGACAGTTCAGGGAATGGCCACCATGTGGCTACTCAGCCAGCAGTCCTCTGACTTTGTAAGTGCCCAAGACTTCATGAAAAATTACATAAATAACATTTCTGTTCAAGTCTCTTTGAGCCACTGAAAAAAATCCTGCCCACTTGCTACAACTGTACATTATATTTCCAGTAGTTTATGTTTGATAAACATATTTTAAATGTGTCATTGATCTCATCAGGTCCCACTTGGCCACTACCCAGAGGACCATTTCAGTGAGAAGATTCCCTTCAAGCTGATAAAGGATTTTCAAGGAGAGCTTGAAGTGTTAAGTGTAGCCATTAAAGTCAGAAACAAGAGCCTGGAAGTCCCATACACGTACCTGGATCCAACAGCGGTAGAAAATAGTGTGGCCATTTGAGTATCAGAAGATGTGACCTCCTCAGTTGTTGGCCAAATTCAGCTTCATATTGACAAAAGTGAGAAAGTGAAGAGAAAGGAACTGCATGCTCTGTTTTTAACTGATTCTATAGTACAAGGAAATTACTGCATGTGATCATTGTATGCTGATATGTGACTTTTATACAGCCTACTTGGTTTAACTGTGGTTAAAATGTACTGTTTTAAATCATATTCCGCATCATTAAATACAAAGGGCATCCTATCAAAAGAAATTACAAATGTAAAATTCAAAATGTGAAGCTGCAGCATTGAGAAGTTTCTCATAAACACATGTATCTTTCATGAACAATGAACATGTGACAATTTGCTCTAGTCTGATGTCATTGGACTATATTTTATTTTCTGTCTCAACATAAGAATGAATGAATCAGTTACGTTTTTCTGGGACAACTATACAGTATGTGTGTTGCATAGCAGTTTTGCACTGATAAATTGCGCTACAGCTCAATCTGTATGTGTGTTTGTTCTGTGCCAGTGCAGAACAGAACAGTATTATATATTTTTGTGACAAACTGAAAATGATTTCATTGCATTGAATTGCATTGTTTTATTGTTTTAATTTTCTTTACATGTTACTGATGAAAAAACATTCAATCAAGCATTTGTCAATGAACTTCATGTGCTATAGAAATGAAAACAAACTTGCATACTGTATGAATATAAAATTAATGTGGCTGATTTGTCATTTAATAATCACAGCAAAGCCCTCAATAAACACAGTGCCAAACAAATCTGAGCATATTCTTCATAATGATTGAAAATGACTTTAAGTGTGTAGTGTTTAATACTTTCTGTGTGGTAGTCATTTTTGATCACTGCACTCTACTGTCACTATGGTCAACTTTAAACTGTGACCAAAATACATTACATCAAATAGTGTTTGAATTTTTGATTTTGTTGTTGTTGGTGGTAATGGTGGCTTGATCGTCAAAGCAAGACATAACAGAACATACAGACACTGAGACAAGCACTGAATTACTTTCAGACAGACTGTTTGGTAGTTGTGTGTTTTTTAGGGGTCCAAGCAGCGAAGCTCATTGCTGGAGCCCTATTGTTTTTGTTCTCATTATGCATCTATTAATTTTCTTTTTTTCTCCGCTAAAAGTGTTCGTGCAGCAAAAACCGTGAGACCAGAAGTCACCAGAATTGACAGATGGATTGCAAATTCCACCCACTACTCAGGCACATATAATGACACTCATTGACCTCAAGGTGACGCTGTAATAATCAGGTTTACATTTTTGCAATTATGTGGAAAACAGCTCAGCCTAGAGTCAAAATGATTTCATCATTTTAATCTCTCAAGTCATCTGCATCTGGTCTTCTGCTCTAAAAATGTCAAATATTGCGATTTATTTCCTCAGTTTTCTCAAAATCTTATTTTCGACATCTCATTAGAAACCGCTGGACCAATAGTCCCAAAATTTAGTCAGGATCATCTACAGACTTCACTGATCTTAAGTGGTTAAAGAAAGTTCGATACGTCAATCCATTTCAGTTATACAAGCCAATCGATTTTTAGCAAAATAGCAACAAATGTAGTCATGTGAAACACATCTTCACTGAGGGTCATAAGCTACATCAAATGTTTTTGTTTCAGCTGCCTGAACCTACCAACCTGCATTTAGTGATTTTTGCATTTTATTGTAAAGACTTTGTTGACTTGATTTACAGTATTTACATCATATATTGTCATCTTTCATTAATGTTGGAGATACATTTCAGCATCATAAATGAGCTGCTATTTGAGTCATTTCTTCAACCTCTTACCTTTGAAGTTATGGTAAATGTTCTACAGATGGACATCCATCATTAACACACCCCAAAACCTGCACTGGATGTATAAAAGGAAAGGCAACCACTGCAGACAACTGTGTTTTGAAGATCGTCTGTAAGGTAAGAGGGTTGGGGATCTCAAAAGTTAGCATTTGGACAAATAATTGTTTAATCTGTGTTAAGATTAATACATAATTAACTGCACATTGTCCTAATTGTAACATGTTTTCCTTATTTTCTATTTCACTTTTTTATGTAATTGACTGTTATTATCTCTAAGCCAAAATGGTGAAATATGAAGTGATTGTAACCACTGCAAACTACAAATAATGTCTTCATTAAACTAGTGGGCACAGTTGGGGAGAGTCCTGGCATGTGGCTCACAAGCATGGAGGGGACTGCCAACTTCTACCTGGGAGCAGTGAGTCTGGATTATCCCTAGATGTCACACTTAATACTGAAATGTGCAGCATATGTCCTTAACTTGCATACTACAGGCAATGTTTTAGCACAAATAGTCCATTATATTGCTGTGTGGCGATCAGGTCATTAGCCTAAATGAGATTATAACACATTAGAACTATAATATATAGCATATTAACACCTACACATGTTAGTGGATTGACCTCACTCACAAATTTTTTTTTTTTTTCATATTTGTTTTGTTTTTAAATTCCTTAAAAAAGACATGGCATGGGATCAGTCAGACAGCCTTTTGAATGTTTTAAATCCATCATGCCAAATTGTCCAGACAACTTTAAAATGTATTTCTAGACGAATACTGAAAAGCTTGAACGAGTTTCCAACAGCTGCTCATATAATAATTGGTCATCTTTCTCGGTTACACTTTTTGCTTTTGAATCTTCAAAAAACTTTCTCAAAAAATTTGGGAAAAAGGTTAAAAAAAAAATACTGCCGGAAGAGTTTCTTACTGATTCTGAGTATGACTGGTTGATGGCCAAGATTTTTGTGAGAAGTGCAGATTTCAGCGAGCATCAACTCAATGCTCACCTGCTGCGCACTCATCTGCTGGCTGAAGTTTTTGCCGTGTCACTGCTGCGCAACGTGCCCATGGTGCATCCACTGTACAAGGTAACTGCAAGGGAGAATACTGAACTTACTGTTGTTATAGCTTTTTAAACTTGCTGATTTTTGTAACTTCCAAAGTTGATGAACCATAATGTTTAAGGGTGTATATATTTGCAAGTATTTCACACTGCTAAATGGTAGAGAAGCATCACAATTTCTGACTTTGTAATAGTAACAAGTAATAGTGTTACTAACAGAGTTCCCTCTTTCCTTCAGCTCCTCACACCTCACACTCGCTACACTCTGCAGATCAACTTCTAATATAGTAATACAATAATATCTAAACAATGTTTCTTTTTTTCCAATATCATGTACAGTATTTGTCTCTAACTATATTCCTTACATATTTGACTGTTCCCTAGTTTGCAGCTTCTGGTGGAAAGGCTATGATCACAATCCTGAAGAGATCACTGTCCTCAATGACCTACAGCTCCCTCTGTATACCAGACGACATTGCTGAGCGTGGGCTGGAGGCTGTGCCGAACTTCTACTACAGGGATGATGGACTCAAGCTTTGGGATATCATCCACAGGTAAAATTCTAACTTAAACCTGCACTTTTACAAAATTTACTGTCATATTTGCTGTGCAAGTGATTTGTGTGTTTTGGATGAGCAAGAGAAAACAAGTGAGAAAAACAAAAAAATTCTACACGTAATAATAATGCTAGGGTCTTGGTGGGTTCATTTCTGTCCCCTGTGTCAGGCACAACTAGTGCCAGAAAGTCTTCTCAGTGCTCAGGTGCCCAAGAAGTGATGTATTTTACATATTTGGGAAACACACAAGTGAACTGAGCCAAGCTCTGTGGGCTGTTTTGAAATGCTGTAGACAGGCAACTCTACAGGGACTGGCTTCACTACCTTCACCAAATAATGTTTGGAAAGTTATAAGCAGCACAATAAACAAGCTTCCTTTACAAAATTGAAAGAACTCAAAGAGACAGCAGAAACAACAGTTACATTTTTAATAAGCATAATAATACTCTAACCCCAACCCCTAACAAAGAGTAGAACAACTCTATGTTAGGGTCAAGGGGGTTGTTAACAAGGCTTCTTGCGCGTTATCCCTTATGTTTCAATGTATTTCATGCTGATATGCTGAATTGCCGCAACAGGGAGCATCTCCAGGAGCTGCAGCAATGCTGTATTGCCATTTTCACGTGCTATGTGACATGAGTCCTGAAGGATGTCAAAGTAATGATACAAAATTGTAGAAAGAGCAATATGTTGGATGACCCTGAAAGGGCTGCAGTGTCTAAAACCTGATTATAATTTATCACAATGTTGTAGTTTAGAATACCTCATTTAAGTGGAGTTGTACTTTTCTTAAAAGCTTGTGAAGGGAGTGCTTGGCCACTATTACAAGAGTGACACTGAGGTTTGCCAAGACTCTGAATTGCAGAAGTGGATTCAAGACATTTTTGAACATGGATTCCTTTCACAGGTGTGCTTAAAGAAAAGCTGATGTTTTATTATTCAGAAAATCCTTATTTTATATTACTCTGCATAATACATTTATAAGACAGAAGGCTTCTTCTTGATTAATCTGAAAATATTAATTCTTGCTGTTTTCATGAATTCTCAGGAATCTTCCAAAGTTTTTGCACCGTGGCTGAGTTGGTCAAATTTGTCACCATGGTGATTTTCTTTTGCTCAGGCCAGCACTCGGCTGTCAACTCTGGACAGGTGCATCACTATAATCTATTATATAGGCTTGATCAATAATAAAAAAAATATTATCCAGTTTCTTTTTGTTTATCTCTTTGTGTCTTTTATTTTAAATTGAATTATGACACATAGCATTTACTGTACAGCACTTCACAAACATATATCAAATATTGATAGAATGTTGATATAATTTTCATCTTAAATGATATGGTTTATACATGATGCTTTTTAATATTTTTAATCTTTGTCAATGACTTGTTTATCACTTGCAGTATGACTATGGTGGCTGAATGGCCAACACTCCCGTATTCCTGCAACGTCCTCCACCAACCACAAAGGGGACAACAAGCGAGGCCATGATGCTGCAGACATTCCCTGATGTCAACACGACAGTTCAGGGAATGTCCACCCTGTGGCTACTCAGCAAGCAGTCCTCTGACTTTGTAAGTGCCCAAGACTTCATGAAGAAATACATCTATCAACTAATATTTGGAGTATTTAAACACTCCAGCAGTTTCACTGAAATAAAATGATAGCCAACCTAACTTCTGATTATATCTTACTGTAAATATTTCAACATACACTCTTTTTGTAACTGTATCTGCATATTTTTGAAATTACAGTTTTATTGACCTCATGTCAGAAAATAAATGTACCATAATAATGTTGGGTCATGTATTGTTCTTCATCTTGTTAACACAATGTTGCATTTTGGTCGCTCTCGGCCAGTACCCAGAGGAGCATTTCAGTGAGAAGGTTCCCTGCAAGCTGATAAAGGACGTTCAAGGAGAACTTGACCCTGCTTGGTGGAAAATAGTGTGGCCGTTTGAATATTCCAGTGAATGAATGGGTGACCTCCTTCCTGAGTTAGACTATGGACAGTTTGCTAATTAAGCATCTCTTTCCCCCCCATAGGGTTGGTGTCCTCGTGAAGGAATCCAAATTAGCCTTTAAACTTTCCACTGATGACTTTTCATATTGTCCTTATACTGTGATTGTCTAAAGCTCATTTTAAACCCTCTCATGGCAACTTTGCCACTGGGCAAACTCAATAAATTTCAGACATTTGCATACGAAACACACCTCTGCTCAACACAACTCTGACATAAAGTGAAGCTTTGCTTTGTACAGACACTGCTATGTTAGCAGTGAACAAATTTAATAATCCAAGCATTTTAGCAACAGTTCTGCAAGCTCGGTATAGTTGCTACTGATATTTCTGTCACCAAAGTTACAAATCTTGAACTATCCTGCACTGGTTATCCCAGCATAACTGAGTTTGGCTCCATCTGATCAAGTTTGTGCTGTGCTTGTGAAGATTTCTTTGTCTCGTGTCACCTTTTCCATGGCACTATTAGTGTTGATAAGATTCTGATGTTATGTCAATCCTTTATGTGGTTAACACCTGTACTATCATGCAATGATTATGTACCTTAAATAATAAAATAATAGAACCAGATTATATATCTCTGGCAACTTTGAAATCTGTGCAATTTGACTTTCATATTCTAGTGAAAAGAACACAAGCTGCCTGGAAGGTCGAAAACACATAACAAAATATATAAAACTCTGTGGTATGCTTGAGAAAATGATCAGCAACAATGTAAAAAATATGCAATTTGTGGTATATTGAGTAAAAGCTGTAAACACACTGGTATGGTCTATCAGTGAGTTATTTGTATTCAGCTATCTAATATCAAATCAAGTAAGTCCTACAGAATAGCAGTCATCCTCATGTTACAGTAAGTTTGCCACTTGGATGCTAAATTCCATCAGAAACAGATGGAAATTGACTTTGTTGGTGGAGCTGCATAGATGCTCTTTTGCTGTTCATTTCCTGCTTAGATTTTATTTAAGTATACAGTCTGTTACTCCCTCTACAGCATAAATGCAATTGTGTGCTCATGTGTGAGTTCTTTCTTACTGTAATATTTTGACAGTAAAGAAACAGCATGAGTAGTATTAGTAGTAGTACAGACAGAGATGTTTGTAATACTGACAGTGAGGATTTTGGCTGTTTTGAAAAGTCCTGCTTGTTTGCCTCTTTGTCAGAATACTCCATCTTTTTTTTTCTTATCAAGTTGGGGTTGTGGTGGAAACAAAGTGAGCGGCCAATGTGTTCATTCCTCAGCAAAGTCCTCCCCCTCCCTAGGTGAAGTAGACCCTCTTCAACCTGGAGGTTTCCCTCCATTTGGTTCATCAGTGCAAGTTTTGGAACACATCCAAAGGGAATGTAACTGAAGGGTTCACAGGCAGCCTGCGGGATTGCTGACGTTTTCACACAATCGACTGGTGCAATCACGGCCAGCAATGCAGCATAGCAATCTCAGCTCTTGTGTACATCTGCAGTGAAATCTTTCAGTTGCTACCCACAGCTTGTGACCATGCTGCAACAACTCGTGCAGTACAGCCTATGGACAAACCTGTTGACCTTAAACCCTGACTTAGTAAATGAAAACCTCCATCTAAGGTAACTGCTTTGCCCCAGTCTGGATGGAGCAGAGACAACAGTGTCAACAGTGGCAGCTCGGTGATATCCAGAACCTTCAGCATTTCACATCCAATATCATTCACCCACGGCACAGAAGAGCTTTCAGACTTCCACAGCAATCTCTGCCAACGAGAACCCTGAATTTTCCTATCCAGAGGGCATGTCTAACAAGTCCCTCACAGTGGTCTCTTTCACCTTCCAACTTTATCCCCAATTAATTTCCACATCCCCTCCTCTTTGAGAACATCCAGTGGTCATCTGCTCTGACAGCTTCTCTGTTGAGTCAGTATTGCCAGCCTAATCAGTAATCTGGAAGACGACAGATTACTGATAGCTCTAGTGCCTGACAAAGACCTCTTTTAGATCGAAATGTGGCTCTGTTAAATGAAATCTACTGGGAGCTATTAGAGCAGTGTGCAAATCTTTTGTCTGACTTCAGCATTGTTAGGGGCAAACAGACAATAGTTATTGTAATAGACAGATTCATCCTTTTGATCATTCACAACACTAAAGCATTAATGTCTACAAAAGGAGCTGGGTATAGGAGGCTACGAGTGACCAGACTGCTCTTTAATAACTGCAGTAAAAGAGAGACAGAAGGTCAGAAAAATTGGCACTCAACAGGCGAAAAAAAAACTTGTGGTTGAACGTCCTTCACTGTGCACTTCCAGTAATGAGATAATATTGTAATACAGTAGGTCCAGTAGCAGTTTTGTAAAGCTCCACTATTTGGCAATATCCAACCAATTGAGTTTTAAAGGTAACCCTTGCCTATCTTTGTTTGCCCTGTTCTTATCGGTTTAGCTCTGTGAACATTCCCTCATATTTAACTTCATCATTTATCTGCTTTTCTGACATTCATCAATGTCCCATTAGCAGTGATAAATTTCTTGTTTCCATGGAACAAGCGTAACAGAGTCTGGGAAGGTCTTTTGCATTCATTTAGCCAGAGGCTTCATGCTTTATTCTATATGACCTGAAAAGGTGTTTGATATTTCCTTCTCTTTTTATGTTCTCTGCCACTTTCTGTGTGCCTGTATGTGAGAAGAAAAGAGACAGAAAATGACTTTGCTACCCTCCTAGAGACACACTGAAGAAAACACACGCACACACAAACACAGAGATGCACACATTTGTGTTAGCCATTGCCTCTGCCCTCTGGATTTCTTTCTGCTATAATGGTTTATCTTAATAAAGGGACTGTTTGCTTGCCCTTTTTGTCCCAAATAAGCTGCCCCAAGGGAAAATGATTTTTCTTTTTTTTTAGCGTATTTCATCACAGGTCAGTGACAGGACTTTGGATAATCATCTGTTTGGAGACTGATCTAATATCAAAAGTGCAGACCCTATTTGAGCAAACAGAAATTTGATTCATTTTCTGTGTTTGCTGTGCGTGTGTGTATGTGAGTTATAGAGAGAAAGAGAGAGAGAGAGAGAGAGAGAGAGAGAGAGAGAGAGAGAGACAATATCCACGATAACCATCCCTTTAGAGGTCATCAGGCTATTTCCTATTGGCCAGCAGCATGAATTCACACTCCAAAGTTCACCAAAGCTGAACTTGTGAAAACTTTATGCAAGTTTAATTCACTGCTGCGAGCACATCCACTGATTTAAATGTTTCCACTTACGTGATAATATATAATGAGGTATCCTGAAATAAGAAAATGGACAAGGTGAAGGTGAAGTACATCGCTTTTTTATTGCATTTATACTGTACCATGGCCACCTATCATAGAAAAGAGAGAAAAAACTGGAAGGCTGTGTTTATATCAAAGTAGTTAGTTTGAGCCAGTTAGGTTCGAGGAAAGAGGCAACCAGTAATGTAGTGTGAAGGATGTATTGTGGTTGCTCACTGTTCAATATACTTTGCACACTCATTTACAATCATGATCAAATTAATAACTGGAACTATGTTTGAGGCTTGCTATTATTTAGTTTTATCTGCCAGTCTTAAGACACAACTACACTCCATGGCCATGGTATAAATAAAGAGAATGTATCTTTGAATGTCTGTCTGAAAAAATCGAAGCATGCGTCCTTCTGCCTTACCAGTCTGCAGACTCTAAGTTGTCTGCGCTCCATCATCACGTTGTGCCTGCAAAGAACTTTTTTTTGCTTTCTTTTATTTAGAACATTTTGTTATGTGCTGTGCTCTCCATTGCATTTTTCACATTTAATTTCCCACAAAATAATTCAACTTCGTCAAATTAATTCAAATGACCTTAATCTTTTAATTTGCATAACATTTAACAAGGCCTTCTGTTGCATACGTATTCACAGTCTTGAATAAAGTATTTTTTAAGGATTTGTCAGTCCCTAAAGCTGAAATAATAAATTATTCCTGTTTCATAAAATAAATCTCAAATCCCTAATTGTGCCAAATTAAGCAAAGTGGCCTGTAAAGAGTAAAGAAACTGATAAGAGAAGAAAGTTTGTGAACACACTTGTTGGGATGCAGCAGTAATTGGATTTTGTTATGAAACTGGTACTGTATAAATCAAGCACAGTCATTCCATATTAATGACATAAATAAGAGAAATATTGTGATCTGATACTTTGATCATTTTACCCAGCCCTTGTGTAAGAAAGGCAGTTTGAAGTCCTGGAGCATCATTATATTAAAGGTATCCTTTTGAATTTTCACTCTACACAAACACAGTTTTGTTTGTTCCTCAGCAAAATACACAACCTTAGGGTTTAACAAACATGATGAATATATCTCCTACCTCTTCAGACATTTACTAAGGTTTTAACATGATTAAACCTGCATTGTTACTGTAACATCAAATGGCTACCCTCTTCTTCTCCTGTTTTCCTGGAGGATTGCCATCTCTTATGGCATCACCTGCTGTTGATATCCCTGTGCTCTTACTGTGCAAACAGTACAATGCAAACAACATGGGGACCTGCTCATCAAAACATAGCTCGACAGCGCCACTAGTAGTCAAAAACAGGATACCTTTAAAAACTTTACGTTTTACTTCAACTTATCTTTTAAACACTGTGTTGCTGTCAGCTACTACTGTAGGAAAGAAAAATGATTTGTTTCATCAGTCAAATGAATTTTATTTACATACTGGTCTGGATAAATCTGAATTTGGTGAATGCACCCATGCATACAGAAAACCTTAAAATTCCAGCAGATGCCCTTCATTATCACAGCATACAATATGTAACTATGTGCTTTGCAAGTTACAGATAGAGCATTATACCATAACACATAAACATACACATTTTGTGCACTTAAACACAGCCTTGCACTACACAAGGTTTTCATCTGTATACATGTTCTTTAATTAAAAGTTGAAATACCAACCATTTTGAAATCCAATTAATATTTGTGTATGAAATTACATAACGTATAAACCACACAACAAATGGGATTGTAGATCTAGAGTATGTACACACAACTACATTTACAATAATACAATTTGTGAAAGCCTAAAAAGTTGTTGGTACTGTCTTTATAACAAACTGCACTTAATATAACAAAGCACATACATATAATAGAAAGTAACTGTTGATTTGCAAGTGTCCAGAATCATACACTGATTCTGTTTGACACATTTCAAGTATCTGAAAAACATGACCATGGAGCATTTAAACAACTTTAGGAGGCTTCAATAAAAGATCAGGGTAGAAAAGGTGCTAAATTTTTAAACCCTCTTCTACCAAACATATCTTTGAAATACTGTGACAACCCAAAGAAAAGCTGCGCCATTTCAGTCAAAACTGTGCTATAGAAGAGTTGCAATGCCAAAATCTCAGATTAGACCAACAAAAGCAGGGCTAAACTGACTCTCTAGTTGGTTTTATACTTTGGGTCTATATCAGATTTGGAGTCATCTGGATTAGAAAGAAATTATGACAAATACAATTTGTCTTTTATATACTTTAAAAAAAATCTCTAATCCTCAAAGCAATGTAACCATCAACCATCTCTGACATTTTGCTGATCAAAATGCACCTCTGGCCACTTATTTCAACATCAAGCAAATAAAAAGCGATGACTTGTGGTTAAAGGATCAAAGCAAGGCAAAATCATACTCCTAAGTGAAGGAACGATCCTCTCTCCAGGAAGAAATAAAGTGAATGTGGGCCTCTCAGCGATATGGCTGGAAGGCTGCCAGGGCTGTGTTATGTGGAGGACATTTCCATGGTAAGTAGGTACATGCAGGTTTAACAAGGTGATGGAGTGAGAGGGAGGCTGAGAAGACGGGGGTATGCTGCTGAGATCCGCCCATGATATTCGATTCAGTCTTTTTATTCATGGACAGTCAAGAAAGAGAGACCCACTGTTCTGCAGACGCACAATTTTTCAGATATCGTTCACATGATGGCTGGGAGGGGCGGGGAGAGGAGATCAGCGAGAGCCCAGGCAGAGTGAGGGGTTGTCACAACAGAGTCAGTTCTCTTTGAGATGATTTTCCCTCTTGTTTTCTTTCTGCCTTTCTCGGTTCTGTCAGTCAGAGTCTCCTCAGATTGTGCTCCTCTGTGCAGGAGCCTTTCCTCAGGGTGATGTCGTCCACAGCCATCTCACCGCTCCTGCCTCGCCCACGCTCCCCCTTCAGGATCACCTGGTGAACAGCAGCAATGTGCACACTGAGGTACTACCACTGAGGAACAATGACCACATGCTGCTTTATGGTGAAAGAGGACTTGCTGCATTTTTACTTCAAGCGGAGGTCAATCTTAAATTTTACAGATCCACTCTTTTGAAATGCAGACTGATTTATTTTTTATGAACAGGAATACAGACATTTCTCTTCACTACTATCAAAAATGTCTGTAGAAACAATCAAATTCTCACTGTATGAGTGAACTTATTTGACATGTTTATTGTTATACTTACACTTTCCAGGCCTGTGCCCCATAATGTGATTTGGGTGTGTCTCCAGCCATTTCCACCTGTCCGGCCCCAGACTGCTGGACTGTACTGCTTTCCCTTCTTCACAAACACTTGCAGCATTCCCACGTGGTGGCCTGCCAGCTTGTGCCGGAATGACAGACACAGATTGCCGTCGTTCCAGGGAGGGGTGAGTGGGAGGACCAGCCGGGCCCCTCGCCCAGTCCTCTTGTTGCCTACCTCAGGAATGGTGAGGTAACGTCCACCTGGGGAGGCATGTGACGGACGTTACGGTCAATTAATGAAAATAAACTTAATTTTAATTTTTAGCCAAAATGGACAACACTAAATTGTATTTATTGATAACACTGGACTGTATGTTAGAAAACGTGGGTTTAGGAAATGTCCCACCCTGCTGTGAAAATGCTGCACCTTTGTCAGTTGCTCCACACTTGTTGACTCGCCCTATAATGTATTATTGTAGACTTGAAAATCACTTAATAATAATAATATAATAATAATAAAATGTGTATGTGATGTTGCACTATTTTTAGTGAATTGTCCTGAGTCAGTGGAACATTGTTTCTGTTCACAAGTTGCTGTTGAGTTTTTCCAAATGTACTGCAAACTTGTGAATGCAATTTTAGTTTTATGCTTTGAGTAATTCAGCCATTCACCTCATTTTATTTGGGTGGCAGGACAACCAACAACTGAACCTAAACAGGCAGCATGGCCTATTACTGATATATGTAGGTATAAGTAAGAAAATGTGGAGTTTTTTGTAATTTGGGTGAACTGATCCTTTAATGTGTAGGTAGGTCTGTCTGTTTGTCATAGCACACACACACAAAAATTTCATCCTTGACAGTCAAGTGTAGAATTTCTAGAAGAGAAGCTATGAAAAAATAACAATTGACATTTGAAAAAGTCTTAGCCCATTTATGTGTCTTCACTTCAAAATATAGCCAGTTGCTGGTAGCAAATTAATTTGTATTTATTAATTAATGCATTAGTTAGTGGTAGTAGAGCTATATAGTTTTAAAAATTTAAATATGAAAGTGCTTCTGGGTAAAAGCTGATTAATGCTGATATATTTTGCTTATCTAGCAGATCCATGTAGGGCTGGTGTTAACCACAGGGGGTGCAATGTGTATCTGTAGAGGCTTTCTACATAAATTATGAGCCCCCTCCAAATCTGTGCCAATCCTCTAACAGCCATGAGTGTTTGCCAGTGGCTGTCTATCAAAAGAACTTAAAGTAATGAAAAGTAAATAGTTACATGCTTCACAACGCACTGAAGGTGTTGTAAAAGCCGTGTATAGGTGGACACACACATATCCATAAATATGATTATTCAGCTGTTCTGATTAAATATGTTCACTACAGGCTACTGAAAAGTGAAATGTTGCCTCTTAAATGGAATTACTCTAAGTCAGGGCTCAGCTTATGTTTTACTGTAAATCATTTTCCAGGGAACTTAAAGGTCTGGGCCCAAATCTTTATTTTCTCTAATGAGTGAGCACAAACTTGGCTGAAATGAGGCCTCGGTCTGAATGCCTGGAAACACATTAGTAACTGCAAGACTAAGCCAGTTGGCAGAGGAAGCCAGATGTAGTTAGTGTCGCTTAAACAGTGCCAGTACGCTGCACTGTTTAGTCTTCACACCCCATCTACTGAGTCCTCTCAACATAATTCATCACATTTTCTCCTCGTCTGAACCCCAAGAAAAACAGTGTTGTGTTTCCATTTAATGTGAGCCACAGGTATCATTGGCGGGTCGCGTAATCCACTTCTCATTAGCATCGCTTTGTAGAGCAAAGCACTAATCTGCAGGAAAGACAAACTACTTCAAGTAATTTTCATCTTGACCTGTAATTGAGTAGAACAAAACTGAGCTGCTTAGATTGTATGACTCTGTGGGAGTTTGCATATGTGTGCGTCAGTAAAGGAACGCAGCTATTCTCATTTCCACTGACTGCCATAAAATAAACAATTTTCCTTATTAGAGCGTGTGAGTAAGAATAGTTGACCCTTGCCCTTCAATTACCTGATGGATCAGGCGTTGTCTCCCAGTGCAGGTCTCCGTCTTTGTCCCTGATCCAACCACAAAGACCATCATCAAAGGAGCAGCTCAGATACCCCGACTCTGAAGAGATTAAAGCACACTTTTCAGAAAAGTGGAGAATGCACACACATGCAAAAAGGCTTCAGTCTGCTCTCTGTAATGCTTCACAGGAGCTCTTCTGTGTGCCTCTAATGTTACTGGGAGCAAGAGGACTGTTGAAGCTCCTTCTGATGAGCATGATGATACAATAAAAGTGTAAATATTTGTTTTTATGTTGTAATCTCGAGCGAGCTGGTGCATTGAGGAAAATCAAGTGGAAAAGAAGCAGCATAAATCGCAAGTGGAAATGCATTCATCTAAAAAATCCCAAAAATGTGTATGAGTTGCTGGAATTGCTGATATTAGTGTGTGTGTAAGTGATTGAGTGTACTTCTACACATATAGCCTATTGTATGCATACCCTACACCATGATAAAATACTTTATAGTTACAACAGAGAGTCATAACATTCAATGACTGATGATTTATTTCCTTGCGATGATGCCTAACATTAAGGGAACGCAGGCAAAACAGTTGCGGTATCATCCATGCATTGCTGTATAAATTGGTTCAAAGATAAGAATAACATCCATCATTATGTCCCTGAAATAGGGTTTCCACAAAACACTTCTCAGTTCATTTTCTGAGCCAATGAAAACGCCTTCTCTCTTGACACTGCATAGCAAATGATGCACTGTGAACCAAAATAAACACGTAACTAAATCATTAGGCAATTTAATCTGCATACCATTGACATCAATAAATCACAAATATGACAAAAATGCTGTCTCTTCACAAAAATTATTTTCTTATTGTTGTCGTAGGAAGTCTGCATTGGATACTATGGAGCTTAAGAGAAGAGGACTGATGTACTTCCAGATGATCAATTAATCATTCAAGCAATCAAGCAAGCATAATGTGAAAAGTGGAAAAGTCTGGCAGTACATTCAGGGCTGTGAGCCATTATTTAAATGGATACGGCCAGATGTCATGTGTCACCTCCTGGTGAAAGGCCTATCAAAACACATCTGGTCACTATAATATCTTTGCCTCGGCAGCACCACTACAGGAGTTGATTGTCAGTTTCATTTTGCCCATGGCAAATGTGGCTCATCTGTCATCATTTTGATCTCTGCAGTCTGCTATGAGCAGGGCTGTTGCTGATTGTCTCTGTCAAATGTGTTGTGTTTACCTGGGTCGTCCTTGGCTTCATCTGCCGTGTTGCCGAGCTCAATGTCAAAATCGATGCCGAGGACAGTGTTATGGTCGTGGTTCCGAGGGACTGAGGAGAAAGGTGAGAGACGCAGATTTAGATAAAGGATTAACAGGTATTGTATTTGCTCACTGGCATCCCTGCTTGTGGCTATTGTGTGGCTTTGTTTCATTACTCTACAAGAACTCTACAAGGATGAATCGATGTCAAGGTTTAGTGCCTGCATATCCAGAGCTAAGCACATTTAACAGCACTGCACTGATGGCTGATGAGACCAGAATACCTGAGAAAACCTGCAGAAACACCAGAAGTCAAATGTGAATCATAACAAGGAAAAGGGTGATGGTTCATCTGATGCAGTGTCTGGGCGAATTTTGCCGCTACACAACCTAGAGCTACAGTACACACACACACACACATACAGTACACAGCCAGTCCTGAAATAGCCTCTTTCCTTCTCCAATGGGGTCACACTGCCCGAAATACCGTACCATAAGCCAAGCTGTCTTATTAAAGGTCAACTGACAAGTGAAGCATAGAAAGTTGTTTCTTTTACTTTTACAGTGACAAGCCTTGTGTAGCAAAATATGCTTTGGTCCTTTTAATCTATTAGAATGACAATTGCTTTAGTGGTTTAAAATGCCTTTATGAAGAGGTTCTTCATGAATAAAAGTATCAAAAAAAATGTTCATCTCATCTTCTTCATTACCTCTGCCAAGGAGGTTATGTTTTTGGTGTTGTTTGTTTGTTTATCTGTCAGCAGGATTACAGAAAAACTACTGGGCTGATTTTCATGAAACTTGGTGGAAGGGTGTAGCATGGGCTAAGGAAGAACCAATAAAATTTTAGAGCGGCTCCGAATCACGGTCAGATACACAAATCATTTTTCACTTTCGTTAACATTGCGAGATAGGTCAATTGTGAGCTGAGATGATGAGGCTTCAGCTAGGCACAAGCATATTTTAACATACTGTAATTTTAATAGTTTTGGAAATATATCCAGCTATATATAGTGGTTGCGCTTGAAGATTTGCATATCATAGAAGACAGGACTATTGGCCTTGGCGGAGGTCTGCGCGCTCTGAGTGCCCTTCTAGTTTTAGTATGTATTGCATGCCAAAAAGACAAGTTTTTTTTGGGGGGGGAGTTTTTCCTTTTCAGAATCAATGGTCTAAGGATAGAGTGTGCCGTATACAGATTGTAAAGCCCCTTAAGGCAAATTTGTGGTTGGTGATATTGGGCTGTATAAATAAAATTGACTTGATTTGACAAGTCAGTGGAATTTAATGAGGCAAACTATCAATAAAACTATTCCCAGCATCCCAGCAGATTCTTGCTCCTATGCCATGAATAGGCTGTAACCTGCACTTGAACCATCAGTCCCCCAGAGTCCCCAACATGTGCCCCCTCCAGTCAGCCTGAGCACTGAAAGGGCCCATCCCCACATTGGGTCACAACCAACTGGCAGACTGCGATGTAGTCTGACAGTCGAAGGAATCTGAAAGCGGGGAGGTCACACTCACACCAGGCTCTCCAGCAATCCTAGGCATCCAGGTCTCTGTGTGTGCCTGTGTTTGTGTGTGTCTGTGCTTTTAAGGAACAAAGCCCCCCTTGATTTCTTGGGCTCGGTCATAGAGCAGAAACACCAGAAGTCAAATGTGAATCGTATCAAGGAAAAAGGCGATGGTCCATCTGATGCAACGTCTGTGCAAATGTTGCCGCTACACAACCTAGAGATACAGTACATATACACATACACACACATACAGTACTCAGCCAGTCCTGAAATAGCAGATATATAAAGAGTAAATAAGGTAATATGCCAATTAAGGGAGCAGTAATTTGAACTGTGACTACAAGTAAAAAATAGCTGTGTTTGAATATCCTATCTTGACAGGATAGGAGCATTGTATAATTACTCAAATTCCGACAAAGAAACGGTGTAGTTTTATATGTTATATTTTTTTTCCTCGCTGCCATTTTGTATGTTATAGGGTCAGTTTAATCAAAGTACAAAACATGTAAACAAATAAACAAACAGTGAGATTTCTAACCAAAGTTAGGTGATCATTCTCTGTAGGTATGTCACATTGTCTGTATATAAAGTTATAAAGACACATCCAAATGACATAAAAAGAGATTTCATACAATGGAGGTGAATGGAATTTCAGTTGTGCTACTCAAACCATTGGAAATGTAGATATGAAAAACTCAACAACCAGTCTTTCCAGAAACAGTCTAACTTTGTATGATCCACAGACCTCACTGTCAGCAGTTTTCATGTGACTTTTTCTTCAGTAGAAAGTAGTTCAATTGAAAACTTTTTACAGCAAGGTCAGTAGATTATCCAGAGTAACTGGGACACTGTTTCTGCAAAGACAAATAACAAATGAAATTATAAATACAGCATACTTCTACTTTTTTATTTTTTCAGATGCAGTGGAACTGACTTTCCCTTTGTTGACATGATGTTAAATCATGATATTCACATTACTGTTTGTGGGTGAAAACCTTGAATCTCCAAATGCCAACTTGTATAGAGCTTAGGAAAACAGCCTTGTTTAAAACTTAATGTAAATGCATTTGTGACACAATAGAGATGATGTTGAAAGGGTTTTATTAGCCTCAGAGGTTTGAAGGTTTTCTCATCCTATATAGGAGCATGTACTCCTTTAAAGAGAAAAGTTTGGGGAAATATGCGTATTCGCTTACTTACTTACTTGAGAGTTAGATAATAAGATTGATGCCACTCTCTTAAGTATGGAGCTAGAGCCAGGAGGCAATTAGCTTAGCTTAGCATAAAGACTGGAAGCAGGGGGAAACTAGCACTGACACTGCAAGTGATGGGTGGAAGGACAAGTTGTTGTTTGCCAATAAATAGTTACAGCAAGTAACTCCTAGTAACTTTTTACATTTCTGTTTCTGTATGGATTAAACACATGATGCTAATAAGTGAGCTTTACGTGTGTTGGTGGGTGTGTTTTTGAACTTCGGGGAGAGCCAGGCTAACCCTTTCCCTGCTTCTTTATACTAAGCTTTATGCTAAGCTAAGCTACTCACCTCCTAGCTCCAGATTCATACTTGACACACGATACGAGAGTGGCATCAATCTTCTCATCTAATTCTTGGCAGAACATTGAATTAGTGCATTTCCCAAAACACTGAAGAATTTCTTTAACTACTCCTGAACTGAAAATAAGAAAAGGTTGGAGGTACAAGGTTTTCACGGGACACAGACTAAACTACACAGCTCTGAAAATTGCTCTGACTACAATACACACCTGCACATGAGGCACAGCTGAGGTGTTCTTCATGCCATGAGGTTCTTATTCAAATGATTCCTATTTCTGTCTAATTATTTTAATAATCACTCAGTGCTGTCTCTCTTCCCTCCCTCTCTTATCTTATTCAAACCATCTTCAGGAAGCTCTGATTTCTAGAACTGCTCTGCTGTAGTGCGAGCTATTAGATTGATGTCTCCCCCAAGCAGTGTAGACAGGTTTTAATGTAATCTTCTCCTCCTTCTTTCCTTTTTCTAATTATGTGATGCCATCTGGCATGATGAGTACTAGCCTGTACTTTGCTGTTGCATCTCACCAGATATTTCTATGTCAAAAGAGCTTAATGGTAGGTTTGAGTTTGCTGTGCCTACAAGTGAGCATGGCAGCAAAAAATAAGCAGGGAGATACTTCTATATATGTTCATTTTTTAGAGCAATTTTTACTGTTGTTGCATCTGGACTAAACATTCCAGTAAGTCTCACCTCCTGCTGCTTTTTTTCTCCATATGGCTGTGTATCATAATGTGCAAATTTACTGAAACTACACATTTGAGTAGGTTCTGGTTGATCTGTGTGTTGTATGTCGCGAGAACTTGGAGGATATACAAAGTTACATTTGAGCAATGCAAAACATTAAAAGGATAAAGCTGGCATTATTCTAGTTTTTTTGTTAATATCAACAAATCCCATGAAAATTCCAAAATCCAACAATCAGGTACTTAACAGTGATGAGGGAGGTGCAGCCAGAAAACAATAGGCCTGATTATTGATTACTGGGCCATCATGGAAACAATTAGGTCAGTTTCAGGTGAAACTAGGCAGGGTAATCAGCAGATACTCAGGTAGACTCCTTCCTGAGGGCAGGGCTTATGTAACACAGAGTAGCTTAAATTTCTGAGTTCCCGGTCCATTTTTCACAATTGAGAATGACTTCCGGATGGGAGCCGAAACGTCTTGATTCTGAAAACAGTGTCCAGATGACTAAGACTGAAAATCAACAATGTGTTCCAACTTCCCTATCTTGTTTGTGCCTCTCAATCCTTTAAAGTTCACTTATTCTTACTAGAAGAAGTTCCTAAAGCAGTTGGGCACTTTAGTTTTTAGCAAAGGTTACTCAAATAGTGTTTTTGTTGGGGATTAATGTGGATTAATATGCATTTGGCACTTGAGTGAGTATTTATGGCATGAACATGTATGTATGTGCATTTGACTTAAAATAAACTGGTCTTTTCATGGGATTTGTTGACAATCAAAAAAATATAGCCTTATCCTTTAAATACTGTAATAAAAAGTGTTCAAATCATTTATTAGATCAACTGACTTTGGCCCTGAGCTGAATGTTTCAGGCTTAACAAGTCACATGTCACAGGGATTATCTCATTAAGAAACAATTCACCGTTATGAAAAAGTGCATGCATTTAACACTGAGAAGAAAGCAGCAGATGATTGCAGTGATTACCTTCTTTGTTAAAGCAAAAAGAAACAATCTCAACCACCTCTTATTGCTACAGTAATTAAAATTAAATTCTATTATTTGGTTTTGATCGAGAATGTCAAACTCAAACAAAGACTGATGATGCATTTTGAATGTAATTGGTGTCAAAGATACATGCTTGGCAGAGAGCGCTGTGTGACGTGGATAAACAACTATCTGGCAGAGCACCAGTTTGTGTTTGATGAAGCCAAAATGATAAATACCTTGAGAGGAAAATATTCTTACTTTGACACTTAGCACCCTACTGCAATTAATAAGACTAATTTGTCATCTTGTAAAAATGGGCATTCTTTTTTCTCAATCTGTGTATCATACTGTAATATGAGGGTGGATATAGCTTGATTTGCATATTTATCACCTTGAATTCTCATATATGAGAGGATTAAGTATTACAGCAAGAAAACTACTTGTAAGCATTAATGCACAGCGCTCTCATTGGCATATATTGAATCTGATACTGACAGTGACCTTTGATTTCAACCATTTTCACCAGTTTACATTGAAAACAATCTTCAAATTACTTGCCAGATGTTTCATATTAAATCTGTCATGTGGTTAGCTGGCAGATAAACTGTTTACACATGGGAACTGACTGCCAACTGCTCAGATAAGTTACATGCACATATTCATGTGTTTGAATACAAAATTAATATGATAATACACATCATCTGTCAGGTAAACACCACTTCTGATTACCCAGAATGTGACATGTTTCATAACAAACACAATATTTCAGGATTCAGATGAAGAAATATGCAAATTTGCTCCAATTTGGTTAGCCGACCTGTCAGGGAACTGATGAAGATGAATTGTGAAGTGAAATAAGTGCTAAAGTTTGTGACCCAAAAGTAAACAAAAGGTTCACCTAACTATCAAACTTCAAAACACACAGATTAGAACCACCTAATACCACAAGTTATTATGTTTTCTGAGCTGCTAAAGCTGCTCTAATATTTTATATGAGCAATGTGTGTTTCTGAGTGTCCCTCAGCTATATGGAGCATTTTAGTGTGTTTCAGCTCATTGTTTTGGTTTCATGGCACAGCTTTCCTGTTTTGGTTTACTCTCAGCAACTAGCTTGTAAACACAGAGGAGCATTTAGGAGCCAGTTATTTCCCTCAGGATTTGGTAGAGACCAAAACAGAGTTAAAAAAAAGAGTGAATATGGGACTTATTTTAATCAGGTGGCCAGAAACACAACTCCAAATAAATGCTAATGTTGCTCCACATCTCCTGGATATGTAAATAGGCAACTGTTTGCTAACAGGTTAACCATGCCAGCTTTATGAGTGATAATATGCCAATGTCAATGTTGTTGTTTATGTACCGCCCTGAAGTGGCCAAAAATAAATTAATACAGCTTTAAAGGCTTGCTTACATTATTAAATTTTGAGTCCAAAAACAGAATGTGTGATCAGTTAAAAAAAGACGCAAAATGCTGAATTCCCATCTATAAATCATACCATTCAAATATGTTTGTGAATAACCTTAGATTTAGATGGTCAAGAACTTGTGTGTATATTTAAAAAGGTGTGAAAGGTACAAAAAAACATGCAAGAATGAAAGTCAGCTATGTAAAAATAGCACAGAATAAAATAAAAAGCTTACTGTGGACATCCCCTCTCTGTTTGGTGACCTCCTTCTGGATGGTGTTGTCTACTGGTGTGACCGGTGGCAGGGGCGGGGGAAGTCTGGTGGGAGCCACTGGCCTTGGTGGGATGTAGGGCTTGTGTGTGGGGACCAGTGGCTTCCTGGTTGGGACAAAGGGCTTCCGGGTGGGAACTGCCGGCTTGCCTGGAGGTGGGGTGACCTTCTTTGGAGGCAGAGGTGCTTTGGTCATTATTGTGGTTGTTGTAGTCGTGAAGGCGGTTGTTGATTTGGGAATAATGGGGAAGATTCTCCTTTGAGTCACTTGTGGGCGGATGGTGGTGGTGGTGGTCCTCTTCTGATCCATGTCGGGGATGCGGTTGTGATGATTTGGAGGCAGTTTGCCCGGTCTCGGGGGGTCAATAACCACCTTAGGAATGGCTGAAATAATAAGAGAATTCAAATGGAGCACTGAAATATGAGCACGTAAGAGTTAATGAGGCATAGAATTGCAGACTAACTGCAATGATTAGCCTGACTTTTGCAGAGGATTGTTTTCTTTCATCTACTGAGACTTCTCCTGATATCTATTAACTAAATGTTAACATCCTAAAACAAATTGGATGTCTCAAATCTCAAACTTGCAAGAGAGGCCCATAAAATCAGTCATTTTAGGGCTCTTTGTAAGACAATTGTGGACATATTTTCCCCACATTCAGTGAATTTCTGCTTTTGTGAAATTAATATTGCTTTCTGACTGTGGCCCTTTATCTGTTCATGTGCTCGTCCTGATTAGTAATTCTTTGTGTGCTCATAGCCAGAGGCCTTGCAGCATCAGGCTAAAGCTGCTCTGTGTGTGTGGAATGATCTCCACAGTCAAACAGGCTGCTGTGCCCCGGAGATCACCCTCGCTCTGCTGATGTCATCAAAGTTACACCTCCTTTTCCTTTGTTCCTCCACACATTCTTCACGTCAGGAGCAGAGACAGAGATTGGGGGGTTGGTGTGATGTGGTGGTGGTGGGGGCTTCATGAGGGCTTCATGAGTGAGGAATGAGAGTGGACAAAGGCAAGTGGTTTGAACTCAGTTATTGCCTTCTCAGGTTGCAGGCAGCTTTGATATGTGATACACAAATAGGATATTGACTCCCAGAGCACTTGTGGCTCACACCCCTTGGGCAGGCGACAGGGTGAAGTATTTGTAGCGCACTACGCAAGGAAGCATCCTCTCTGCTCTATGGACTGTTACACCAGTTGTGTCTGTTAGATGATTAAATAACTGTGGAGAATAAATGGCTTCTTGTCCACTGAGCTGCTGTAAAAACTGCAGACGCACAGACTAATGAACTAGTGTGTGTCAGCAAGCAAAATGAAACAAACTACCAGAAAAGATTGGATGATGACTCCTCTTTTTGGTTGATTAAAATGGCCAGATGTCAAAAATGGAGTCAAGGCTCACTCTGGGCACGTGATAAGGGAGCAGGGTGATTTAAGTAATGACTGACAGCCATTACAAAGAAAGGAATTTTAGTCCTGGCTCTGTGCTTGTAGGGCTATTCCTCCCTCTCTCTTGCTTCCCTACCTTTTTAAAAAACATGGGCAAAGAAAACAAAAATGTGAGGCCCTGTTCCTCTTTGAAAAAGTGAGCATCGAGGCCAGGGTCTTGTTCTAAATTCTTACGTTTGCAGTCGTGGCCCATTCCCCTGTAGCCGTCTTTGCATTTGCACTTGTATGAGCCTGGCGTGTTGTAGCAGGTGGCAAAGCTGCTGCAGTGGCTCTGACCTAAAGAGCACTCATCTACATCTGAAAGATAATGGAAACATAAAAACATTCAGCTGCCGGGTGCAAGTGTAAAAAGTTTCAGACATAACAGCAGAATATCAAAGGCTAATTGCTTCACATCCACTTCAAGGAGGGCTCAAAGTTTATGTTATATGTACTATTAGTGAAAGCATTGAAGTGAGTAACAGTGAACGCCAGAGCAAAACCATAAAGAGAGTTGTTTGGTAAAAATCTTCCCTGATATAGAGCTGCAAGGTCTTTGAAGCATTTTAGGAGCAACTGCCAAACTAACTATCACTGCTCAACCCTTTTTTTTGGAACGCCTAAAAAATGAATTAATGAAAAAATAAAGATTGAAGATGGTGTATTTTCCAGATGCTGCTAAGATTCGATGTAAACATGTGGATTCGTATAGAATATTGAGAACAATTTTTAGATGGCAGGTATTCATAAGTATGGTGTATTTAGCTGAAGTTCACTGCTTGGGCAAAATTTCACAACATGAAACAGAACCAGCAGTTTGAATTAGTTTTGCAGTGGCTTGGTGACAGTTTATTAATCTGAAGTATTCTGAAGTGGTTTCAGTTCCTCTTTTATTACCTATTTTCTTTGTTTACTACTTCAACTACGGAGTACTGTGTAAATGTGACAGAATGGAATCAGTAATCTTACTTCATGATACAGCCTCAACTGACTTTTTTATCTATTTTGATTTTAAAGACATTTTCAGTGTCCTAACCAGTGCTATATTTGAATGTGATACAGTAGGATCAACTTCTTAAAAAGTATAATATATTATATTATATAATATAGTATTATAGTATTATAGTATTAATATAGTATTATAAATACTAGTTCCACATTAAAAAATTAAAAATCTTTCCTTGCTGAACTGTAGTCAAGGGACAGTAAGAAAAAGATGGAATTTTGTACTAAAGACTAATTTAAAAAAACTAATTTTGGAAGATAAGCACTTGATTTGTCTAATTCAGACTGCTGAAGCCTCATATTACCTATTACTTACTATATGTAAGTAATTGTAACCCTAACCTTTAATGTGCATTTTGTTTGTGTGTGTGCTATCTTTTCAACTTGCTCCCTCTGTTTCTGATGTAAAAACAACACCTGCATCACTCAAAATAAATTGGTTATAAGTTAAAACATCTCAGCACATCTATGACTCGTGTAAGTTTTATCAGTAAAAGTCTCACTGCAGACAGCACCTGTGCATTGGTATTTCCCATTGATGTATTGCAGGTCAAAGCCTTCGTGGCACTTGCAGATGTAGCTACCAAAGGTGTTGATGCATTTCCTGAACCTGGGACACACTGCTATCCCTGCTGCACACTCATCCACATCTGCAAGGAAACACATTGGGAGAAGGTTATTACACAGAAGAAAATATTAAAATTAAAACATAATGTATTCATCATTTTTCACTAAAATTTTCTTTTAGACTTGGTCATATACAGTATATAACACATTCAAAATAACATATTGCAATGACAAACTTCAAGGTTTAAAAAGGCATTTTAATCCAAAACTAAACAAACATTTCTATTCATACCAGAAGACTTTTTCACCTTCCCTGGTTAGTATTCATTTATGAACAAAGAACATTATGTATTCTGTTCAGTGAGCAGAATACAATGCACACTACCTTGTTTCATTATTTAAAGACCTGTTCTAAGTGTCTCTGTTGATCACCTTTGCAGGCATGTGGCCATTAATATTTAGACACAGAGAGGCTCAAAGCATTTGCCTTAAAATCATTTATCATTTATTTGCTGCATAATGCAGCTGAGAAACTGTGGTGCTACAAGGACTGTTGTTTAAAGGGACCTTAAAAACACAGAGACACCTGGATCAGCTAGGAAAACAAGCAAGTGAAGTAAGTGGGTAGAGCTCTCTCAGACCATAACAACTACTGTTGAGGTTCTCATCAGCAAGGCACTTAATTCCAAACTGCTCTAGTGGAGCTGCTTAATGGCCAACAGTTGCACAGACTGCATCTGAATTATTTAGCTACTGACAGTGCAGTGGTGAATTATTATGCTTTACATAATACAAACATACACACATTTATACAGTCACTGTGTCTTTATACAAAATATAAAATTGCTTACAAATGCCTGCTTTTATGACTGTTTACATCTGGCTTTGAAGACAGCTCTTACTTTTCTTCCAAATTAGCAAATCTTTAAGCATTAGATTTAAACTCATACTCAGTCACAGTTACATATATGCCAGCCAATATTAAGCTTTACAACTGGGTTTTACTTGACAACTCGTCTGATACATTAAGCAATTTCTATGAGAGGCAGAATTGTAATATGAAGCTGTCTCATGCCGAACTTCTGCAACAATGCAAAAACATCAGTACACTTTGCCATTAATCAGAGGGTTTTGTGGCAGTTCTGTCACAGTGCAAGAACAAGTCTATACTTCCTTCTAGTGGATCATCAGACATCTCTCTTAAGGGATTTCTGCTCTAATCCATATTAAGTACACAAATAGCAGGTGCACAGTCTTATTAAAAATCTATTAGATATTTAAAACAGACTAAATTTCACAACAAATCATAAATCCACATCTGGCCCTATATATGTCAAACTGCTAAAAGTTACATTTTGGACTTAAGTGAAAGATAAAAGTAAACATTCTTCACTTTTACTCCTAGTTGCAAAGAATAGAAGCCAAAAATGAAATGTTACCGAACCTTTACACTTTGCTGTAAGTAGGAATAAGTTGCTTGATAAAAAGTCTTATTCTTCACCCTCAGTCAAGTACTTTCTTACTCCTAAGCTGGATCTTTAGAGCATTCTTAAGCATAATTCTTGGAAGCTTGATAAAAATAGGCCAAGGTCACTTTTAAAGCTACAACAAATATGTGTTGACACATTCAATTTCACAGCATCATAATGATTAAAAACAGCTCCCCATCTATGCAAACTCCCCCATCTAAGGCTCTGGTTCCTAGAAGGAATCACCTCCATAAATATGATTAGAAACTCTCCATAAAACATCAGCCTCCCGAGGGATGCGGAAACATTCCATTAAACTATCGTAACACCTGTGGCAGGCAACCTTTCCTTCCCCTCCTCCATCATTTTTCATGATTGATGTCTGTCCTGTTTTAGAAATCCGCCCCCCATTAGCCAGCCTGCAGTTAAGTGGGGCTGTAAGACAGCAGCAGGAACAGTCCAGTCTGGAACAGCCTGTATTTAAACCTGACACAGGTTAACTGCCTCAACTGGCCCCTTCATCTGTTAGTTACCCATCTGAGGAGTTGTGCCACTTAATAAAAGCAGGAGGGGAGGATAGGAGGAGGGTAGGGGGGTGGGCTTCCCCTGATCACATTTCTGCTGTATAAGCTGTAGGAAGCAAGTGGAAATAGTCACCATTTTGGTTGACAAGGACTGTTAAATTGCTGAGGTCCTTGATCAAAGCAAAAAAGACGTATTGGTAAATATTTTGGATGAATTTCAGCTTTGCTTGCAAAGAGGTTTTGTCTGAGTTCCCAAATTGCATTTTCACTGCCAAGTTTTCTTTCTTGCTCTGCCAAAACAGTTGCATTTGATTATCACTCAGCAAATTTAAAGGCTGAAAAGAACCCATTAAAAAAAAGAAATAAAACATTCTTGTTTGTGATGCTTTACATCAGTTGCGCATGGAAGGGAGTGGTAACATAAGGCTCAATTTCCAGGCCTGTGACGATATATAAAGACTGGGACGTACCAACACAGGTTCTTCCATCCGGAGCCAGCTGTAGCCCTGGCGACGGACACTGACATCGGACCTCTCCTTTCAGCACCTCGCAGCCGTACTGGCAGTTGGCCATGCCACAAGTGCGAGCATCTGATGGACACAAGAGAAACACAACATATATTAACACATGCTGGTGCCCCCTTCTCACTTTCTTTCCTTCTCACATCCATACTCATACTTTATCCTTATCCTCCAGCCAGTGTGTAAGACCAAGGCCACTCGCCTGCCTTTTCTGATATTAGCCGAGCTGACCCTGGGGTGCAGACAACAGAACAGCACACACTCTGCCGTTATTAGATTCCTGTGCTGCACAGTCACTGTGTGCTCACACCTTAGCCCACACAATTCTTCCTCACCCACTTTCATCCTTTCCTACACCTAAAGACTCATAATCCATCTCCACCGTATCGAAGCGCTAGTGTGCAGCACCTCTGTTGTTGAGCCGTGCTGGGGCAGATCAAGACCCTCCAAAACAATAATATAATGGAACGGATTTTGTTCAGCCTCTCTCAATAACGTCGGACCCTAAAAAGGAAATTAAAAGTGAGGCTCATGCTGCTGCTGCTACTTCAGCTGCCGCAGGCACCCTGGAGTACAGTTTGATGACTAAGGCAGGCCAGGCTGATTAAATGCTACAGTGATCTATTGATCAAAGCAGTAGCAGGGGAGAAAAGAGCGGCAAGGTGTTTAACACTATCATGCTATCATCACACAACAACACCTAGAATAGTTTGAGATTGCATCAAGTGTTGAGCAATTCAGACTTTAAAGGGGGGAAAATGAATTTTCATCTGATAAAAAAAGAACTAATTAAAATGAGGTACCGGGAGTCACGCCATCCTCGAGTGGAAACGTGAGGTGAAAATAGTTATCAGGTGGGAAACAGAATTTACAGGGAGACATGTACAGGCATCAACTCCTATTCTGTGAAATACCTCAGGGCAACCAATAAGAACTGCACAGTCACTTGAGGGTCTAAAGATTGTGTTTCTTTCAAATTTTTCATTTTAGCCCTCTTAGGGTTCTTCACAGGGGTTCTTCAGACTGTAGAGCTGCTATAATGAAGCAGATCAACACAGGGCTTTAATCAAAATAGTCTATCAAAGGATTGTGGGGATGCTGTCAGAGGTACTCACACAAGTGGGAAAATGTATTTTATAATAGAGAGCATATGTCATCAGCATTGCCTTGCGCAGGCATTCAGATGAATACATTTGTAGTGGAGTGAAAAACGGCTTCACAGTAGCACATCCAGGCTACAAAGCAGAAGCGAGGTTATGAAAAAAACAGATGAGGGAGAGAATAGATCAGGAATGAAAATATCATTTCAGACAACAATACAAACAGTGTGTACAATCACAGAGACATGTGTGTGTGTTTGTGAGAGACAGACTCACTTCCACAGGTCCCGTCAGGCATCAGCATGTAGCCGTTGAGGCAGTAGCACTTGTAACTCCCATATGTGTTCATGCACCTGTGTTTACAAGGCCTTGGCTTCAGCCCACACTCATTCAGGTCTGCAGATAGAGAGAGACGGCATAAGTGGACTAGAGGACAGATACAGAGAGAGCGAGAGACCCTCCTACAATTAGTGAAATTGTGAAATTAGTCAGAGGGCAAAGGTGAAGAGGTCAATCATGTCAAACCTCACCCATCCATTTATGTTTGGGTTTAAGGTGTCTGTCTGTCTGTGTGTGCGTTAATGTGTGTGTTTTTGAAGGGGTGGGGGTGCCTTCGAGGAAGTGAAGTGTTGCCATGTTCTGACAAGCCTGCAACTTCCCTCTTTGATGATTTAACAGGAAGCCAGTGTCAACTGTCAACCTGCCCATTACCTGCAAGTGATAAAAGATGATTTTATACCCTCTGACTCACCACAACTTCATTTGGCTGTAGCTGCAAAATCCAGCACTATTTCATAGATAATTTCAATGTTTTTATGCAGGCATAAAAGTAGAGAAATCTCACCCACAACAGCCCATGAAAATCTTATTAGAAAATGATGCTGTCTGACTTCGGAGCAGGGAGGGCTCCTGGGAGAAAGGAATATGCCCTCAGCTCAACACCTGTCAAATGCTTATGCAAATTAAAGTCATTATCCCCTTCTTACAGCAGACATTTTGACTAGTCAAACACAGGTGTAACTAATAACATTAATCATGTCTGCATTCCATTTATGTATTTCAGTCGCAGGGCCCTGGTGTTGTGTATGCTGCCTCACGGGAATGACATACTGACACTCCTGAATGGATGGAGTATTAATGTTATAAGTTACACCTGTGTACTTCCTGCTATGACAAGTCAAAGTGTCTTCCATGTGAAGGGCTTATAGTGGTTAAATTAAATAAATATATTTATGTTCATTTCTTCTTACTGTAGATTCCACTGAAATCTTATTTTAAGGAATGTAACTAAAGTAAGGTGACATCCACAGCACTGTAGCAAACCAACCAGTAAGAGCTTGATTTCTCTGTATGGCAGATATTTGGACATGTCATAGCATTAAATGCACAACATTAATTAGTAACTAATAAGATTAATTATGCTCCAGGTACAGGGCCTTAGTATTGTGCATGCTGGAACACTGGCATACCTAAATGGAACAGAGCCATCATTAATGTTATAAATTACACCTGTGCTTTTTCTGTAATGACAAGTCCAAATGTCCACTGTAAGAGAGGTCCATTGGGCCTGGTATTGTGCATGGTGGCATACTGGGACATCTAAATAAAACAAAGCTATTATTAATGGAACATTGCAGAAGGGAAAGAAGTCATTTTATAGTCACGTGTTCTCTTTACAGTCCAATTATCATGTCCACGACCATCCCGTTCATTTAAGTGGTCCATACAGTATAGTCTGGTTGGAGATAATTTATTATGCCTTCTAATGTAACTCCCTCCACCTTCCTAGTATCTTCCAATATTACCATTAGGTGTGTTTTCTCTCAAATATCACATATTGTATATCTCAGGTTCTACTGGGGGGCTGTGAGCTCAGGGACAGTCTGTTCAAGCTTTCTCAAAATTTGCTCCAGAGCATCACATGAGCAGAGTTGTAACGCCAAACTAAAATGCATGTCATGTTGAAATAATTGGTTAAAACTTGACATGAGTGTCCTGACTGAAATGTTACTAGTTATACCTGTGCTTTTCCTACTAGGACAAAGTCAAAATGTTTGATGTGAAAAAGACCAATGCATTCTAGATGCACACACGTTCTTACTATAATATTGATCATGCTGCCAGTAGTTGTGGTGGAAAGTCACTAATTACTCTCATTACTGTAATTGAGAATCTTTGTTGTATATTTGAGTACACTCAATAATTTATTTAAGTAGATTCTTGATTCTCTCTGCACTCATACTTTGAGAAAGAGAGGCATTATAGAGTAGCCTGGAGTTGTGCTGTTCTGACAAAGAGAGGAATATTTTTTTCATTTCAGTTTGCATCAAATGTATTTTTCCTCCTAAAGCAGATTAAGTTTTCTCATAAAGAAATTAGTGTCACTACTCTTGCAGATCATTACTAATTTGAAGAGGGACTGGATGGTGAGGCGTGTTCATACTGAACTGGTTATGGTTACCAGATCACCATCTTCATGGCCCCAGCTCTTGCTCACAGCCATTTTCAGAAGAACATCTCTTGAGTAGGTTTCAAAATGTACAGTATTCTTACTCTTCTTACTTTTACTAATACTTGGGAAAAGTAACAGTTCTTCTACTTTAGCATATTCTAGCAATCTTCCCAACTGCAGTGTTGGGTAATTGTCATGGAATCAGTGGCTCTGAGGGTAAAACATTACTTTTACAACCTGTAAAACACACGTTAAGCCAAATATCATTGTAGTGATTCACCAAGAAACAATTGACGTTGCTCAGATCTCAGACAAAATCATACTGTAGCTGTGCTAGTTGTTAGTTATAATTCCTTTAACGTGAAAGTTGCCATATCATTGAGCTTAATTTTGCTGGATGTTTGAAATATTCTTTCAGATTAAATCAAGGCTGAGATAATGAATGGCTGAAAGAATTTATGGCCACCCTTGGCTTTGTTTCAGTACCATTAGTATAGAAAGGTACGAAGACTACAGGTATTGATGGGAGTAAATATTTCACTTGGCAAAAATTACACATATTTCTTCTAAATGTGCGGTCCCTTGGGAGTACCAGGCCCAAAGGACACTGGCTCCAAGAATTATAAATAACTGAAACTATGAATATCACCTCCTGTTTCTGGGATATAGTAGAACTATCACAAATATATTTCATCTCACTGTACAGCACATGAGGGGTCATTTTCATCTTGGCCGGCCGCATTGTAAATGGTGCCGTATTTAGCTCCGTGGACATATGCAGGGTGCATTCTTTGAGTGCCACATACCTCTTACATTTAACAGATACCATAGATTAATTTGGATGAATGACGGAGCAGATGCCCAGTTTGTATATCCACAGACCACACCTTCTATTAATGGTAGCTTCTGGCCACTAAAGCCATGTTGGCTTTAGCGGCCAGAGTGAATAGACGTGACTGGAATTTGAACTCACCATTTGCTTGTTGAATCCTACCATGTGCCACAAGGCTTTAAGTCATGTTCCATAACTATAAATTCTTCTGGATATAAAGGGGTCGGTTTGTGAATGCAGTTGTTACACGAGGGCCACTATAATAAAACATTTATAGAGTTACTTTCACTGAAGAAGAGTAAGGGTAACAAGGAGCAGACATTTAGAGTGTTATAAAACATCACAATTGATTTATTCTATTAAATGTGGACATGTGTGTCAAGCAACCTATTTGATTAATGGTAGTGTTTAATATTATGATCTAATTGTATCAGCAGATATAGAAATCACTTAATGAATATATAGGGCCAAATTTTCCTGAAACATTGTGCAAGTCCAAATGCAAACTTGGGATCTGTGTGTTCGCCTCTTCAAGCTAAAACCACATCATTTTCTGTTTGTATTTGTGCTTGCAAAATGAGGTTCTCTAAGCAGGTGGAAACGCAGGTGGAATGTCATGCCAAAAGGAATACTGAAGTTGCACTGCACACACATAACCAGGGCTGCTGTGTTTTTTAAAGCATTTTTAAAAGCCTGTTACATTCTTTGTGGACTGATATTAATGCTTCTTATTTCTTTATCAAAATAAACTAAGTCAAAAAGATTTGACCTGTCCTTGTCAGACAGAAGACTTAGCTCTGTTCACACCTGCACACACAAAAGCATGCACACACACACACACACGCACAAACACACAATCACATCCTCGTTCTTCACTTTTTTAATTAGTGGTGTCAACCCTGTTTTCCTCCCTGGTTTTCACAGTAAACAACTGGCATTCTCATTACTGCGATTACAGAAAACCATAGCAACACTGTCCATTGTCAGCGTGGCAGGGAAACAGGTCTCCACTTGCCCGTTGCACTGAAAAACAGCTTAAAAATGTAAATAAGGGATTATTGAAATGGTCACATTATCAGAGAGAGGCAGCTCCATGAGCATCAGCACATGCCAGACACAAGACACAGCCAGGGCCTCCTATGTGTAGAAAAAAACACGGAAAGATGGAGAGAAGACACTAAAGACAAGACTGAGAGAGGACACAGAGGGAGGGGAAAAAAGAGATAACAGACAGACATGGCCACCAACTGACAGTTCGACACGGCCCCAGGACTGCAGAAACCTGTGCGATAGCAGAGGTGGAGAGACGCTCTGGGGTGTTCACTGTACTGTAAATTAACTGCTAAGACGCATCTGAAGTGATGCAAAGTGGAGTGATTTATTGGGTCAGCCCCATCGAGGTATGCAACGCTACATTCCCGACACGCCTCTATCACTGACAGAGAGATTAGCAGCGGGCTCTTTCTTGGGGATATGCTTGTCTCTAAAGAAGATAACACTTGGCTAGAACTTAAGACCTTGTTCTAGCAGCGATGGGGGAGTCATGAGTGCTGAGTCCATGTCGATGATGGTTTTAAAGGGAAGGAGGAGCTCTTTGTTCCAGGTGCTCAAAAAACTGGAGAGGAAAATGAGAGATAAGAAGGGGGCAGAGCAATATGGCAAAATCATGATGGCTCTTTGGTACTGAGAAACTTGGAGTGAAAGAAAGAGAGGCAGATGTAGAGTGGTAAAGACTGTGACATGCTTGGCATTCATGCTGGCATTTCTACTGAAAAGCTGCACTTGGGTGGTGTCTCTTCTGCCAGGGGAGGACAGGAAGCAGAAAGAAAATAGTTGAGAGTGACATTCACTCCTCCTCAGTCCGCACAGTGCAGCACCATGCATGTTGCTGAGATGGGGAGGTCGATCGATGAATCTCACCCTCCATCACTACTCTCGCTGGCTGATGGTCCACAGGAAGAAAGATAGGGAGGTGACTGGCCCACACTGGTGGGGTTAAATAGTCCAGCTCTTCTTCTTTAGATCAAAGAAAATGGGTTAGAGGGCATGGGGGGAGTGGGAGGAAAGGAGTTTGATTGAAGATAAAAGTTGTGAAGGGTGGAAAAAGAGTAAGAAGGACAGACACACACACAGAGAGAGAGAGAGAGAGAGAGAGAGAGAGAGATGTAGTGAAAATGAAAAGCACCAACCAATGGATTAGAACACCTCTGACCACACCACATTCCTGGAAAGTAAAGAGGAACATTATGCAGCAAAGAGGATTACACTTGTGGGAATTGGACATGAGCTGGGTATCAGAAAAAAATTCTAGGGCACAAGGGAGAAACAGTGAAAGTGTTTTTACGTCCCTTCTGCTCCTGCCCTCTTTTCTCTTCTGCATTCCTTTTTTTGTCAGAGAGAATTACAGTATCTCACGGATTCAGTGGATCCCTTGTAAATTTGTATCTGGAGGTTCAAAGGTAGACAGGAGTTACCATTTAAAGAGACAAATTATTGCTTGACTAAAAACACATCAGCCTCTAGAATTTCAGCCCCTCCCCTCTCTGTCCTTCCACCCTGCAACCTTTCCTCCGGGAGTATGCTACCAACAGCTATTGTCAAGTGACAGGAAGATAATACAGCTACTTCTAACTGTTTTGCACACTTCAAATCATTCAAGCTTTTCCCTATTGAGGGATGCGGTAACTTAAACTGAGATGTTATGCAAGCCTACTGAATTCTTGCTAACTCTTACTAACATTTGTTGCAGGCCTTATCTGCAAACAGGCACCATGGATGGGTATTGGTATAAGACATTTTAGTAGCCAAGAACAATAATTCCCTGAGAGAATCATCTAACTAGTGCAGCACTGTCTAATAAGAGTTTGACTTTCTTCTGATACAAACGTATGTAGGCATGCAACAATATAAACGCTGTGCAAAATAGGTGTTGCTCAACTTTATCTTTTTTGAGGCCGTAGTTGGTGGTGGTGCTGCACTCAACTGCCTTATATTTAAAGGTGTTTAAAATATTGCCAATTCACATTTACATGTATATGCTGGACAGTAAATTTTTAAATTGTTTGGACAAAAGCTAAACTTGAATAATATCACATGAAAATGGAAGACAGAGCAGCTTTACTGGAAGATGAGACTTTAGTATCATACCACAAATCTCCCCCAGAGACAAATTCTGCATGATTATCTGATGGGATCTGAGATTGATACCCATGGGACTTAAGAAATGTGACTTTCTGGTCTGTAGCCATGCGACACCTTCCTGACATTCTCTGTGCCTTTTCATTGGCTCAATAATAGAGGACAGTCCTGTAAGCAAGCACCTGGTAATAAGGGCATACTGTCGTAGTGTATATATTAGAATAAGTTGCCTCTTCATATACATTTGTTCAACCTTGGTAGTAAGTGACTTGCTTACTCACCTTTACAGTGAAAATGTGACTTTATTTTTTGTATCATTTCAAAGGAAGTTAGGAGATCAGTTCTATCAATTGTATTTCATTTCCCTTTTATAGAGGTCAGTTAAAGTCAAATATTACTTCATACCTCTTTAATGACCTTGTTAAAATGAGAACATAGATAAAACAAATACAATTTGGAGTAATTAGATGATAATTGAAGGAAAATACACAGTTTGATGACATGCATGCAATACTTAAAACACTTGTAGCTGTTTATTTGACCGTTAACAGCAGACAGCCAGAAAGACACACAGTGACAGAGAGGGATCTGTTTCTAAACCAACAACCCTAAAGTATATGTCTACACCTAGACTGAATTAAATTCATGAGAAGATTAGTGGAAGTAATCATAAAACAGACAGCAACGTGGCTTCACCAAGATAAAGCAGTGGAAGGTCCAGATATTAGCTAATATTCTAAAAACAGATACAGAAACAAATTGTATACTTACTTTAACCAGTGCGAGACTATAATACTTGATGTGGTATTAATTATATAGTTGGCTGACAGACAAGGGGGGAAAAGAAGAGAAGAAAAAAACAGCTGTATTGCTTCTGATGTTTAGAGATGTCATTCCAAAATCTTTTAATAGTGTCTTAACAGCAGGTCAACTACACCTAATTAAATCCACCTGCACGGAATAATCATCTTATTAAAATGATTGGATCAGCAGGGGGAGCGGGATGCCAAATTGTTAAACAGATTATCCCTATAATGAGTTTATTTGTGCAGCGAGAGCGTATTCATCTATCCTCACCATGCTGTATGACAGATACAATTCTCATCAGCACCAAAGGTGAAGCACTTTCTGAAAATGATAGGGATTCTCAAAGTAGTACTTATTATTCTTGACAGATGAGTGCCTCTTAATTTAATGATGAACATAATCAGATTCATGCAAATGATAACCCATTCAGATATTGAGATTTTCTGTACAGGAAAAGCAATGAAAGCGAAATAAACACTAAGGTGAATGATTTGGCAGGTAAAAATAGCTGGCACTAAAAACAGACATCTAGTCCTTGAAGTATAAATCTCTCATAACAGTACCAGCTCATAAAGACTTGACAGAGGAAAATATGGCTTTGAATCTGAGAGTGATGAAATCAATACAGTACAGATTCTGCCATGCTTGTGTTTAGTGTAAACACTCATGTTTCCTCTGGGGTTTGTTTCCGCGCCATACAACCGGTGTTCCTAAGGTGTTTAACAGTCTTGTTAATCAGCGCTCCTCCAGGGTCACACATCTGTCCACCCCTCCCACTTACAGCACAGGAATGTGTGACCATTTGTGTATGCATGCAAAATATCTCTCTGAACATCAGTAAGTCTGCATTTTAATATTTCAGTGCTGGCTTATTACTCATTAAGCATCTTCCTTGGAGACATTATAATGCACACAATTTATAGATCATTATTATATAGAACAGCAGAGTAAAATAAGTTTCTTAAAATTAATAAAACGTATATATTAACATTAAGTAAAATATTAGTTGATTTCATAAAATTGCTGCATGATGTTTTACAGTGTATCAGGGTGACTACTTGACCTTTAGCAGCATGGAGGTCAGGGAAGCAGCTCTGGGCACATTATTTCACTCCTCCAGTTGACTCTTCAAGATAAATGTAGTGCTCCAGGGTGGCAGGGTATTAGAATGCTTCGAAACATTGGCCACCTGGCACATCAATATTAAACCTCAAATCAATGTTTAACAGAGGCTGCATTTAAATGAGAAAATCTAATCTATGGCATCTAAATAATTAAATTGGTTTCCATAGCGTGTGCCAGCTCAAAACTGAATCCAAGGTTATCTCTACCTAAATAGGCTGAAAGGGCAGGTCTGCCACTCAAAGCTGAATAAAATGGTAAGCTCTGTAAACCGTCCAAAACTTATTGGACAAATGGGGGTTCGATGATCACTTGAAAGTACAGTTTCATCTTGAAAGTCTTGGAATCACATTTGTCAGATAAGTCTGTCTGAATGGTTGGCCGCAAAGTCTATTGTAGTTGGATATGAGACGCAGATCCTTTTTCCTCTCTCCTTTGTTGCAGATTAAGACAAAGTACAGCCGTCTGGCCGGGCAGACAGGAGCCACCTATAGTCTCAAAATGCAGGATGAGTCATTTGGAACATTCCGGAAAGGATTTCAACACCACCCCACCCACCACCACCCACCACCACCTATACCCTTGTTTTTAATTACACACTATCCTATTCCTGTCTTAGGGCGTGAATTCCAAGCTGCTTGGATGCATGTCAACTTACATCTAACTGGGACGCTTTAACACTTTTCAACATGTCCAATCTGTCAGTGATGAAAATGCACAAAAACTCTCTCTCTCTCACACACACACACACACACACAGAAACACACTTTCAATAGCATCGGTTGCACTCAGCCAAGTCGAGTTATCTCAGGTCAGTAATTGAGATGTTATCTGCACAGGAGAGGATGCACTCCCAGGATAATTCAACATGGCCTCACCACTCATTTCCATGCAAGCTGAATCAGCTCTCTTTCCGCCTCCTCCCCTTGTGATTAAAGCATCTCACTACTGTCGGCTGGTGGCAAACCAGCTTCCACTCCATGAGTAAGTGGCAACTTTAATATGCTGTTGTTGTGCGGTGGAGACCTGGCCACAATAAACTTTGATTACCCGGCATCGCTCAGGGCACAGGCATGTCAGCAGGCCTGTGCATTCCTTTGGGGTGGGCTTTTGAGTCATGAGTGTTCAGGAGGGCCATATCTTATACCCTGACTCTCCCTTTTTCTTTGTGGTGTATGTTTCAATTTCAGTGCCCTATGACAAACTAAAAAAATCACATGCAACTGCAAAGTAACAACTGTGTTTTCACTGTGTTTTAGTCTACAAGTTCTAGGCGAGAGCTCACCTTGATTGCAGGTCTTGCCGGTGAAGCCAGGGTGGCACTTGCATTTATTGGGTCCCACGCAGTCTCCGTGCTTACAGCCAGGCTGACACAGAGCTATTCAGGGAGGATTCAAAGAGGAAGAGACAGATCAGTGCAGCAACCCTGGAAGACTACTTGTACAAGATCAGGATGACAAAGCACTTAATCCTACGGGTTCTTGACTTGGCTGTAAATTATCTGTTTACTCCACATTACAGCAATAAGACAGCATGATGCCTCATTCATATAGGAAATGTGTTTCTTTCTCCTTGTGTGACAGTGTTATTATCATTGACTGATGATAATAGAGCAGCCATTTTCAGCTAACCACATCATTTTGTTTCACATTGAACCGAGTTGGATCTTGGGAAAGTGTTATCGTCCTTACTGATAATAAATCATTTCACACTGTATGAGATAAATAAGAAGTTTGACCTTTTAACACCATGCAAAGTTTTGATTTTCCTGGTTTTAAAATGCAGCACTGATATTTACATTGGCATCCAGCCAACGAGGATTACCTAGGCGAATAATATTTCCCCGTCAGACTGAAGCTGGAACAATTAGAGCACCAAAACAGTAGATTATAATTAGTGCCTCAGTAAAGAGCTGCCCTGCAGATCCTACATGGTGCGTGGATGGTGATATTTTGAGTGTGTACAGAGACGTGGTAGTCGCGGGAGCTGCACAGCTTCACTGACTGTGTTCTGTCTCAGTGAGCTGGAGGCTTGCCCTGCTTATCTGACTGTGCTTACTGCAGCTTGCTGCTAAGCATGTCTGATACACTGGGCCTCAGCCAAGTGTTACTAATTTTCATTAAAAGCTTCATTAATTCTGTCATAATACAGTGCA
Source organism: Siniperca chuatsi (assembly GCF_020085105.1). Taxonomy (NCBI): domain Eukaryota; kingdom Metazoa; phylum Chordata; class Actinopteri; order Centrarchiformes; family Sinipercidae; genus Siniperca; species Siniperca chuatsi. The sequence continues at coordinate 13,117,783 of NC_058044.1, forward strand.
ATCAGAGAACTTAATTATCACTGTAGTGGAAGAGGGAATACATATGTGTGTGTGTGTGTGTGTGTGAGAGAGAGAGAAAGAGAGATTCTGGTGGAGAGTGCTAGTTTGTTGAAAGGTGTGATGGTGTAGTTATTTGAGGCAATACAGCTATAGGGTTTACTATATTGTTGTGTCAGTGATGCCTTACATATTACACCCAAATAACCTTCTTGGTACATTATTTAACTTTTTGTTTGTCAGTAAAATAATTAGAAGGACAGCTCAAAAACTACTTCACAGACTTCATGGATGGGCTTAAAGATGAACAGGTTAGCAGACATTCAGACCATAAATAGCACTGCATTAAAAAAATGTAAGGGGCTTTGTTGGTGTTGTTGCAGATACCAGTGAGAAGATGAAATGTGATCCAGGAAGTCCAGTTTTGATTTCTGACAAGCCTCATGATTTCTGAGGCTTATCAGAAAGGCAAAACACTGCACAGCTGTTTATAATACTAGAAGACAGTTTCTGGAGAGCTATGCTTTGCCTCAATGTTTACGAGGTAAAATAGTAGTATCACACATTACCAATACAGTATTTGATTGACCATGCCAGGTGACGTCGCATTGCACTGCAGAAAAAGTTATGGTAAATTAAACTTTTTTGCCGGAAGACCCTGCATTTTTTCCATTTACCAGAGCCTTCTGCCATCGCAGTGGTCTCATTGAAATTAATGAAATGTCGTTTTTTGACACAGTGCTACTGTCGGCCTAAACACAGTCTTAGTTTGTGGTGTGGATAGCACACTTTATATTTCTGCACCTAAATTGTGAAAAGTGAAGCCAAATTTCCTGTGTTCTGTGTTCCTGGTTTCATCTATCAGTAAGCAACATTTATCTGGGTCTTAACAGATTTTTCGCCATTTTAAATTTTTTCCAAAACCATTCACCATTCCTCCATTTCAATCTTCACCAAATTTGGTACATAACATATGTGGATGAGCCCACACTGCTATACTGTGTGGTCTATTTTACACAAACTGCCATAATCTCTTGACCACACTGTGCATTTGCAACTACATTTATAAAGATATACATTATGCACATATCAACTCAAAACAATCCTGCAAAACTTAATGGTATCTTGATGCCATTGGATATGCTTGCATTGAATTGTACAGGTGGAGATATTCACTCTCTAAGTGCTTCTTGTTTTTCAATGATTTTTATAAATGCTAGAAATAAGGTAAAAGCAGCTTTAACGCATACTGAGGGACACCTAATAGAACTGAAGAAGATAGGGTTGAATAATACTCTCTATATATGAAATGCATACTTTCAGAATCGAGTTACAATCTCAGAAATTTCCATTCATAAACATTGAGCTTGCAGAGCAGCAGGGCGATCCAGGATGAACAACTTTAGCTCATCAGGTTTCAGTCTGTAACATTGTTCAAACTGAATTCAAAGGCACAAAGGTATGTGATGAATCCTTTAACTGGAGTCGATAACATCTCCAGACTCATTCCACTTTATTAGGCTATGTAATCAAGAAAGTATTGTTAGCCCACTTGGAGAGGCCTGTGATATGAGCCAGCGTGTTAACACACAGAGCAGTCAATGTTCACAATTACAAATTAAAAATGGCCCTATTTGTTGGAGAAAGAGGAAAAGGGTTGTACTTTTCTGGAAGTAGAAGTTTATTAGACTTTGGTTTGGACAGCAGATAAAATGAAAGAAGCTTCTGATGTTGTTAGTTAGAGGGTAGTAAAGTGGGGTGCTTTTTGTTATTCTCCTGCATGGGGAGCATTTGATTAGCAGGATCAGAGGCGGCCATCAACAGGCTTTTCCTCTGAGGGTATTTTTAAGCCTCTGGCATGGCAGAGAGATCAGGGAAATGGCCAGGGTTCATTAACCACAGCAAAGGACACAGAGAGGACTAAAAATGCTCGCACCAGCTGGAAGACCAAACATAGCATGTATGACCCGGGTTCCATGAACACCATCAAAACATGTCGAGTGATGACACACTTTCACTTTACATCAGCCATTCCTCAGGACAGCATGCTGTCGGTACTGATGCGAATTCTTTTGATTTATTGACTGTTCATGGATGGCTGATGGCAAATACGAAGGAAAGTATTATTTTTTAATGGATGCTGATATTGTGTATGAGTTTGTATTCTAATGTAATGCATTACTTTATCAAAGTAAGACGGGAAAATCATTACTTAGATAATTACAAGATGCATAATTTTGCAATCAACTAAGAAATTACCTGAGGCTGCTTGTAATGACTATTTCATTATCGGTTCAGGACTAATGTCAGCATACATACTATACAGATGACAGATCATCTAGTGTCTGGGTTCTGAGCTTGTTGTATCTCGTTGTCGTTTGTGTGTTGTGAAAATGGCATCGATTGACTGGATAATGTCATGGGAAATATTTTATTTAAACAAGTGATGAAGTATGATGGCATTGGCATTCTTAACATGACTGACCCAATCAAGATTTCTATGTAGTTACACACGCAGAGCACCCCCAACCACAGTAAATACTCAGTTTTTACTCCGCACCACACAGATGGATATATTACTGATGTATTCATTTAATAAATATATGGACTTCAGCTTTAAGGGTTTCATCAGTATTTTAAGGGGTCGACTAGAGGGGCAGTTGAATCTTAAAGAGACACCGAAGAACTTCAGCATAATTCATGTTAGACATGGCTTCAGGTGAAATCAGGTCTGCAGAGTATAAGCTGTTTGCATAGATCTGAGGCCAGAGGGAAGAAGATGGCTGCTGCCAAGGGGGCATGAGGTGTTAGTGGTGTTGGGTGGGAAGGGAGAGGGAGCTTGGCTCTATTAGGGAGTGAGCCCAGGATTCAGAGGATGTGCCCCCCAGCAATACATGTCTAGCAAGATTATTTCAAGAAACATGTGGAGCTAACCTTGGGGCTGGCACCTTATCCCGGCTACTCTGTGAGTTAAGGCGAAGAGAGCTGCAAAACAAATAGCCAAACAAACAAAGGTTGCAGGCATTCTTTAGTCTTTGAGAGAAAAAATAAATAAACATGACGTTAAAGGGCAGAACCTGCTCATTTTGACATGCAAACGTTCCTGGGAAAAAAAAACAAAAAAAAAAAACACACACACACACAGTCTGGAGTTCTGGAGTCACACATATTCCCATTTGCTGCTAGGCAATAGGTACATTTTGAATGCATTTATAATTG